>NC_058044.1:25493705-26139205 GCF_020085105.1 Siniperca chuatsi | reverse complement strand
TTATTTCTGATTAAACATTTGGTGCAATTCTGATGACACCAGTATCAGTTTTGTTGGTGAACTAGTAACTCCATACATGACATTTTAGATTGCAGTGGAGTGCAAGAAATGCAGTGGTTTATACATAAATGTATTATCCTTTAGATCTGAAAAACAGAAGAAGCCTTTAGTTCAGAAGAGGCAAACTGTCTTCAAGAATCAAGTCTAGTAGCTGTTTCCTGAAATACATGATGATCACATACAGAATATCCTTTATCTGGCAACACTGAAAATATGTTGAAACATTTCAGCCAAAAACACTTGGCTTCTGCTCAGAAAATATACTCAGTCATAGCAACCTAAGAAAAGGCTTATTTGTTTTGTTTTTTTAAAGATTATTATATATATATATATAAACTGATGTAAAAAAATGTTTTACACAAAAAATAATTAAACTGTATTCTATTTACCAGATACATATTATTGCTCAAAATCAAAAAATTAGGTTTTTTGCATTGATATTTCAAACAATGTCAGTTCTCTTTTGAGTGGCATTTTCTTTGTTTGAATACAAACAGAATAAATATTTTGCCTGTTCATTCTCTTCAGTTACTATCAGTTGTAATTGTTCGCTCTAAATTTTAGTTTTCTTTTTTTCCCCTTGTTCACAAGAAATTACTGTAAACAAAGAGAACACAGAGAAACATCTTCTGAATCAAAATAATCATTTTGCATAATTGTCTTTTATATTGATAATCCCGTGGTCATTGGTGTAATATTTTAGTAATGCAATTTTAGGTTCATTTTGTAGAGTGCAGTAAAAAAAAAATAATAAAATCAAATCAATTAATCAGAAAAAAACTAACAAGTTTCGAAAATGATAAATATGTATTTTACCCATATTTGTGGTGTCCAATATAATATACAATATCTGAATCTTCTTAAATAACATACTTAGTGTAAAAACCGCACAAATTAAATGACAGAAGACACAGTTATGTTGAAACACTGATCTGTCACTGATATTCTAATGATATTTAACTGTTTTAAACATTTTTAGACAAGTTTAGCTTGCAAGTGCTTTTAGTACAAATAATATTTTTTGTTTACACCACCATTAAAACCACCATTGGAACAGCAATTTTGATTTGATTCACCTCTCACCTTCTGCGTTTTCTTGTATTTCCCCAATGCTTTCCCAGTGCGACAGTTAACCAGAGTGATAAGCGAAGAATCTCGCACTTCCACAAGATCATACATTTCGCAGGGTAACATGGGTGGACATTCTGCGTGTGTGTATATGTATGTGTGTGAGGCATGATTAGATACATGGAGGCCTACTGCAGAGTTCCTCCCGGAGTATTCTGGCTGATGATTGGATGACGCTACAAAGTTTCCTCTCTCTCCACAGGTCCCTGGCCTTTGTCAAGACCCATACTGTCAGAAACCATTTGCACAATACCCAGTCAAGAGCACGCACACACACACATATGCATGCACACTCTGTAGTCACACTCTGGTACTCTTATTTCTGACCATGCTTCATTCAAACTGAATTCTGTGTATCTGATGCAAATGGCCATTAGCAAGTAATAACCAGATTTCTTCACTAGAATTTATTAAATTTTCCCTTTTATCTTAATGGCACCATTCACACATACACACACACACACACACACACACACACACACACAGGCAGGCATGCACACAAACACAGCATCACCAAGTGGCACCAAAGTACATGTTTTCATTAGCTCCCTCTGCAGCTGACACCCACCTTATCTTCTCGGCTCGCAGCTAACTCTGCTGTCACTCATCCTCTTCTTGTGTGATAATGTCATGCAATGTCATTTCCCTAGAGTGAACAGAAACCAACAACTACTGAAATGATCATGTGTCCAAAAAATATAGCCCTATATAGTTACTAATCTTACCACTGAGGACTGATCTGCTTTCTGTGCTGGATGATGATGATTGTGTTAATTCATGTTCATTCTGGTTTGTTGTGATTCTTATTAAAAAAGTACGTCCAAACTTTCAGTTTTACTTGCAGCATGTGTGTTTAATGCATATTCTAACCATAAGATGGCACTAGAGTCAAACTAATGCAGCCTGGATCAAAACCTGCTGCCCCGCCTCAATTCTTTTCAGTGGTTGTCATGGCAACAGGTATGCTTTTCTGCTGCTCCCAAAGGGTTTTACTTTCCTAGGTCCTTCACTCTACCTTAATACCTGTTTGGGGAGGCTAATGGCTTGAGCACCACTCAGAGAAAATCATGCCCTGCTCTCCCTTAAATTGAGCAGAGATACAATGGAGCACTGAATTTAGTTTTTGTAACAGATTCGGATGTAACATGCTTTTTCTATAAATATAATTATTTGCTGGATTTGACTGACACAGAATTGCTTTTGCTAAATGAAAAATAATAGCATTTTTTATTGAGACTCAGAGATGAGCAATATTTGTCTATGTGTGTTATTTAATGCTGCCAAACATAACAGATTTTTGTGATGTAATTTTAATCTTCTCTGAAAAATTTAATGGAAAATAAGAACTTGAGTAATAGTCGTTTGTCTCATACCTTTTTTATTATGCCATCACTTATTCAGCTTCTCTTCATGAATAATCTAAGTATTAATAATGTAAGGTTAACATTATTCCACTACAAATGGCACCAGCCCCATTAGCCTCATAATTCCTTCTTTAAATCGGTGGTTCACAGTCCCACAGTGCAGCTGAATTTCATTCTAGCCATCTAATAGGCACTGTTCTATACCTGGCATGGCAGGCAAATGGTGTGCTGCAGGATAAGGTTAGAAAACCAGAAATTTCTGGTTACTGAGAACTGAAATTTGACCCATAAGAATCTGAAGTTTGGACAATCAACAGGAAATCAGCTGCAGCAGACAGAGAAAAGGTATACAAGAACAGCTTGAATGCTTACACAAAGGCAACTTATACAATCTGACCTGCATGCCAGAAAGCCCTGGTTCAAGGGTTATTGTTGGCCAGAATGTCAGTGGGCCAATTTGGCCAATCTGAGAGCCTTACTATGCAAAGGCTGCCCTTGTTTACTAACTACTATGGTGCTCTTGAGCAAGGCACTTAACTTCCAAGGTGTCCTGATGCACAGTGGGCTGGCATGCGGATGTCTTAATACTAACTGTTATGAATATAAATAGCAATCCAGCAGCACAGGAACAAATTTTCAGCCTTCAAGGACTCCACAAAAGGACCTTTAGATTAGATTAGATTTCTACCAGCGTACCACAGCAAACCAAAAAAGAAAAGAATGATGTGAGCTGTTCTTGGTTTATTAATTGATAATGGCCCTACAAAAAGCAGACTACTAAAGTCTGTGTTTTGCTCTCTATATTAATGATTTGTAAATGTTTGTTTTTTCTTTTTTCCACTGAGTGAAACTGGAAACACACATTACCTCTAACCACCTACCTTGTTGTAGATTGGGGTCTTGGAGAAACACCCAGGGGGCTCATGAAGGTCTTAAGCTGCTAGTATGCTTTTGATTATTATTTCTTTTGACACTTTTGATTCCCGAGGTGGTCAAATAACATGCCGTATGAACTGTTTGAGCATAACCTAAGCCTTAAAGGTATCTGTGTGCTTCAGACAAAGTGCTTATCGGATCATTGGACTGCATCTGAAACCCCCTCCCCATACACCTTTCTGAAATTGGAGTTGAGGCGGCTGTGTCTTTCCAATGTCGGAAAGGTTGGAAAGGTCTGAAAATGTCAGTCTGACAAGCACATCCAGCTCACACAGTGATTGGCCAGGTGTGTGGAGGTGAGAAAATAGACAGGATTTGAATTTCTCTCTCAAGCTCTCTTCTTTTATTCTTCACTCAGCTACTTCTGTCACTTCTTGTGTGTACAAGTGTGCACCGTTATCCCCCTTTAATCCACCCCTCTCTTCAACAACACCAGCAATCCATTACATTATTAATAAAAAAAATGTATGCGCAGGAAGATTTCTCAAAAGGTTTTTCTGTCCTCACAAGTATGAATAATGTTTTATATTCAGTGTCCTCATACTGCATCTGCAATGTTGTCCAATCTGCCTTGGTGAGACAAGGCAATAATGATCACTATGTACTGTTTCCCAGATGTGTGCATGTGTGTGAGGAACATTAAGACACCTGTTTGTTTGTGCTTGTCTGTCTTTTTGCAACATTTGCAGAAAGAAGGAAATGTAATTTCTCATAATTTCTTCCTATCTGTTACAAGAAAGTTTTCCTTTCCCTCAGGGCTGTGAATGATTAAAGGCCTGGGATATGTCAGTCATATTAAAATGATTTAGAAACGGGCCAAATGTCAAATGGTACAGCATTAGACTGACTGCCCCAGACTAAGTCAGTAGACAGGCTATTTGTCAAAGTATCTCTGCTAGACTTACTAGGTTTAACTACAGAGCTAATAAGGGTGGTCACACACATGGGCAAGGTGATATCCACAGCATATCCACAGTCTGGATGGTGTGGTGGTGTGTGTGCGCACAAACACCCTGAGGCACTCCTCTGCTTTCTTGCCCTACCCTCTCTTCTTCTTCTTCTCTTCCTCCTAATTTCATTTCTCACTTGCACCACATAGCTCAGAGTTAGTGGTGTGAAGGTCCATGGAGATAGGTCTACAGCATGAGAGATCTGAGTCAATATTCAATTAAAAGGCTCAGATGCTGAGGAACTTTATGATTTATATTTTATGTGTTCCCACAGATGCTTGAGAGATTGATTTACAGTTAGCACCTGGGATTTTTCTTTCTTATTACAGCTGTGATGGTTATTTAAAGGCTTTGGTCCTCTGGTGTTTGATCTAATTTGATACATATATAGAGAGTGATAGATGTGGAGTGTTAGGGTGTGTATAGATGAGTTTTGTTATCCACAGAGAGGGGTTTGATGAGAGGGAAATTTGAATAACATGCATGCTCTTGTTAACAGTCTTAAAATTGACCTTAATAACAGTCATTTTTGAGGTTATAGTTTATGTTGGAGTGCATTATCGTGAGAGATGTTTCTGGTCGGTGAATGTCGTTCTTGAATTTCACAGCAGTATTATTCTTTTTACAGTACCTACAGTACCCATAATTCATTAAAGATACCCTGCAGAGTTTTCTTGTCAACAAAAAATAATTCTGTTTACATTCTGTTACTCATGAAAACATATTGTGTGTATCGTTGAGGTCTAACAAATGTGTTGAATGCATTTCCATGCAAGTCCATGCATTTGTTACTTCTAAACTGGATTATTGCAATTTCTTATTATCAGGCTGACCAAATAAGTCCCTTAAGACTCTCCAGTTGATCCAGAATGCTGCGGCACGTGTACTGACAAGAACTAGGAAAAGAGATCATATTTCTCCAATATTAGCTTCTATGCACTGGCTTACTGTAAAATCCAGAATAGAATTTAAAATCTCCTCTCCTCACCTACAAAGCTCTTAATGGTCAGGCACCATCATATCTGAAAGAGCTCATAATACCTTATTACCCCATTAGAACACTGCGCTCCTAGGATGCAGGGTTACTTGTGGTTCCTAGTCTCCAAACGTAGAATGAGAGCCAGAGCCTTCAGTTATCAAGCTCCTCTCCTGTGGAATCAGCTCCCAGTTTGGGTTCCACATTTAAGTGTAGGCTTAAGACTTTCCTCTTTGATAAAGTTTATAGTTTGGGCTGGCTCAAGTGAGTCCTGAACCATCCCTTAGTTAGCTATAGGCCTAGACAGTAGACTTTCCATGATGCACTGAGTTCTTCAATCCTCCTCTCCCTCTCCATTTGTATGCATTTTTATCCCATTAATGCATGTTACTAACTCCACATCTTCTCTCTCCTGTAGATTTGTGCTTTCTCGTCTCTCTCCTTCTGTCACTTTCAGCAGGTATTTCTGCCTCCAGAGCTGCAGAGTCTGGATCTGTGAATGTGGGCCACCTGCTGCCCCGTGTTCCTGCTCGACAACTGCTACTACAATCGTTATTGTAGTAGCAGTTCTCCCTCTCCCGTCTCTCCCTCCCTCCCTCTCTCTCTCTCCTGCTCTTTTAATTTAAACATTCTCCTGCTCTATAGGAAAAGTACAATGAGATAACTTCTGTTATGAATTAGCACTATAAATATAATTGAATTGAATTAATTAAATTTCCTTCGTCATAAGACAAAGCTATTTCTGCTTATTTTATTAGAGAGACAGGAAAGGCAGGGGAGCGAGAGGATGACATGCAGCAAAGGGCCCGGATTAGAACCTGGGCTGCTGCGGTAAGGACTGCCTTAATAACGGTACGCGCTGCCTTTGTTGGTGCATTGCTGCATTTCCTGGCACGTTACCATCACCTGTACATCAGTGGAATAGTGTAAAATGGAATGTGTATCATGTCACCTGCATGAACAGCAGTGCTTTGAGCCAAATGCTAACATTAGCATGCTTACATGCTCACAGTGACAATGTCACCATGCTGATGTTTAGCAGGCATAATGTTAACTGTGTTAGCATGCTAACATTCGTAATATGCAGTCTATGATTAGTTTATCTCACTGTTTAGTGCTGAAATGGCATAATTTCTTCAGGTATTTGGTCATAAACCAAAAACCAGAAAGAAAGTTTTGACCTTATGATGGCATCAAATTAAAAATCAGAGGATCACCAGTCCTAAGGATTCTTCCTCTACGCACCATGGATATGTGTATAAAGTTCCACGGCAATCCATCCAATAGTTGTTGAGATATTTCCGTCTGGACCAAAGGTGGACTTACCAAATGATGGGAACAAACCTTGGAACCTCAGTGTGACGGCAATACTTATATATACTTAAATAATATGTTGGCACATCTCTTGATGGCTTTTAAATCTATATTGACTTAATGGTTTAAATTGTGATTGTTGAAATAGTCACTAGAACACAAGATTAACAGGCAGATGGAGTTGTGGTGAAGAGGGAGCTAAACCTGAGGGTGAAGGTATCAATTTACCAGTTAATCTACATTGCAACCCTTACCTATGGTCATGGGCTTTGGGTAGTGACCAAAAGAATGAGATTGCTGATGAAGAATTTATTTCGTTCGGCTGAGCTCACCATTAGAGTTAGGGTGAGGAGCTCAGACATCCAGAAGTAGCTTGGAGTAGAATCACTGGTTCTTCACATCCATGGATGAAGGGATGATTTTTGAATGTTGATGATTTTTTAAACGTCAGGAAATTTTCATCTTAGTTTTATAGCCATTTCATCCACACTGAATGATTATCTTAGCCTTAAGGTGCTTTTGGGAAACAAGACCCAGCACTCTTCGTGTGGTTTTGGTGTAGTACTGTACATTGGCCCAAATGCATATCTCGTGTTTCTGTAGGAGATAAGTTCATATATAACTATATTTTTTTTATGACTGGGCCATTTGATAAACAGCAATAACCTGCCTTGTCATTCTACTAACTTTCGAATGATTTAACTGCACGGACATACAGGGATTACACCAAAAATCAGGTATACCCAAATTGTCTGATTGATCTTGATACATTCACTCAGAATGAGTCAAGACTTTTGGTTTGAAACAGAAATTTTGTATTTAGAGAGAAAAAGAAAATAGGTCTTGACTTTGAGAAGAGAGGTATATAAAACATTTCTGCTTGAAACCAGATTGAGTTACTTGTGTAAAATCTGAGGGCAAAGGTTAATGCCAGGGTGGTTAATTTAGTGAACTCACATCTGTCATAGAGCACCTTACCATTAGCTTTTGTTCTTGCAGAGGCTAATTGCATCGGTTATAAAATTGTCTGTAAGGGAGGAGTTTCATAATTAAGTGAGATGTGATTTAAGCGCTGACCTTTAGTCATACAGTAGAGAAGCAGTATTACAGTAAATATCTTTATGTTTTCCTTTGGTTTCCCACACATATAATAAATAATAGTTGCAGTTTTTTTTTTTTTTTTTTAATTAGCACACATCTCTTTCTTTGTGAGTTCACACAGGCACGTCACCTTTGTAGTCATGTTTTATTACACCATTGTCTTCCTGTCTCAAACCAGCAGACTTGATATCCTCAGGCTGTGTTACTTGATCTCAAGAGATCTCCTCTCTAGAAGCCGTAATAGTTCACCCGGCACTCTGCCAGCTTCTTTTGGCCTTTAAAAATTTCATCACAGTGTTACTCATTCCAACTTTGCTGACAGTGACTTCCATTTAGTCTGTCCAGAGTGATTTAGTCAGGGCTGCAGAAGAGCCTTCTACATTTTGTCACTTTGAAGCCCTCTTATTAACAGAGGGCTGATAATAGGCTCCAATGAGCTTTACCAGAGTTTTTAAGTTGGTAAAATCTGGTTTCTGTGTCACTAGTAGTTAAACATGAAACTTAAAGGAATAGTTCAACATTTTGGGAAGTACGCTTGTTTGCCTTCCTTTAAAAAGTGAGATGAGAATATAGATATCAATCTCATGTGCAATAAGTACAGAGCCAGGATGTATTGAGCCTAGCTTAGAATAAAAACTGGAAACGCATACCACCACCCCAAAAGCTCACTAATTAACACAGTGTATCAAATTTTTTTTAACCCATACATAAACAAAAATCTAAAAACAACAATTTGAGGTTTTATGGGGAATTATGCTTTGAAGCAGTTTCTTGAAGAACATTTGTTTATCCCAGTACTTCTGTGCAGCGTCTCCGGCTACAGCGTGGGTTGCCAGATACGGTCGGTGAGCACAGGTTTTGCTTTTGGTCTCTATACAGACACAATGGTACCAAACCTGGCAATGCCAGTGTGACAACAAGGCTTAGGGTAGCTGCGCACAGTCACTGCACTCAGTTTTTGTTTGCGTAGAAATAGTTCCAGCACATAACTTCCCCTAAAATCACAAAGTGATATTTTATATTTCTGTTTATGTAAGAGTTAGATAATAATGTAATGTCACTAACTTTAATTTTTTACCTCCAAATGCATTTGTAGCTAATCTGGCGAAACTGTTAGCTTGTTTACAACCTGTATGATTGTCTGACTGCTCATGTTTCTTACCTCTTACTATTTTTAGCAACTAGCTGCAATAGTTTAAAAAGTGACTTTTTGCTGTCTATGTTCAGGAGGAACTGGGCCACAGCAACACTTCATATCCATAATTACTCAAACACATCACACTTTGTCTTGTAGTCTTGACACTGGAGCTCACCGCAGCTGTATGCTTCCACCCGAGCTGTTCCTCTGCAGCGGTGCGGCGTCACGGCGCGACCTCCTGGGAGCATGAGACACAACTGCAGGTGAGATGAGACGAGTCTCTAAATTTAGTTGCTTGTTTTTCTGGGACTTACGGTTTGGTCTGTGAAAGTAGGATAAACACACATTCTCCCAAATGTAGACCAAAACTCACAAAAAGCACACACTTACACATACGGTAAACATTACAGACTTTGTTACAACCTTGGATCCTGAAGGATGAGTGCACACACACACATAATTTCCACAGAGGAGCAGCAGGCTGACTGTGTCTTAGTCTCGAAGAGTTTTCAACGTTGTGTGTCGGCTCTTACCCCTGGCTTCCTGCAAGTCTCTGTTGGAACATGACAGCTGTTTTGTGAGGCTGTGGAGATTAAACAACCGACAGCTATCGCAGTTAATTAGGATGCCAGGACTTTACTGTCACCATGCCTGGGCTGATAAATGAAGTAAGCGAGGATGCTGCTGTCTCTCCAGTGTCGCTCTGAAGGGGATTATCACTGACGTTCTCATTTCAGTTCAGCCCACAGGGCGATGGATTGACACAGACATGAGACAAGCACACAAACAGAAACACACATCTGGAACATCTTTGTCTTTATTTAGTCTGAATTTAGGGATATTTTTTTACCAATTTATAGTCATTTTGCTGGATTCACATCTTGATAGTCCAACCATTCAACATTTCTTAATTCCCTCCATGATTGGTGTAAATTTACCATAATTAATAATGACTGTATGTCCCCAATGTTTTGTTTTGCATTGTAACAGTTGTCTACATTATCTTATCCTGCATTGCACACAAACTCTTTTTCTTGCTCTACTTTTCTATTTTTCACACATACACGCTCAAACAGTCAAATCATGTCTAGACTGGCTGTCAGCTAAAATGACAGCTCCCTATAAGGCATTTTGTTGTTCACCGCCGAACCAAGATGTTTGTCTTTTCTTTTCTTTTTTTTTTTTTGGAAACGCAGACACCAAAGCTGTCTAAAGTAAAAAGTTTTTGTAGTTTGTGTGTCTGTAAAAACTTGAGGGGTCATGGTAGCTGTTAAATTACAAAAAAAATAATTACAGGTTTGATCAAAACACGCTAGGAAGTAATCTATTTACCCTCCACAATTTGCTGTGTGGCATAATCAAGGTATAATACACTGACTAGCTGACAAATTGAACTACCCACTGACAGGTTGAAATGACTGGAAATAACACAGGTCAATATTTATATCTCTATCACTGTCAACAAGCTCCTCTCCACCTGCCATTAACCTTCACTTTCAGTCAACCAGGAGCTTCAGTCTTTGAATCATAAAGATACACTTCTCTCCTCCAGCTGCTCTCTCTGTGACATTCCTGTAGCCAGACCACCAGTACTGAATGATTCATTATACCCTGCTGTCCCATGAGACAGTCCTGTTATGGTATGTGAGAGAGAGTAAAAAAAAAACAGAGACCGACAGAGAGAGCTCCTACTTACATTACATTGTGTTTGCAGAAAAAACTGTGAAAACCATTGTTGAACATAACTTTACAACTTTGCTAATATCCATATTTTGTTGTTTTTTTGGTGGAAGAAGTGCAAAACCAAATCCTTCTCTGTGTGGTTGACACATTTAAACTGAATACAGAAAGTGGAATGTGATAACTCTTTAGAGCCTGAGGAAACATGATACTGGATTTCTAATTTCGGCTCGCTGAGATGGAGTGTCTGAAAAGACTTTATTTACCATGAAAACTCTGCCTGATAAAACACTTTGCTACACATACACCTCATTCTTTTTTTTTTTTCATTTTATTTCTCACCGCTTGTTAGATAGCATATTGGCAGGTGCCTGTTGCCATGGTAACATCACACATGGTAATGGCCATATCCTTGCTATTATGGCCTTGCTTTAGTCATTTGCTGCATGATGTGGATGTTGTGGTTGAAGAAACAGCAAGGGAGGGTGTAAGATGGTAATTGGAAAAATATTTGGGGGGTTAATAGAGTAATTAGTGCACACTGGCTTACCATCTAAGCCTGTGAAGAAGCTTGTGTAAGTGTTCATTTTCAAAACATATACTATAGTATTATATTTATAATAGATAGAGCACTACAGGTCTTTATAATACATTCTTCCTGTTGTGATGATCAGTAGAAGTGTGAAGCAGGGAGTTGGATAAGACGGGGATACGTGGGCAGTTGGCTTGATTTATGAAAAACGCCCCTTTTGTTTGAAAGCTTGAGAGCGACCGAGAGACTGAAGCATGCATATCTTCATTTAATAGCACATTATTTATCCTCTTATCATACACGGGCGATTAGTATATCCCTGTAAAAATTAGTTACGATTATGTTTTCCAGGGCTTGCCAAAGAACATGACTGTCACTTTTACATTCAGAAACTCCAATAATAGGCTTTGACTCATAATTTAGTCTAATTTATGAGTTCCAAAGGCTGATTCTCCGCCTGTGATTCCCTCTGTGAAACACTTAAAGCACCAGATGGGGAAATAATGAACTTTTCTAGCAGAAAGCAGCTGACAGAAGCTTATGAAACCAAGCGCTATTGACTGGGATCTCAATTAAGTGGACCATGACAAAAATGAAAACTATGAAAAAAATCCCAGGCTGCTTTAAGTTTCAGAGGTCTTTTATTAAGAAAAACACTCTAAGGAAAGTCAGCTTGTTCTCACCATCGATGTGCCATTCTATCAGTCCTTCAACAATAAAAAACTAAATTTCCACCCATTACCTTGTGAGCAGATACACAGTAATGATAACATAACGGTTACCATGGTGTTGTTACGGTTACCAAATGGAGGTAGATAACTGAGCGCCAGGTTAGACCGCCAGGTTAGAGGCTGCTGCAAGATTTAATCTTGTCAACATCTCTGAGCGGTGGAGGAGGGAGAAAAAAGGATGGAAGGAAAAAAACAGGAAGATGCTAATGAAAGTAAAAAGGGGACTGAGAGTGACAGAAATAGCAGCGCTGGAAACAATGAAGTAATGGAAGAAACGGGAAAGAAAAGTGCTACAAATGGAATAAGAGGATTAAAATTGAAGAAGTAAAGGCACAGGACATGACAGGAAAGGACGCCGGACAAAATGGTAGATGGGGATAAAAAGGCAAAAATATTAGAAGGATTCAGTGGTGTTAGAGGAATGAGTACAGTGCTTACTTAGCTCTCTGCAGTGCGACTGTCTGACCCCGACTTCTTTTATCCATCCAAGATGATTCCAAGATCAAAGCATAGAATAACTTGCGAAAAAACCCAGGGGAAGAGATTACACATTAATGTAGAAGTTCTAGTGCTTTCTGAGTGGATGAAGGACTTTTTATTTCATTCTGGCCACAGAACATCATTAACATATACACTCCTCTGTTATTGTAGCCAGTTAGGTCCCAGTTATGCAAATGCAGGAAAACAGAGGGGTTTTCACAACATTTCACAATATGTTCTTTTATATTTTTATTTATTTGTACAGCAGATTTCAAGCAGAGAGGCAATTAAAAGGTGCTTTGTATAAGGCAAAGAAATGCATTAGACCAACATTAAAAAAAACAAAGAAAAAGAGGAAAATAAAGTCCTGTTAAAGTAATTATAGGCACAGGAAGAAGGTTCGGAGTCAGATCAGTCTCTTTGATAATGAATGCACACAGAAGGATTCACAAATGTATTTCGTGATTTATGTATAAATAACTCCACATACACATTCTTTAATGCACACAAAAATAGAAATACGCAAATATATGTATTTAAAAGTATTTGCAATTTTCATCAAAAACATATTTGGATGTTACATTTATATACAAACTGTTAAACCTGCATTTACAAATTGCTTGTTTTTGTGAACTTCACTGCATTTTTGTGTGGGTTTTTTGAGACTCCCGTAACGAGGCTCGAGTTACAAATGCATTTTTTTTTTCATCAGGGAAGTATCTGTAGTATCTCGCTATGATGCTAACGGGCACTCCTAATATATCTATGCTGGCGCTAGGAACTAGACATGCCCAGGAGGAGAGGCTGTTATTTCCCTGTTGACGGATGGTTTAAATACCTTAAATACAGTTGGCTCAACCTTTAATGTGTTGGATTCTATTTGTCTCATAATATTGCCAATAATATAATGTATTTTTTGGGGTGAGCAATATCACTTTTTTCTATGTATTTTCCTATGTGGTAACTTTTGTGATTGTTCTCTCTGGGATGTTTTTTTGTGTGATTTGTGTTAGTGTAAAAATTAAGACAGTTTTGGTTAAGACAGTTTTGGCTTTGGGGGGGGGTTATGTGCTGGACCAGATTGGACCACCTGGCCAAGAAGTATTCCCTCACATAACCCCCTGTAAAACCACAACTTGTCATTTTTGTACTGATTAAACAAACCTTTGGACAGAGCCAGGCAAGCTGTTTCTCCCTGCCACCTGTCATAAGCTAAATGAATCATCTCCAGTCTGTATTCATATGTAACGGACAGAGTGGTAATGATCTTCTCACAAATAAAATGAAGTGAAATGTCAAACTTCAGAAGTGGAGATCATTCCCAGTTACTGCTGCACTCTCATTGCTGCCCACTGCCACCAAAATGAGTCAAATGCAGCAATCAACCTCCCCATTGTAGATAAATAATGTATAATGTATAACTTAATGGGCTTCTACAGACATCCAAATAAAAAACAAATCACCTCATTTAAATATGAAACTGACCAATGACCACAGTAGACCTAATTGGGGAATCATTTGCCATTATTGTAAGAAGTATTGTAATGATGCTTTTAATTAAATGTACTTTGTGTGTGTGTGTGTGTGTGTGTGTGTGAGAAGATGGACAGAGAGAGAGCGGAGAGAAAATGAAAGTCTGAGGTGTGTGCTCTCTCTCTCGTGCTCTCACCTCTCACTCTGTATATTTGCCTGGACTTGCGGTTGTGGATCAATACTTGCCATTCTCCTCCTCTCACAGTACCAGAGGCTGGGTAATGGGCCATAACAGAGTCTGTGCGCGTCAATGTGTGTGTGTGTGTGTGTGTGTGTGTGTGTGTGTGTGTGTGTTTGTGTTACACGTTTAAGTATAGTCCAAGCTGTCATTGCTCAGCCTTGTCTCAGCTGCCTAGTAGGTAGGTGCCATTCTTCCTCCTAACAAGAGGAACCTTTCATTAGTGAGAACAAGCTTGAGTGATGTCCTTTTTTTTTTAGATCAGCCTTTCATACTACACAGTTGGACCTGTGAAAAGACTCGCAGGAATGTGGTTGCCCAGGAGGAGATTAATTGCAAGCTTGTAGAGATGGCAGAAGCATATTTGTATTATGTTTTGCCCAGTGTGGAGTCTCAGTGTACAATTTTGTGTTCCAAAGTATCACTTAGCACGTTCTGTCTGATTATAGAAAATTGTACATGTAGCGGTGATAATGGCCTCGGTGGCACCTAACATAAGGTACTGCTGTGTTCACTGGGAACAAAAGTATGTAGCACTGGACTGGATGAAGGTGGAGCACACCATGGTGGAGTCTACAGGGTGCCTATTGCAGTTAAAGAGCTATGCAGTGTGCAGTACAGTGTGTAGATTGTGCCTTTAAAAATACACTTATTTAGAATGTTAGAATGTTCCTGTTCTATCATTTTAAGGTATAAAAATGTATTTTATAAAACAATGCACATTGCTAATTATCCCTATATGCTTGAAAAATAGGCAAGATCAGGATGTTTTGTTTTGATTTATGACTTTATGAGCAATGAATTGCTAACATTAACAACACTGAGCTTAGTTCAACTGTGCAGTCATGAATATTCATGAAAACATCAACCTTAAGAAATCGAATAATACTACCGACCACTGCATCCCAAAATTGAAAGATATGCACACCCTCCTAACTTTGGGGTACATATGAATAAATTTTGTGCACTCAAGTTTAACTTTGGAAACACTTTGGTCTGGGAGGATTTTACAATCAGGAGTAAAAAGGACAAACCAAGAACAAAAATGTCCTCCTCCAGATGATGACTTTCTGATATTTTATTGAAGTAGAAGTACAGGTTTTATCAGAGTAAAAAGGTACTCAAATGTAACTAATGCAGTTAAATCCAAAAAGTGTGTAAAAGCGACAGAGTTGCATTCTGATAATATGATATTTCCCATCTAAATAGGCTGGCAAAAAAGCTAGATTCCAACAATGCAAACACAAACCGATAACATTGTGGTTCTATGGATCCATATGAGCATTTAATGTTACAGTTTGTTAATTTAATGTTTCCAACTCAAGCTGGAAAGCTCATAAAGAACATTATTTCTTACTTCAATATGTGCAATAGATGTCAGAATAGCATGCAGCATCACATTTTACTTTGCTCCCTCCAACACTGTTAAATTGTAGTTAGGCTCATACTGGATGTCATTGCTGCCATAACTTACGTGCACTACTGGCTTTATTTTCATGTTGCTGAGTAACTGTTATGTACTACCCGTCACTCTGACCTTGTCAATGGCACAATAAATCTCAGGTTGCACATCCTCACTGCCATTTTTGTTTCTTTTTCTCATCTGCTGTTCAGTGAAACACTGTTTAGTGCAGTATTTAATCGACCGTGAGTGATATTCAACTTCTTTACCTCTCCAACTCATTTTTGTAACTTTGTTTTTTATTGTTTTCAATTTTTGTACATATTTTTGAGATGTACTTTTGCTATTATACTATTTTTGTTTCTTGGTTCCTTTACCCATGTATCTGCTCCAAACTTAATTTTGTTACTTGTGCGATGACAATGAAGGAATCTTGACTGTCAGAACATGCTGGCAAAATAGAGAGAGCTTGTCCTGTCTGAGCTAAATCAGCCTTGACTATTATACAACAGCAGTGAACAGATTGTTTACAAAGGTCATTAAACATGGTTTCTGTCAATGCATAGCATAGATTTGAAGTCAGAATCAAATTCAAGGTGAAGAAGTCACGAATGCAGGAGTTAGCTTCCTGGTACAGTTCAGACCTCCCCTGTCATCTTGGGGATGGACCTGTAAACTGATGTTGGCATTGTTACAAATATTAATGTGATTTTTAAGCAGGGAGAGGTCAATACAGTGTTCATCATTATGTTCCCTTTTTCCTGTGGCCACATGGACACATCCATATAAGCACACACACACACAGATAGATTCAGCTCACGTTCTCTGCTAGAGAAAGAATTTTTATATTAAAAGGCAGGTGTGACCTGCTCTCCTAGATGTAATTAACTAGCGTTTAAAACAGCACAGTATTTCCACTGCAATGTATAGTCTGTCGCACAGAAGTGTGTATATGCAGAATGCATGCCCGAGTTTGCAGATGGTCTTCTTGAGATAGTCATTATCTGTTTGCTGTTTTGACAAGTCTCAAATTAAAAATCTTTCCTCCTGTTTACTTTAGATTTTAGTTTAGCTTCCATTTCAACCACTGTGCCACTAGAATTGTTAAGTTTGGATTACTTCAGTAAAACTTATCCATAAATGCCGACATAACCATCAGTAACATGATGAAATATCTTGGGGTTTCATAGCTCAGTAACTTAGGGGGCATCTATAAGCAATTGTAAGGTGGCATTTTGTAAAAACCTCCTTTGCACAAATGTCTTTCCCTGTTCAGCGGCATCAGTTACTCCTTACACACAGAACTCAAATTGGATCATAAATGGGATCATTGTAAACTCAAGTTAAAAGTTCAGTTCAGTTCAAATCTTTGTTGTTCGTCAAGAGGAAATTATTTTTGCAACAAGGCAACATAAAATACATAAGAAATAAAACATAAACACAATAAACACACACACACACACACACACACACACACACAGACAGACAAGAAAAATAGGGGCAATAGAAGACATTAAAAGTGCTGGTACTATACATGCAATACAGAATGCAATAAAAGGAAAAGAAAAACTGCAACAATAAGATTAGGAATAACATAAAGTGCTAAAATGTGCCAGGAACTAAGAGTATATGGTATGTTAGACTTAAAAGTGTTTACTGCATATGCCACATTTCAGGATAAACCCCTTGAGTTGTATCATCTTTTTTTCAAGGGGCCATAGGCAAGCTTGTAGAGATGGCAGGGTAGGGAATAGAATTTTCAGAAACCATGTACCTCTGAGAATGTCAAATTCCTTAAAGAGAGGATGGGTTTGCTAGAGAAGAGGCTGGAGAAGTCAAAAAGTACTCAGAATCAGACTATAAGACAATGAGAAAAATATAGAATATCACCAGCCTTATCCTTTAATAATGTTGTGCTGTGTTTTGTCATGTCTTTTTCTCTTTTATAGACAACATGTAGTGAGTCAAGAGACCAAAGTTAATTACAGTACCTGTGTTAAAGCCCAGTACTTTCTATATTTACTGACTGAAGAGCAAGCCTCTCTTAATTTTGTAAAGTGCCTCCTGAGCCCTGCCAAATGAATATCTGACGCAGAGCAGACAACCTGATCATTGTTAACTCCTCCTTGAGGAAAGGGGAATCAAACAGGGGATCAGCTTTAGTATAATAGCCTCTAATAGCCCAGCAGGGAACACAATTCAGACAAGATGAAGAGAAGTGAAAGGAAAAATCATAACTCACTAACTGTTTCCCGCCTTTTGTTTATAGGCTGACTGGGTGAGTGGAAGGGTTGAGTATGTCAGCTGAAAGTTAATCAGGGGGAAATTCAATCAGTCTCCATCCAGCAGCAGCAGCAGGTGATCATGGTGTCGGCCACGCAGAGATAGCATGTCCTCTTGCCTGCCCTGCACGTCTGTCTGTATGTGTGTGTGTGTGTGTGTGTGTGTGTGTGTGTGTGTGTGTATGTGTAAGTGTGGTGAGTGGGCATATGCACTTCCTTTGTCCTTGCAACCCAATAAGTGTCTGGGTTTCCAGAGTTCACTGGTGAATGATTACATTAAAGAGGCAGAGAGAGAAAGAGAGGGGGAGAAAGCAAGTGATGCCAACCAGATGCAGACAGGGAGAGAGGGTGAGGGACTGAAGCGAAGAGGAGGACGTGGTTTGGCAGACCTCTGTCAACCCACCTTGCCAGTGGTGGAATGTAACTAAGTACATTTACTCATGTACTGTACTCAAGTACAAAATTGAGGTACTTGTACTTTACTTGAGTATTTCCACCTCATGCTACTTTATACTTTATACAACTCCATTTCAGAGGGCAATATTGCCCTTTTTACCCCAGTACATTTGTTGTAGTTACTTGTTACTTTCCAGATTAAGATGTTACATAAAAAAACATATGACAAGCTTTTAAAATACAATACATTGTTATATATTTAACCAGTGGTTCCCAATCTTTTTGGCTTGTGACCCCTTAAAAAAAATTTTTGTCTTGGGGCCTCTTGTCACATTTCAGAGTTGTTAGTTCCACCTAAGTAGCCAGCGATTTCCGTTCCAAACTTCTGTGTTTAAAGCCTAAAGGGGTAAAATGATCCAATATATCACAAAATAGCAAAGATTTAAAAAAAAAAACTCCCAAAAAATTGTAAAAAGGATTTATGCAGCAGAATGTTTTGTTTTTTCTTCTTCCCTTCCCTGTAAATAATTTCACAACCCCGCAGATTTATTTTGTGACCCCTAGGTTGGGAACAACTGGACTAAACTACCTAACTGTTAACTCCTCGACCAACTACAACTGTAAAATCCTGCTTACACACCGAGGCATCAGTATAAACAATTAATATATCATATTCATTTAAATATATTAGTCACGGGAGACATTTTTCTTCAGAAGAAGTACTTTTACTTTTGATACTTAAATAATGTAAATTTAGCTGATAACACTTCTGTAGTTAATTAAGTGGGATTTTAAATGCAGGCCTTTTACTTGTAATGGAGCATGTCTACATTGTTGTATTGGTGCTTTTATTTAAGTGAAGGATCTGAATACTTCGTCCACCTCTGCTCCATGCACACACACATACACGCACACAAGGTTCAATTTCAAGAATGTGTTGATCCCAAGAGCACAGCCGCAGACTACAATCACAATTTCTGTAACCTGTTAGACTCTTGAGGGAAATAGGCTCATGTAGCCTTTTGTGTATGAGTTTTCAATTTTCACCCAAAAGGCTAAATGAAGGTTACCCCTCTGGCGACAGCTGCGGCCGCTACAGTACCACCAGCCTCCTCTGGTGTCTGCTCTGGATGTTGTTGTGTTAGACTTCCATTGCATGTTCATGTGACTTCCATGTGTCAGCAGTTGTTCCTGTGGAGAATATTAGTTTTATAATATATATTATAATATTGAGTTTTTCTTTGAGACTGTCCACACAAGGAAAATGCAACCCCATCAGCAGACAAGACCATCAATATTGGACCATTCTCCAAAACCTGGATTACGATCAATGCCAATGTTGTTACAAATCTTGCTTTCTACAATATTTTTGCATGGGAACTATGGTATTAAGGTTAGGATGAGATTGTGGTTATGGCAAATAAATTACGGTTAAAGTATGATTAGGGTCGGGCAACTTGGTTAAGCTTAGGGAACGATCATGGTCATGGTTAAAAGACCAGGGAGGCATTCTGGATTTCTTAACTGGGCACTTGAACCCCAAGGGACTTGAGGCCATTTCTGTAGAGTCTACTGGATTATATTTGTTCTCCATTAACAGTATTTCTTTGAGAACTATTGGAAATGTAGTTATTGGATGGATGTGTTAAGTTCAAACGCAGATGGACTTTAAAATTAGTTATTCGTAAATGTTAAGTGATAGAGGTGATTTGAAATGTTTTTTATTTTGATGGACTTGCATGGTTAAAATAAATCAACATTGACTGTTGGTAAACAAGACTGAGTCTGCAGCCACGCTAGTGGCTCCGTGAGGCTGTAGAGCATATTGTAAAGAAAATCAAACTGTTAGATGAATTGACCAAAGCATTGGTAAATTGAAATACTGACCTGATGATGGCACTAGAGGAAAAGTCAGGGGATCCAATCCATCCAACAGTTGAGACATTTCACTGTGAACCACAAATGTCAACCTCATGGTGGCAGTAGAGGAATAGTCAGGAGATCACCAAAGTCATTCGGATTCATCCTCTGGACACCATGGATGTCTGTACCAAATTCCATGGCAGTCCATTCAATAGTTGTTGGGATATTCATACATTCATGATCTTTCATGCAGGAGGCTAGAGTTCGTGACATGTCACAAACCTGCAATTAACACTCACCTTTTTATAATAGCCATAGCAGTGGAAGATCAGATAACAGCGATATGAATTGTCATACAGTTATAAATAAAGGTTATGGAAGACTTTGATAAAAGATCTCGTCCAGCCAATAGGAGTGTCAGATCAAAAAACATTGAGTCATTGACAAACAACCTTATTTTTTTGTTTAGTTTTGAGGTCCCATTGTTATCATCTTATGTTTTGTTTCCTAACAGCAGGAGCATGGAATCTCAATGGTTGCATTATTTCAGGCAGATAATTGTTTTTAGGGCTGTCCAGTCATGTCAATTCTTTATCATTCTCTGTATGCTTGTACATAAGACCATGCCTATATTTTGTGGTATGAGACCTTGCTTTTTTTGTTTCTTTATTTGTGCTCATCTAGACCTACTGTTGCATGTTTGCATGATAATACACTATAGTATTGTCAGGGTTTTCTTCTTGTTATCTGTGTCTCTACCAATGCTGGCTCATTTAATAATATCCCTAGCACTGAGGGCTTGTGAGAGCTGTGGTTTGCTTAGATGTCTAAAATGTAGGTACTGATCTGTGTAGGTTGTTTCTTGGTGGTCCTTTAATTTGAAAAGATGACCCTCCTTGTTGGTGAATGTTATGTTTAGGATTGTTGGTGAGTTTCTGCCCTGCTGAATCCAGAATGTCATCCATATCCACAGGAAGTCTGCTTGCACTGAGAGTGCAATAGACTTAAGCTTCAACTGTTCCAAGAAAAACCCACTCACCTCGATGAGTCTACAATTGCAGATCATTCAATTTGTATGTATTGTCTTGTATGTTCTTGTGCGTGTCCTCTGAAGACTCTGATCTGGTCTGAAAGGTCTTAAAAGGTCTGGATATTGCATGGGGTTTCTAGCCTCCCTGCGGTACCAGTGATGAAGCTGGACAGCTAAATGACAATGAGCTTAAAGGGTGACTTTGCACATACGCATATACACGACACAACACTGCACAAAGTAGTGTACACACTACTGTGTTGACAAGGTGGTGACTGTTGCGTTGTTGTGAAGGTCAGTGGCCTGCTGTGCAGTGCTGTGTATTGCCCCCAGCTCAGCTTCTTTTCCTTTTACACTCGTCTCCGCCATGATTCTTAATGGTGATGTGTGTTTTCTTACGCTCCCTTGGCTTTTCTTAATGACCCTATACATTATGCATCAGTGCCATTATCATTTGTGGAAATAAGATCCTTCAGAATGAGCTTTGTATATGGCTAACTGGTGACTCTAACTGCTTTACATTTTGTTTTATGGAGACCTACAGTAAACATATGCAGATACAGATAATATTTGGGTAACAGTGAGATTCTGTTTGACTGAGCCTACTAACAGAGATTCAATGACGTAAATTTCTATAGTAATATCTGCGGCCATGTTGTAGAAAAGACTGGGGAGATTACTCTCCAAAGTAACAGCCAAAGTGATTTGTAAGCGTTACACCCTCTGATGTGTTTGTACGCCAGTGGTGTGAATTCTAAAATGGTCATTGAGAGTATTTTCTTCCTCAGTTGTCCCCCCTTCTCTAACTTGTTCCTTGACTGATTAGACTGCCCTTGGTACGTTTCACCATAGCATGGCATGACTAGCATCTAATTAACACAAACTGCTCTTTTGTGGGTTTATGTTTCTCTACCAGGAGCCCACTTCAAATAACTTTGTATATTTTAAAGAGTGGGTATGCAGAACAGCAGAAACATGCATATACCTCCAAATAGGAAACATGCGAGGGGATTGGCCTTAACATGCCTAAGACAATTCCAGGATAATTTATGAACAGCTTACACCAATACCAAAGTAATAAATCAAAGCAAATATTGGGACATTCTAGTCCTTAAAGCTACACTAATCAATATTTCTATATTCTCAAAGGGTCAAATGATTATGTGTAATATGAAAGGGGTCGCCCATAATGAAGAACACATAGAGAATTATCACCTGACTCTGCAGTTCCCCTTAGCTCTACAAAGCGTTTTAGCATCTTTCAATCATTGTTTTGGTTTTATGGCCAGCAACTTTTCTGTTTTGGTTCAGTCTCACTGCTCTCATTGCCTTAATTTCCAACCACAACAGATAGCTGTTTTCAATGAAAAAACTCAGATAAACCCACTGTACGCTATCTACGCAGCACCAAACAGCAGGCAGACTGAGTTAGCAACTAGCTGGTTTACATAGTGGAGCATTTTGCAAGTAAAGAGTAAGATATTTTTTTCAGGAGTTGGTGGAGACCAAAACGGAGCTAAAAGGAGAGAGACTTTTTGGATTTACCTCCATCAGGTGGCAAGAAAAATTACTCCTAAATGAAGGCTAACTATGCTCCGTGTCAATTGGTTGTGTACACAGGCAATTGTTTGCTAAAAAGTTCACCAAAACAACTTTATAAGGTGATAATATGTCAGTGTTGTTTACAGCTTTTTCAGCTGTCGATAAAAGGCCAAAAAACAAAAAAATCAATGTAGCTTTAAGGAAGCATTTGATATGAGTTGTATAGCAATACTGGAGGCCAATACTGATAACGATATTTGGGAGTTTTAAACGCATAACATATTCAATAATATTGATACAGATCCCTTAGATTTATTTAAGAGTTGTGACCAAGATATGTACTGAATGAGACATTGCTGAACAAACTATGTAATGGAGACTCTATTTCTCGTGCAGCTTTTTAGATGATAACGGTGTTACTGATTTTAAAGCACTTCATAGCACTGAATCTGCACTTTTAAAAGTTCTTAATGATCTTTTATTAATAACTGACTCTGGGAATGTGCAATTTTGGTACTTTTAGATCTAAGCGCAGTATTTGATACCGTGGATCATGGCATCCTCCACAATGTGTTGGCATTAAAGGAACTGCCCTTAAATGGTTTAAATCGTATTTAACAGACTGAAGCTTCTGAGTTAAATTGGGTGAGCTTTCATCCTCGTCAGCTGCCCTCAGCTGTGGGGTTCCCCAGGGTTCCATCCTTGCTCTAGTCCTCTTTTCCCTTTACATACTTCCTTTGGGTTCTATCTTTAAAAAACACGGTATCTCATTCCACTGTTACGCAGACGACTCTCAGATTTATTTACCACAGAAACGTAACACCACTACCCCCCTCAAGTCTTTGTTGGATTGCCTGAATGACGTCAAAACCTGGATGACACAAAATTTTCTAAATCTAAATGAACAGAAAACTGAAATTGTGACGTTTGGAAGCCCTAACCTCCTCACCACCCTTAGTTGCGACCTTGGCCCGCTGGGTCCCTACAATAAATCTTATTCAAAAAACCTAGGGGTGATTTTTGACAAAACTTCTCATTTGATAAATAAATAAATGCAGTTGTCAGAGGCAGTTTTTTTCAGCTTAGGGTTCTTGCTAAGATCAAGCCATTTCTTTCCTTCAATGACCTTGAGAAGGTGATTCACGCCTTTATCTCGTCTCAGCTTGACTATTGCAATAGTCTTTACTCAGGTCTCAGCCAGTCTCTGTTTCTTGTCTACAGCTGGTCCAAAACACTGCTGCCCGCTGGTTAATAGGCACACGTAAGCGTGATCACGCCCATTATGGTCTCTCTGCATTGGCTTCTAGTTCAATTTAGAATTGATTTTAAGATCTTACTGTCTGTTTTTAAGTCCTTAAATGGGTTGGTATCTCCTTACTTCGCTGATCTTTTATCTTTGCACACTCCCTCGAGATCAGTGAGGTCTGCTGACCAGATGCTTCTGGATGTCCCAAGGTTCAGATTAAAGCACAAGGGAGATCAGGTCTTTGCTATTACTGCTCCTAAATTATGGAACAGCCTACCCCTCCAAATCAGGACCTCACCTACAGTGGACACTTTTAAAATTTGTTTTAAATTTTTATTCTTTGGCTTTTAAATCAGACTGAGTTTTGACATTTTGGATTCAATTCATGTTTTATTTTGAGTTTTAAATATATTTTATTTTATTGTGTTATTGTATCATATATTTTGTCCCAGCTGTTTCTTTTAATTTGTGCAGCACTTTGGTCAACATCTGTTGTTTTTAAACGTGCTTATAAATAAACTTGACTTGACTTGACTCATCTTGAATTTGTGCACAAAGCCTATTGGCCACTTCAACAATTGTCCAATAAATAAATGTCAACCTAACCTATTTTAACCTCATTTGTACATT
The DNA here is from genome assembly GCF_020085105.1 of Siniperca chuatsi. Lineage (NCBI taxonomy): Eukaryota > Metazoa > Chordata > Actinopteri > Centrarchiformes > Sinipercidae > Siniperca > Siniperca chuatsi. The sequence goes on along the minus strand of NC_058044.1, from coordinate 26,114,713 downwards.
GACACTGCATTATTCTTGTTTACATCTTCTACATTTACATCTTCATAATAATATGTAAATCAATTTACTCACACACATGAAATCATGCTAGTAGAAAAGGGATGCTCTACAGTATATATTATCATAAGTAACTCTTCTGGCTCTGATGGGATCTGATGTGCTGAAAACCAACCTGTGTGTAGGTGTGTGTGTGTGTGTGTGTGTGTGTGTGTGTGTGTGTGTGTGTGTCAGCATGACTTAGAGCTTTCTATCCAATTGTTTTGTTATTAGTTAAGATAACAGGTATTCGCTTCAGAGCGGTTACTCATTTCCTGTATCTCTTTCATGTTCAATCATGGACACACAAATATACTCCTTCTTGCCAAAAACACACAAACATGCACACACCCAGTATATGATATATGTGTTTCTTGTGTACGCTGTGTACTTATTTTTAAAACATGCCTACATATGTAACACACACATTTTGTAATTTAATGAAAATCTGCCTTGTCTCTTCTTAACTATGTGCACATGCATGTGTGGCTCTGTGTGTGTGTGTCTGTGTATGTTTGCATGGGTGCTTCCAAGCATGTGTCTGAGTCATTGCATGCATTCATTGTTGTGAATTCATGAGTGTAATTTTATGACAGCAAATTCACTAATTTATCTTGTGGTACAAGTTGAGATAAGAACTGAATGACAGGCCTGTCGTTTAATTGGGCTCAGTGTAAGTCAAACCAGCATGCAGTGAAGCAGAGTGATACAGACCTAATGGAACTAATGACCAAGTTGTAAAGTTAAATCAAGCAGAAACATCACTGTTGATGTTAATTCAATGGCCACTTTTTTTTTAGGGGAAGCATAAACAGAAATATGGGCAGATTTGGAAAAACAGAGTAGAAGTTTCAAAGCTACAGTATGGTGTAGTGGGGTGTAAAGCCACTTCTATTTTCATTGGTTGAATGCAATTTGTCCAGTCTCTCAAGCTGATCTATAAATTTCTTATTGAAGTTTATAGTAACAGGAAAATCACATTTATGGTAATAATCAAAGTAAGAAGTAGTTAGGTTGCTATGGGGTTCATATTTTACCCACATATTTATTTACTGTAACACTAACTACAATATTCTCTGCTGTAGCCTTCTCATACAATTCAATAAAACATAACACAGCTCAGTGAACAAACTCATTATCTTCTGCATCTTTTTGCTTCTGATTTTGTTATATGGAGCATAACGGTATTCAAATAAAATAAGGATGGTGGGTTTCATTTAAAATGCTATATATACGTTTTACAAGAATTTTGTTACCTGAAATCCACCAGAAATGTAACACTAGGTGCAGGTGTCAAGAGTCCGTGCGTAGGTGTGGATGTAATTTCTCTTTTCAGATGGAGGATATCTCATTTTGGGATGAAGCACTTCACATGCTGGCCACTGTGACAGTGAAACCTAAGTTGAAAGAGTGCATTGTTGTCAAGTCGGTTGTTGTCAGGAGGGTGGCTCAGTGCTAATAGGCCAAGAGACATTCTAACTTTGGACCAGGAGTACTATTGATCTCATCGCTTGTAGAGCTGAAGAGGGGAGAAGGACACTTTACCTGAAGGAAAGTAATTGGGTGAACTGACCTTGCAGAGATGCAGTAGAGAAAAGGAGGCAGAGGCAGATAGAAAGTCACTAAGATAGAGAGGTGAGAGACTGAAAGAGATACTGAAAGGATGAAATACAGAAAGAGGATGGTTGATGCACAGATTCTTATTGTACGGAAATCCATATTTGCCAAATGGGCTTGATACATGGTAAATGAACTCTAGCTTCAAAACTTGTAATTCTTTGGTAAAGCTGCATTAATTGCATTGGCCACTTGGGGGGCAGTACAACAGCCTGTAAACACAACTGGCATACAGTATTATCACCTTATAATGTTAATATGGCAAACTTGTTGTCTATATATACATTCAGCAGACATGGAAGAACATTATTGTCAGAGTTGTGTTTCTAGCCACCTGACAAATACAAGTACAACATTCGCTCTCCTTTTAGCTCTGTTTTGGTCCAACTCCTGGGGGAAATATCTGACTCTTTAGCTACAAAATGCTCCACTATGTTCACCAGCTAATTACTAACTTTGTCTGTCTGTCAGTTTTGTGCTTGTAGTGTACAGTGGGTCTATCAGAGCTCTTTTCCTGGCAACAGCTGGCCGCTGCAGCTGAAAACTAGGTTAATGAGTGCGGTGAGACTGAACCAAAACAGTAAAGTTGCATTCTGTAAGACCAAAACAAGAAGCTGAAAGAAGCTAAAATGCTTTGTAGAGCTGAGGGGAACTGCAGAATCAGGTGATAATTTTCTGTGGGTTTGTCACTGCCAGCAACCTCTTTCACATACAAGAAGTTATTGTTAATTGTTAATGTAAAAATGTTGATCAGCAGATTTAAATATTGTACTTGTTGTTAGTATTTTTTGTTTTTATTTCAGTGTTTTATTTTTTACAGTCAAGTTCGTCAATATGTTGACACTGACAATTTATTTTGACTGATATATTTAATAATTATTTTTCACAGCCGCATTTATACTGTTAATATAGGCAATGGGAGACGTAAATTAGTGTGATTTATTGTGTTTAGTGACTATTTGAATACATTTTGAATATTTCAATACATTTGAACTTGGATATGTGCTGTCTTTATTGCATGTGGATGCCAGATTATTCCTTCTTCTGAGCCTGATTTATTGTCTGTTTCCAGGGCAACCGTCGTTCCCCAAGTGCGAATAGAGGTACTGTCCTCTCTGGACCTGCATTCGTAGCCTACCGCATCTACCCATAATGTTGCACTAAAACAAACAGAAACAAGAAAGCAAGGGACTGTCATTTGTGTTGTATACATAGACAAAAGAAACAGAGACAAGAGCAGCCGTGATTATTTATGGTTCTACGCACATAAAAACCTGAGAGACTTCATTTACAGAAAGAAAAACACAAACAAATAAATGTTCACTTTGTTCTCAGCTCAGTCATTAATTTCACAGTATTTACAGCCTGAGACCAATTTTTCAAAGTTTTGAAAACTGTTTTCCTTCTAGTTTTCCCTCTTGAATTTGTCCAGTAGACAGAAGAAATCAGATGAACATTTCAAACCATAAATATGTGAAAAGATTTATATAACTTGTCAGCCTGCACATATAGTACTGTTTACTGTATGGTGGAAACAATGTAACTTCTAAACGGGGTCACACTTTACTATTTTATTTAGTATGAATTGCTGCCAATATCACATCACATGTTATTGGTGATCATCAGAGTTGAAATGATAAAGCAGGTGGATCTCTCAAAGCCTCAAGGTTAGAAGTTAAAAACAATTTGAACAAAGAGCCTCAAGGCAACAGTAAGATACTAGCACTTCATTCTTTTACTTTCAAACCACATTTCAGTCTTCTAACTCCCATGGACTTCAAAACTGTCAGGATTAGTGTTGCAAGCTTTTTCCTCTCTTTATCTGGCTTTCCTGAGTACAAAATCCCTTTAATTCTCCTGTTCCTTATAAACTGTAAGACCACCACTATCACAACCCCTCATGTGTTCACTGCAGAGGGTGTTAAATTGAATGATTTAATATGGCAGGCTATATACCTTACAGCACACCGCTGCAGATGGAGAAAACATTATTTTAAAGGAGAACGCACCAAATAGAAATATTGCCCCTTGGCTCAGTGTCGGTGCAAGACAGTGCACCTGAAATATTGATCAACAGAATCAGATCTTCCATTGGACATACCATAGTTTCCCTCTGGCTAGCTGATATATCAGACATGTGCGTTTATTCCATGTTCAGCCTTGTAGCTTAGTTTTGTTTCCTTAGAGATTTACACTTCCATGTGTGATATTAACTAAGCAGCACATATTCTGTGAGAAAATGTAATCTTTTGTTTGTATAGCTTAAAGTAAACTGCTGCAGATTTTCCAATAGAGTCATCACTCCTGTAATATCACACAGCTTTACTCCCATGTGCATCCATCACCGAGGTGTGGGCTATACATTATGGTATGAATATTATGCCATATCTCGAAACTGAAAAAAAGAGCTTTGAAAGGTTTAAATTCAGTGTTTAAAAGCGTGAAATCTAATAAAAAAGGTTTTGCAGGGGCACCCCCGGTAGCTCACCTGAGCGTGTGCCCGATGTACAAGGCTCTACAAGTCCTTACTGCATTCTCTGGGGTTTGAATCCAACCCATGGCCTTTTGTTGCATGACATCCCCTGTCTCTACCACATTTCCTGTCTCTCTTCAGCTGTTCCTATCAAATAAAGGCAAAAAGCCCCCCCAAAAAAGGTTTTGCAAGATTGAAACAAAGTTTTGAAGGCTTGCATAATGTTTTGATAGGCTAAAAAAACATTAGTTTGTATTTGAGTTTTCTTTCTTCACAACTGCAGCACTCTTTTTACGGTGTTTCTCCAACACATTTTCAGAGTTTCAAATTTGTAGAGATTTGCATTTTTTTTTTATCAAAATAGCATGCACGCCTTCAAAACTTTGTTTTAATCTTGCAAAACCTTTTTAATAGATTTCAAGATTTCGAAGCTTCGGAGATATGGCATATTAATCCCATAGTACATGAGATGAATGGACCACTAACTAACTAACTATGCTCAGACAAACAGCCATATTCCATTACTAATCCATTATCCCTCGTCTTTTTCCTTAGGGGCAGCAAAGGCATCTCACTCTGCAGGATTATACACTGCGTTGTACTGGAAATCATGCAGATCCATTCCCATGCAGGACCACCTGTGGCTCAGCAGGCGCAGGATTTTTCTATCACTTCCATCAAAAGGCTCCACAAGGCAAGATTTTGTGGAACCATTGTGTCGTCGCAGGCATCTTCACCTGCAGGATAATCTTGTGTAATCCTTAAAGAGAGATAGGGGCTAAGAAAGGAAGACTTTGTGTTGTTTTGCACGCACCAGCTCTAATTCACTATCCTGTGCATACCAGCTCCACACTCACAGGCACAATTTCACACACATTTCTGAATCGCACTCTTTCGCACTTCTTTTGTTCTCTCTGTTTCATTTGAACATGCACACGTACACCTATGAAGATTTTTTAGCCTCTCTCTAGGAGCACTGTACCCTGGCAGTGTAAGAGGAAAAGCACAAATGTATCTTGGAGATACATTTTCTGTGCGAGATCAGGCAGAAAATGGGGCGTCAGTGCAAACGTGTCAAGATGACACAAGCAGGGCCGTGCACAGACTCTCAAGGGCAAGGGTGGAAGTGAAAAGGAAGCACCGTGCTTAATTTTCACCCAAAGGTCACAGCAGTGGGGCACAAGTGCCCTTCTGGTGTGACATTAGAGCAAAAATGGAGCATGGATGTGTTCCATTAGGGTGCAGAATTGTACTACACGCCACTGCATAGAAGAAAATATAGTGACCTCACTTGCTATTACCTTCATCTACCTTCACTGACACCTGATCTGATAGTCTGGATTTATGTTTTCATGCCAATTTACATATTTCTCTACTCACATCCTCATTTCCATCCATGAATGAGGAAGATATATTTAAACTGTTTGTTTACTGCAAATTTAATGACTCCATCCACAGCAATTCATCACGTTTATTAGAGCTGCCACTTCCTCTCTTTTTCTTTTTCTTTCTCTTTTTACTTCCTCTTTTTATGTCTTGAGCCCATGAATCCTCATTGCCATTCTTTAAAAGTTAATTTTATGCAATAAAGCAATAATGTCATATCATCCCACACCACAAGAGTTAGCGGTTAATGAGTTAGGACCTTGTCGATGTCTCAGCATTCAGTCTCCCTCTGCATCCCATTCGTTCTCCAATAATTGCTTGTTAATCTCAGGATCAGCACTAATACCTGCAGATCAATATCTCACCATGTTACTCCACACACACTAAACACACACACACACACACACACACACACACACACATATATATATATATATATATATATATATATATATATATATATATATATATATATATATATATGAACACACAGACACTTTGCAGTCAATAAAATCATCCACGAGGCAACCTATAGTAACGTTATATGGGAAATCAATTGTTGCTGCGTCAGCTCCATGAAGATAGTTATTGCATGTCTTCACTATTAAGAAGACCTGACCTTTGACCTCTCACACCTGAGTAATGGATGACTTCAGGCTTCCTCAGAGGATGAGAGGAAGGTGAATACCCATTTATCTATTTGAAGAGGTGAATGAAGAATAACATGTACATTTAATCCAGTCTTTTAATCTAGGTTTGATCAGTCTTAAATTATATGTCTCCTGGTTGTTTCTATTGGTATATGTATTTGCTTTTGAAGACTACAGCGAGAAACCATTTAAGGTAAATTGTTGTTATATACACCCTAGTTCTTCAGAAATGAATGTCTGTACCAAATTGAATGGCAATGCATCCAATAGTTGATGAGATATTGTATTTCAGTCTGGACCAAATTGGTGGACCGAACATCATACCAACATTGTCATCCCTAGAGCCACGCTGCTAGCATGGCTAAAAATATTAGAATCATTACAGCTGTTAAGTTGTCTGTCTGGTTCTATTCTCAGGCATTGTTTAAGCTCAGTTGAATAAGGATTTGTATTGAGAGCACACACGCACACACATAACGGAGAATAAGTGCAGGTTTTTGTGTGCAAGCGAGTGTGTGCGCTTTCAGATGTGCAGCCATGTGAGTGTAAGTGTGCGCTCTGCGTGTGTTAGTGTGTGTGCATCCATTCCAAGATTGTTCCTCAAGAGACTGCCTATATACAGCTGTTTACCCAGGAGTCAAATTAATTAGGGAGATTAACAGGCTAATAAGTGCAGATTGCTTCACTTAATGACTCACTGCTATGTTGCAAACACTGCCAGGCCCATAAAACAAAGAGGGATTAAATTGCAAAGCATTGCTAATGAAAAGAGATATATAGGATGTGGCTATAAATTGCACTCTATATGATTGTTTTGCTCTGTTCCCATGCATTAAACTTAGCTTATGTCAACTTGAGTTCATCATTGAGATAGGCACACAGTAACACCACTGTAAAGATTTACAGACAGCAATGTGGTATGCAGTAATACCTTTTAATATGTACCGCCTCTTAGCACTTCAAAAATAGTAAACAAAGCAGAGAGAGATCTATGTCATATACATTACATGATGTGTGTATCACATTTGTTGGATTTCATAGTAGACTGCTAAACATGCCGCAAATCATTAGCTTGTTGTGGTATTCACAAGTCTGATTGAACACAGTGTTTGGCACGGAGAGATAACAGGGAACTGATGGAACTGGAGATATATTAGGTTTCTACTATAAAATGGATGCTAGATGCAAATGCTAATAGGAAAATCATGATGCAGAAAACTGTGCTCACGTTCTTTCCCCTTTGAAGCTCCAGACTGAAATAACGTGACATTTCAGGCTGACATCATAATGACTCTGTCCCATCTCCAACTTTGTCACACCTGCTTCACCGACTCCTACTCCCTCAGTCTTGGCTCCACATACTTCATTTAAGTGGAAAGGGCAACTGGAATGAGGCGATTGTTATTCATTCTTCTTTCTGCATAATATTCATGATTCATTAGTCTGTTTTGCATACATAATGTGTTGTTTTATATGTATGGTATAATGGTATAATGGTGCATGCCAGCAGAATACCATTATGCCATCCATTTGAGCAGTGTACTACTGTATGGCACTGTAAGCTAGGGTGGGTAGGGTCACGGGGGGCAGGAGCCAATCCCATCATGCACTGGACATGTAACATTTCACCAATAACTTCAAACATCACAGCAGTCCATTGTGCTGCAGTTCGCATGAAATTAATATTATCAGGTTATGAAACAAATGTTTATTTGTGTATCAACCTACTATTTTAACTACTATTTTTGGTACATTAAAGCACATTGCGTTTACCTATGTGAAATGTGCTATACATATGAAATTGACTTGACTTAAGACACTGTTTACATTGCATACATGCAATAACCTTATTATTTATTGGTGGACCCAACATAATTTGCTTGTTAATGTAATGAATGCTAAATTAACAATACTTGTTATCAGCGGAAATCAATCGAGGCATGGATTAAATAAGGACGACATGTTTTTAGACATGCCTGCCCCTTGCCTTTCTGAGATACCTTGAGTTGAAAATTCAAACTGTCCTGATTACTTTAAGCAGTAATCTCAGACACCAGTCATTTCACTGTGTATCTTAGATTTTGTTTTCATGATTCCGCTCAAATGATTGGCCGCAAATGCTCTCAGAGTTAGTTAGACATTAGTTAGTTAGTTTCACAGTAGCAGATGGTGAAAGACTTTTTAGCACAGCTATCCTCTTCAGCAATGCAAAAGGAGCAAAGGAGATAAGCCAGTGAGGTAGAAATGTCCCCTTTTTGACAGGAAGCAGCAGGTTTAATTTAAATAAACCCTTTGGAATAACTACATTTTAATAAACACACTCTTATCATTTGGAGGCTAATGATCTTGGTGAGTAATACAGTCTCATTTGCTTATGGTAATTATACCAATGTTCACGATTAATTTGCAAATGACATGTTCTTTTGAAAGCTACACATTTGATTTTAAGTAAAAACTGACTTTATGTGAGTGAGTGTGTGTAATCCACCATGTAGAGCTGAGCCAACTGACAGCCAACAGAAAAGATTACAGTACAAGAGCACATTCTGCTGATTATCTTCTTCCTCAAAGGCACATCAAGACAAATCTCAGTCTAAATCTAAATATTCCTCGTTCATCAAGTCTTATTTTGATTAATTTGACAATGCGTGTTTCTTTAAAAGACCATGGCCCTCCAAACCCTTCCATCTGTTTGCTTTGTTTTATTTTTCATTTTCTACATCATTTTGTTTTGCAGACATAGAGGAATGGTGTCAGAGGGGGATGAGATGGATGAATAGAGCAGAATAGAAAGCAGGTGTAAGGAATGAACTTCTGACCCTGAGGATGTACAGCTGCTAGATGCAGCCAACTAAACCTGACACGAGAGCATGAGAAAGATTTCTAAATGCAATACTCAGATGAAATATAGAGCCACGATCAGCCCAAGATAAAGCTCATGTCTTCGGACGACGATAAATACTGTAGTCTGTATACACAGCTTTTGGCCAAAGACAAGTTTGTACTCTCTGTTCCTACCATACATGGATTCTCAAGTCACTTGTATTTTTAACCATGCTAGCGGCATGGCTGGAATGTCGGTCTGCCAGACTGTCGATTGGTTGGTCGGTCCACCACTTTGGTCCGTACATACATAAATGTCACAACAATTATTGGATGGATGGAAATGTTGTACTTTGGACATTCATGGTTCCCAGATGATGACTGGGACTTTTGGCTCACCATGACTTTTGGCGCACCATCATCAGGTCAAAATTTCAATCTGCCCAATACTTTGGTTTAAAGATAGATACTTTATTTATTTATTTAAAGTCATCTACATACATGGCACACAAGTTATAAAATAAGATAAAATACAGTACATGGATGTAAACAATGACAGTTATGACCAAATACCTGCAAAACTAATGGCATTCACCTCAGCCTCAACTGTGCTTTTTGTCATATCATTGTCATTGTGAGCATGTTACCATCCTGACGTTAGCAATTAGCTAAAAGTACAGCGTCAAAGAACCGATAGCATGGCTGTAGACTTAATCTTTTTATACAAAATGCAAGGTGAAACAAGAATGGAGCATTTGGAGCTGTAAATAAATGATTGCCCCTCCTTCACTTCCTCCAGCAGCCTTTCCACTCTCTCATAATGTACCACTGTTAGTTTGAGTAGCCATACTTTTTCTCTAAATATATTTACTTCAGGGCATGAAGGTGGAAAAGATATCTTCAGAGTTTTTACATGCCCAGTCAATGAAATAGAATGTCTATTTAAGTTTTCCTTTAGTTGGGGGTAGTACATAAAACATGTTGCTTGTAGGTTGTGAGTGAGCAGCAGCTTGTGAATGCTAAAACAATAAGGGGAAGAATAATCAGAGTTGACCATCTGGCAGTGCTGTTAGAAAGTAGAAGTTGCTATTCCCCTGTGAAATATCCATTGACAACTCCACTGTTAAAATGCAATCCACAGAGACGACTTCTCTTTTGCCTTGAATTAAAGCATTTAATTGAACCAACAAGCACTGATTCAGCTAAAGGAAATGGCTTTATAGGAGGATAAAAAGAAATCGCCCATGTACTAAAACGACAGTATGAACTGGAGATGTATTTACTCCAGCCTGTGTGCGTGTGTGTACGCCACTCCTGCTCTATAATGCAAGTGGAGGAGAAGCTGACAGACGCTCACAGAATGTATGGCTGCTGTCAGACTGAGGAGAAGAGATAGATTGATAGGGGAAGAGAGAGAAAGAGGGTGAAAGACTGAGGTTGAGAAAGAGTGAGGAGTGTGAGACTGATGACAGATGGTGTGCAAAAGATGGAGTCCTCTGCTTTTCCATACCTGCTGGGAGGAGAGAAGAGGTATGGAGAACCCTGAAGAAATAAAAGGACGCAGTGATTGATTACAGAATTGATTTTCCCTCGCAACTCCTCGCGTCTCCTGTGCTCCACGTGTACCTTTTGACTTATCTTCTCACTGGTGAAACATAATCCTTTCTGGATTTTTTTTAATCAAATACTCTTGTAGTCACATCTAGTTTCTCATTTTTATTTGCCTGCCAGCAACCGCACCTCTAGTGTTGTAGCATGGCAGCAACACTGATAGAAAGCATGACAAATTACATGATATTAGTCACACACTCTTTGCTTAAAGGTATGAACATGACATTCAATGAAATCCATTACCGAGCCCTTTATCCTTACCTGATAGAACTCTGTGTGCTACACAATAGAGAAAGAGAGGTGGCTGTCTGCGTTTTACATTGCGTTGCATATGTTGTACATCTCTCGTGCTGAAAGTCTTAAGTCCTTTTAACTTGTGTGTGCGTGGGTCCATGTGTGGGTCCGTGTGTGTGGGTCCGTGTGTATAACCCCTGGTTCCTGTCTAAGTTAAGCAAATTGGCTCCTGGCCCTTGCTTCACAATAACAGAGTGGCATCAATGTTTTCATCTAACTCTCACCAAAAAAACAAAAAAACAAAAGCAATTTTCTCAAAACTGTCGAACTATTCCTCTAAGTATATGGAGCTGGAACCTGAGTCGGTTAGCTTAGCTTTGCATAAAGGCTGGATGCAGTGGGAAACAGCTAGCCTGGCTCTCAAAAATACACCTACTAGCATCCTGAAAGCTCACTAATTAACAAGTTATATCTCACCTGTGTACATAAAAAGAAATGTAAAACTAACAAGCTGTAGCTTTAGGTTACGTGCTATAACTATTTTTTGACAATCAACAGTTTCCATCTGGCCAGCACTTCTCTGCAGCATCTTCCCTGTTTGCCTGGCAACCTCACAGTGATGATAAGAGTCCAGGAAGTCAGTGTGCATGGCTTTTGTTTACCAGCCGCTGTTTGTGTACAGATAAAACATGATACAGCATGTTAATTAGTGAGATTTATCACTGTTGATAGCAATATCTTAGAACTTTGGAGAGCCAGGCTAGCTTTTTCCTTCTGTTTCCAGTCTTTATGCTAAGCTAAACTAATCGCCTCCTGGCTCCATCTCTCTGCTTGGTGATCAATCTTGTCACCTGAGACTGAAGATTAATGAGAAACATATTTCCCAAAATGTTAAACTGTTCCTTTAATGCTGGTAGTTTATAACAGGCAGTAGAAGGTCCAGCTTAGATTTCTTAAAGTAGTTACATATATTTGGCTAATTACTTTGGTTACTTACTGAATGTAATATATGTGTGTTTTAGTGTCTATGTGTGCCTTCTTTGCAAAATAGTGTTTCTCTGGTTGCTGCGTCTCCATATTTTGATAGATAAATACTGAGCCAGACAAAAATCTCCACAAACAGGAAATGAGGAGGAAAATGGAGGTTACACGTAGAGGAGATCAACATAAGGTGAGGCGCAGTAGTGAGCAGTTTTGCAGCAGAAGTTTTGAGGAGGCAATGTAGGATTAAAGACGAGAGAAAAAGATGCGGGCAAAAAAAAATCAGTGACATTGTCAATCAATTGTCCATAGATTCATAAGACGCAGGTCATCAAATCTATACCTCAAATACTCCCAAAAAAGGAAATTCCCTCAAAACCCCCAGAAAACAATTTACTGGTCAGTCAAATGAAAGCTAATCTTATCCGCATTCAAAACTTTAGCATCACATCTCAGGGAATTTAGCTTTAAAACCTTGCATTAGTATTTACAGCAAGATATTGTACAAACATGAAATACTTTACAGTCTGGCCTGTCTTGATTTGTCACTTCCCACCCACTGAGCACTCACGCAGATCTGCTGAAATTAGTTATGACATGTGTGAGGGAGACAGAGAAGATGGGGGATTTGGGAGGTCAGGCTGAGTTGAACACATCATTGTTGTTGAAGGCAACATAGTTAGGGTCTTTAAAGATTTATGCTCTTGAAGCTCAGTTCATGAATATTTTTTTCCCTTTTATAATTTGTTATTTAAGGAGTGGTCCTGTCAGATCAAGTATGGTCAGGTGGGCGAGAGGGTGCTCTTGCTCTTGATAATACAATGCTCTTGAATGAATAAGGAAAATTAAATTAATATACGTGCTGATAGTGAAGAAAACATGTATTTAGTTCTCCTTTTTGCCTGTTAAACCCAGGAACATCTTCAAAGACCTGAGTTAAAAGGGCACATGAGGACAGTGAGAGTCCATCTCCATCTGTGCATTTTTCAGGATCATTTGAGGCTTTCTGCTTCAGATCTGCAGCACAGGCGCAAACCACCAGCATGAGGATGTGACCCGCTGACACAGCAAGCCATTAGGGAGGGGCAGCAATGACAGAATTCATTCTGCTTGGTCATGGAGGCGACTCTAGTAAGCTTTCAGGGGATAAATAAATAAGCATGAGGCCGGCAGAGAGAGGAGGGGTGTGTTATATACCTTGTTGGGGTCAGTGGAAATCATCCAGGCTTCCTGGTATACTCTCACCCAAATCTGACCTCTGATAGGATTGAAGGGTCTCTGTTGAATAGTGTTTTCCAGCACACACATAAATGCACAATTACACATACACCACATCAGTAAAAGCTGAGGCAGCTAACCTCTCCTTATGGATCGACCAGAGTTCTTGCTCATACCTGGTGCAGTAAGCCCCCGGTGGCTGAACACAGAAACAATTTTTATTTCAGAAGGATAGAAAGATTTTCTGTATTGTATCAGTTCTCCATTAACTTTTATTGATGCTTGTTAGAAGTACACAGGTGGAGAAGTTGCATGATAAACAAAAATGAAACTGGGGCATTTGATTTAATTAGATGCAGCCACACAGTGTGTTCCTACCAACCCATCAGGCTTTGTGAAAGCTCTCCTGGCTACTACACAGTGTACACATGTAGTGTGGTCAGTACACAAAACATTGGATACAGGGTCTCAGACAGTGGGAGAGCCGGAACTGTTTGTTTCTGCTGTGTCATTCAAATAACAGCGTAGATCTTTGGTAAACCAAATCAAACTCTGGGCAGAAAATACAAGATTTTCTGAGCCCTGTTTTGTGTGATGTGAAAGAAATGTGCAAGGAGAGCAAGAATCACACCAGTGATCCTACAGAAGCTTTGTTCTGATTCTGACTTTGATCACATTAGTGTGTACACTGTAAAGTCTCATTTTGTCTGTTCAGCCTGTCTAGGAAGCAGCTTAGCAATGTTATCTGAGTATTTTCTGTTTTGAGCCTCATTTTCAAAAGATTTTCACAAGTTCAAAATTGTGTGTGTACAGTCAAATCCAAGTGTTAAGGTCCTGCACTGTCAGCACAGAGTATATTGACACTGCAACGTTTTGGTCATAGAAAAAGGACTCATTTCACAAATACCTTAAACAATTACAAAATGAGATGAGATTTAAAAAATCCCTAAAATTAGATAATCAATATACTGTTTGTCAAGATTCATAAAATACAAAATGCAAACACTTGATAGGAAATGCAAATTATGTAATTTTTATCAAGACAAGAAGTTCAATAGTGGAGAGGGGGAGATAACAACAAGTAAGTTCTAAAGTTAAAGTCTAAAGTAAAGTTTGCATTCATACAACTACCACTTAAGTGGAAGAAGCTGGACAGTCGGCTTCTCATCGCTGGAAGGTTACTGATTGTAACAAATATACTAAAGAGTTTTACCAAATCATAATTTCTAGTTAGCTTAGCTACTCCACAATCTCTCCATGTACTGTACCACCTGCCAACTGCAAAAGTACCCGTTTGGGAATCACTGGTGTAATTGTCTCCTGTGCTCCCAATATGAATACTGTTTTGATTGGTTGTTGCCAGCTTTGGCGCCGCTATAAAGTAGTTGTTGGTTCACATTGTGAATTTGAAGCCTGACAAACATCTATGAACGAAACGTTACAGTTTTGATAAACTAAGCACATTGTGAATTCAACACATGATTTCAGTTTCCCACTCACCTAGCCTAGAATTTTGATGATGAATCTTGTTGATATAATTTCCATTTTTATCACATTCTTTGAGCTCATTAGTCATATGTTCTGAGTCACATCAGTGGCAGCATCCGTGTAATAAATAAACAACGGTGGCACAACAGTAAAAAAATATATAAAAATATTAACAGTAACAAAGAATGCAGACATGCACTCTTGCAATTTTCAAATGACAGTTGAAGTAATCTCTTTTTTTGATCTTTTCGAATGTGCTCAACGCAAAGAAGTAAACACTTGTTCTTTTAGAAAAGGACAGAGGTTGGTGTAACATGAAAATCTTTCAGAGTGTTGTTCATTATACAAACAATACATTTTTATCATATTGATACATGTGTGATTATGAGGCACCACACAATAATACTGTACTGTCTTCAATTATTTACACGACAAGAAAAAGCATTAGCCCTTTTGGCTATAAATGCTTGAAATGTAAAGATGAAAATACTGTCTGTATAAGTCATTTTTATGTCTGTGTATATAATAACAATGTGCATGTGTGTTCGTGTGTGAGCAGCAGACATTAAAACAGAGTGATAAGGTGTTTGGTTTTACTGTGGCTAAGTGCTTTTTGTGGCTGTAAGGGAGAGAAAAGACATGTGACAGAAAATAGCATGGAGGAGAATAGAAAGACACTTGACCAGAAACAATCAGGCCATTTGAGAAAGCAGGCTTATACGCACACACACACACACACACACACACACACACACACACACACACACACACACACACACACACACACACACAGACAGACAATCGCTAACTAGCAGTTGGGATAAGATGCGGTAAACTCTCTGGCTCACTTCATCACAACACAATTCCACGTTATACACTTTATCCTCTCTTTCTGTATCTCACACACACACAAACACACACACAAATACACACACACACACACACACACACACACACACACACAGTGAAAGCCTTAGGGGGTGCCCCTCTGCCTCAACAGTACTTCTGCGTTCCATCTATTTTCTCAGAGGAAGGTGCAAACACATGTCTGGGAGAGAAAATTGCCCGCGATGCCTCTCTACTGTACATGCCATCGTATCCAGACCGAGTCCGAGCCACATGTACAAGTTCACAAAAAACGCACGTCCTGATAAAAAGTTTCCACTGCAGTTTCCAGTTTAGACACCTCTGAGCCTCACACAGAACACTAAAGGAGAAATATGACTGCAGTTTTTGAGTCTTTTTTTGTTTGTTTTTTTAGTGAAACAGTTTTGCTACTGAAACAGTAAGCAAGGAGCCCCTTCGTCCCATTGGTCCTCGTGTTGCGAGTGTGACGTAATAGAAAGGTTGAGAAAAAAGGAGTAAGAGACAAAGAGAGAAGATAGATATCACTAACGTCACAAACAACGGTTGTGTGGAGATTGTCAAGGCCTTCGCATTGTATTCAGTGAATGAGGTCACATTATGAATCAAGTGTCTCTGTAAACCTTTCGCCTCCTGTGCAGTTCATGCAAGTTTAGCCACTGTGGCGTGCATGCATCACAGTAACAGTAAGAGTCAGTTTATTGTATTTAAATGAAGGGAGAAGATGAGGCGTGGGAATGAGCCAAAGCATAATGAAAGCCTGTGAATATTATCAGAGCTCACTCTTGTATTTTAAACCTATTTTCTGCACCTTAGTTCAAACCTTTGATCCGTTAAGCACCCCTTCATCCCCCCTCCAGGCCATCAAGCTCAGAACAGTTCAAATTTGTGTCTGCAGGGAAAAATGTCTATTACAACCTCATCCATGCAGGAACCATTCAGAAAGAGCGTTTCCATGACTTACAGAGGATCTTCTGGAAGGCTCTGCGGAAGTCCTGGTTGAAGATGGTGTAGATGACTGGGTTTAGCGAGCTGTTACAGTAGCCAATCCAGAAAAAGAACTTGAACAGCGTGTCGGGAATCTTGCACGGCTCCCGGCAGATTCCGTACAGGCTGTAGGAGAAGAAGAATGGGAACCAGCACACGACGAAAACGCCCATGACGACGGCGAGGACGAAGGTGAAGCGCTTCTCCCGAGCGGCGGAGACCCTCTTCCGATTGACAGTGCTCCGGCGTTTACGGCGAGATGAGAAGAGCTCCATAGACTTGGAACTGGCACGTGACTTCCTGCTGGAGTATTTAGACGCGGAGCTGCTTTTCCGGCTGGATTTCCTGTCTTTTCTGTCCTCGTGGTGATGTTTGGAGGAACTGGAACGTTTTTTAGGTTTCTCATCCGACGAGCTGCTATCGTCGAAGTCGTCATCGTGGTCTGTCGGCGGATGTTTTGGCTCGTTCGGTAGAGTGGATTGAACTGCCTGCTCTTGGCAGTGCCCATTCTCACGTTCCTGGTCTTTCATACTCCCGCCCCTGTTGGATGTTAATGACTCTCCTCTGCCTGGTTCGGCTTGGTCCATCCCATTCTCCTGTGGCGAGTCCACATCCCTCTTCTTCCCTGACATTGTTCTGGTCCTGGTCTTTGCCACTTGGTAGATCTGAATATAAACCAAGATCATGATGACACAGGGGGCAAAGAATGAGCCAATACTGGAGTAGAGGATGTACCAGGTCTCATCATTCAGGATACACTGGGGATTGTCCTCACTGCTGCTCCTGTCCATTGATATCAGCGGTGGGAAGGAGATGACGGCTGAGATCAACCACACCACCACAATCATCCCTTTAACTCTTTTAGGGGTTCTCTTTAAGTTATACTCTACCGCCTGCGTCACCGACCAGTACCTGTCCAAACTAATAGCACACAGGTGAACAATAGAAGAGGTGCAGAATAAAACGTCCAGAGCCAGGTAGATGTCACACCAAATTCTGCCAAAAAACCAGTAGCCCATGAGTTCATTTGCCAGAGAAAAGGGCATCACCAGGGTGGCCACCAGTATGTCCGCACTGGCCAGGGAGACGAGAAAAAGATTCTGGGGTGGCTTCAGAGCTCTGCTCGTTAAAACGGCGATAACAACCAAGACGTTCCCGACTATTGTAAACAAAATGAGAAAGCTGACAAGTCCGGCCAGACCCCAGATAGCGAGCTGGGTGTACTGGCTCTGAGAGGTGGAATTAGAGGAGATATTTTCTGCCTCTATCCCGTCCTCCAGGCTGGAGCTATTAAAGAAATCCATTTTGAGTCTTTTTTTTTTTTTTAGTCAAGGTTTGACTTTTAAAAATGTAAAATGTGTGGAAATAATCTGTAGAAATATCCCATTAGGACTTCAGCGCATATTTCACTACAGAAATCTACAGCAAATGTCATGTTTCTTCTTTCCCCTCCTGCGATCTTCCACATCCTGTACACAAGCCTTTAGTAAAAGGAGAGAGAGGCAGGGAGAGAGAGAGAGAGAGAGAGAGAGAGAGAGAGAGAGAGAGAGAGAGAGAAAGTAATATGCAAAGTCTTTTAAGTCCTTATTCCAAAACGTGCAGTCTGCTCAGCAGCAGGATGTCCATGGTTAGAGAGCGGGCTCCCTCCTCAACGCGTCCTCTCCCATCCTGACTGCGGCCGCATCTCTCCACCTCCGCCTCCCCGCCGTGTCCTGAGAGAGGTTTGTAACAACCACGTGTCTTTTTTTTTTTTAGGCTACACGAGAAAAAACCAGCTCTGCTCCGCTCCGCCGCGGAGGAGAGATGGAGGATAGGATATGAAAACGGTGAAATAAGCAAGCTAAATATATTAAAATGTTTTTTTTTCATAATTAATCATTTATTTGGAACTATTTAATGACATCACATCAGTGTAGGCTGCTCCTGGACAAGCCTTTGTTTAACGCGTGTCCAGTGTATCCGCAATGTCGGTGCAAACTGGCTGCCGGTCACAAATTGGACAGCTGATGAATCTCTCTCCTGATTTGACTTTTGAAGGTCTGTTTCAGTATTAAGAGCTTGCTCGCGCCCATTTTAATATATACAGTCAGCAGGAGCTTCTTTTGGCGAGGTCACATTGCTGTCAAAACGCACAGACTGACAGTCCCGCACCAAGGAGGACACGCTCTGCTCCGTCCTTCTGGGCGCACACTGGAGGTCAGTATTGTAACAGCCAGCCCTGGAGGGACACACAGGCAAACACACACACACACACCCACCATAAATATGAACAACATCAGATATGCTATACTATATCTACACTGCCATCAGATGAATAAATTCTCCACTATGATTAACATGCGCCCTGTAGGAGAGCCTGTGTGACCTTGCAGTGGAAACTTTTATAATTTCCCAGCACTCCTGCCAGTATTAGTCTGTGTGTTTGTGTTGTGGTAATTGTGTTGATAAGAAGATTACAGGATTACACTGTGCAGTTGTAACACTCAGCTTTCGGGGATATCAAAGGTGCTAAATTGTTTGCAGGGAATGCAGTATGAATGCAAACAGAATAGACTGGGACTTGCATGATATATGATTAGTGAGTTTACACCTTAAAGTCATGGGTTCATCCCCTGGATGGGCTTTATGAATCTACCATGACTAATTTAGGTTATCTTGTCTGGAGTTATTTACTCATGCATTTTCATTTCACATGAGGACACACATGTGCGTGCACACTTGCCAAACAAGCAAAGTTTTTGGTCTCCCTTTTTGCTCCCTGCTCCCCGTGAACCCCCTCTGATCTGGGAGGCGCTGCCGCCTAGAGAAAGCCTGTCTCCCCTTTGGCATATAGCCTGGTATTAAGTTCCTGGACGAGTGCGTTTATTGACCGGTCTCCCAGCTAAGTACCTGTCATTAATCACAGAGCGCTCAGCCATACTGAATTAAAGAGCAGCCGCAAGAAATGCTCAAGTCCAAATTGATCCTCATCAAGGCTATGAGGTGGAATGAGGAGGGCTCAGGGGGTCGTGGTCCATCTGCCTGGGAAACACAGTCAGGATGGCACACAATCTCTTGTCCCCCGCACCCATCCCCAAAACATCCTGCTCCTTCTCCTGCTGCCTGTTTAAATTGAACTAAGGCTAGAGTGATGCTGTAGGTCACCGTGGATGCACTCTAAGCTGATTTTGAACAGACAGACAAGCCTTATTATGGTCATTAAGTCGTGTCCCAGGGCCACAGCTCTGTCCATATAATTGAGGCGCCAGTGAGCAATCTCAGCTATTACCGAGTCCTTCTTGTTTCCAACATTGTGCTCTGCTCTGAGGGAATAAGTTGGCTCTTCCTGCTAACCAGTACTAACCAGAAGCCAGCTTCAGGGTGTCAAGGAGACTGCGTTGGATGCTTTTATCCATTTAAATGAAGGCTTTTTTCCACTTTTCAAACTAGTGACATTCTAAATGATCCTCCTTTTGTGATGTTTCATTCTTTGTTATTCTGGTTCACTCACTGCAGTTGTACAAAGTGTGGCCCTTGTTGGCTCCTTGTAACAGAGCGGTTTTTGGTTTGCAGTCACCTGCACTTTTATTTAAGTGCTACACTGCAGCATTTGTGGAACTGAAAATCGAGAAGATGCCCAGAGCTTTCTATTAAAGGGGGAAGAGAGAAGCAATATGAGTCTAATACGATTCACCTAATAGAGCTTCAAAAACTTAATAACACCTGATGTGTTCTCACAAGGTAACATGACCATCCTTTTGTGGCCCATTGAAATCCAATAGGGCCTACAGTGACCACTCTGGTTATTGCAATTCATCACACGATCAGCTCCTCATAATAGCTAGAAGACACAATGCCACAGGCGTGTACCTCCTGCTTATGAACTCTTATTGTCTACTTGTACATAGTGTGTATGAATGTAAAATATAAGCACAGAATACTAAGTGAGCCACATGCTAACAGAAGCTATTCCCCAAAGAAATCAAAGCTGTTACCAGTAATGACAGCCACTTCTAATTTTCCCACCCTCTCTAATGTGCATTCGTTTCCATGTAGGCCCCCCCCCATAAAGGGAGGTATGATACCAGCTGTTGACAGTGACAAATGGCAGTGCTACCTGGGCATACAACTACAGTGCCGAGAACAAATAGTTCAGGGGAGCAACATCCAGCCCAGGGGAGTTTCGCTCTTGCTAGCATCACCTCACAGAACAGGGTTTGCTTCTTATCTAGTACCTTGTCTTTCTGTGACAAATTACCTTCTCGGAAAAACAGTAAAATAAGATCAATGGAATTGTTCATTTGGATTTTTAAATGAACACAATGAAAAATAAAGTTGGTGCTGTCGATGTCACCATGTCTTCTTCTAAAATATACTACTCAATAATCTCATATCTCTCCAGCTGACCCAAACCATTCAATGATTCTCAGATGCTTCTTTGTTTATAGTTGTGTGTGTGTGTGTGTGTGTGTGTGTGTGTGTGTGTGTGTGTGTGTCTGGGATTGTCAGAACTACTAGAGGCCAGGGTGATTAAAAAAGCCACAGGGAGCTATATCTTATACTGTTGTCTTTCTCAACCTTATGCTTCTTCCAGAGATTTGCCAGCACATCCACACTGACCTTGGCATAGTTGTCCCTGTGAAGCAGGCAGCTGGCTGTCAAGTCAGATGCATATATAAGAGGTAAGAGATTTCTTGGCTTTTCTGATTTAACTTTGGAAAGACAGACCCGTGGGTTGTATTTCAATTGTGCTAATTGCCCTCTATGTGAACTTACAAATTATCCTTAATGGATCTGCACAATGACGTACACATACTGACGACTGAACTGTTTAGGGTACCAACCATGTGAAGGTAAGTTCTTGAATTTGAAGTCTCTAGATGATTTATTATCTTCCGGTTGTGAAAATCTGCTCCTAAGAATTCATTTCTGCTGAGTTTTGAACATGTCTGTACTCTTTTAATGGAGACAATACAATCAATAGTCCAATAATATTTTGATCTTTTGCTGCTTCCCATTATTACTATTATGTAACATATAATTGGAATTATTTTCTTTACCAAGATATTGTTTAATTTCTATCTTTCATAAAGTGTTTTTTCACATTTTGTTATTGCCAATTGTCAATAGTCAATACAGAACTCATTTTGCTCATTCATTTTTATTCCAAATGAATCTGCACAAGGCTGCTGAAAGTGAAGAGACGTTCACTTTATTGAGTTTTGGCATGCTATGAAAATGTGGCTGATATTCAGCACAAAAATAAACATATGGTTAATGGAGAATAAAAGACAAGTGAAACAGATGTAGGCAGAGGCTGTACAAATTATAAAGGATCTATTACTTTGAGTACGTTTTGGCATTTCATCACTTCAGACTTCAACAGTTCTAGTCAAGGTCTTCTCCAGTTCTGTGTTATTCAGGGTCAGTATCTTTTCCAAAGAAGTATCAGGGACTCTAACTTTAATTAACAAATGTGCTTGGAAACACAAATCAAATAGCTTTTCCAAAAATGATGTCCCAGAATGGCCATTATGAAGCCTTTTCAGTCTCATAAAATTTTGTATAACTGCTGTAGCACAACAGACGGTTACTGTGTAGAGACACAACTCTTTAGGTTATGCAACTGTCCAGAGAAAGGTTGACTGTCCAATTTTAAGCGCTGCCTTGCTTGAGATGAGTGGTTATGCACTGTCTGGCCTGGCAAAGTCATTGCTTTCCATCTGAGGGACAGTTGGGCCAAAATGGCAGATCTGCAGGCAACCCGAGCATTAGGCACAGCAGGAATGTGTTGAAAACGTGACACCCCAGACGTAGGCCGACATCAATCAACTAGCTGTTGCATCATGATCTGCACACCAGATTGACTTGCCATTGGTGAAAAATTACCATCTGTGAAGTGTCACTCAGAGAGAGGTCACATATTGGCCAAGAGAGGACAGACGAATTGATATAGGAATTAAATGCGAGGCCGGAGACAGGAGAAAGTGATGGATTGGCTATTAGAAGTCATCATTAGTTCTGGTTTGCCGATGGAATCAACACCTATAAGTTAAAGCCATCATGTGTGCCTAATAATATACAGAAATAAGTCTAGAGATGTTGGACTCATGGCACATTATCCTGTGAGTCAATGCTCCTCAACTTTAGGCTACCTGGAAGAAAAACTGCCTAATGTGGACATAAAAATGAATCAAGACAAGTCAAGACATTCAACTGTAAATCACCTGCAGGCACTCCCTCATAACCAGCATTGTTCGGCAGTGCCAAGCTTGTCAGCTGGTAAAGTAAACCACCCCAATTAGAGCACTATTAGAACAAATCAAACATGGAACCACATGTGTAAAGCACCATTTGCAGATAAACCCACCTAAGTCTTTTGCATTACAATACCTTTTCCATCTACACTCTGGTCGAAAGATCATGTCACAGCCTTTGGGAGCCACAAGGCATTTTTTCAAGTGCTATGGGTTTTGCTGAGATGCCTGGCTCTCTAGCATAATCCCACCACAGAAGCCTCTGCTGCCTGAGAGCTCAGCCTGTAAAAGCTGAAACCTGTAACAGCCTAAATAGGAAAGGGCAACGTTTGGGAAACAGAAGTGAAGAAAAGAGAGAGAAAGAGATTAGAAAGGAATACTGGACAAAGCAAACAGGAGGCAAGAGAGGGAGAAACACCAGATGAAGAATAAATCAGGACGACCAAGATGAGAAGGTGAGGCGGGAGTTGAGATAGGTCTTAGGAAGAAAAAAAGAGGCTGGGTCTCCTAGATCCCTCCATCAGATTGAAACCTTTCCCCATCAGTTAATTAGCAGTAGGGTTGAAAGGTATTAATCACGCTTTGGGAATTGAGTGGCAAATCGTATTCCACTTCCCATTTTACACTTATTCATGTTCTCAAAGGATACCATTAAATCCGGGGGGTTGGTTGGGGGGGGTTATTCTCACCTTTTTCCTGCTTTCTTTGTTCTGTGGATTTATTCAAACACGCATGCCTGCATGTGGACATGTACAGCCAATCAGTATGTTGCCAATGAACTGCTACTTGGGGACCCATGTTATTTCTCTGCATTTAAGAGGCTTTTAATTTGTGATAAGCTATGGCCAGATGGTAGGAAGTTACTTAATGGAGCAATCATGACAAGTGGTAACATAAAGGAGGCCTATATTGTAGGTGACAATACGGCTTGTTGATGGCATGTCATGTTCATGACTCTGGAAGTCTGATCAGTGATTTTATTGAGGAGTATTCTAGACTGTGTG
Organism: Siniperca chuatsi; assembly: GCF_020085105.1. Classification (NCBI taxonomy): domain Eukaryota; kingdom Metazoa; phylum Chordata; class Actinopteri; order Centrarchiformes; family Sinipercidae; genus Siniperca; species Siniperca chuatsi. Next base: position 26,091,105 of record NC_058044.1, on the reverse strand, counting down.
CAACATAAATCAGATCACAATGTTGTTACATTTTTAGTATCTTAGTAGAGAATAGGTTTTTTACTGATGGCATCAAACCACTCATGTAGCCTTTACTGGTCACTGCAGACCAACCTACTGTATCCTCATTCCTCATTCTGTGTTCCCATTTCAAAATTTTCTTTAAATAGTATCCTCAATGTTACCTAACAAAAACACTGTACTCTCTGCTGTGGCTTGGTGGTAGAGCAGGTCGTCTACCAATCGGAAGGTCGGCGGTTTGATCTTGGCTTCCCCCAGCCCACATGTCGAAGTGTCCTTGGGCAAGACACTGAACCCCAAATTGCTCCTGAGGGCTGTGCCATCGGTGTGTGGGTGTGTGTGACTGAGTTAGTTTCTTTGTTCTGATGAGCAGTTGGCACCTGCCATCAGTGTATGAATGTGTGTTAATGGGGTGAATGTGATGTGTAGTGTGAAGCGCTTTGAGTAGTCAGAAGACTAGAAAGGCGCTATACAAATAAAGTCCATTTACCATTTATTATTATCCCAGACTATTTAACAATACTGTAGGTTTATGTTATGACCACTAGTTTTATTTATTATGGTTTCAGCCAAATAGTCATGTGCAAATAGAAGAAGAACAACAACAGTGGCGGACTATCGAGCTGTGTTTGTGCTGCAGGCTCATCCAGCAAAGTGTAGGGTTGCTGCACTATTACTGTGATCAGCAGAGATGCATTAATTACATGCGGCAAAAACTTAATCCACCTCTACGTCAACGGAGGGCAACCAAAAGACGTTTTTGGACTAGACCTGTTAATACTCACTGTGCTGTAGAGGAAAGTGTTTGTATGCATGTATGGGGTGTTATTCTGTGGTGTGGATTTGCAAAGTTACACCGCCACCTTCTGGCCTGGCATGCACACTACAACATTTTCAATCGTTTTTGCTGATCTGTGTGCACGAGCATCGTTTTCACAACGTTGTTGTGTGAACGTGGAACTTTATTAAAACGCAAAGGAAAACCCTTTCTGTTTTTAGCCGAACCGTTGTCGTGTAAACAGGGCCTAAGATTGGAGGCTAGTTTTTCTTCAGTAACACTCGAGGATCTTACAAACATGGTTAAAGGTGCTAGTGATAATATTGATAACATCCAGCCACTAGATGACGCACTCCCCTTCCATTCCTTTCCAGTGGTTGCCAGTTCGTTGCACAGCCTGCATATTTCATGGTCGAGTGGAGAGTCATTTCAAGTGATGAATCTTTTGTGATGGAGTAAAGAACTCATTTTGCAACATATAGCTATACATTAGCTATAGATTTAGGTTACTTTGTGCGGTGGTGTTTCATGTAACGTTATCTATAGTTAGTTATCTTAGTCTTAGGATGTGGCTAACTAGCTTTAGGTAACCCTTTCCCCCCCATCATTTAATAATTATAGGGGCCCTATATTGCAACACTTTCAGGATTTCAATCATCCTTACACTATAAGACATTAGGTAAATATTTACATTTTAATCCAATCAAAGAGTACAGTACAGTACATTGTAGGGATGCTATTAAAACCCACAGCGCTCTACATTAGACAGACAGCTACAGTAAAAGTTGACCTTAGCTAGCATGTAGTGTTGACCTAACATTGGTTGAAGTGTTTTCACACTAGAATCTTCATGAGCTACAGAAGTGGCTGGCAGTCATTAATTTTCGATGGGAGCTGGCGACGAGAGGCGTCCGATGCCGTGGCAGCAGCGAGCGGCGCGTTGTCAGCGACCAGGGCAACAAGTTGAAGTTGAGCAGAGCTGAACTTTAGGCAAATTAGCAGCGACACACTGAAGCAGCAAACAACTGCAGATCGGGATTTCATTTTCTCTGTAAACGTCTCCCTATGTACTGAAGTTCCTGGCAAAGTTTCCTGCCCCTGGTGAGGGCTGGCAGTGAACAGCCAGCAGCCAGCGACCAGAGTGCCCAGCGGCGCTCATGAAGCATCTGGTGTGAGGGCAGTATTAGCCTGCTATATGAGACGGCACCCTCAATAAAAGTCACGTTTTGGGTCTAAACTCTCCAGAGCTGCAGAATGAGCAGATTTAGAGTAGTTCGGAACTTTAATTTACCTTCGACATGACACATTGGTAATATATTGGGATCCCATGTCCACTCTTCTTAAAGAAGAGCAACCGTCTTTTCATAAGCAGACCTGTTCGCCACCGCCCCGTACGACCAGTGACTAGTCAATCAACTTGCCCTGCATAAACTTGAACTGGCCCCGGGCCATCGGTTATGTCAGACCCTGGCCCACTTCTAAATTCCCTCTGATACGCATCTTCGTTACAACGTTACGTTGTTTGAGGGAACTATAACGTTAGGTAACTGGATGCAACCGTCACTAATGCTAACGTAGCTCTTCAGGGATTGACGCAGTTACTTTTCTAATTTTCACATATTAGTTGAGGTTTTAAGGACTATGGCAGTCTGTAGTTGTTGTTGATTTTTTGTTTAAATATGCAGAACTGTAATTTTATAGGTTATTGTTGTTCAGACGATTAAGCTAAGATAGCTAATATGTGCTAAGGTCAGTGTCTGTTTTTTCCACACAAACTGGAAACTATGCCACTTGATACCAACGTTGTTATACTAATGGCTCACAAGCCTTTTTAGAAGCAGAAACCAAACGTCAGACATCTCACACAGAGATAAACAAAACATTCATTTTGAACCCGTCAAAATTAATTAAAAATGATTCGTTCACATTTATGATTTTTTTTTTTGGAAAAGTGATACTTTTATTCCGCTCCTTTCTAAAAACTCTGTGGATGTTTGTTTTTTTATATTCGTCTACATAAAATTGTTATCAATATAACTTTTAACTGTATGAAAACCCCAAAATTACAGGCCTATCTCCAAGTTGCCTTTTATAACCAAAGTCAAAGTCAAAAGTGGTTGCTTAGCAGCTTACAATTAAATTAGGCGAGCATAATATCTTACAGTTTTACATATCTGACAAGTAAGTCTGGCTTCCGTCTGTTGCACTCAACAGAAACAGCTCTTTTCAGAGCCTCTAATGATATCTTGAAGCATGGTGATGCAGAAGAGTGTTCTGTTTTGGTATTGCTGGATCTCATTGCAGCTTTTGACACTCTAGACCACTTAGACGGTGTCCTAATTGACAGACTTAGGCAGCGGGTGGGTGTCATTGAGTCAGCCCTGCAGTGGTTCTCCCCCTACTTCTGTGATAGGAGTTTCTCAGGTGCTCTTGGCAACTATACCTCTTCATCTGAAACTCTGTATTGTGGAGGTCCCCAAGGTTCTGTCCTTGGTCCTATATTCTGTTTGCCTTGTATATGCTTCGCCTTGGACAGATAATAAGACACTTAGATAACTATCACTGCTACGCAGATGATATTCAATTATACACTATTATTCATTATCTCACTTAAGCCTCAAAATGTAGTTTTCAATAACTGCCTAAACTCCTACAGCTCATTGCTGACAAACCACAGAAGTTTGTATTTCTGCTCCACCCACTTTTGTCGCTAAGGTAATGAAAGGTCTCTTTCCTCTTCTGTTAAATCCTCCCTACGAAACTTAGGTGTCACAATGGACCAGGCTCTGACTCTGGACCAACATGTCAAGCATTTGATTCATTCCTGTTTTTTCCAGCTGAGAAACATTGCAAAACTTCTTGCACTTCTGCACTCTTTTGCAAGTGGCCCAAAATGCTGCTGCTTAGCTTTTGACCAGGTCCTCCAAAAAGTCTCATGAGATACTGACCTTGATTTCTCTTCACTGAGTCCCCATCAAATTCTGAATCCAATTCAAGGTTCTTGTGATCACTTGTAGAGCTCTGCATGGTCAGGCAGGTGGACACTGTGGACACCTTTAAAAAGAAGCTCAAGACTTGTCTTTGTGTACTTTTCTTTTCTTTTTTCTTTTTTATTTCTATTTCATGGTGTTTTTATTCTTCTTAAAGGTCCAGTATGTAACATTTAGGAGGAGCTATTGGCAGAAATGGAATATAATATTGTATGTTTTCATTAGTGTATAATCGCCTGAAAATAAGAATTGTTTTCGTTACCTTAGAATAAGCCATTTATATCTACAAAGGAAGTGGGTCCCCTTCCACGGAGGCCGACATGTTGCACCGCCATGTTTCTACAGTAGCCCAAAACGAACAAACTAATCACTGGCTCTAGACTGGGCCTCTTGCGTTTTTCATGAGTTTCATGGCCACCGTAGTTTAAACTACACAATCCACACTAAATCCTACATACTAAACCTTTAAGTCTGTATTTAATGTCCCTTGACTTATTTCTTTTTGTGAAGCACTTTGTGATGTTCTGCTCTTGAAATGTGCTATATAAATAAAGTTCCTTAACTTACTCACATATTCAGCCCATCAAATGTAAGATCCCTCATTGATGTTGCTACAGGCAGATGTGCAGGACCTGACCAGAGCTTGCACAGAAACAGGAAAAACATTCTTCACAGGCTTCAATTGATGTAAATGAGTGATGGAGCATTAACAGAGATTGTTACCACATCCTCTGCTGACTTTGACTTAACTTGCAGGTCAGAACTCACGTTTGTTCAACTTTGAGCTGCAAAACTAATAATAGAAGCAGTGAAGCATTAGTCCAGTAATGTGCCATCAACCTGTTTTTTTACAATATCACTCTATTAGACTACAAGCTGCATCGTTGCTTTCATAAACTGTTTACAATTCATTATATTTCTGCTCATTAATTCTTCATTGCTTACGTCAGACCCGTGATATCACATCCTGTTTTCGGGGGTGAGTGCAGGGCAATTTCTTCCATCTAAAGGCAAATGTGGCTCAAGTTTTATCTTACAGCCGTCCTTCTTGGTGTAAATAGTTGGGGCTATCTATGGGGTCATTATTATAGCAGAACTATTTACAAATGTGAGTGGAGAGTTATGTATCTCAATCCGTGTATTCATGTGAATTCAGAATCCGTGTGTGCGTAATTCCAGCTCTTGGCAAAATACTTTGACTTTTCAGCCATTAATATCTATGTATGCATTTACAGATTTGTCTACACATTTACAGATCTTTGTGCACAGTTACAGATTTGTCTACGCATTCACAGATCTATGTACGCATTTACAGATTTGTCTACACATTTACAAATCTCAATACACTTGCAAATCTGAATACAGATTTGGAGATTTTTTTTACACATTTACAAATCTGATTACGCACACACAGATTCTGAATACACATTTGAAGATTCCTGTACACATTCACAAATCTCAGTACGCATTTAGAGATTCTTTTACACATCTACAAATCTGATTACGCACACACAGATTGAGATACAGTTACACAACTCTTCGCTCACATTTGTAATTAGTTACAATAATGGTCCCATACTATCAATGAATGAAGAAGTCAGGGAAAGTGAATGAAGTCGTCGTCCTGATTGAACTTTCACTAAGCTCCATTTCTGTCAGTATCCCCAACAGTTTGTCTTTTACTCTGATGGCTTGTTTACATTTGATGAGGACTGGAGAAATTATTCTGACACAGTGTCACACTGTCTTTTGTTGCTATTACTCTCACATCTTACAATCATTGCCTGATGAAACCATTTTGTCCTGCCCTGTCTGTCTCTTTCCTGCCCTGGATCTGTATCATTTCTCTTTCCCCCACTTTTTCTATTTGCAGCTAAGACTTCAAGCTGTGAAAGTTAGGGATCGGTTGTGTTTAGGTGTGTATGTGCAAGTGTGTATGTGTGTGTTTGTGTTTTGCTGGATATGCATGTTTGTGCACTGTTCTCCGCTAACCTTGCCTTTATCCCCTGTCTCACAGGAAACATACTTTATTCAATAGAAAATCAAAGCAGCTGAATCTTCTTTAAGTTTGGAAAATACTCTGTATCTGCAGACTGTCTGCTTCTAACCCCTTATAAGTCTGCGCTGTGGACAGGCTGTGACAGTGCCAGCTGATTTGAATATAGACTTTGCCTTTGTGGTGTCAGTGTGGTTTTTCAGCTGGAGCGGTGACATCTCAGCCTCTCTGTCTGATCATGCCTACTGCCATCCACTGTGAATAATGGATGGTGTGTGTGTGTGTATGTATGTATGTATGCGTGTGTGCATGTGTTCGTAAAAATTGTGCAGTCAAATTATACCACAAAGTGAGAGAGACAAGTGTTAAACAGCTTGTGTCAAAGCAAATTCCTGGGTTTCATCTTTTTTGGGGAGCTTTCTTCTTCTATCACCCTCAACAGTATGTTTTCACACGTTTGGACTTTGTTATGTGTGTGTGAGTGTGTGTGTATGTGTGTGTATATGTGTGACCATGCTAAGTTTGGCCTGACTGAATTCCATTATGCTGAACTCAGTGTGATGGGAGGGAAATTGGGAGGTTTAGACAAACTAGATTGAACTGATTTTAATGAGACAGGACTTTAAGGAATTTAATGTATTTAAAGGAAAATGACTTTTTTTTTTACAACCTAGATTTTATTTGAATAATTTTGGCCATCATTTCTAGTGGTTATGAACAAGCGTTATGCAGTACTAAAGTATAAATACTTGTTTTGATGTTTGAAAGTAGGGACAATGGTATATGTCACAAGATCTTGACTCTTAGTCCTCTTGCTCTCCCTTTTGTCCCCAATCCTGCTTCTCTTACCATTCTTCTCTCTCTTTCACTCTCTGCAGTGTTTTTCATTCATTAATGTCCCAAACAGGAGATTTAATGTTTTTCTCAGTGCTCTGATTTGTAATTGTGATTTGCTATCATGTTCAGTCATTTTAACAATGCACCAGCTAATGTTTGTACCTGTGAGTGGTGACTAACTGGGGATTTCATTTTATCATTTTGATTATCAGTGATTTCTGTGTGAACACAATTTCAATCTCGGTGAAAAGCAGAAAATGTTCTGGTGTTTTGGTTCTTGTTGTCTAAATTGATTCAATAATCAGCTGAACCCTTGCAGAGATTCGGGAAAGCAATGTTGCACTTCTGTTGATATGTGTGATGATATTTTCCTCTCCAATTTTTATGGATCAGAAGCCTCACAATATCTTAAAGAAACAACAGCAGAAAACAATAGAGGTGGTTCTGCACTCTCTGTCAGAGAGGATATCTTCTAGCTCTTATGGTCTTCCCCTTCCCCAAAATAGAACTAAAAGGAGAATGAATACTAGACTTATATTCATCAGGTTACCAGAAACGATATGATACGAAATGACTCCAAATGAATGGTAATGTTTTTCTGAGTCTGCCGGATGTGTATGTAGTTAAAATTTTTACTAACACGTTAGCCATAACATTTTCATGAGGTGATAATATGTTATAGCCGTGCATCTGTCATCTTGTGTTGATGTTTTTCTGCCCCGTAGTGGCCAAAAATGGTGTAAAGCATCTTTAAAAGACCATATATGTCCAAATGATACAAAGTTTGGTCCAACAACAAATTGTGTTCTTCCTGGCTTTCTGGAAAGCATATCTAATCAGTTGTTCAAAACTACCAGTTTGGGCCATTAAATATCAGCTATGGATGATTTACCTTTCATTCCCATTTTGTTGTTTTATGGTGCATTTGACCTACTTCTGTGTGGATGGTGGCACTCATTTTGCTTTCAATTTGCCAGGTTCACACTACTGTACTATTCCCTGCACCATAAATACACAATACATTTTATGTGATTCTTCACTGTAATATTCTGGGTCTATTCACATTACATGTAAATAGATATGTGGGTGGACAGAGCCAGTTGAGAGCAGATAGGCAAGATCAGTGTTGTTTGGCTTTTTGTAGCCAGTAGTCATGCAAATAGTCATGCAAATACTCTGACCCTATGTTAAACTTTCTTCTTGAACTGTACCAGAGGGTAAACATTCGTGTAACCCCGAGGTGATCCGTTCCACACGATGAAAAATGGGCACACGCACACAAACACATCCTACGGTCGACTTTCTCGTGAAGTTGAACAGTGGTTACAGCCTGCCGCTGCCAATGCTGGAGATTCAATTACAGTTGCACATAATAAAATGAAGATTATACAAAACCCACATGCACAGCCATACAGAATCACATGCACACACCTGTCCACTAGAATGCACTAATTTTTATTCCCCAAGCATTTATCCTGATTTCAAAATCAAACTCAAATCAAAACCAACCTCGCACACACACACACAGTCTAATAATTTTGCCTCACCAATACACACAAACAGCTAAACACACCAACACTGTAGCTCGAGCAAACAGACTCCTGCACGCTGTCAACACCAACTGACAGTGGATCAGAAATGATACCTATCAATTAGAAATATATATGGGCTGTATAACTGATAACAAATAACAATGTATAACACAGGGCTTATAAGCTCTATGTGAAAGAAAAGAACAATGTGCTCTCTCTCCCCCTCTCTTTTTATTTCTCTAATCACTGGCATTACACAGCCCATATAGCCTAGCTGCCAGTTAGCCAGATGTAAGCCCATAATTAGGAAGGTTATTTGCCTGTTGCATACTGGTATTTATCTTACTAGGAATATAACAGCTTTTATAAAGTAATTGGTATTACTTACAATAACAGTGTTGTCCTCTTTGACCATGGTAAACTTGAATGTGCGTGTGTGTGTGTGTGTGTGAGAGAGAGAGAGAGAGAGAGAGAGAGAGAGAGAGGGACAGACAGTTGAAGAAGTGTGCCTTTTTAATGAGCCTTGTGTTCAGGACCGTTAAAGCACGAACCAGATGTGACTCCTTGTTAAGTGAAGTGCAACACTACCTATGAATCAACTAAAAGCATAAATACAGAGTTTCAAGATGGTCTGAATTATTATGGAAGCAAATACAAAGGCCATCTGTTTGATATGATGACATGCAGTGATTCAGTGAATAGAGAATATAAATAAATACACATAAACATAACTGTCAGCTAATGAATTTAGCACAGAGTTTATGGAAGCAAATTAGGATCATTAATATTTTGAGCTTGTGAAATGATGTTCACAAATAATTTCACAGCCTGCAGTTGTATATCACCTTTTGTGTGCATGTGAAAAAAAAATGTGCATGCATGTATCTGAAAGTGTGACTTTGTAAAAACGTTTTGCAGCTGTAGAAATATTTTGTGCATGTGTGAAAAAGGTTTGTGCACACAGATATAATTTGCACATGTGTAAAAAGAGTTTTGCAGCTGTAAAAATATTTTGTGTATTTTTATTGTGTATTTTGTAATTCAAATATGTGCAGTGAGGTTTCACATAGTCTGAGAGACGGACACACAAATGTCCTATCTTTGTATGCAACACTGAAGTTACAAGCTACGAGTTACAAGCACGAATTTTGGCCCTGTTTTAACGCCTATGCTGACTAGCCAATCAGCACATTGCCCACTGACCATCTAATCAGAGGAAGTCAAACTGTCCAATCAGGGGGCAAAAGGTTCTAGCGTGTTCTGGTTACTTCGTCCATCTGTAGTACGCTGGAGTCAAATGGAGGAGCCAGAGGCAAACTCTTCTGGGATACAGTTGGGTTAATTAGCACCAGAACACTATTGTTACAAGCCAGTAAAGTTTTACATCATAATTAACTAGATATATCAAGACAGCTGTGCATGCATCCCGGAGTTACTTAATTTGCATATTAGCTAATGTCTTAGCTAATAATAATGCCAAAGTTAGTCACAGAGTTCCACAAGGTTCTGTGCTTGGACCGATTCTATTCACCTTATATATGCTTTCTTTAGGTAATATTATTAGGAAACACTCCAAACTTTCATTGTTATGCGGATGATACAGGTTGATATAGGTTCAAACTAGCAGGCCTACAAACAAAACAATGCAATGTTAAATGGCAAAATTCTGCTCTAACAGGTCGTCTGGCTGTGAGATGCAGCTGGAAATGTCAAAAAATAAATATAAAATAAATATATGAATACCTAAGATAAAGCATCTATACTGTAGTGCCTATATTACACAAGTGGATCACTACTGTTAAATATTAGCAGCATCATATCATCAAAGGTAATGTGTAAATTAAAATTTAATTCAAGCTCACTCATTAATAAAAGATTGTTTTTGATAAAATTTAGTGTGTGAAAACCTTTGGTTGGTGTCTTCCTCGGGCTCCTCCGTGTTGACTCCAGCATATTTCAGATGGATGAATTAACCAGAATGCATTAGAACCTTTTGCCCCCTGATTGGACAGGATGACTTCCTCTGATTGGATGGTCAGTGGGCAACGTGCTGATTGGCTAGTCAGCACAGGCATTAAAACAGGGCCAAAACTCGTAGCTTGTATCTTATAACTTCAGTGTCGCAAACAAAGATAGGACATTTGTGTGTCCGTCTCTCAGACTGTGTGAAACCTCACTGCACATATTTGAATTACAAAATACACAATAAAAATACACAAAATATTTCTACAGCTGCAAAACTTTTTTACACATGTGCAAATTATATCTGTGTACACAAAACTTTTCCACACATGCACAAAATATTTCTACAGCTGCAAAACGTTTTTACAAAGTCACACATTTAGATACGTGCATGCACATTTTTTTTTTTTACAGGCGATATACACCTGCAGGCTGTGAAATTATTTGTGAACCTCATTTCACAAGCTCAAAATATTAATGACCCTAATTTGCTTCCATAATTTCTGTGCTAAATTCATTAACTGACAGTTCTTATGTGTTTATGTGTATTTATTTATATTCTCTATTCACTGAATCACTGCATGTCATCATATCAAAAAGATGGCCTTTGTATGGAGGCTGCAAATGACTGACAGCTGCCATCGTTATTTCAACCTCCCACCTCACTTATTTGGCTTATTAGCATTACATCTAGTTATTTCACAACAACTGTCATCTACGCCAGCGTAAGCAGATCTATATTAAAGGTTCCCTGTGGAGTTTTCTTGTAAACAGACATTCTACATTCAGTGTTTCTCACCAAACGTGCATTGTGCGTATCCTTGAGATCTAACAAGTGTGTTGAAGGCATTTCCTACTTCATAAAAGCCATTTTAAACGAGCAACAGACTCTGTTGTTAGCATCAGCCACCCAGTTGTAATTTCAAGCCGGAGTGACGATATCTCCCACTTGGTGAAAATAACTGCAGAAGTGTCAACAAACGTGTGGCAAAATGGCTGCAAAGCGTCAAAATCTCAATGAACACTAATACAATTGATTCAGTTAATTTAAAAGAAGCTATACACAGTTTTGATTGTATCCGGTTTTACTTATTAATAACCACTCGAAATACGTAAGACCGCAAAAGTAGCAAAATTAGGCTACTTAAATGATGTGACTACAAGGCTTGCAGTGGGAGTACCATGTGTAAATACTCAAAAGTTGGATTAACGAGTGGTTTTCCAGTTCTTCCCATTCTGTTGACATTGCTTGAATGCAAAAATTGTGCATAGCAGTCTTCTTCTTCACTGCCTAGTTGGCGCATTACCACCAACTGTCGGACAGAAGTGAGACCACTGTCTTGATGCAAATTGCATCACCTGAGTGCTCACTCACTTGCACAATATAAATAAAACAGGGACCCACTCATAAAAACATTGCTCCATAGTGCTACTAATGTTCAAAAACTCCCTTTAATTCCCCTTAATTTTATCTGAGTTGGCCTGATGTTAAAAAAAAATCTGATTTTGTTCTTGTTTTGTTTTTTTAAAGTAAAATAGATTTTACCTGACCCTATAGGGCCACATTACATGTCCTTAATGTAAAAAAGAGCTGAAGTGCAAGTCTCTTTTTGAAAAATGTGATTGTGAAAGCTGTAAGCTTTTAAAACCACGCTTGGATTGAAGATGTAGGCAATGGAAAGGGGAAAATAACCCCTTTTACACACACACACTTAAATGTGTGTAACAGCACAAACACACACACAGGCCCATATTTTAGATATGGGGATTGTTTGCTAGGTTATTGCTTCTTTGATCCTTAATGGTGTAGAAATGGTCCATCTGCTGCTTTATAAACCCTGTGAGTTATCTCCCTCCACTGTGGATGCCAGGTTTTCATTGCTACCTCTATCACTCTTTTTTCACTTTCATTACACCCTTCTATTTTTGTTTCTGTCATTCATTCACAGTCACACACTGATGCCCACTCTCTCACACACACACATTAGGTTGTAGGTGGAGAGGTCATTGTTATGCTGCTCGTGTTAGGGTGTATTTGTGCCTCTGGTCCGTTCATCCCTAGTAATCGGAATCTAAAATCCCAGACTGATCTTTCTCTGCTCACCCAGGTCCCGTATCACCAACCAATTTCAGCCTTCAGCCCCACACATCTTTGTGTGTGTGTGTGTGTGTGTGTGTGTGTGTGCGCTTGTATGGATCAGGATAAGTCTGTTTGAGTCTGTGTGTGTCTGCATTGTGCTGTTTGTCAGGTAGACGTATAAAAAAAAAACGCTCAGTTTTATGGTCTTGTCACATCAAAATGACTGTGTCACTTACTGGTCTCTGGCAAACCCAACAGTGATAAAACTACTAGAAAGAGGCCATATATAGAGAAAGGGAAGGTAAATACAGCCACAGATTCAGCCAGGTGCTGAGACAACCAATAAAAACACAAAGCACTCATTTCTGGATTTCTCCTCCCGTTTTTATTTTATTCTTGCAAAGCTTTTCATTTTCACCTGAGGTCTTAACATTGTCAACATACTGTACCCGAATTTGAGAAATAAAATTCATGAATCAGGAAAATCAACAATCAACCAATCAGCATCATCATATCCAAACAACTACAACTACAACTATCATTATTTCTTACAAAAGCATGTATGCTAATTGGCTGTATAAGAATCAAATTTATAGAAGATAGCTGAATAATGTTTGTGTGTGTGTGTGAGTGTGCCTCTCTGTATCCTGTCTGTGAAGATAGTGACCATGGGAGAATTGTTTCCACAGCAGGTGGGTTGGAAAATCATGGTTTGTTTCCAGTTCTGAATGCATTATAGCCTTTTGGTTTTTAGCTCAGGGGAAAACAGGTTGCTAATGGCAACAGACAAACAAACAGCCACAACCTGGGAGAGATAAAACCCTCATAGCATGCAGTTTAATGAGTCTGGAACTTGTATATACAGTATGGCTGTGGTGACCACAAAGTATTTTTGTGCAGCTAAATATAATTAAGTTTTGGAGATGAAGTAAGATATTTAGATTTTACCATCATAGTTTTTTACATAGTAATATACTGTAGTGACATATATGCACCTTTCTGCACTGTTTATTCATGGCTTGTAATTTGGAACATTGTAAACAGGCCCCTGCCCTTTCATGCGATGCACCTTTACTTGTACTTTGTTCCCTCTCTTTATTTCTCTCTTTTTTCCCCTACTTTTACTTCATTCATTTAATTCATTTTATTCTGTTCTATATTAGTATATTGCATATGTAGATTTTATTTTATGTATGTATATATAGTGTATTTATACTATATATATGTTTAATTTACTATGTAGGGTATATCGAGCATGTTGTTCACAGAAATTTTCTTCAGGATGGAATCTTTTTTTAAAGTTATATCTTAACAAGAATGTTTGCTACTTCTTTGGAAGATGGATGTTGTTTGATGGGATTTGAATTAAAGAGCTAAGCCAAAATTGTTCAAATCAACTGGATCAGGAGATTATGATTATGGACTTGGGGCTGCTCCTGGCTGATGTCTGGTCTGGATGAGGTGGGACTTGGGCTGGCCAAGCACTGGGAGATCTGGGACTGTTGTGCACGTCTTTGCAGAGAGCTGCTCCACCAACATCCTGGATCCAGCACTCAACAGGCGGACCATGTTCCGAGCTGAATACACATAATAACAAGGCCAACAGTCTACAGCCATGCTAGCGGCTCTGTGAGGCTGTACTTGCTTTGAGCTAAAAGCTAACGTCAGCATGGTAACATGCTCAAAATGACAATGCTACCATGCTGTTGTTAAGCAGGTATAACGTTTTTTTATATATTCACCGTCTGAGTTTAGCGTGTTAGCTTGTTAACATTTGTTAATTAGCTCTCATGCTAAGGGGAACATGAATGTGTGTACCAAATTTCATGGCAATCCATCCAAGACATTTCACTCAAAACCACATATGTGAACCTCATGGTGGCGCTAGAGGAGAAGTCAGAGGATCACCAAAGTCAGTAGGATTCATCCTGTGAGAACCATGCATGTCTGTAAAAAAAAATATCATCCAATTGTTGATATTTCAGTCAGGACCAAAGTGGTGGACTGACCGTCCAACCGACATTGCCATCTTAGAGTCATGCCTGTAGCATGGCTAAAAACAAGTTTAACCCACAAATACTTTTACATGTCTCTGCATAGTTATTATGTGATGTGTATTGCATTCCAGGAGTTGTTTTGCAAGAAATATTTGTGATGTATCTTTGTTGCTTCTAGCTTTCTTCACCATGCCTTGTTTACTTCCACTTCACTCACTAATCTCCTAAATGACTTTCAGCAAAAAACCTGGGGAGCTTGGGCTCGGCCTGGGTTTTTACATGCAGGTTCAGGGACCAATAATAATAGCAACAGTAAGAGCAAGAAAGTGAGGATCCAGAAGAGAGAAAGCAAGAGGTGCACATGCCCATCTTTCAGAACACAACATGTCTTGGCGCTGTGTTGCATAATAATATGTAGAGTCTACTGGGACTATTGTCAGTGGAATGACTGTTGAATGTCAGTGCAGAATGTTGCAGCAAGAAAGAAATCCTTGCTATTTAGGCCTGACACCAAATCCTGACATTTACTCTTCTTGTTTTATGTTCTTGAGCATGCTTACCTTATTAAATCCTTTTGTTTATAGTTACATTTCTAATGTGTTTTTTTTAAATACTTTATACTATAGTAATTGTGAGTTACATCACTAAAAGCTGTCTTGTCACAGTATTTTAGTGTGGATTTTTCCTTTAACCATAATTAATAATTCAGTATATTCCCCTGAGAAGCTATCTGGAATTTGATCTGCGTCAGCTGACTACACCGATAGCTCTGTTGTTGTACATGGAGTGCTGTCAGTTTGTGCCTCTCATTCCTGGCTCCCATGAAGGAGCTCTGAGAGTGACATGGAACATTAACACCTCTGTTGCAGTTTTGTTCCCACACATCCCTCAGCAGTGTGAAACCAGATGGATAGCTTCTCACTAAGAGAGTATTGCATCGTTGCCATTTTTTCCATCCTGCACCCCATGGGCAGTAGATGTTATCCAACCTCGCAGGTGAAGAGCGCACTGAGTAAAATAACGATAAATGTGCTACTCCTCTCTGAACCATTTGCATTAAAAAATCCTCGCTGGTGTGTGTGTGTGTGCGCACGCCAGGAGGCACTCATGGGTGTATTACTCCATAGTGTTTGTATGACAATCAATGTAAATGTGTGGAGTGGGAAAGATTATGAAGCGACACTTGGAAGGTATTGATTAGCTGAATGGGCTTCTCTCTCCTCCTATGCTGTCTTGGTTCGGTCCTCTGCTACCACTGCTTTTTTATCAATTCCTCTTACATACGGAGGGACTGGACTTACCCTCTGCAGTCCATATTCCTAGATCCTGCCAATAAACCTACCATCTGTAAAATGTTTAAAGGGGCATAAGGGTTTTATTAATCAGTTGATTAATCTTATCAGCACTAAACTTATCAATAAAAAAAACACTGCAAAATGAGATAACACAGCTTGTGATCATGTATATATTAAGAGAACTAGATAACCGTATGTTCCAAGATGGCTCCCCACCTATTCCTGTGAAGTTGCTACCTGACACATGCACTCTCTCGGATTTCTGTGTCTGCGCATTATAGTCTTCCTCTGGCTGAGCCAGCTGACTTCCTGTGGGCTCCCTGCACACATGAAGGGTATGAAAAAAAAATGTATATAGTAAAACAATCATGTCAGGTCACCCAAAGTATTACTTTCTGTCTTGTTTGAAAAAAATATAGTATAGTGATACGGCTTTTCTATTACCAAATTTCAGTGGATGTAATGGCTCAAAGAGTCATTTTGGGGTGTCTGTGATGCTCAGAAAAATGTACTCATCATTTTACAGCCATTCCTTTTCTCATGATTGCGTATAAAAATATTTGTTTGAGCCAGTGGGCGCTTGTGACCTGCAATCTGAGGCAACTACGACTAAATCGCCTTGCTTGTGACGCACTAAGATGGAATATTAGTCATGTAACATGGGGTCATCAGGTCAGACACCCTTGTTCCACCTGGGTTGATCAGGCCCAAGTCATATTATAAGTCAAATATATTCTTCTAATTATGTCATAGATCATACCTCAAAAAATCACACACCCCCTTTCCCTATGGTATTGGTTTCTCCCAAAAGTTGCAGGATGAAATCGGTTTGCAACAGCAGCCAGGTACGCACGCACACGGCACTCTGTTGCGCATCAGTGCTGGAGGAGATGTAGGCTACAGCTTAACGGTGTATTGCTTAGGTGGTTAGTAGAGCATCAATCCCTTTTTCCAGCGTGTGAAAATTAATTGCAAGAAATGCATTGCAATGCATGAAAATCCTTATTACCTGCCGCCCACCCCCCCAGTTACATCAGTGTGTGTAACTTTAGGTGTGGTTACAGGTTAATTGTACTTAGGCTCAAGGTGATGATGGATCTTTGAAGGAGGCTGAGCAGTTTGGAAAATAGGTGCTTACTGCTCAGTCTGAGCTTTTATTGGCAATGGAGCATCTGTACCCATGCTGCTTCCTGTGCATTGTGTTTGAAAATACAACTATTACCATGTTGGCAGATACATTTCATCTGTGGCTTTATTATCTATGTTCTCTAAATTAATTTGCATTGAGGATATAGCCTTTTTATGTGAATTTATGCCCCTTAAAATGTGTGGGTGAAGCAGACAAGATTGAGCTCTTTTTCAAGAAACGTGGCAGCAGTGTAGAAGCTAGCATAGAATGAGTGAATAAGTGAGTGTCATTTTCACATAACCACAACAGCACAAAAAATTGACATGAAAATCTCTAAATAAATATACAGTATTTACCCTAATATAAAGTGGGAGATTACTGCGCTCAGTGAGCAACTTTCATAGGAATTAATGGAGCACCATCTTTGAACACAGTGTCCACTTCTCCTTAATACATCCATGATAAGGCCTCTGGCTTCTGTTGTAGTGGTGATGGCGCTCTCATAGATCGGCCATCTTTATTTAGGACCCATCTCAAGGCTTGCTCCACTGCCTCGGTGCTGGAGCAGGCTCCTGCTCATGCCTGTAACAGTGTGTTAAATTGGAATTAAACTTTTGCAAAGATACACATACAGCAAACTTCTTCTCAAGCAAATCCTTTCGGGAGGTGGGTTCAAAACAGAGAAGTTTTAAGCATTATAAAAGTTGTACTTCCAAGTATAAAATAAACAGCCACACGTACGTCTCTGAACGGCCGCCGTGCATGTTCACCTAGCTGCAGCGCATGAGAAGCGTGTTTCAGCATTTAGAGTGTGGGGATTAATTACCCCAAAACTTTTACTGTTCACCTCTGTGGGACCTCTCAACTGACTCAAACAGACAGTCTTCACAAGGCAGGTTCAGCTTTAAGAATGATGACAAAAGACGTGATAAGCACGAAGGACCTCAGACTTGATTTAGCCATGTGTTTCCTGAACTGTCCATCCAGGGAGAAGCCCTATTGTCTTGGGCTGCTGATGAGGTTGATGGTCTGCTTCTCTGATACCACAGCAATAACTGTAGGCAGTGTAATAATAATAATAACACATCTCTGTTATGTGCATTTTTGGAAATGTTTTGCAAAAATGTGAGTGGGAGGGAACTGGAGTGTCCTGAAATTACAGTGAGCAGGCAGTTTTGTGTCAACATAGAGCACATGTTGGAAAATGAGGTTTGAAAGCCAGAACTTGCAGCACCTTGTCAAGTTTAATGAGTCACTGTTATTGAGCAACACTGGTCACTGGTGCTGTTAGATGCTAAAATGATAATTACTGCACCTGTACTAGCTCTGTGTTAGCTGGGCAGTTCTTAACTTATGATGCATGCTCATGTTTTGATCCCCTATGACAGTACCCATTGTGCCAAATTATACATCTATTCTGAAATATTTGAGAAATAACAGATATTATTTCTCAAATATTTCAGAATCATTAAGCATGGAATAAAATGTATAGTTTTGTATATAAGGAAGGCATTTGGAAGTCAAGGCTTCCAAAAAAGTGGCTGCCAGATATTCCTTTGTGTTTTCTACTGTGTTCCAAACAAATCCGCTTAGATAATATTTACTGCAGCTGTGTTCTTTACATGCAGTCAGCTGTATAGCTGGTTACACATGCCTCTCCCTAGTAACAAATGAATCATTATATCCATGGGTCAGAATCTATAGTGGGAAGAAGCACACAAAATCATATGAGCTGCTCATTGTGGCAAGTAAGGGTCATTTGCAGTTACTTTCCTCATGAATTCCTTCAAATTAAGTGATGAGAAATGAAAATATGTACACAGGCATTTTCACATGTGCTCCTGAACACACAAACATGCCCACACACTGTGATGGATGAAAGCAGTCCTCCCCAGTGGCCAAAGACAATCCATGTAAACAGACGGGTGTAATCAGTAGTTAAAGGTCATGTTAATTATGTGCACAGCCTTCTACAGCACATCCACTCTCGTGCATACATACAAATGTGTGTAGAGAAGTTTTCTATTTCAACGTCGTAAGCTAAAGACAGTAACGGTTGAATAATGACTAATGTTCTGCAATGCAATGTCAGTCAATCTGTCCACCACTTTGGTCCAGAGTGAAACATCTCTCCAACTACTGGATGACTGACTATTTGAATGACCTGGCTTTACCACTAGCCTAGCGCTACCATGAGGTTGCCATTTTTGGTTTTGAGTGAAATGTCACAAGCGAAATGTCATGGTTCCTAGACACTGTATCCTAATGACTTTGGTGATCCTCTGACTTTTCATCTAGCTACATCAGCAGGTTGACGTTTTTTGTTTTAAATCTCCACAATTATTGGATGGATTGACATGAAATTTGGTACAGTCATTGCACCCAAAGGATGAATTTGAATCTTCAAGACTTTGGTGATCCCTTAACTTTTCATCAGGTGTCATCCACAGGTCAAACTTTCAACTTGTCCAATATTTTGGTTTGTGACCAAATGCTTGCAAAACTAATGACAATCTGATCTGCCTCAGCTGTATTTTAGATTTAGTGCTAATTCGCATGTTAGTATTAGCGTTAGCAAGGTTTGTTGGAGCTGTCCATTTGTTCATCCAGTTCCCCTATTCTATGTACCAGTTTCCCCAAATGTCTCCTCATTTCTCTAACTTGCTTCTTAGTCCCTCTAATTTAAAGTACAAGGAAGAGATGCAAAGAAGGAGAATTGAATAAACACCAATATTTTGGGAAATGAGACATTCCTACCTCAGAAGTGACATCTCAATCAGCCTTGGTGACTGATGACAGCTGCACAGCTGGATCAATAGTCAGTCTTGAAACTGTTATGTGGTACCTCATTGCCCTGCAGTTTTTTATTTAAAGGATAGGTTCATAACACAACTCTCACATGCTCATATGTACATTGAAACAGTTTTTGGTCACTGTAAATGTTCCTCCTGTCCATATTGGCTATTCATGTGATTCTAATGTACAGTAAGTAATTGGGGACAAAATCCACAGTCCTCATTTGGTGTAAAACTATGGGCTTAAGTTCAGCTGAAGCTAACATGGGACTTCAACAATCTAAGCTAGACAGATCAAGGGGATATCTATCAAATTTACCATATTTTCACTGCCAAATTCCCTTTTCTTCTTATTGTCTCCATGCTGCAGCTCTAAAAGGAAACGCAAAGATGCAATTATTTACTACAAACACTATAACTTTGGAAGATACCAACTTGATTTGTTTAATTCAGACCTCTGAAGCCTTATATTAGGTTCTGCTATAGTTTGAGCAAAGTTTTACAATCAAATAAAGACTGTGGATTTGTCCCCCCATCACTTACATTGCTATCGCATTAAGATTGGATCCCTTTCAGCCAGTATAGAGAGAAGGGACAGTTACAGTGACCAAAAAATGTTTCAATGTACATATGGGCATGTGAGTATTGTTTTAAACCTGAACCTATGGTGTACTGTCCAAATAATGAGGACACATAATTACCACTGCTAACACTAATAGTTTTTGTTTACTTTGACACCACTTTTTACATGTACTTCCCCAAGTTTTCTTTAAAATGACCAGTAGACCAGTAGCATAGCTGTAGACTCTAGTTTTCCTTTTTTTATGACTTCCAGTGGAATCCTAGAAGTATGGGATTTGCAGATTTAGTTTCTGTAAACAGTGTGAGTGTTGGTCTGTCTCTGTTTCTGCACGTGCAACCATGTGGTTGCATACTCGTGGGCGTGTGCTTGGCTGCATGCTTGTCTTGATGTGTTAACGGTGAATAGCAGCTCCGTATCGGCAGAGCTGTGAATTCCCTCTCCTTTGTGGGCTTGTTTTCATGTTGTTTTTCTCAGCAGGAAATGCAATATTGCCAGTGCCTAGGGCTGCAGGGCTTCTAATGTAGTTACTATTGTCTTTTCTCCAACATCCACCCACATCTCTCTATCTCTCCATCTCATTCTGTCCTGGTTCATTCTTGTCTCCCAGGCTTCTCTCTCCTCTTTACACGATTAAAGTACAAACACTCATAGCCGCAGACATCTCTTTATTTTACTTTCCCACCCTCTTTTTTCCTGGCTTCCACCCTCCATCTCTCTAAATCATATTTACTTTCTATATTAGGTCAAACTACTTAGAGAAATGTTTGTTGTTCTCCTCATTTGTAGAAATATAGTAAATATGTGAGAGCATGTCTACTAGTGATGTCACATTTGTGCAGTTGATACATAGCTGTTTTTATTCAGCCAAAGTACAGGCTGTTGAGCAAAGAAAGAGAGCAAAGGTGAAGGCAGAGAAAGCGAGATGAAATTATAATTTTTTTTTAAAGGGGGAAAGAGGCCTTCCCTGTCCACTCCATCCCCATCAGACACACACACACACACACACACACACACACACACACACACACACACCCATAAATCACAGAGTTAACCATGCTCTAGCAGAAACACTGGATCAGGATGAGCTGCTTCCTCACTCCGTCTGCATCCTGATTTGTTAATTTATGGCCTGAACTCACCTGAGTAGCACACACACACACACACACACACACACACATGCACACATAGATATCCACCTTAGTGCCTTGCAACATTAACACATCTGTCCCTTTGGTCCTACAGTATGGACCACCGGAGCGAGTGATAAGCCGGGATGAGAGACAGGACTTAATGCAAGGAAAGGAGCAAAGCAGAGAGGTCGGGGTTTGGCATATTTTTATTCCTTCCTTATCCGTCAGGTGTTATCAATGGGCATAGATCACCAGAGCATATGATAGGGCCAAAGGATGGAAAGTGAGGGAGAAAGAGGTAGAAGGATTGACTGAAAGGGGGAGAGCAATAGGAAAGTGAAAGGCAATCCCTATAAGGTCTCATGGAGGAAGAGAGACACCAGTGCAAGTGAATTAGCTCAAACGCGGTAAGAAAAGATCATCCTTCTCCCAGTATTAGTCTGTGGTACTTAAGGGAAATAGAGTGGTGGGAGAGGGACAGTGGAATAGAGAGACAGATAAAAATGTTCCTCTTGAGTTTTGTAGGTGGAGATGGACTGGCAAATCAACTTATGTCGAGATATAAACTGGGAATTTAGGCAGAAAGGACAGAGGCATATAAAATGGAAATCTTCAATCTATGAGATGGAGATAAAGTAATGGAGTGAAGGACAGATAAGATAGATAGAAAGTGGCAGGTTAGGGTGTGTGTATGAACTGTCTTAAAGCCCTCTTCTCAAGGTAACATTTCCATGGTGTTGCCTGTCATTGTGGAGCAAGCCACAGCCACAGGCACTGAATCAGAGGCATTGTGCATGCAATAGGAGTGAAACTGAAAAGATAAGTAGTAAGAGTCAACACCTCAATGGCAATGTTCATCACCAACGTAGGAAGCAGTCTGCCCTTTATGTAGCGCAGCAGAACGTAAGGGTGTGGACGTCAGAGTGGTGGATGGGCAGGTACCGTGTCAGACCGGAGTTTATCACAAACCTGCAAATTAATGATTTCATAAACGGTGGCCTACACTTAATCATACTGTGCCTTAACCATAATTGATTTGCCATAACTACTATCTCTCCCTAACCTTAACCATACTGTAGTTGCCATGTGCACATATTGTAGCATGTGAATATTTTTTTAATAGTTGTCATTGAATCATCATAGAATCATTCAATATCAAAACGTTCTTGTCTGGTGATAGATAAAAATTATGTGAATCATACGCTATGGCTTTTACAGTCAATTGAACAACTGGACAATGACGTGTCATCAAAACACCAAATGAGGGAATAACAATGAAGCAACAATCAAGTTTAAAGTTAGGGGGGAAAACATCCTTGGGAATCATTCATTAAGAGTTTAACACTCAAAAGCTCAGCTAATCTGCTTCATCGGGACTGTGTGGGTGTGACTTGATTAGATTTGATTGACAGTGACCTGACAACACAAGCAAATAAACCACTACTGTCATCTAGATTTTGATTCAGATTCTGATTGGTGCATGGAAATGATTGCTTTTTTCCAACTCAGCCCCACCCCTTCAAACCAGTGAGTAGAGCACAGACCAAAACAGAAACATTAAAACAGCTTATATGAAATAACTAAAAGATGCTCTAACTTTGCAGAGCATGTTGCGTTTACATAGGAATTCATTGCATTCCCATGATGCGCCTCTTTCCTCTCTACTTCTCTCCCTCTCCATTTGTATGCATTTTTATCCCATTACTGAATGTTACTAACTCAACATCTTCTCTCTCCCGTAGTTTTGTGCTTTCTCGTTTCTCTCCTCTCAGCTTCTGTCGCTTTCAGCAGGTGTTTCTGCCTCCGGAGCTGCAGAGACTGGATCTGTGGTTGTGGGCCACCTGCTGCCCCCGTGTTCCTGCTCGACAACTGCTACTACAGTTGTTGTTGGCTCTATTACTAATACTGACATTATTTTTCCTACAGCTGTCATTCCTATTATTACTAATTTATTAATATTAACACTACAATTACTATTCTACTTTTTAAAAAAAAAAATATTTCTACGTGGTCTTTGCATTGTGCCTCCCTAACCCTCTCCCCCAAACCCCTCCTCTCTCTCTCTCTCTCTCAAAACCAACCCAGCAGCGGCGGATGGCTGCCCAGCATTGAGTCTGGTTGTGTCCAAGGTTTCTGCCTCTTAAAGGAAGTTTTTCCTTGCCACTGTTGCCAAATGCTTGCTCATGGTGGGATTTGTTGGGTCTCTGTAATTAATATTATAAAGAGTATGGTCCAGACCTGCTCTATAGGAAAAGCGCAATGAGATAACTTCTGTTATGAATTGACGCTATATAAATAAAATTGAATTGAATTGAATTGCTTATGGTAAGAGGCTGATTAAGAAAAGGGCTGTTTATTTGTAACCCATCTCCAGATACTGTAGGTAGATCAATAAATCAAAGAAAAGAAATTAAAAAAGAGATGGTGATGATGGATGAATGGAAGATATTTAATAAATCCAGCCTCCCACTGTAATTCGTACAAATAAACCAGCAAAAAGATTAAGGCTGTATGTTGATATGCAAGTTAATAGGTTCAATATGAACCACAAAAACAATGTTCCCTGGATGCAAAGAGCTCTCTGCTCTGACCTGATCTGATGTTAAACTTGCAGCGAACCTTTACAATATATTTTCTCCTGGACACAGATAATTTCAGTAGATTGTCATTGTGTATATTTGACCGCCCACGTGAATGAGAACAGGTTGTTCTTTATGAAGCAGACAGCTCATTCGGCTATTATTAATAGTGCTCCATGTGGGAGGGAGAACCAAAAGTTGTTGAGATAAAAGAATCAAGTGATATGTGTTCTTGGCATGTTTGGGCATAAAAAGAATTGACAAACAATAAATAAGTCAACAAAGAAAGCATTTTAACACTTCAGTAAAATTTAATTTGCAGTTAAAAAAGCTGCTTAGTTCTTGGTGTTTACAGCCAGCAGAGCAAACCCTCTGAGCCAGATTATTCTGTCTAAAACCATCAAGTGATATCTTAACAATGAGAATCAGGTTTCTCATGAATGTGTAAATGAAGATTAGCTTTCGACAGCAATTCAACAGGTTTCTAAGCAGTATATTGAATTTGTTACTATGCATCTATGCATTTGTTACTTCTAGACTGGATTATTGCAATGCCTTATTATCAGGCTGCCCGAATAAGTGCCTTAAGACTCTCCAGTTGATCCAGAATGCTGCGGCACGTGTACTGACAAGAACTAGGAAAAGAGATCATATTTCTCCAATATTAGCTTCTCTGTACTGGCTCCCTGTAAAATCCAAAAAAGAATCCTTCTCCTCACCTACAAAGCTCTTAATGGTCAGGCACCATCATATCTTAAAGAGCTCATAATAGCTTATTACCCCACTAGAACACTGCGCTCCCAGGATGCAGGGTTACTTGTGGTTCCTAGAGTCTCCAAACGTACAATGGGAGCCAGAGCCTTCAGTTATCAAGCTCCTCTCCTGTGGAATCAGATCCCAGTTTGGGTTCAGGAGGCAGGCACCATCTCCACATTTAGGAGTAGGCTCAAAACTTATAGTTAGGGCTGGCTTGGGTGAGTCCTAAACCATCTCTTAATTATGCTGCTATAGGCCTAGACTTCCCATGATGCACTGAGCTCCTCTTTCTCCTGTCTCCTTCTGTCGCTTTCAGAAGGTCTTTCTGCCTCTGGATCTGTGATTGTGAGGAAATTCTAGGTGGAATTTGCATTGTGCCCCAACACCCAACATCCAATCCTCCAAAATGAGCATGTATAATGAATGCACATGTTTGTGTTTCTGAAAGAGTTATATGTATAAGAAAAACTTACACAAGGACACTTAGGGAAGGACTATCAGTAGTGGTGGGTTTAATGATGTCCCTTCAGATACGTTCAAAAACAATGAAGATATAAGTCCAAATGTGTTTTACCTCACAGCTTCCTGTCTGGGGTTTGTCCACCTGTTCTTGTAGGGGAAATACAGCATATTGCTGGAAAATATAGCAAGGGGAAATTGTTGACATGCCAGGGCTCTCTTGTGCTGCGCTTGGATCTACATTATAATTTCAATATACTATTTAACATACTATTGTTGTCGTTGCTATTATGAGAGACACATCAATCGACATATTCTTTTTTCAGTTTTAACATCAGTCACTTTAACATGCTGCATATGATAATTATTGTTGGAGATAGTACGACTACATGTATTACAGTACAATTTGTTTCTCGTACATTCTGAAAATACATAACGACAAGCTACACATGTACACTTTTCACCTGAATCATGTCTTGATTGATGCTAACAAGCAGAAACTGGTAGAATAGCGGGACACTATACGTACAGAAGTAAATAAGTAAAGAAAAAAGGAAGAAATTAGGGAAAATGGAGTCATATTTTTCAAACCCCTCACAGCACTGATCTATGGTTATGACAGACTTATCCTTGGCCATCGAATTCTTTATTATGAAAGGAGTTAAAATGATTGTAGACCTTGCTGTTTACTGTGAGACAATAGATGGATCTTTATAATGGACCACTGTGTGTAGCTTGATAAAGTGCACTCTAGCATGATCCAGTTTTGGTTATTTTTTTGCATGTAGCAACAATTCTTTCTTCACTTTCCTGTTATTGCTGCACTGAAGCTGCTAAGAGTCTAGAGGAGGTAGCCTGCCCACACATTTTCAAACACAAATAGAGATTGATTATAATAACGGTCTTGATCCCCACAGCAGAAGAATGATATTATTTGGATTCTTTTTCATACTCATCTGTGTTATGAGGAAAAAACCTCTAAAGTGTAAAGTGAATTTAAGTTAAACAGCCTAATTTTCTGACTGATGCCAGTGCACGTTTGAAAATTAGATAACTGCTCAATGGGTTTCATAAGCACTTTCTTCATATAAAAAGAATTTTATTAACTTTCAAGAACAAAGAGCTAAGTTTAATTAAATGTTTCATGTTTTCTTTTCAAGAGTTTTAATATGAAGTAACTGTAATTTTCTTACCATATTATTTTCTGAGCAATAAATCAAGGTTACAGAATGGGTTCTGCTAATGGGTAAATAAATTAAATAAAGAAACTTAAATAAAGAAATAAAACTCGATACTTCTCTCACTGCACAAACCTTCTAGGTCACTGTTGGCTGCCCAAGTATGCAGGTACTTCCCTGAAACTGACGTATTGGATTCGTTAACCCTTTTCTGCCATGCCTGCTGCCTCACCGGCGTGTGAACTGGAGAGCCTCATTGATGTTGCAACAAGTGGATCCATGAAAAGTGAATTTAATCAGAAACCTTTGCCAGATTTCTGCAGGACTGTGCACAGAGTACCCTGCACTGGCCAATCGTGCTGTCAAGACTTTGATGCCCTTTGCCACCACTTACTTATGTGAAAGTGGGTTCTCGGCTCTGACAAGCCCTTTCAGGCAAATTGTGATTTGTGATATTGGGCTATATAAATAAAATTGACTTAAAATTGACTTGACAAGCATGAAAATAAAATAGTGTAAAGTGATTTAAGACTCAGACTTTCTCAAATTCAGCAGATTGCAGTGTCCTTCTCATTAACCTTTGGTGAGTATTTCATAGGTTCAAATGGATTTTATATATAGGCTGCATATGTGTGTGTAGGGGGCCTTACAAACATGAAAAATAAATCCTATAAGAGTGCACAGGGGGAGGCTGGAGGTTGAATGTCTGAAGGGGTAGGAGACTGTGAAAAGTTTGGGAAACACTGCTCTAGGTATTTTCTCCTGTGCATTTCCTTCAGTTATGGTGTGCCAAGAACTGTTATGGAAGCATTTTTGCTCCTCATCTCATGACAACAACTTGCATTTGATGTCTTTAAACCTGCGTTATTTGATCTTTTTGGCCACTTTTGGTCAGCACAAGTAGCTGTAAACATAACATTAACCTATCTTATATTTACATGATGAACATGGCAGGCAGTGTCTTACTTACACATCGAGGAGACACCGAGCAACATGAGCATTCATTTGGTGTCATTCTTGTTTCTGCCTGAATATTCACTCTCCTTGTACCTCTGCTTTGCTCTCCACCAACTCCTGAGGGAAATATCTTGTTTTACTTGCTAAATGTGCTTCAGTGTTTAGTAGTCACTAACCTGTCTGCCATTTAGTAATGGGCCAACAGTTGCCTGCTGCTGCTGGAAAAAATGCTAATGAAAGCAGTGAGATTGCAGTAAAGTTGTGGGGCGTAAAATCAAAACAGTAATTTAAAATAGGCTAAAACACCTCATAGAACTGAGGGGAAGTGCAAAGTTGGATCATAATTCTGTGTGGGTTTGTCAAGTGACCCCTTTCATATTACACATAGTCATTTGATCCACTGTTAATATAAACTTTTTGACTAGAGCAGCTTTAAAAATCACTCAGCAACATCTCAAAAGATATCAACAAAGAGCCATCTCCTAAGTTGTCACAACAGGATTTGTGACAAGTTGTCATTTCCATTCTAAAACACTGACACTTTTTTTAATTTTTAGCAAAGGAACTACTATATTAGTTTTTTAATTAGTTTTTTTTTCTCGTGATGCCACTTTCCAACAAATCAGAAAGCTGTCTATGTGTAGGTACCCGGAGCATTATTGGAGCGTGTCAGTGTGGAAAGTCAGCCTGAGTGCTTTCTGAGCTGGCAAACAATGAATGCCTTCAATTTAAACTAAATTGAAAGGCTGAGCTGAATTCTTGCTTGTCAACACTTTATATGAGTAATTGTATGTAGACTGCTGAAATAATACCCTTCATTCTGGCATGGGAAAATATGTGTGTTCATGTGTGCTTATAAATGCATGTGTGTATGCATGTTGTGTATATACAATAATTCACAGGTATAGTATATACACCATATTAATTGAGTAAATTCTCAGTTCTTATTGTCAAGCAGTGCAACCATGACTCTATTTGGCAGCATCTAAGTCACACCTCCTTTAAAGTGACCCTATGCAAGGACCATATAGATCAATTTCTTTCCTTCAGTAACTCAGAGGCAACCCTGTGACAGAGTAACCAAGTATTGTGAAAGCCATAGGAACTCATGTTGGAAGCCTTATTGTTGAAAGTTCAGTACAGTACGTCCATATTTCTCCTTTCATGGTCTAATATTATTAAATTTGGTTATCCTTTCTATGGATTTTCATTCCTCCATATAGAGCTGAAAGAAGAAATCACAGTGTGTATTTGTGTGTGTGTGTGTGTGTGTGTGTGTGTGTGTGTGTGTGTGTGTGTGTGTGTGTGTGTGTGTGTGTGTGTGCATGTTTGATAAGGGAGAGAAGGAGAAAGAAAGGTATGTAATTGTGTAGCCCAGTGTTTCCCACACATAGACTTTACTTAGGCTGGCCGCCCAGGTATAATTGGCGAGCCATTTTAGCATTTATTGATTTTTTTTTTTGTTCTACCTCCTCCTGTGCAGTCTACTGACAATCACACATGTTGCAGAGAAACAGAGAGAGACCATCTCTGGTATTAGGCCTACGTTAGAAGACGCGGACACGGTGGATATTTTACAAGCACGGACCAGGTAAAGCAACGGTGATCATTTCGATAGGCAACATCTTTAACAACAAGCCTTCCCCACATGTGGCTCACCTGCTGCTGTGAAGACAGAATGGCGAGCTGTGGTTGAGAGAATCAGAAAGAGGCGTGGCAGGTGCGTGCGTTGAGAAAAGAAAAAGAGAACTGAAGGGAAAAGCAAGGTGAGCAGATGAAAGTAGCTGTGAGTAAACAAGGTGAAGAATTAAGTAGAATTAAAATGGTGAAATAAGAAATAATATTTAACTAACTAATATAAATGTAACTATTACAAATAGGGTAATGTCTTAATATTTTCAAATAAAATACATACATACCTGCACCACAAATAGTCTACCCTGTCATTCTGTGGAAATAGCCAGATCATTTTTTATTTACTTTTCCTTACTAATAGATCATCATTATAATAACCACACACACACACACACACACACACAGTGGTTGAATACTGGTTGTGTGAAAGCTTTCTGTCACCACAAAGATGGACTGATCAAAATACACATAAAAACAGTTTTGGCAGTGAGATGGCCTTCAGTAGAAAGGGAATGTGTGTGATGAATGCAGATATGGCTGTCAAGGGGATTGCCTCAAGGTTAGTGCTCACCAAGGGGAATCAGCTGGACTTAACTATCAGCATCTACAGTATGATGCAAGCAATTCAAGGAAATAAAGCGAAAAGTGGATAATGAAGTCAAAGATTTTAAGTGTTTCCCCTGGCAAAGATGCGTCTATCTTCAGAACTGCTTTAGTGAGCCCATCTTTAATGCAGGCAGGCATCAGAGTCATGAGACTCTGGTGGCCGCTTAATCCTTTGGCAGAGCATTCAGTTGTTTGATGTCATTTTTTCTCTACAGCAACAACATGTCACAGTGCATAAGGGAATTAGACACTGCATTGTCAGATAGAGGCTGTATGGTTTTGCATTGTAGTCCCAGCCTCTGCATATCTTTCTCTGATTTGATCTTAATACAATCACTTATAGAGTAATGTAAACACTTTTACACAACCCACTTACAGGGATGGGCATTTTTGCGAATGCATGTTTTTGTAGAATGTATTGGAAATACAAAATGTTGTTTTAAAAACTCTATATTTGTATAAACCTATATTTGTAATGCCAAAACACAAAACTTTTAACCATCCTTAATAACTCTGCCACTTGTGTATTTGATAAACCCAGACTAAGCACTAGAAGTTACTCATGCAAGAACTCCCTCACTGGCTTCCCAACTGCACTAACATTACCCAGTACCCAGCTAAGCCCTAGGCACCAGTTCTGTGTAAAATGTGTTTCTGTGGGAGTGTGAGAAAGTTCATTAGTAGCAAGTGCAGATGTATGGTTATGTAATAGTTAACTAATTTATACCTAACATATTGCAAAACTAATATTTACATTTTTTGCTATACACTGTATGTTAGTACATCTACATCCTATATGCTGATACCTTCAAAAAGCAGTAATTTTTAATATTAAACTTTTACCAGCAAACAAAAGCAAATTGTGTTCTTTAAAAATAAATTTAATTGAATAATAATGCAATGCTACTTTTTGTAGGGTTTACAAGTTGTAACTTTTTTGTATTAATGTTAAAAAAAATCATTTACTAATGCTTTCAGTAATCAGTTATAAGCCATTTATAAGACAAATTTTTGGGTTGCCAGGTTATGAAAGTCCGTTTGGCTGGTGTTTATCCTTTCTATTAATTAATAATGTTGTTATACATGTTAATAAGTCCTTAATAAACCATTTAATTCAACAAGTCTGCAAGTTATAAATGTTAATAAAATAAAATTTAAGGATTTAGTCAAAGTAGTCAAATGGTCCAGTGATAAAAGGAAAATTGACTGCATTTATATAACGTTTTTCTAGTCTTCCGACCACTCAAAGCGCTTTACACCATATATCAGCATTCACGCATTCATGCTCATCAGAAAGAGTAACTAATGCTCATTCACACACACTCTCACACCGATGGCATATTGGCAGATAGCAATTTGGGGTTCAATATCTTGCCTGAGGACACTTCGACATGCGGGCTGGGGTGAGCTGGTAATCGAACCGCCGTCGGCATTTGTGGCAGTTGAAACAAGTTGTGAACACAACATTGACATATCATTACATTTTAAGTTGAAATGGAGATATATGCAAACTGGCTTATTTACACATTCAGCAGTTATGGACCAACATTATTATTCACTGTGAGTCATGTTTCTGGCCACCTGATGGATGTATGTTCAATATTAACTCTCTTTTAGCTCTGTTTTTGGTCTCCACCAACTCCTGAGGAAATCTGTCTCTTTAGCTTTTGTGCGGAAAAAAAGCTGCCTGCTGTGGCTAGAAACAACGCTACAAGAGAGCGGTGAGAGTGCACCAAAACAATAAAGTTGTGGCGTGAAAGTTAAACAATGAGCTGAAAGTCCCTATAAAGCTCTGTAGAGCTGAGGGAAGCTGCAGATTCAGGTGATAATTATCTGTCGATTCATCACTATAAGCGACCTCTTTTACATTGTTTTCACAATGTCATTTGATACATTGTTGAAATATTGATTATTGCCATTTAAACTAATTGAATAGCAAGTTACTTATCTTTATCCCTCTCTTTACAACTTCCCTGTCCTCTTCACATCTCTTTCCTCTTGGCATCTATCCAACAATCCATCTCTCCTTCCTCTTTCTTTCTCCACCCTCCCATCCCTCCCTACTTTCTTCTGCAGTTGGAGTTGCCAGTACACAGATTCTGATTTCCTGAGGTAATTGCAAATTTTGGCAGAACTACAGTTGACTTCAGGGACTGTGTGTGTGTGTGTGTGTGTGTGTGTGTGTGTGTGTGTGTGTGTCTGTGTATGTGCAGTTTCTATACTTTTCCAAAGCTTGCAGTCAGAGTAATGTCAAAATCTTACAACAATCCGGTGAAAGTGTTTCAAGGGCATTTGTCTCCAGCAGCTCCTGCTCCGCTCTCCCTCTATCATAGTCCTTTATCAGGTGAACAAATCACTGCACTCTCCATCGCATACAGAAGTCGACATTATTTATTTTTTATAGTGAATATATTTGACAAAAACAGATTCTTGCATTATTGGTTTTATGCCTTGGTGATTTATGCTGTGTCATACTTGAACAGTAGGAAAGGTAAACCTCTCCTCCAATGCTTTTCTCCCCCTTCTCTCCTTTGTCACTTGCCTAAATTACAACATTGACCACCACAATCTATCCAAAGGCAAGTTTGACCACACATTTACTGTGAGCTCTGACCAGTCTTTTAAATCAGAGTAGCGATGCCAGTCAGAGAGGAAAGGACAGCTGTGTTTCCAACAGCTGCTTGACCTGTGGGTGTTCTGTTATTCTCACAGTGGGTCAATACACTAACTAGTCAACCAGCCCCACGTCCCACATCCTGTAGGAAGAAGGAGAGCACAGAGGAAGAAGAAAAAATTAATTGGTAACACAGCAGCTGTCTTTGAACACCAGATCAAATCCAGTCACTGATTGTCTAACATTGCTTGATCGCACTTTTTAGAAACTTGCCAGCCTCACCTCCTCTGGACTGAATGCTGCTAGCTTAGCTAGGTTTGTTTTTAGCCTGGTGGCTAGGCTAGCCAGTTGCTTTTACCAAGATTTGGCCTGATACAGCGAAACATCATCATGGCTGTGTGGACAGTGCCAGTACTCAGCTTCTGTTGCACACAACGATGCCACTCTTCCTTGGTCGGGTTCTGCCACAAGGGCAGATCAGAGGGGAGCCGATCCTTCCTCTGAATGAGGACATGTGGCTCATCCTTGGGGCCAAACCCAAGTCACATGCCTGCTCCACTGCTTGCAATTCGAAGTCGTGGGTCCTGGTCAAGAATAACAAGGGTCGAGCAAGACGTTCCCTCCGACTGCTCTCATCTGACGCCTTTCAGCTGAGCAATAAATTCCAAGCCCTGGACAGTGGGGATGGACCGCACTTTCCAGTGAGGCCCCAAGTGGGCAACCATCCATCTTCTCCTCAGGCCTCTGCTCCCGAGCTGCTTGGTGGCTCCTCAGATGGCGTGGACCGCACATTGAACCCGCCGCCTTCTGGTCCCAGCGCCACCGAGACCACCCTGCTACCACGACTCCTTGGCTACTAAACTTCTTATCATTTTCTGATTGCAAGATCTATGGTATGAGGTCCAATTTTGCCCTGACTGGTTTACCGTCTGCACCATTCAGTCATCCTATTTTACTGTCTGAATTTGCCCCTGTCTCTCTGCAGATCCTTTTTGACACTGTAGTTCATATGCGTCCCCCCTCCAGTCACTGTGATAAAGTTCACTTCTTAACAAGCCTTTCTCAACCCAGCCAGTTACAGAACTATAGCGTTCACCAAGCTACCCATCTTATCCAAAATCCAAAATCCTTGAAAAAATCATTAAAGACCAACTCCTGAAATTGGTTGAGGGTCATAAAATCTTTGATAAATTTCAATCTGGCTTTCGTCACAATCATGAAACTGCATTACTAAGGGTGACAAATGACATTATTATGCATGCAGACAAAGGTAAATATTCCATCCTCATACTTCTGGACTCGACTGCAGCCTTCGATAGCATCGATCATGTCATTTTACTAGATAGGTTATATCACTGGGTTGGAATTTCTGGTACAGCTCTAAACTGGTTAAATTCTTATTTGACTAATAGATATTTTAATGTTTGTATCAATAATTATGTGTCCTCCTCGGCTCCCCAGCTGTGTGGAGTCCCTCAGGGGTCGGCCCTTGGACCAATACTCTTGTCATTGTGCTTTCTCTGGGTCATTTGTTTAGCCGCTTTCATGACATGTCTTATCACTGTTATGCTAATGACACACAGATTTATTTCTCGGCCAAACCCAATAACCTGAATCAACTGTCCTTTCTC
Organism: Siniperca chuatsi; assembly: GCF_020085105.1. Taxonomy (NCBI): domain Eukaryota; kingdom Metazoa; phylum Chordata; class Actinopteri; order Centrarchiformes; family Sinipercidae; genus Siniperca; species Siniperca chuatsi. Next base: position 26,057,565 of record NC_058044.1, on the reverse strand, counting down.
CATGATTGCTAAGCCGCCACCAAAGATTAGATGTCTCATAATTTCCTCCACCTAAACCCTGACAAAAGTTCTTTTAATTGAACCAATAACTTTGCCACTGCAATTGATCAGTTTATTGGACCATTTCACTCTAATATCATATCTACCGCTAAGAATCTTGGAATCATCTTAGACCAGTATATTACTTTTGACCATCATGTTACCAAGCTTGTCCAGACCTGTTTTCTTCAGCTAAGAAATATCGCTAAAATCAAATGTATCTTGTCTTCTATGGATCTACTATTAATTCACACTTTAATTTTCTTCCATCTAGATTATTGTAATTCCCTCTACACATGCCTCAGTCAAGCTGCTCTAAATCGTTTCCAGTTGGTCCGAAATGTAGCTGCCAGGCTGCTAACTAGAACTAGCCGTCGGTCCCACATTACCCCTGTTCTTGCATCCCTACATTAGCTTCCTATAAAATTCTGAATAAACAACAAGATTTTGTTGATTACATATAAGTTTCTGCATGACCTTGCACCAGTTACATTTCTGATCTCTTCATTCCTCATTCCACTTCTTGACCACCCAGATCCTCAAATCTCAGCCTTTTATCCATCCACCGCTCCAACCTCAAAACAAAAGGTGATCGTGCCCTCTCTGTTTTAGCCCCAACCCTCTGCAATCATCTTCCACAAATTACCAGTTTAGCTGACCTTTGGATTTCTTTAAACCCATCTCTATAGGTAAGCCTTTTCATAGATATCCATCCCTCCAAACTTGCCTTTTAAAGAATCAAATTGAAGAATTCAATTTAGAAATTGGCATGATTTTGGTTTTGGACCAGTTGATTTTGTCACCAGATAAATCACCTGTTTGGTAGCTGCCAAATCACCAGAAGAAAAATAACTTTAATGTAGCCCTGGAGTACAGCCTGAGCAGCTGCTCCACAGCACTGGAGAGGGACAATACAGATGGAGACATGATCAAGTCTTGAAGGTCACTGTTAAAAGCCATCTGCTCAAGTTATTATGGGAACATGCCCTTAAAAAATACCATCACCTTTATGAAAGCCAGGGAGCACCAAAGTCCTGCTGGAAGATCGCAAGAAACAACTGAAATTGCTTTAGCTTGTTGCAATCAGGGATCGTTCTCTTGTCTTAATCCACAACCAAAGCTGTCCTACAGGTGCTGACAGTCCCTTGGGAGGATCACATTCCTTCAAAAGGAAACTTGCCAAGCACAAGGGGCTGGTTATTGAATGTGGAAAGGGTGACTTGAGAGCAAGGAGCTTTCCAGAGATTGGATTAAGGGGCTTTGCTGCATGATGTCTGTCTGCGAAGCCTTCATCTTGTTGGAGAAAGATGGAGAGAAGAGCCAGCAGCAGCACTGGTGAAGTGGTAGAGAGCTTTAAAATGGCTTTGACTCAAGAGAGGAGCACCATGGATGGAGGCCATTGGGACACAAATTGGGATCTGATCAGCCTTGGCTGGGTCAGCTGGTGCAGGTTGTATGATGTTGAAAGACCTCATGAGTCCAGGAACATAAGTGATATGTCTAGAAGCAAATGATGTTTCAACACTGGATCAGTTTCAACACAGGAACATAGAAAAAAGTGCAACCCTTATATATTCTTTACCTTCTGCTGTTTCATGCATTTCTATCCCTATATTACCCTTCCTCCATTTTTATTTCACCTTTTCATGCCTCTGCTCTAATCCTTATGTTACCGTGACCAAAGGTTGAGCTGGAAATAGATTTTCCCTCCTCAGATCCGGTAATTAGCTGCTCAATTCAGCCATTAATTCACCTTGCTGAGGAGGAGAGAGAAAAACAGAAATACAGTATAGAAAGAAATAAAAGAGCAGTAGAAATCACAACAAGATAAGGAGAAGCACAGAGCTGATAAGAGCTAGGTTAAACAGGAAACAAGATACCCCTGCTCAGTCGTACAACACATCTCCTAGGAGGCCCATTCAGAACTCATGAAACATTAAGACATTTCAGTCATGTCTACCTTGTTTGGAATAATTTATAGTGCTCCTATCGTTAATATTCTTGTACACAATTCCTCTAAATTCATTACAAAAGACTCAAAGAAGGATTAGCCTATAATGTGCTACACTGTATTTGTCTGTGTGAGAGAGAGAGAGTGAGATACCTTGGATGCTTGCATTCATTCACAGTAGGCATGAATATACAGTGGGTATATATGGCTGTGTGTGTCTGTGGATGTCCTCTACTACACACGTTTGTACTGTAAAGATGCATGTCAGTGTATTTGCCCAAATTGTGACATCTCAATGAAAGATTAATCTTTTAAAGTAGCAGAAAAAGAAAGAGATCCTGGTTAAAGAGACAGAATTAGGGAGTAGATGGCTAGTGTGTCCTAGAGTAATGAAATAACCTAACTGAATTACACTGGTTAAGACTGTTGGTTGACTGCAGAAGAAAAGAGAGGAGGGACAAGAGCGAGCCACCAAGGGAAAGAGGTGAAGAAAGGCATAAAGGAGCAGGACATCAACAACAATTTTGGAAGGAGACATCAAGACAGGTGGAGAAAAATAGCCAAAATAACACCTGGGAGTGAGAAACACAGAGAGACAGAGAGAGTGTGTTTCTGAATACAAGGGAAGAGAGATTGCCTTGGTGACATATTAGTTTAATCAAGCAAAGCTGCTTGGGAGAAGGGAAAATCATTCGACAGGGCAGTCGTAATTCAGCTAAATTAATGCCAGTCCTTTCTCATTTTCATCCCTCTCTGTGTCTCTGATATAATCTGATGTACACAGAAGGCGACTGGAGCAACATCTGACCACAGATTCCCCACTTTTCAAAAGTGCATTAGAGTCAATGACTGTGCTTGTGTGCATGAATGTATGCAAACAGTTTTTATCCCTTTGTGTGGATGTGTGCATGCATCTGTATTTGCAAATCTGTGTGTGTGTGTGTGTGTGTGTGTGTGTGTGTGTGTGTGTGTGTGTGTGTGTGTGTGTGTGTCCTTCCCAGAAGTGGACTGCCTGCAGCTTGTTGGCCACCTGGTCCTCTAACCCAATAAAATGCTGAGAGAGACTGACTGGCAGTGGCTGTCAGGGCAAATCCTGCTAGACTACACAGTCTGAAAGGAAACCCACTTACTTGTGTGTGTGTGTGTGTGTGTGTGTGTGTGTGTGTGTGTGTGTGTGTGTGTGTGTATATGTTCTTATATCCCAGTGGGGAATTTAACCTGAATGCACACTAACCCATGGGGACTTGTCACTGTGGGGACAAAAATTGAGGTCCCCACAGGTAAAGACTGCCTTTTGAAAGTTAACACTTGGTTTTAGGGTACAGGTTACAATTAGCTTAAGGTTAGGGTTAGGGTAAGGGTTACGGTTAGGCATTTAGTTGTGATGGTTAAGGATAGGATAAGGGGCCAGGGAAAGCATTATGTCAATGACTGTCCCCCACAGGGATGGTGAAGCAAACGTGTGTGTGTGGTTGTTCACCTGTCTGCCTCTCTTTTTGTTCCTTCCTGCCTTTACAGTATGTATACACTAATTTTATGGTATGGAAGGGACTCTGCATTGTGCACCAGATGAAATGTTTCATTTGAATACACTGCAAATCCAGACCTTGGCAACTCAAAGTGCAGCCCCTGCTTTTAAAGATAAATATATTGAGCTGACATGAGACGAGAACAAGGGATAGAACAGCAGCACTTGTCATACTTGTCTTTTATCTTAACAATGCTGACAGCACAAGACAGAATGCATGCTAAAAAACCTTTTGTCCATAGTTATACAAGATAATTGGTGTTGCTTATACACATAGAAATCTGTGATGTAACTATGGTTTAAAGGGAGTCAGTGACATAACCCATACTTTCTGAAGAAAAGTTTTAATTTGCATCTCATCGCCATCTTTGCTGGCTACTAGAGACAGAAAATTCACTTTGGGCATATGGGAAGAACTCTGGGAGGAGGTGAGGTAGGATGGGCAAGTAGCAACCACAATGACTGACTGTAAAAGACAGAGACACCTACTTCTTTTTATGTCCGTGTTTAACAGCTTGCAGGCTGAGCGGAGGGTAAATGTACAGCACTGTATATATAATAAATAGGGTGTGATGTTGGACACAGCCATAGAAGATAACGACTGTAAACAATTATGCGCATGAACTCACACACTTATTATCAACGGAGGAACACTACTGACACCATACTGAGGTCTAAAAAAATGCCAAGGATTTGTACACACACACACACATGCCTACAACATGCTGACACACACACTAGGGAACCACCATTTCTCCTGGGTTAATGGCAGTCTGTGTGTAGAGGGGAAATAAGGCAGTCAGAAATTATATTACCTATTTCACTGTGTGTGCAGTTGTGTGTGTGTGTGTGTGTGTGTGTAAGAGAGAGAGAGAGGGAGAGAGAGAGAGAGAGAGAGAGAAAATGGAATATAATAGATTTGTTTCTATGAAGAAAGCAATTGAGAGATGCGGAGTGAGAGCCTCTGGTTACTGTTTCATCAGTGCAGATAGACTGGAGTCCGCTCTCTGTCTCCCTCTCTGTCTCTCTCAGCCTCTTTATGGCCAAGCCCCACAGACACACTCACATACAGAACACACACATGCTTTGCACACCTACATATATATTCAGGTAGAAACAAAATGCTCTCAACATAGCCTCATTAATGCCCACTTAATCTTAATTCCTATTTGCATGCCAATCAGATAATGAGGTAATGGACCTATTCAATTGAGGTGAATTAACAACTCCAATAATAATACTCCGATAATCCAATACACACACAAAACAACACAGCATTTGGCCAGAGTCCTTTAGTGAGCAGTATGTTCATCAGTTTCTAAACTGAGTTGTTTCAAGTTTCATGTGGTGTGTGGTACCCAGTCTGTTACATAAATTTCTGAATGAAGCGTGAAATAGTCAACAGCCACAGACTGCTTTTTAGTACCATGGACAGCATCCCTGCAACACTACGTTCACCCTGCAGCATCCAGCTTTGTTGAATTGCACATTTGATAGCGTGTGATTAGTTCATGAAACCACAAACAATGATAGCCTAGTGGTAGGGGTGTAATTTCCCATTTTAGCATTTCAGGGTGAACAGCATAAAATGGATTCAGCTGTTTGGTATTTTCCAAAGGTTTCAGCTAAATAATAGCTCTCATAATAGGCTAGAGGTTACGTTCCCAGAGGTTAGACTAGGTCTCCCAGAGATAGATTTTCCAAACTCATTCATTAGTCATCATACTTAAAGCTTTTTCTCTGGTAATAATTAAAACATAAATCTGACCTTTGTTTAAGTATGTTAGCAAATGCAGCAAGTAATAGGCATTCCTTCATTCTGTTTTTCACTCACATACTCAGACATTCCAGATCTGTCAAGCTCTTGGTAGCAGTTGGAAAGATTTTGATGATTGTTAATATTTTTAATTTTTGGCTGCTTGACAGAGGACTCTGTCCCTGATCTGTATCTAAGACATTAGGAGACACTTTCCACTCCTCTCCACTCATTACTTAGATTTATTTAATTTTTGGCAGCAAAAAACACTTTGTTTTCCAAAACACAGTATCTCATTTTCAGGCCAGTAAGGATTTATTTGCAGATGACTAATAAAAAAGAATCAAACAAGGAACAGAATTAAAGTCATAGGCCTGTGTCTCCACTGAACCTGAAAAGAGTGTTGGCCTCCCAATTAACAGTGCTGAAATAACTTGCCCACAGCTAAAACTAATTGCCAAGCCCTGATATAAAGGGTATTCTTTGATGTTATGTCACATCTTGTTAACTTAACAGACAACTATAGAATGACCCTGTGATAGGACCAGAGGATTATTCATGGTTGTTTGTATTAGCACAGAGTATTGCATATTGTACCTCTGGAAGAAACAGTTGTATATTGTACCAGAATATGTAAGAAAGTTGTTATTGCCCCTAGACCCTATGACCCTATGACTTTTACCCAAGCAATCTGATGGGTAAAGGCACATTCAACGATGCTCAACTGGTTCAGTTGCTCAACTTCGCTGGTAACCATGGAAATAGGAATCCCTGAAATGCTGGATACAGCAGTCCTTTTCTATGTCTGATTTCTTTGCTGTTTTTATGGGTACAGCACTTCATCGCTGTTACCACAATGGCATTATAAGATGTCTCTTGGGTGTTATTGCTGTAATAATCTATATTGACAAACCAGTTCATGTCAACAGGCTGTGTTTACACTTGCTAACATGTGATACCAACCATGGAATTTGAATGGAGGGAAGCAGATAAAAAAATATATGAATTAGAGATTTTTTTACATACAACCAACTTCTATATGTTACTTTATGGAACAGTTGTTTGGTACAATAGAGCCTTATGTACATGAGGATGTACAGGTAGGCTATATGTCTACAGCTATACAATGCCAGGTAAATGAGGCTCAAGCAGTCAATGTTGTTCTCTGGCTCATTAGTGCTTTCCACTGACCTCTCTACCAAATTGCATCAATCCAGCCTACACTCCTTCAGTTACACACTATTGATTAGCTGACATGACTGCTATAAACAGGTACTGTCTAAGTCTGTGTGTATGTGCATGTGTGTGTCCATGTGTGAGATGACGAATTGGTCTACAAGTGTAAAAGTATCAGTTTATCAACCTAGCACTTAGCCTCTGTCCTGTGCTATAAGTGCTATCATTTACTTCCATGCATTATTCAGTTTGTAAGAGAAGGCTCCACTTTTAATAAATGTTTTTTGAGCTAAATAACATGCATGTCTCTATGCAGAGAACAAATGTGAAACGAAGTGCAAAAGGCTTCATAAATCTGGTCCTGAGTCTGCAGACCATCCTACTTTTCATAAACCTTGGTTGCATAGTAAATGGTTTTTATTTTCTTTTGACTTCCTACCCTGCCATGACATGGAGGCTGTTTATCATTCAGAGAGTGAGCTTCATTAAATCATTCTTAGTCTCCTCTTCTTCCTCCACACTGACCTCTGACCTGCCTAAAACGTACCGTCTCCTCCGCAAGACAAAGGCTGTTGCGTCATCCTCTTGTGACAGATGTACATGTGCGTGTGTGTGTGTGTGTGTGTTTGTGTGTGTGAGGGAGACAGTCAGTCAGAGAGACAAAGATAATGTGTCTGTGTCGGAGTAGGAAGGTGTTACCAGCACCCTCATCATTAAGAAATTAATTCTACACTTTCTCCCCAAAAACTAAGAGTAATTGAAGAAACTAGTGGTGTGCAAGTAATGCTTCAGACTTACATGTTTTTCATCTGTTGGTGATTTATTATTATTATTTTCAGGTGATTATACACTAATGAAAACATACTTATAAATGTAATATTCCATTTATGCCAACAGATTCTCCTAAATGTTACACACTGGACCTTAAACATCATATAATATATCTTGTCTTGATAATGTGATATAGAAAGTTTGAATTTCTGTCATTAACTGGGCTGATGAGGTGACTAGAGTCTTCTGCAAATATAAAAAGTGGGTAACTTGAGTTTTGATCGATCTACACACTGCAATACTGCAAATTATATCAATTATTTCTGTATCATTTCCTAGGTTCATGAGAAGTCACTGTGGTGAGCCAGTCAGTATTGATTTTCTTGACATTTTAAGTTGGACACTGTTTTGAGGAGGTTAGTACCTAGATATGTATTGACAGTAAAATTAAAAGCATTTTTGCGTAAACGCTATTTTTTCAATAATATATGGATGGAAAGCTTTAAAGACAAATAATGTTAATTTTCATGTCTTGTCTTTCTGTGGACATCCTGTCTTTCTCATTGAGCCTCTGAAGCGGGACTAAGGGGAGTTGTTATTGGTGAAAAGGTTATGTTTTGTTATTAAAGTTGTTTTAGGGTTTGTTTGCTGTGAGCCAAAGTCACACAGACCATTTTTATAGCTGCAGTACATCTAAGTTGAATTGTGATTTCTGGCTTTGATCCTAATGAACCCTAATAGGGTTTGACATTTACTTTCCCAGAAGAGAAACTTCTACATAACTTCCAAACAAACAATTACAGACTGTCCTTTGTGTCTTCCATAAATAATTCAAAGCAGACACTTTGGAAGCAAAGATGAATTCTCAAAATAAACAACAAGAATACAGTTATATTCCAATTATGGCAATAATGTCAGCATGCTTGACAAATAAATATTTGATTCTGACCAGCATCTGTCATCCACAATTGCTTGCATGTTTGAAAGCCTTTCTCTCTTGTAACTCCCTATAGTAGCTGAAGTGAAACTTTTGAGTTATTTTCCAGAAGAAAGAATTTAAATTTGTAGTAATGAAAACTATTGACAGGGGAGACTATCTGCACTTGATGGCATTTTAGGCATGTGTAGACAGTGTTAATTTCATCATAAAAAAAACTATGACAAAAAATATTTATTGACAACCTTTTTTCACGATGAAAACAAGAGTAAAACTAAATCAAAAGTAACCTTTATAAAGAGAACTGTATTACATCTTTCATGAACGAATAAAAACTAAAGGATAATGTGAAACACAGAAGAATGGACAAATGATCTAATTAGTGTTTTAATGCAGTCTTATTCCACGACCTGCATGCATCTGCAGAATCACACACTGTAGCTCCTGATTAGTAAAACAGTATCCTTCACCGCCCATCTCTTTTTCAGAATTTGATTTAGTCACTTGACCTGTTGCACAGCTGTTAATAAGAAGCATCACGCATTCTGCATCGTTCTGCCTCTGTTAGTAATGTTATCTGACATTACCGTAAGAAAGTTTTATGGACTAAGTTCATCTACAATCCACTGAGAATTAGACAAGAAGCAGCAAACATGAGCATGAAAGCAAACTACGAAAACACGAAGGCAGCACACCTACATTTATAAAAAGTAAAGTTAATGTAACATTATCAAGTGCTGTGGATGTAACGTTAACGCTACTTTCAGTCTTTCATGTTGCTATTGAAAGGAATGAGTAAGTTCCAGGATCACACTAATGTTGACACTCAAACATCTAAATCTTCCTCTAGATGTTCGCTACAGAAATGAAATATCTCTGTTATCCGATGTTTTAGCTTCTCTTCTCAAACTAATCCTAGACAATGAACAGTATTTTAATGATAGAGTGAGTGAATCCAGCTTCTGAATGATTCGCTGCTCTGCAGTGGAGAGAACAGGTAGCTGTGGTAATGCTAATGCTAGGTGTGCAGGAATGACAGAGAGAAGGCAGTTCTGTTCAAACAGACAGAATTTGGAAGTGATAAATGGATTTAAATTAGACCAAAATGTTTTAGATGTTATTGACTAAAACGAACAAACGTCAAATGAGTAAAATTTGACTAAAACAAATACATTTTTGTCAATAGATTACTAAATCAAAATTAGGTGCCAAAATGAACACTGCATGTAGATGCATATTATGGATACTGTATGCCCTATTTGTATGGAATGCCATTTCAGTCAATATTAAATACATACATACATAAATAGATATGCCTATGAAATAAATAATTGAATATTGACTGAAATGGCATACCATATATTCTGACCTTCTGACTCTGCAAGTGCCAAACAAGAAAAATAGTTTTTCCTCTCAGGAGAAGTGGTCTGGACTTACTTTATGCCTCCATAAACTCCCACCCACTCAGTCCCTTTGCTAGAAGACAACAGAGGCTGATAGATCAAGCCCATCCCTAGTATGGCGCCATTTTAACAGAACAGACTGCACAGGGGTAGAAGAGGGTGAGTATTATAATTTAATTGCACCTAAATCACAGTGTCATGATTGTACTCTGTGTGTACACTTGTGTGTGAGTGCATGGTGTGTGCTCATCAACAACTGAGCTACAATTTAGCTCTGTGCTTGACTCAGAATTATATTACCATTAGAAGCTGTGAAGAATATTAATTATATTTATCCTTTAACTTCCAAGCAGTGACGGTGTACAAGAGGGTGACTGCTTGGAGTAACAGCAATGAGAATGACATTGACATTTTATCTGGTGAATACAGCGGTGTGTGTGAGAATCAGTAGATTCAGAGCATTTAACAATTGCTCAGCGTGACACACAGTCATATTTATGTAATGCTTATGATGATTCTTGGAGCTGGGAGAGGTGTGTGCCTTGCTCTCAGCAGACGTTAGCTGACATAAGGGCTTGAATTGAATACCTTCTCTCTACAGCACCCTGTGCACACAAATGAGCAGCAGTATATACTGTAGGTCATGTGTACGTGTTATTGGCTGTGTAATGTCCCCATTGTATGTAACAGAGCGCACTGACTCCTGATACGCTTTCCACAGTCAGTCAGTGTTTCTCAAACAATGTGCCTGGGAGCCTGCTAGTATGAAGGTAATGCATTTGATTCAGTAGAATGTATATTTGTGAGGTCCATCCCCTAAAGAAATGTACAGAATCTTTTGTCTAAATACTGTAGCTGGTGGTTGGAAAGAAAGAGAAGGAAGGAAAGAAGGAAATGGCCTCACTAGGGGCAGTAGCAATTTGTCATGACTCACTGACCACACACAGACACACACACACACATTAAGTGAAAAAGCTTTGATTTCACTCTTAATTAGCTCACTCTGCTGATAACACTGCAGCTGAAGCGGTGCCTTTGTGAACCCAGATAAGCAATGGGCCAATAACTTAACAGAAAAGACTTTTAGGTGATTTAAGATTGTGCTGACACTGTGGAAGCAGACACAAAACTAAAGCTATGCATAGTAATTACACTGAATCACCAAACCACATGCTCTGGAAAAGGTACTGTTTAATGTTGTAAGCAATAATAATTTTGGGCTCTGAACTCTAACAACCTCACAGCCCAAGCTAAGCTCCCATAATTACCTCTACGCCAACTTCCTGAACATGCATCTCTTCTCAGCCATCCCTCTTTCTGACAGTTTCTTCACCTTCCAGGCTGTGATGGATCTGTCCATTCAAGAAAAAACACCCTCTCCTCCATTGTGAGGGATCACCTATTAACAGGGTTTCTTGCTGTGTGTTTATGTGTGTGAGCATGCTTGCGTGCCTGCTGCCAGTGTACTCAGCATAAATGAGCTTGGAGGGGATTCAGAAGAAGCATTTCGATGAACCCGTGTTCCTCACTAACGCAGCAGAATTTCACTACAGTAAGCACAGCTCACAGAGTTCCAGCTGGTCAGAGAGGACAGATGAAGGCAGAGGGCTGGCGAGAAACAAGGAAAGAAAGAGTGGAGGCTAAAATAACAGGAAGTGTGCATCTGTAGGGGTGTGAGTAAATTTTTGAGTAAATCTCAATAAGTGCTGAAACAATTAGTTGAATAATCAATTAGTTGATCAACAGAAAATTTATTTACAACGATTTTGATAATCAATTAATCATTTAAGTCATTTATCAAGCATAAACACCAATCATTGCTCATTTCATCTTTTCAAATACAAGGATTTGCCACTTTCTTTTATATCATTTTAAATTTAATATTTTTGGGTTTTTAAATGTGGTCAAACCAAACAAACTATTTGAAGACGTCACCATGGACTCTGGAAAAATGTGATGGTCTTTTTCTCAACTATTACAAAACAGCACAAGTAGAAAATGCAAAGGTTTCTGGTCATCATCATTTAGAAGGTTAAAGGTAGTTGAAAAGAATGATTTCCTTTAGACAAACCCACAACATCATCTGGGGTTTATTATAGACACTGCATAGATACTGCACAACAATATCTACAACTTTATTTATTTTGCTGAGTGCATATAGGTCATTCCACTGAATTCCAATTTTCCTCCTATTTTGCTGTTAGAGCATAGCCAGGTTACAGTGTCACTATTAAGTCCACCAACCGAGTTGGCCATGAGGTTAGTATTTATTCCCTGCCTTCCCCTCTGTTTAGTTTGTCTTTTAATGGGAAATCTTAAAAAGTTGAATTTATTTGCACAAACCTTTGTGGAAAACATTGTTATGGGGAATGGGGGAACTAATACATTTATCACACCAACTGGCCAAAGGGGAATGTGGCCAAGGCTTCTTACAAAAAGTCATAAAACTTTAAATCAAATTCACATAAACATCCAACTTTGTGTGCCTGTCACTTGGAATATATAGAGGCAGACTGTCCATTTTTCAAATAAGAATCTCAGCAGTCGCTCAAATTGTTGGGTAGTAAACCTCAATTGGCAGACACCAAGATCTTTCAAATAGAATGAGCAATTTAAGTGATGGTGGTGGATATGAAACATGATGCCAACACATGCCACTGACATGAATGAGTGTTTATAATAAATTCCTGGAGGGTTTGGTGAGCTTAAAGGACCACATGATTAAAAAACAAGCACCCCGCACCCCAATTCATTCAAGAAAACAGCGCTTAAATCCTCACCATCTGTAGCTGTCTCTGGTCTGAAGCGACATTTTCACCTTTTATTGACCCAATCAATCAAACCACCAATTTGTGCTATAGTGGTAGATGGCAAAGTCACTGTCCAATGAGCAAATATGGCTTCTCAGAAGCCCATTTGTGCGTTCCAGTACCCATACTACCATACTATTTAGTATGCCAGAAAAAGATTTTGTATGTCCCAATACATAGTATGTCAAATGCAGTATGCAAATAATAATTCAATTCCAATACAGGGCCCTTAGCTGTCACTGTCCAGTAAAGGCAAAATGCCCCAAAAAATAGTCTTTAAAAAAGAAAAAACTCTTGGTGTCAAACTGACAACAAGTCCTCCAAATTAAATGACAAAATATGTTGTTGGTCCCTGCTCCCCAAAACGATTCATGTAAGCGTTTTTTGATCTTACGACACTATGGTTAAGTTTGGTTAGGGTTAGGCACAAAAACAACTTGATTAGTGTTAAGGAAAGATCATTTTTAAAGTTTGGGTTAAAATTACTTTGTTAAGGTTAGTGGACCTTTGTCATCATGGTTATAGTAATAACCATTTGGTTACTGTTAGGGAAAGATTGCGGTCATGGTAAAAAGAAACCAACACTGACTGTTGGTAGGAAACGGGAAACAAACAGCAGTTTCCTTTGTTAATGTCCAGCATTTTGTTGACCCATCTATCCATCTTGACCTCCTCCTTCTGACTGTATTTGCTCTATAGTAACACACTACTCCCTCCTTTGCTCCCGACTGACAAACATATGTCGTTTGGCATTTGCTGAAACGACTGATGCTCTCATTTTTTATGAGGGGACAGTCTCCGAACTGATGTACACTGACAAATGCCAAACATTCTCAGAGGCATGCGTTCTGCTGAATGCCATGTAGTGGGGTGAATGCAGGTAATAATCAGGCATTTTCTCCTCTGCAAAATTAGAGACTTGCAATAGTAGAACACAAAAGAAAAGAGAGCCCCCACTGGGTGACCACCACAGCTGATGTGCAAAGATCTGCCAAGAGTGAATACTCACAAGGGCATGTCCATATGGCATACCTGGTCAGGTTAAAGAGTAACTTGAGGGCAAGCTGAAAGCACAGCTTCACTAATCTTCCCTGGACTGGTGCACCACTTTCGTCACACTCTTGAGCCTTTTTTCTGTTGTTCTGATAGAACATCTGAAGGCACTTTGAAGACAAGGACACTTACTGTATGTCAAGACGCTCATTGATTTCAGCTCCGCCAGAGTCTGCAATAAACTTCATAACACTTCATAACACACTATAACTGGATGTCTGACTCACCAATCAATCACAAACTGTCAGAACTGAGGAGCTCACCTCACAATCCACTACACCAACTCTGCCGCTCCCACCTACAGAGGTAAGACTAATATCTGAAAGAGATGAGTCATGTTACAAGGAGGAGGTACTGTAGAATGACTTGTAACAAGGTGTTCTGACAACCATCTTCCCTTAAATGTCAGCAGAACATCGAAGCTTCCAGAGAAAGAAAACAGCACAGCAGCAGAGAAATGAGAGATTTACCATTTTCTATTTCTGGGCACACAAATCACTGAAAATCGTAAATGGACTACAAAATGTTTTTTCGTAGTTAAAAAGGCACAGCAGTGTGTACACTTTGTGACAAGATTGAAAGCAAAGCTGTCACAAGGTATCCTCAGGATCATACATGCCCAGTACATTGGCAGTCTTTTATTGTGATCACTGGGCAGCTCTACTGGAGATGTTGTGGTTTCTTTCGTGTTCAGTGAAGAGCCAAGCCAAGCAAGCATGTATTTCTTTTGGATAATATCAACATTTCTAAACAATGTCCAAGAGGGCACCCAAGTACTTTGATGGCTTGAATCTGCTTGGTACAACTAGTACCAGTACACATAGTGAAATATTTTTGTCACAATTCACTAAGTTTATAAAGTTGCGAAGCGGGATGGGCCGCTGTTTATGGAAGTGTTTTTTCCCATTTCAAAATGTTACTTCACATAGAACTACGGAACCCTTGTGGATAATGTAACGAGCATATAGGTTTATCTTATGACCACCAGTTTTCATTATTTCAACTTAATTTCTGAGAAATCGCATTTTGGCCGTCATTTTGGCACGGCGAACAGCTCAAAATACTACAATAACCATGTGCCTCGCCCACTTTTGCCATGGAGAGGAAGCCAGCAAGTGTGAATCAGAGCAGTAGCATATTCAAAACACTTGGTTGTTGAAGGTTTGTACTTTTGTCTTTTCATCAGGGAACCTGATATTTTCTAACACAGTTGTTCATCTTTTGTACTGATGATTTTACTGGGAGAATCCAAGCTGTAGAGGTGCTCCATCTGAGAGTAACATTATCTATCGGAAAAATGAATGGGACTTCTACTTCTGCAGCCAAGGGCGCCTGAAATAGCTCATCCCACTTTGCAACTCTATTAATAACTGCCTCACCAAGAAAATGACAGCATTGGCGGTCAAATGTCTAAAATGACCTATGTTTACATTTTATTGACAAGGACTTCTTGTTCTTGACTGTTGTCTGTCAGGAACAAAGGTGGAAGTAGATGTCATCAGCATCGTAAAAACATTTAGGGAGGAGGTCGAGTTGGATGGATGGGTCAACAAGTAATTAAAAATGACCATGATGTTACCAATGTTATCCTACCAATAAAAACGCTCTAATGAATCTTATGGATGATTTTTACAATAAAAGCAAGGACAAACATTTACTTTAATAGCCATCAACATTGAGTTTGAAGGACATGGTGAAAACTAAATAAGTCTTTGTACTTGTACTGTCTTATCTTTACGTCAGACTGCAGAACAGTATGAACACTTATCCGATGTTGACAACAACACCAATTTTATAATGATGAAAAGATCCAGTTAAGAAATTAATCATTAAACTGAGTCAAGGAGAGGAAGTTAAAATGGCATATTTGTCTGGCAAGATTGATGGCTGTAGATGCTGAGGAAGAGAGGGGAAGGAATGGTATCAGATTAAGACAATGAAAGTATGTCACCCAAGATGAAACTGAAAAAGTCTGCTTATAGTGAAAATCAATATCCTGGGTTTATAATAATGCTTGCATTTGATACCAATTAGTGGTACAAGCCCTTAGTGAAAGGCAGCGCAGTGTCCAGCACTTTCCAATTCACATGGTGTGATATTTCTGTCATTACTGTGTGTTGACAGGGGAAGAGGTGTTGAGAGTTTGAAAAGTTTGGTAGTAATGCTTGGCTGACCTAATGGCTCCACCTGCCAAACTTGCAAAGGCCCTTTTGACCCAGCTTTTAGCCTGTGGCCTCCCTCAACTAACCCAGTAATTACTCTGTATAATTATCCAGGGCTGTTTTAGCTAACCTGGCTGTGTGCAAGAGGCCACCTGAGATCAGAGGGACAGCAATTGGTGGCAGGTTTTTGCTGACTTTTATACACTTTTTTGTGCACATTGTGCCTTCACAGGCTGCTGACTTGCACCAAATATATACCAACTTGAGCATCAAAGTGTCTTTGTGTTGACCGACAGGTTTGTGTTACTGTGCATTTAGTCTACTAACACAGTGATTGGCTGTGTTCAGGAAGGTAGTTCTAGTCAAATGTGTTGCTTTCTTCCTGGCTTAAAATCCAATGCAAATACAGAGCCAATAACACAGCACTTTGAGGACAGATTGGCAGAGGAGGTTTGCCATTGTAAACATTTGTGCTTCTCATCTAAATGATACAAAAATGGCAAAATGACTCTTGAAGAGTCAGTGAAACACTGTAAAAGCATCGGAATGATTATCTTCAAGAGGGTAAAATGCAAACTCAGAAGCTATAAATGTCAACAAAGCATACTCCCTGTAGTTTTATTGTGCATTTGTGTCTTTTGTGTATGGCTTTTGTAAATAGATGCTACATAAAAGCATAAAAACTATGCCTGATGCTACATAATCATAATCAGGCTTTAAAACACCCAAATGGACAGGGTGACTGTGGAAAAAGGTCTGCAGGAAAGGTTGGGGAGACAGAAAGAGAAGAAGGTGGGCAGATTAAAGATAAAATCAGAGTTGGCTGCTATTATTAGGAGCTTATGTTGAGTCCAGAACACACACCACGAAGTTCACTTTACCCATAGTTGGATTACGTTTTAATAAAGGCAAAATATGAGTTATTAGGTGTTTACTGTGAAGGTAGTGCAATGTGAGTTTTCTCCTCACACCTCCACGATCACAGCCCCATACCAGTATAGCATGCACCCACACTGCTTGGAAACATGAACACAGATCTAAGCACCCGAGCCTTGATGATACCACACATCCAAACCATGAATCTATGCCTGCTGTTACCAAGCAGGCGTCCTCACTGTTTCTTTTAAAGATGACACATTACAGCTGTTCATTAGGATTCCAAATACCCCTGCTATTGTTTTTGTCATGCTTTTTTACAGGTTTTCTCCTCCTGCTTTACAGCCATCTGGAGCCATCAGAGACCCTGAGCGACCAAATTTAATAGAATTCACATTTCCACTACAACTTAGCCAAACACAACTGCAGTGATCAGCCAGATGGGGGTTATAATTTGCAACTTTATGTTTCAGGCAATAACTCTTGACCCATATGGCACTGAATTAAAGTTTTGTTTTGTTATTTACTCTATTATAGTTTTCCAGCCATTTTGAATTTTATGCAACCCGTTTGTTTACTTCCCTCACAAAGTTGATCAAATCTACTGGTTGGGAAGGTCAGTGGAGTACACCATACAGTATTTGGTCATGCTCCAGAGGGCAACCTTACAAATGTCAGCATATTTCAGTTGCTTGTATATTTATTATTTTGCAGAGTTGAAGGTTAGTGGACCAAGATGAAGGACATAATTCCGATGATGAAAATTCTCACCACTAACTCGGCAAAAACACTATATACACACTATATTTTGACTTCCTATGGCTACTACGCAGAACAACCAGGCTTTATTGTTTGTTTTGGGCCACAAAGACCACAGTAACACTCCTGCACAGAAGACTGAGTCTCCATTAAATGTAATCCCAAAGTTAATCATGAAAAACAACATGAATAATCAATCATGAAAACTCACAAAGAAGGAGAGAACAAAGAAGCAAAAACCTTAACATTTAATGCAGTACTCAACATCCCATACATATTTCCACAGTGCCTCCAAAGTCTGTCAGATCACATTTGGCCATGCTGTGTAGTGACAAACTGGCAATTTTGCAAATGTAGACAATCCAAGCATCTGTGTGTATATGTGACTCATGGGCTTGGACCACACTAAAGGAAACTTGCAGCTATTTTTAGGCAGCAGAGCCCACAGGATACACTGCCCCTGTGTATGCACGGAAATAAAAATGCTGCGAGTACGCTGGTCGAGTTCAAAACAATGTACATGTTACAATGATCCGAAGTTTAAATCTTCACAACGTCATTAAAAGGCCATATATGCTGTTCATATCGACATAATCCTTCATAAGGATTTAGGCTCAGGAATTTTTTCATACGATGAGTGGAAATAAATTCATTGTGTTGTTTTTCGTTACTTTACAAACAAACACCATTTCTATTAACTGCTTTTACGCCAAAATCTAAATGACACAGAACCAACTTCAAGCTAGAAAAAGCATGTGTATTCTGACAAATTTGTATAGAGGTACTCTAAAATTTTAAAGACATTATTTCAATTCTGATAGACAGAACACAACAATTTCTCTCCCTGTTTCCTCACAACAGATATGTTGTTTATAAGAACTGAACTGTTTCACATATTGCTGCCAGATGGGGTTAAACTGGGATTTGTTATGTCAGGAGGTGATTTAGCAGAGTTTTCAAAGGTCTTTACCTGCTGTATCCAATCAGCCTATCAGCATACAAAGAAGCATCCCAGTCACCAGTCTGTTGCAATCCTAATGGTTTTTTAATGACAAAATGTATAAACACAGGCAAACATATTTGATGAACTGTGTTATTGTCATTACTGATGTCTGAGAGGGAGTCAGTACTCAACAATCGAAACAAGAAAAACAAACAATCCGTCTTGTTTGAGTCTCGGTTCAGTGGGTCGTTACTCTGAGAGCGATCTCGATTCCAACACAGCAGCTTAACAGAATGAGAAAACAGCACAGCAAACTACCAAGTCAACAACAGGGAGGCAGATGTGGCAGCGTTCCCCTTGTCTGTTTGACAATAACAGCAATAACGAGCATCAGTGTAAATAATAAGAAAACAGCAGCACACGCAAGTGAAAGTCACCCACAGCACAGGGGAACCTTAATGACTAAACAAGCAAGAGGGATGGCGAGAGATAAGAAAACAACTACCGCTGGGACAAGATGTGTGTTTGTGTGTGTGTGTGTGTGTGTGTGTGTGTGTGTGTGTGTGTGTGTTTATGTATCATGTGTCTATTTTATTTTGAGTGTTTTTGTTCATGTATGCAAAGCCATATGTCTACAGCATTCATTTTCTATACATTTGACAATGACAGCACGTTTGCCTATAAATGCAAGCAAAGGCACTGCTCACTATCTGGTATTAATATGCAAAGCAGCATTACTGTACCTAATTATTTTCAGATATAATGCCAACCGGGCAATGAATGAACATTTCTGTGACCTTTGAGATAGACAGCACCTTATTTGGGAACAAAATACTATTCATTTTGTCATTTATAATTGTGAACATTTTAACTGTCATAGGTAAGTGGTGATGTGTGGGCATTTCAGGTCTTTTTTTTTGCAGAAGGGTTGAAAATAAGGCAGGTATGTATTGTATGATGAGAACAGAATGAGCAGTACTCATATTAAAAAATGGGGCTGTCAATCACTTACTCAATAACTTGTATGATATTGGTATTTGGAAACCTGGAATGTCGGGGGGGGGGGTTCAGTTTGCCTGTCAGCCTCTCTTTTTCTCTGTCCTGTGGCCTCCCTCAGCAATACAATCTGTCTCTGTTTCTCCCTCCCTCTGTCCGTCACTCTCATGCCCTCATTCACTTGATTCAGTTTAAGTTTTTTAGAGGTGGGGAGTCACAATTACTGACTGATGAAAGGCCGACAGTACTCACAACTCTCCTGCTACTATAGATTAGATTAGATTCAACTTTATTGTCATTACACATGTACGAGTACAAGGCAACGAAATGCAGTTTAGGTCTAACCAGAAGTGCAATAAGCAAGTGCAGGATATAAAGTGTGTGCATAAATGCAGGATAGAGCAGTATCATGAAAATATTTTACAAGTGGTACTATGGACATTATATACAGATGGCATTACTATAAACAGAAGTATACTGATGGATATGTACAATAATGAATGGGATTCGGTAGAACAGTAGTGCAATGAATATTAAGTTGTGCAAATTATGGACAGAAATAGTGCAGTAGATGAGTTATTGCAGTATTCAGTACTGGACATAGTACATAGCACATAGTACTGGAGACAGGGGAGAGAACAGTCTCTGGGCGGGGTGAGAGGAGTCATTAAGAATGCTGCAGGCTCGACGCAGACAGCGTTTCCTCTGGATGTCCTCGGTGGCTGGAAGTGGAGTCCCTGTGATGCGCTGGGCAGTTTTCACCACCCGCTCCAGTGCCTTGCACTCTGCAGCAGAGCAGTTCCCATACCAGATTGTGCACAGTTGGTTAGGATGCTCTCTACTGTGCAGCGATAAAAGTTCACCAGGATAGCTGAGGACAGTTGGGTACTAAAACTAACATCACAACAACAGCATATCTTGGCAAACTAGAAAGTAAGCTGAATGTCCGTGGGCAAGTCATTTAACGTTACCTGACACACAAACCATGGCTGGAATAGTGTTGTGTGGCCCGGTCCGTGCCACACATTCACATTTACAGAGCCAGGGCTGTGTACACACACAGCACACAAATGTGTTTCAGCACACAAATCACACAGGAGATATTCGCTGAATCGCACACCCCACCTTTAAAGGTGGCTTTCTTGTAAACAAGCAAAATTTCTGTTTACATTCATTGTTACTGGCCAAAACGCATTGTATGTCCTTAGGGTCTGACAAACGTGTTGACTGTATGTCCTTCCTCATAAAACATTTGCAGAGCTGAATTAAAAAAAAAAAGAAAGTTTACTTGTTTGCCGTCTTCTTCTTCGCTGCCTTTGCCTTTGCCGTATTGTTGCGTAGATCTGTGGAATAGTGTGAAACCATTGGCAGGAATATGTATCGCATCACCCATGTCCGCTTGCACTTGCATGTGCGCATGCATCCTTGTACACGAGATGCACAAGAGCAAACAAAAAGGGGATCCTCACGTAAAAATATTACTCCATAGTGCTACTAGTGATCAAAATCTACATAGGGTACCTTTGTTTTACCTGAAAAAAATTGTTGTTCTTTAAATTGCAATAAGCCTTATCATGAGTTTTATCAAATATTTTGTGACATAATGACAGCTATAGTTATAACATTACAAGCATCTCATGTCTCCTGCAAGTGACTGCTAACTACTGGAAACTAAATCTTCAGGAACCACAAGCGCTGTTTTTGATTAATTTCTTTTTGATAAATGTCTCTAACATACTGTGTAAATACCACAAATTAATCACTCAACATCTGTCTACAGGTTGTGCAGCAATGTGCTGACTATTCTTAGTCTGCTTGACATAGTGATGTCACGTTTTCACATGAGACAACCCTCCTCACGCCCTCTGAGTGACAAAACAAACTAAGGCTGCAATGATGGGCAGAACTGTGATACTCGAAAGAAGTCAGTGGTTGGTTGATGATGGAATGTGGCCAGAAATGGGAGTTTCCTCACATATATATGGATTATTATTTTGACTCAGGAAAGTACAGAGACAAGTTGAAATGAAATCAAGATGAGTAGTCTAAAAAGGGTTTATCGTTTTTACTCAAAAATGTAACATACTCTATCTGATGTGCTAATACTTATTCAATTTGCAGCACCATTCCAACATACCTTTTTCTCAGCAGACATTTTGACTTGTCATATCAGGAAAAGCAGGACCGCACTTACAGGATGGCAGCACGAATCTCTGCGTGTCTGGCTGACATCTCTCAGTGGATGCCTGTACACCACCTCAAGCTCAGCCTCAACAAGACTGAGCTGCTCTTCACCCGTCCAGAGTTGCTGTGTGGCTTTCTGCACGTCAAATAAACTTAAAAATCCAGAGTTGAAATTTTATATTTTACCGAATCAAGACACCAAGTAGGAGAACACGGTGGCTGCAAGACACTTCATTACAGGTAACGTTAATGTTGAGTTCGCTTTACCTAAAGTGCCATGAATGTTGGATTAATCTTTCTAAGTTAAGTGAACTACATACCATGTTTAGCCTAAACTTTGCAAACTGAGGGCCATTTAGTTTAATAATTCGTCCAGTATTTTATGAGATATGGACAACAATCTGATCTGATTCTGTTTAATTTTTCAATGTAGCGTTCTTTGTCAAGTGACAGCAAGGACTATAAGACATTAGCATGTGAGTTTAAAAACCGCACCGAAAGGACTGTTTCCCCCCTCGCCGACTCCGCCCTGACCTCACCCTCAACTATGACGAGACACCGACTGTATGTATTACCATTGAGAATTCTGTGGTGTCCCCAGCTCGGAATGCAAGGAACCTGGGTGTGACACTGGCTGACCAGGTGTCCTTCACTGCCAACATCTGGGATGGGAACTGCCAGTGAGTGGGGTTTGCAGTGGAATTATGTGTGCGTTGTTTGGTGTAATTTACAAGACGAAGTGAGCATGCACGTTTGTGTTTATTTGCCGTGCTGCCGCCAGCTAATGTCACAATTGTGCTGCTAGGGAAAAAGTCTGATCAGGTTTTGACGGGAGCCTTGTTTCTGAATGTCTTATTTACTTTCATTTGTCATGGGCGAATTGTATTTCTGTCCATTTTAGAGAATGTATAATTTTACTTTCAAGTAGCATTAATGCTAGTTGGCAGATAATTTAGTTCATCCCACTTGATGGCGCCAACTATAGCACCTTTTGTTGGCTCTGAGGCCTCATCCACCCTGGACCAACAAGGGAGGGGACACCCTGTGGTAAAGGCTTTCAAAACTAAGGTATGTTATGGCTTTATTTAGGTGAACAATAAAAATATATCATGACAAGATGTAGTCCACCCAGAGGATAGCATGTATAAAGCGTAATTAAACATTTATTTCCAACATGGTCCTTGATGTTAGACAAGACAGAGTTACATAAAAACACCATAACAATACACATTTCATTCATTAAAAAGAAAGAACACTCTAATGTATGCAATTCTTACATTAAAAGAAAAAAACTTTCTTAAGCGACTAGCAGGCTCCACATATACAGCTGTGAAGCTTAATGAACTGGAGAGAGCTGGGTTTCAGCATGAATACCCGGCACTCTGCAGGCTTGCACTGTCTGCACTATGCCCATTTCATGGTCCACACTTGGAATCAGCGTTCAGTGTAATGTCTAACATCCTGCAAGCCAAAGCTGCTAACCTAAGTGTGGAGACATATGAGTCCTATCAAGTGGTCAAATCCAACAAGAAGGCCATGCAGGTGTCGGCCATTCAGCACTACTCCCACGAGACAAAGGAGAGTCCTGTTAATATACGGCTGTCAATGTCAAACTATCGAGCCAAAGGTACAGAGCTCTGCTCAGAGAAAAAAATAACTGAACAAATGGCCTTATCCAAACGGCCGGCAAGAAAATGGCCAAAGATGCTGTGAGTGCCAAACACAAGTTACAGAAGAGGCATGTGCAGGCTCTAATGAAGCTTGCTGCAAAGGCTAAAGAGGCAGAAAAATATTTAGGTCTTCTTTTGACTTATAAAAAGTTGCATGTTGCACATTTAAATCTTGAAGTTAGGTTTTTAAAACTGTAAAAAGAGATCAAGATCATTTTAAGTTGCTTCTGCTGAGTAAATAAAAAATATAAAAATTAATAAAAATTAAAACTCTGTCAGGAACTTGATATTTGCGTTAAGCTCGTCGACTTTGTTGCAGAGTGACTGAACATTGGCATGGATGACTGTGGGAAGGGGTATCCAACAGTGGCTGGGCCACTCTTGAAGTTAGCTTAAAAACGCACACCAATGTTCTCTCTTCTAAACCTCAGTTAAACTCTTTTTATCAACATTTCTATAATGCCCAGACACTGAAGATCGACACCTAGTGG
Organism: Siniperca chuatsi; assembly: GCF_020085105.1. Classification (NCBI taxonomy): domain Eukaryota; kingdom Metazoa; phylum Chordata; class Actinopteri; order Centrarchiformes; family Sinipercidae; genus Siniperca; species Siniperca chuatsi. The sequence continues at coordinate 26,034,060 of NC_058044.1, read as the reverse complement.
TTTGGAGGACTTTTTCAATACATACTACCGGTACATACATACATACATACTACTATTTAAACACCTATGTACTATTTGACTGAAATAAGGGGGTGTCTGTTTTCATAAGGAACTTTAATAGAGGCTATTTCCCAACCCTCTACACCTGCATGTGCCATCCGACCTCTGCAGCTCACCCAGAATGCAGCAGCTCGGCTGCTCTTCAACTTACCCAAGTTGTCCCACACTACACCACTCCTCCGCACCCTGCACTGGCTACCGGTAGCTGCTCGAATCCGATTTAACACTGGTACTTGCCAACCGTGCTGCAAATGGCTCAGGCCCATCCTACATCCAGGACATGGTCAAACCATACACTCCAGCCCATCCACTACGCTCTGCTACTGCCAATCGGCTTGCTACTCCCTCACTACAAGGGGGGCCCAGCCACCACTCAACAAAATCACCCCAGTTTGCTGTCCTGGCTCCACAATGGTGGAACGAGCTCCCCATCGACATCAGGACAGCAGAAACTCTACACATCTTCTGTCGCAGGCTGAAAACTCATTTGTTTAGACTGCACCTTAAATTACATTAACGATGGCTCTGTTCCATTTAAGTGTCCCAAGTAATCCATATCAGTAAGCCATCATGTGTAATACCAGGTTGCTGGAGCAATCTTTAAAGGCAGAAGTAGGATTTGTCCGTGCGGTTAGTAAACCTAACATTCAAAGTTAGAGCGAGCGAGTGACATTAGCGACAACAAAGCAGTGAATCAGAGAAATAAAACGTTATTTTCTGATTGTTTCATGGCGGTTACGTTCTAAAGCAAAAATAAAATCAGCCACACCTCTGCACAAGCCTGCGAGAATGAGCCAGCTTCATCCTGTCTGCTGTCCTCTCTCTGCCGTGCGTGTATGTGTGTGTGTGTGTGTGTGTGTGTGTGTGTAGGTCAGTCTGTCAGTCAATCAGACACACAGACCTGTAGCTCATAGTCTGCATAGCCACACAGCGATGTAACCTACTCGATAGGTTTTTACGAGTCCCGACCTCACATCCTGCGCGCTGTTACTGGCTGTGGGCTACACACCACTGACCAAACATTGACGCCCAGAAACGTTCCGAACACAGCAAACTAATAAGAAACTAAGAAAATACAAGAAGAGGGAAGGGTCTCAAATAATTGTATTTTGTTTTGACATTTTGTTTGCATCCACCAACCTGAAAAAAGCAAATTCCAACTAGTTCCGTTTACCTATAGCTCATGTATTTAGTGGGTGACACATTTTTAGCCATGCTAGCAGCATGACTTTTCATCTGGCGCCACCATCAGGTCAAAATTGCAATTTTTCCAGTACTTTGGTTTATGACCAAATGCCTACAAAAATAATGACATCGCCACAAGCCTCAGCTGTACTTTGTATTTAATGCCAATTACCAAATGTTAGCATGCTAACATGCTAAATTAAGATGGTTAACATAGTACACATTATACCAATACAACGTTTTCGGAGTAATAATATACTGTATCAGAACATAACATATAACAACATGTCATGGCAGAAACTGTATTTTCACTCAAAAACACCAAACAGTGCTCCTGTCTAGCACAGCTGCTACAGTGCTCTCAGCTACCCTTTTAGCATTTATTAATAAAGCATTAAGGTTTCATTCCACGAGGGAATTAAACCGGTGGCCTTTTCAATCTCAACTGATGTGCTCCAGCATTCCAACAGTACACTGACTCAAACCTCCAGAGAGAAATGGTAAAGGCACATCAAGGGCAAGGACCTCCAGCTCCTCTCAGTCTCATGAAATTGTCATGGTTTATCCCTTTGTCTGTTCTTTTTCTTTTAATCACCTCTGCTGTTCATCTCCTATCCTGCCTTCACCCTTTTGTTTGTGTCATCACTTCTTTTGCTTGTACTATACTTACTGTACAGCCTCCTCTCATCTCTAACATATATGGTCTAAAAGCATTTGCAGTGGTTCATTCTATGAAACTGTATAACCCGCATCAGTGTCCGTGAAACAAATCCCTGTTTAATGACTGTTCTGGTGCCTAAAGTGATTCAGATTCTCTCTCAGAGATCAAACTAAAGCAGATTAAAGCAACCAGGTCTTGAGATCAGACAACAGGAGACCTCATTAGCATCTTATCAAGGCTAAATAATACAACAGAATCAAATGGCAGCTCACATTCCAAAATAACCATGTCCAATTAGTTCACCAAATGTCATCTTCATTAAGTGAATTTACAGAGCCATACTTTGATTAAACTATTTAATGGTCAAAGGAGGAAATAATTGGAAATAATTAATAATTATGATAATTAAGGTAGTAAACTTGAGAATATATGGTACAGGCTTGTCTACAAAATTAAATGACTTGCAATTCACAGGTTTATGACCAAAGTAAAATATTTTTTTAATGGCAGAAATAAGTTTTAGACTAAAAACGAGTTGCTTAATGGGATCTGCTTTCCAGGCAGTTGATGGCACTGATGATGTTTGGGAAGCTCTTATACTCCTCCATTTCATTCTTTATTATTTTTCTCTTTCAAGATGATTGGATTTTAAGGTAAACAGTTGGCCTTCACTTGACATTCTGAACTCCTGTTATCACACAAACACTCAAAAAATCATGAAGATGTCAGCAGTTGCCACTTGCCTAAGTGCTAATTAGATGTGTGTTGAAGGAGCTGCACTGTAAATGTTAATTAGTACTGAGGTGAGAATCCAACCGAGACAAGTAACTCTCTCGAACCTTCGTCAGCTCATTTAAAGCTTACATTCCACACTGCACTCACTGTATGTTCTGAGGCCAGCGATTAGACTGCAATAATGCATTACAAAGGCAACACCACACACAAGCCATGGGGAAAATGATAAAAAATGACTTCACCAAAATTACATTATCATAATCAATCAATACAATTAAATGTATTATTAATCATATGACATCATGAAAAATGACTACTTACAAATTTAAAAATGTCAAAAAAGTCACAGCCAACAGTTACTGTCGCTTGTAGCTGCAAACAATCTCTGTCTGCTAGCTGTAATGCACGTTTCAGTGACAGGTGGTGGGAGAGATTTTCAGTAGTGTATGGCAGACACTCACTAACCCATCAGTGACCCTCTATTTCTGAGCACAGTCACACACATTGACCTTTTCACTTAATCAAAGCCCTTCGTCCTCCATTCTCCTCTCGGCTTCCTCCTCCTGTTCCTCTTCCTTTTGCGGGCACTTTCAAAGCTCAAGTGGAACTCCAGAAACTGCCAGAATAACCCTGTGTTTGAGGATGAATATTTTACAGCATGGAGTTTTTGAAAAGCCCAGCCTGCAAACCATTTATCTTCTTTTCTCACTATATGAAGCTCATGGAGTGCACGGCTGCTGATAAAATTGGGTCATGGGGGAAACAAAGAAAATAAAGATATAGGTGTTTTCTATGAAGAAGCCACAGCGGGACTACACTTGTGCATTGCATTTCCTCTGATAGAAAATGATATTGATATAAGTATTATGTTAAAATAGGGTAAAAAGATAAAACACTGTTCTGGTACTATTTGAACATTTAACTGTCTAAATGTTTCAAAATGATTGCAATGAATTCTAAAACTGGGTTTGATTTCATAGATTGGTTTTCTAGTAATGTCTTCATTTGAACTCCAGTATTCATCCCTGTGATGTGATTCTGTTAAGATGCTTTCACTCCAGGTCTATGATGCATATGATTACATAATTTGGTGAGGGAATAGTGAGGGTGGGAACATGCAATGTACAATACACAGTGGAGCTGTTTGATATGCTGTACACGCAGATTTATTTCCAGATTCACACATGCATTTACCCACAAAGGATATTACAGGTGTTACATGAAATAACGAAGGACAAAAGGCAATAAAGTGTAAAGAGTGTTACTTGCAAGGTGTCTCACAGGGAATACATACACACACAAACACAAACACACACATACATATAAATGTGCATGCATAATGAATTACTGATGAATTCAGCTGAGAGTTGACAAAACAAGGCAAGGTTGATTGGTGTAAATGAGCTGCGAACAAAAAGTGTTAAATTAATTTTGCATCATCTACAGCCAAGGGAATTGAATGAGAAAGTAGGTAAAGGCAGAAATATTTGGTTTAAAGTAGAGAGCTGCGGCAATCAAAAATGTCTCATTCTGCCAACCTTGCTCTTTTGTTTCTCTTGCCTCTTATTCTCTTCTTTCATTCTGAATCCATTCCTCCATTCCCATCGCTCCATCTCTATATCCATCTCAGAATTTCATCCAATTTTGCAGTTATTTAAGTTTTCACGCCTCTTGATCTCAGTGTCAGAGACACATTCATCCATCGCTCACACATGCACAATTACAGACACAAACCACATAACTGTAGTGGATCAGCATATGCTTTCGGTGTACACAGCACGAGTAAAGTTCAGTAGAGACCAGAGAGAGAGTGGAAGAAGAGAACTCAGAGCTGAGAAATGAGAGACAGGCAAACTGAGACACACATTGATTAATATTAAAATGTACAGAAATGTGTATATGCGTGTGAAGTCCAAGATACAGTATATTGTAGAGCTATAATTTCCCATCATATTGCGGTTGTTGTATTTATCAGTTCATCTTGTGCTCACAAAACAAGCCTAAATCAGTTTTCGAAATGAGATTTTAGTTTGGAAAACTGATTGAGTCCATCAGCTGGAAGACAGACCAATCAGGAAACTGTTGTCAGTGGTTCCAATTGTGGCTATAATCAGTATGTTTACATTAGCAATGGATCACATGACTTCTTGTATAGGGTTGCTCATAATGATGAACCCACACAAAATTATCACCCGACTTTGCAGTTACCCTCCACTCTACGGAGCTTTATCATGTTTATGCTCGTAGTTTTGGTTTTCCAGCCCCCAACATTACTGTTTTGGTTCACTCTCATGGTATTGTTTCCAGTAGCAGGCTGCTGTTTTCAGCAAAAAAGCTCTAAATGCCCACTGTACACTAGCCAGTGAACACAGTGGAGCATTTAGCATCTTATGAGCCAGATATTTCCCTCAGAAGTTGGTGGAGACAAAAACCGAGCTAAAAGGAGAGCAAATATTGGACTTAAATTCATCAGGTGGCCAGAACCGTGTCTAAAAATCAGACCAAAAGACCAGTGACAGCTTCATCACACGTTCATCATAATGTCTCACTGAAGAAGAGCAGCTATCATCTACTGTACAACCAACCTGACATGACACCTGCCTCAAGCAAATACCAACTGAGCACACAAAAGCAACAGACCACAACGAGCAAAGTGGAAATTGTAAGCTGGCTTTGTGAGGAGATTGAAATATAGTCAGGCCATGAAAAGCACATTCAGAAAACAGCATTTGTTATTAAATGCTCACCAAAAACCTTTTTTTGGGCATGTGTGTTTCTGTGGATCAGCACAACTCAGCCAGGTAACCATGTTGAGTTGGCAAGCGTAGAGTGGGTTGTCATGTTCTACCTGTATGGACCAGAGAAAAATTACAGCAGACAGATGGCCAGTGGGAGTATATGGCACCATGCTGCAGATACACACACATGCAAGCATACACACAAACCATAGGGCCAGAATTGGCGGTAAGCTCCACACATAATTTTTTCCCACATTAATCCTCAAATCCCAGCTCTATAATTACATTACATTTTGTGTAATATTTAATGTTATCTGTTCTGTCATTCTTTGATTTTCCATTAAACTTGCTTGTAAATCTTAATTAACTTAATTTTAAATCAGATTTTTTTTTTTTTACAGAGAGAGATGTCAGGTCACGTAGTGATACCTGAAGCTGCGAGTTTTGTGCACATCACCTGACCTAATGTTACTGCGATTTGAATTAGGACACCCTCAGCAACAAGGAGGAAACTGGTAAAATGTCAAAAAGACAATAAAATTTGGTGAATTTCTTCAAGGTCAGTCAGACCCTAAACAGGCCAGAGTCGTTTTCGGCGGATCAACAGGGTGGCGATAATAGCACTGCGGTTTAATGCTTTTTGGTGTCTAAATATTTTGGCATATGATTACTGTTAGCCCTGCAGCTAAGCAAGTGGGTGTTTGTGCGGTGAAATGAGTCTGGCTACATTAGGGGGTGCAGTTCGACAGACAGACAGAACACGTCACTTATTCCGGTTGCGACGCCTGTTTGCTTTCGTGGTTGTAAATAGAACTTTCGGCCCTGATTCCGTTTCCCCCCACTGTGGCAGCGATCCACAGAGAGAAGGGAAACGACATGGAAGTGAAGGGACAGTCAACGAGAGAGAGAGAGCTGAAAACCGTGTTTCTATGTGCCTCCCCCTGCTGATTTTGAGTGATTTTTGCGAATGCTCTGATTAATACATTTAAATAAATAATGCTTTGTTTGTGAGGACAGTTTAGTTTTGGTTAGTTTTAACAGCTAGCACCTAGGTGTTGTCCAATGTGCTCCAGGCTCTGTGGATTTTTGATGCATTCCGTGACTTTTTCTCTCACCCTCTCTGTGTTCCGGGACCTCCTGATTTACAAATTAAGCACTGCATGGAGCTAGAGGTAATAAACATGTAAAGCATGGTGTGTCCACCTTTTTAATGTAAAGCGCAGATTGAGACAGAAGCCAATATGTGTACTAGTTTCTTTACATGCCCCGGATCCTATAATATCCATCAATTTCTCATTACATGACAATTTTTCATGTCATTTGCAATGCATGATTGTTAAAAGTCAATCATAATAATCTCTCAGTCCTGAGCTTTAATACACAGGCTGTCTCTGCACAGCCACAGTCACCATCTTTATCTCACGCAAGTCAAGTGAATGTTTATGTAATCATCAAAGGGGATGGTACTATCAAGCCACACACTGTGCCAAGAAATTATGTAAATGGAAGGAGGCTCTATTGCATCCAGCTTTCTTGCATCGATGGTTGTGAAAACTGATGAAGAGAAGACCTTACCAGACCTCTGAAGTTCGCTCCTCATCTCTACTTGAGGTTTGAGGCTACATTAGGTGCTACTAGCAAAACACACCTGAATCTCCGACCAAACTTTTGCTGGTAGAGTTGCATTGGGGGTAATGTCGGCACCACGTTTTGACAAGGAAGAAGAATACGTGGAATAAAAATTAAGACATCTGCGGTCCTGCTGCATAGATTTTAATCCGTTTTTTAAAACTGTCCATCATGAGTCCAACAATGTTGTACTGTAGGTGCAATGCTAAAGTATAAAAGTTACTTCCAAGAGCGTAATTTAACTAGGAAAATCACCCCCCAGATTCAGGGTCCAGAGCACATAGAGGGACTAGGTTTCAGGCTAAGGTCCACCAGGCTAAACACACTAGCACACAGACTGATTGTATGGAGTTATGCTCATTTTAAGTCTTTGAGAGCAACTCACATACCGGGGGTTATGAACTTCGGGGCAAATTTACGCTCAAGAGGCAACCCACTTTATGTAGAGTGGAGGTTGCGCCCGCAGGTGATTATTATTCAGCAGCGAGAACGCTCAGTGTCCCATGTTTTTCTCTCTACATGATCAGACAGCTCCTCTGGGAGTGGATACGTTGGCACACAGGTGGTCTCGGGGCCTGCTTTGCGCTTTTCCTCCAATCGCTCTGATACCTCCGACTCTGACGAGGGTCCGAGAGGAGGGCCTGTCTCTAATTTTGATAGCCCTGCACTGGACGGGAAAGCACTGGTTGGCGGACATAGTACAACACCTTTGCGGCCAGCCAGACCCTATTTTCTTTGGGTTTGGCCCCTGAGAGGTCTACTTTGATGGCAGTGGGACTTCCTCAGAATGTTATTGATATGATTCAAAGCACCAGAGCCCCGTCTACTAGGTCGCTATATGACTGCAAGTTCCGAGTGTTGATTGGTGCAGGCTGGATAATGGCATTCCTTTTCAGTGTTCTGTATTGATGATTTTGTCCTTTCTGCAGAATTTACTGGAAAAAGCCAAAGCATTTTTCACCATCAAGGTTTATTTAGCGACTACTTCAGCTTGCCATGTGGGTTTTGAAGGTCACACAGTGGGCCGACTTCATGAAGTTTATGAATCGTTCAGCTTCTCGGAGGCAAAAACTCTGAATAGCCTGAGAAAAAAAGCTGAACCATGTATTGTGAAGACTCCCTTCTTTAATTACCATGATTATTAATTATTAGTAGAAATGTAATGTAATTATTAATTATTTCCTCCTTTGACCATTAAACAGTTTAATCAAAGCATGGCTCTGTAAAGTCAATGAATGAATTACTCGGGGGTGACATTTGGTGAACTAATTGGACATGGCTGTTTTGCGATGTGAGCTGCCATTTGATTCTGTTGTATTATTTAGCCTTGATAAGATGCTAATGAGGTCTCCTGTTGTCTGATCTCAAGACCTGGTTGCTTTAATCTGCTTTAGTTTGATCTCTGAGAGAGAATCTGAATCACTTTAGGCACCAGAACAGTCATTATTAGGTGCAGTAATTATTCAGGAATCTGTATAATGGACATTTATTTACAATAAGCACTCACTTAATAAGGTGAAGGACAGGAGGACATTAGAATGAACAAATGCATAACATACTGTGATATGAAATGATACATATCAGTCTATGTATGCAATTCAAAAGTCTTAAAAGAGAAAGTAAAGATCTAGAGATGGAAATTTGTTATGGTACAATATTCAGTCACTTAAATGCTAACTTGTTTACTTCCTTAATCTGTTATGCAGGCAGTTTTGTATTCTGACTTTTGACCTCTGACCTCTCCTCTTTACAGAGTAGCAGGCTGTCTCATATTTATGAGCAGAACACCAAATGGCAGATTTGAAGGTGTCCAAGTCTCGGTGAAAAATTAAATTCATCTAAATATGTAATCATACCTCACAGCGTTCTCACATCAATATGCACATGTCATCTCTCTTTTTTCTGTCCTTCACCTTTCCTTCTGCCTTCCCTGTCACTCTGTGTTTATAACTCTGGTCAGTTTGCATGGATAAAATACATTCAGTCACAAACAATTTTATTATAAGATAAAAATGTGAAATATGCATACCTGTTCTTTGTTGCTTTGGATCTGAATAAACCTCCACTAAAGGCCTCCTCCACCGGCATTAAATGTCCAAGCCTTTCTTAAAACAGAAAAAGAAACCCATGAATCAAAGTGTCATCAAACCAGTCCATGGGATTTACCACACTAGTTACCAGACTATTTGCAAATGGTCAAAGTCAGGAAAACTAAAGGTGGTGTGGCCCTCTCCTATATATTTAATGTGTAGTGACCAAGACAGAACACATGGTACAGATGAAAACATTACATTCAGTAATGGGCACAGTGTGAAACAAAATTATATTGCTTTTACTGAGAGACATCATCCACCACCCTCTTGTAGTAATGCATGTAAGTTATTACACAATGACACACGCACAAATGCACTCAGATACACATTATACTGTAGGTGCAGCATTCACACATACACTCACACCCACATGCGCCGTCAGTTGTGCATAACCGTGAAAGTGAGCCAGCTGTTGTCTGTTTCACTGTGCCTTTACAGTAGGACCAAAAACTCTTTTTCTTTTCTAAACACGTCAGGGGATCACCAAAGTCAGTATGATTCATTGTCTGGGAATCATGAATGTTTGTACAAATTTTCATGGCAATCCATCCAATAGTTAGTGGAGATATTTCTGCCTGGACTAAATTGGTGGAGCGACTGACCGACCAACAGAGACAAAGCGACATTGCCATCCCTAGAGCCAGTGCTGCTAGCATGGTTAAGAATCTTGTTGATTTATACAAAAAGCACATATGGTTTACTATATGGTTGGACGAAGGCACAAGATATGGCTGGGTCAGAGTATGCAGATGATCAGGAACAATGATAACAGTTTCTGTTTTGTCAGAATGTATTAACTTAAAAGAAAATCCTATGATATCAGTACAGCCACTACATTATGTAAATTATGTCAGTCACATTCACATCTTAATATTACTTCCAGTTCATTAAACAAAGACTTGTATGAATATTTTCAAAGATAAGAAAGTTTGTTTGATTCTGTTTTATAGCTTCTCTTCTCAGAATTTTAGATAATATTTGAGTTTAAAAACCATGTCAGCCCAATGTGCCCCTGGTGGCTGCTAATCAAATAATAAGCAATCATGAGATAAAATTTATAAAATATGAATTTTTATCAGAAGAATCCAGCAAGAATACGTTGTTCATTACAATGAATGCACGGTCTAAACAAGTTTGAAGGTTTTTAAAGATATTTGAACCACTCTGGTGGATGAAAGTGCTGACAGCAGTGGCAATAATTTCATCATTTGTTTTGAATTTGCTCAAATATGATCATTCATAACTTTTAAAGAATTAAAACACAATAGAAACAAGCCTTTTGATCCCATTTTTTAATTATTTAAACCAAGTTACAGCTGTGTTTGCTGGTTTGTTGTATCATCTTTCAGTATACCACTTGCCTAAACTACATGCCCTCTAGTGTAACAGACTGTTGTGTGATTACACAATGTGCTAGGAGGTGCTGTGGCCAATAGTAGAGAAATGTTACAGTAGTTGTTGAGCTAAAGGAGACATCTACAACATTACTAATGATTAGCTATTTCATTGTCACATTTTCATTTGACAATTATCAAAGATAAAAGCCAGTTATTTAAACTGGTATATGTAGAAAAAGAGAAAATTTTTCTTGTTTTGTGTTTGGGTGTCGTGGTCGAATTATACCTCTTGCATTTACTGTCACACACTGGAATGATTTGATTGCTGCCAGACGTCTGTCCTCAGTTGATCTGATGGTGTTGTCCACCTCATAAATACTGAGCGGCATTGAAAGTTGAGTGTCTGCCAACTGTCATAAATATAAATGTCTAATTACAACTAAATGTCACATTAATGTTTTGCTCCACAAGGGATATTTGCAGAAGAAGCCATATTAATCATATAAACCAAGGATACAGAATCTCCAAGCTGATTCAGTCATCTCTCAGCACGTAGCATTGTGTGTAGTATATGGTATATACATATCTCTTCAGTGATGTGTTGAGTTGAGGGAATGAACTGTGAATTCAGTCACCTCCTGAGACAAATGTTACAGAAAACAGAATAAGAAAAAGAGTACAGTAATGAGACATTATAGAGATGACTGAAAGAGAACAAATAGGGTGTTTTCACCTCAGGCATGTATTTGTCTGCTTTTATTGTCAAACATATCAGTTTGCCTATGTAATAAGGCAGAACCCAACTGTGCACTTTTATGTAATTCGCAGAAGGCTGTTCATAGCTTCAGGGCTAACACATGCTACATTACAGAACATCAGTGACATAGTGCTGTGTTAACTCAGCATGTGCACTCACCGAGGCTTAACAAGAAAGAACGCAAATGATCACAGACACAGGCTGTGGTTGGAATATTGTCTTGTTGTCCCTCATTACACCACAGTAAATATGTAAATGCAGACACATTTCAGGCTGTACATTTGTTTGTATTTGTCACAAAAAAGTGTCTACAAAAATAGTTTTTGTTTTTAAAAATAATATATATGTAGTTTTTTCAATTACTGAGCACAATTATTTGCATGTATTGCACAACCATAAAGTTGGGGGGCACACCAAAGACACATTTTAAAAAGAATGGTCAAAATTGATGTGGCAGAGGCCAAGATATTCTGACTTTTATTCCCCAGGTTGAGTCAAGCTTTAAAGACACTTCCCATAATGCAACTTGATACCATCTTTTGTTAGACGCTCCCTGCTTGCCCACATTTTTCAAGCCAGTTTGTAACGCAGACTTTTGTATTATAAATTTGCAGTCTCTAAGTAGAGATAACCCTGATGACATCATTGGGGTCATTTTCTCAGACTTGACAAAGCTCTTCCATAGCCATAAAAGACATTATACAATTTTTTTTCACAGGCTGAGTAGTACTTCTCATGACAAGTAAACTGGTCTTTATATGTAAATTTGGCAGAGAGCCCCTTTAAACCATGAAATCATATATTCTGATGTAAAAGGAAAAAAGGTGGGTATATTGCACAGATACAACTGCACCCTGGAGAAAACCCAACACATGACAGGTCTACCTGTCCTCTCTTTGAGCAAGGTCACCGACTGCTGAGCTGTTTTCATTTTCTTGTCCTTTATTTCCCTTTGCCCTTGTTGTTTGTCTCTTTGTCTCTGTCACTTTGAAACGTTATGTTCTGTGTTGGCCCTGCTCCTTAAAGATAGCCATCAGTAGCTGGGAAACTGAAATTGCATCTAATGTTTATTATGTTGACAACTACAAGAAATAAATTAGGAAATTGAATAGTGTGAGTTTTTGAAAGACGTCAGTGTGCATATTAGCACCGTACAGCAAATGAATCAGGTAGATGAATACTTTGAGCTTGACTTCTAAATTGAATGACGTGATATGTTTTTCAATAAGATCTGTTTTCTGTTTGTCTGCTGCATGAAAATGGATTGGATTCTTTCCAAACAGACAACACGCTCTCTCTCCCTCTCTCTTGTCTCTTCCTCTCTCCTGCTCTTTCCATTTCTTCCAACTTTGCCTTTGCTCTCTCCATCCTTGTGTTATCCAGAGACATTTATCTTGTTCATGTTGAGATTACAACTCAACAGCGTTGCATGATTAATGTAGAGAAAGAAAAGAGAATGGTCTCTGCACAATCTCCTCCCCCTCTTCATCTATCCAGAAATTGGTTTCAAATTAAATGCTATCCCCACTTGATACCTGCAGGTGTCATGGCCCGTAGCTGTATGGCATTTGCATTATGTTTTGTGTAGTAGTATAAAGCTTATTCTTTTCATTTTTCCCAAATCCAAGCCCACCTTGGATCCCATAGTCTTTGGATCTCACTGAGAGCCTCCCCAGAGAAACACTTCACAGCTTGAATCCTTTGCTTATCTGGTACCTGGTGGCTCACCAGGACCCAGGGGCTTTCATTCTTTATTCTTCTCTTTTTGAATTCCAAGGGCAGGTGTATGGTAGGGCTGTATTCATTCACATGCATTACTTGGGTAAATAGAGTGATATGCCTCTGCACATGAGATCCGTGGTTTACCATGAGATCTGAGGCATTTACTGTCAGAAAAAAGGTACTATATGTGGAGGTGGCACCATGCTGGGATCAGATCACAACAGTGATTCAGAGAGGGCTGCTGCGTGTATTTTTTTCTAGAAGCCTCGTCATTTATCTGTAAAAACACTCAAATTCCAGACATAAGGCTGATTAACATTTCTGTCACTATATTTCACATTAAATCCATATTTTGATACTTTACAAGTCTCCTATTTACTGAATATGTCATTAGAAAAACATCTCACAGGTGCCTCAAGCACATGGAAGCAGGCTTTAGAAGAGCTTGTTCAATTATTAATTTGTCATTATTATATTCATACTTGGCTTGGCCTTTTTGTATAATTTATGTAATTTTCCAATGGCACACTTTAAGTAGTTTATGAAAGTAAACATTTAGCTACTACAATTCTGAAGCAAAATATATTGCATTATTATTTGTTATCAAAGCATGCTAAAAATTTCCAGGTAAATCTCAGAAGGCCAATTTGTAATTGAAAATCGTGATGCAAAAAACTGCCTTTATATTACCTTGTGCCTATCCTCGAGAGTTCAGTTGGGCAAAAATGTGATTATCCCTGAATGTACTACTGAACGTTTACAATGTTACATCTTTAATGAAAGAGGACGTTCATGCCTGCAACGGTGTGAGGAAAGAAATCTTACCAATTTATGAGATGAACATTATTAAGGACGTTTTGGTTGGACCCTGACTCCATGAACCATGTGACCGAGGCTGGTGCAGATCCTGGCAGGAGTCTTGAGTCTTGTGCTAGAAGATGGAGCTGGGGTGACTGTGGGTGCCTACGAGAAGAGCAAGACAGAGAATAGACCGGAGTGAAAGGTCCCAATGAATCTGGCTCAGTCTCATCACTGAACTGCAGTAAACTTCCAAAACAACATAACCGTACAGCAACACCACAACTGCAGCAACTGCAGCCTCAAAAATCATCTTAGATTTGTTTAAAAACATCTCTTACACTCAAAACAAAAATTATCAAAATAAACTATAAGCTACAAAGAGATAGTTGAGAAAACAGTCTCATAACAAGGAGCTTCCGATTATCTTAATCTGCAGATGGAGTTAACCCAGTTGTCATCGAATCATCCTTTTTTATGAGCACTTTAAAGTTGTAAAACAAAAGATTTTCATGAAATCAAACCCCATGTTAGATAGTATTTTTTTATATTGGCCAGCATGATTTAACAATAGCCATTCAAAGTATTTACTTTCTGAGTGTTCATGACAGCCACCTCATGTATATCTTTATGAAAAACTAAATAATAAAAACTAAATACTATGTGGTGCAGTAAATGTGAATGTAGAGTCTGTTTTCCCCACAACACTCTGTCTGCAGGAACAGGAACACACTGATCAACAGAAACGAATCCCCGCTGCCTGCGTCTGTGCTGGTTTGAGGGCAACACAAACAGCAGGGTCTGCAAGGTAACAAGAGAAACCAGATTTTCACTGTTGGGTCCATGGAGCCAGCCCCGGGCTTCAGCTGGCCTTTGAGATAGATTTTTGTGGACAAAGATGCTCTTTTGGAGAAACGGTCATGCTGTGTGTGTCTGTTCCTGCTTCCTTTGTTGTGTCAGCTCTGAAAACAGCCCTCTACCCACAGCAGTCAAGACATTTGGCTCTGGTCAGTGGGCATCTCGGCCTTTCATTATGAGCAAAGTACACACATACACACACACAGCACAAAGCCTAATTTTCTCCGTTGAAAATTTACAATATAATCGTGGACCAAAATCAACATCTGCTAATTGCTGTTAAAATTGCCTTTGTCAGTTAATCCATAAAGGTCTCCCACCACAGTAACATTTGAATGCCTCAGTCAAATGTCAGCCTCACAATTCTCATTCTAATGCATTTAATGACAAATTGCTTAATGCTTAATGCATGAGTGAACTGAAGTCTCACATTAATATATTGAAGCACTGGAAACATCTATACTGACATAAACCTGTCAACAAAGTATATCATTCGTGCCAGTAAACACCAGTTAGACAGCTGTTGATGCTGTTTGATTTTGCCATCCCAGGTGAGCCAAAAGGTGAATTGTGACAACTGCATATAGTGCACTCATGCACTGGCGTTCCATTTCTCTTTCCTCAGTCAAAAACCACTATACCATCATAATCCTCCTTTATATTCTTGTTATATAACGATCTTCTTCAAACTTTTCCTACTTTCCAGCTCTACTATAAATATCGAGCTGCCGAGCTGAAAAAATAAATCGCCTGCATAGAGTCAAGGATTATGTCAGAGCACAAATTATTGGTACTTTTCCATCTCCCACTCTTGAAATTATAGGTTTAAGATGTTCTTGCTGCAACGACCAGGTTATTTAGCCACCGCTTTTGTCTTTCTTTCCCCATTCCACCGGCATCCGTCTCCTCTCAGCTGATCCCTCTTCTTTCCTCGCTTCTCTGTACACAAAGCAATGACCCCAGGGAATAAATCTGTAAGTGAAGGTTTGCTTTGAAAATTAACGTCTCTTATTGAATCAAATGAGGCATGGACTCAGGGAGGGAGGAAGGAAAAGGTCAGCAGACTGAGAACATTTAATGACTATTGAATTTACCACCACCACTCTCTCTCTTTCACACACACATTCACACCTGCAAGACAGCAGATGTTTCAATCAGGAGAAATTCCCCAATATGAATATGTCTGTAAAGATATATATATAAAAGCAATAGAGTTTTTTACAATTGTTAACTCACATTTCTCTGTAAGTGTTCACTTCATCAAAACTCTTCACACTGTTCTTTTTACTGACATGCAGCTCATGCACTTATACACCAGAAAACTTCATACACATCTCAGGATCAACTCTGGTACCTGAACACTGACAACATTTGTCTGGCAATAGTAACACTTAAATAATGACCATAAAAATCACTAACAACAGGTAGCATTGCAATTGGTGTCACTATTGTCTTTGCAAAAGTATATTTTAATTATGTATTTTATTTATTTATTTAGCATAAACCAAGATTCCATTACAACAAAAATTAGGTAAGTTTTTTTATTGTATAGATTGTGCTACCTACAGTATACAGTATGTCACAGAGTAATTCCAAGTGCACAAAATGAAACTAAAGTAATTCCAGTAATATAATACAAAACTCTAAATATTCACTATCCAGACTTGTATATGATAGCTACAGATATAGAAATACAACAGTGCTAGGCGATTCTGCCTTCTGCATTTGGCCATAAGTTTTCATCCACATCACACCTTCTGTCCTCTCTTGCAATTCACCTGGGAAAGAATCTTTTTGCATGTCTGATCCATCCCTGGCAATCTTCTGCAGATATGTGCAGACATCCAGCATTCATTGTGTCCAAGAGGGATATCTGATCATGTCATAAACTTTCCACCTCCATGACGATAACATTTCCCCTACGGGGTTGAGGAATGGAGAGTAAGGTGGATGGAAAAGTGACACCATCCTGGGATGGGCTGTAAACCACTCTGTAACTGGAAGAGATAGTGAAACGCCAGTCATCCCATACAATTACAAAATGTTCTGGATTTTGCCTCACTTGCCGGCAGTTTTGACAATAGTATGTCAATGTGCAAAATGGAGTGTAAATAGACAGAGGTTTGATGGTGGTTGAGTTTGAGTGAGAAAACAGGTCATGAATTTTGAAAGATGTGGTCAATTAATGCATTTAGTGTGAAAAGTGATCCACAGTTTAGTCCACATTGACTTCTGCTGTGCTGAACTCGTATAGAGAAATGTGAGTGACTGTAAAAAAAAAACTGCAATAATATCAATAAATAAATGTACTTATGTGATTTTTCCACTGGGATTGGACAGGTCAGGTGTTAACTGGTAAAAAGTGGGATATTTACAACTCCTGTTGTAGTGTAGTAGAAAGTGGAACTATTGATTTCTTGTGAGATCATAAATAGAGCAGCTGCTGTTTTTCAGTTTTTTTGTTTTTTTGTCTATACAGGATTATGATCCGTTTTAGCTGAATGCATTTACAAACAATTTTAGTGTGTGAATATACCGTAGAAGAGGATTTTTTTCCCAGTGTGTTCTAAGCTGTGACAGGACAGGACTGGAGACGAGGAGTTCTGAACATGTGTTGATACTGTTCCGTGTCTTTTGCACTAATGATAACACTTAAGTCTTGCAGCCGCTGTAAACAATATTTTTTCATTAATAATGGATCTAATGATTACTTGTATGCGAAAGGGGTCGCTCATAGTGATGAACCCACAGAGAATTATCTCGTGACTCTGCAGTTCCTCTCAGCTCTACGGAGCGTTTTTGTGTCTTTCAGCTCATTCATGGCCATTCATTCATTCAGGATTTTAGAAATACCGAGGTCCAAAAACTGAGCTTCCTAGAAAAATTTCCCTGATCCAAATATTTGCATTTTAAGACGTTTTGAGAGCAAAAAGTGGATAACCATAGCTTTAAAACAATGCCAGTGGGCAGTGATGGTGAGAATCAGGTTAAATGTTGCAATGAATGATCCACACTACAATCTGGAAATACAGAAGTGGCTAAAATGATCACGAAACATCTGAAAATGAAGGTTGACAATGTTTAATTAAAGTGTTCAAGGGAAATTTACACTACAGACACTATCTACTCTTTGTTCTCCTTCTCCCTCTGTATTCACTGCCTGTCCCTTTCTCTGACTCCTCACTTGTCTCTCCTGCCAAAGTGTATTAAAATTATTATTAATATTTGAATTGTGTATCAAACTGTACAGAAACGTAAGCAAAACGTATAATATATTTATACAATAATAATATATTATTACACTATAATTATGTTAGATGGGTCCAAGATCTCTGATGGGTCAGTGGTTTCATTCCACAGCATATTCTGTCCCTACACATTTGCTGGGATACAACAGAGAGAGGAACTTAACTTCACATTGTCCTGAAATCTAATGAAATTACCACGATATCTGTAAATACCAATAATGTGCTCTGTGCACTGTAAGTAAGACAGTCAGTAAGCAAAATACATTTCCCAACCTCAAAAAGCATTAAGAGGAGGAGCCACGACCACATACAGGCCATACTTTGACATTTAAATAGCACAATGTAACATAAGGCCAGGTTGACCTTATAGCCAGCAATATCCATTTCACTTCCAATGTTTTGCTTATCTACCTTGACTAAAACTTTACCATGACCTTTACTACATGATTTCATCAGCCATTACCTAAAGTTTTCTTGCTTAAATCTTACTCCACTATAACCTTTTTGATTATCTGAACTTGACCACTAACAAAAGTTTTCATGACAAATGTGAAAATTCTTTATCTAATCAGTGTTATTGTCACGTAATCCATTTGTGAGAAACATAACCGTCACACAACAATAAAACTGAATTTCAGTATTTGAGCTGCTTCTTGCTGCTTCCATGTCAAAGAAGTAAAAGTAAATTCACTTACACTGAAATCATTTGTTGAATATTGCTAGATATGTATGCTAAATGTAGTACTGAGGAAGCAACATTTGGTATACCAGGAATATATGGATGAATCGATAGATAAATAAAGTAAATAAATAACAGTCTAAATTTAAATCTTAGAAATTTCCATGGGGAATTATTTGAATATCTGTCCCCCGTCTGTCTGTATGTGCTGCACTCCACTGTGGTTTTAAAACTGTTTTGCACAACATGGTTTGCAGTCACTGTACACTGGGTGGTAATCACAGTTTAGGACAGAGAAATTCAAAAAGGAGAAGTATAGTTACAGTAAACTTGTCTGCTGATGTGAATTGAGTGATTCTCTTCAACTCCAGTGAAGCTAAGTGTAAGGCAGAAGGACAAGTTACTGGCAGCACTGCACATGATATTACACATGCTATTAGTGACACATCAACCATATCCATTTCCCATTAAAAAAGTATTGCCTTTCCATGCCAGTAAGTCTTAAAATAGAAATCTTATAGCTGAAAGACTGACACAGAGTCTGGAGAGAAAGCATGAGGAAAGAGAACATACAGTAGCACAATGCAATTAAAATGATGGTAATGGTAGTGGTAATAATATTAATATTAAAAGTAATTATAGTAATAATAATGATAGCAATAATAATAATAAGACTAATAATAATTGTAGCAGCGGGTGATGAGCAGGAACATGGGGGAAGTAGATGGCCTGCAATCATTAGTTTTCAATCAGGGTAAAAGGGTGCTATGAGCTCTTTAAGATATGATGGTGCCTGACCATTAAGTGCTTTGTAGGTGAGGAGAAGGATTTTAAATTCTATTCTGGATTTTACAGGGAGCCAGTGCAGAGAAGATAATATTGGAGAAATATGATCTCTTTTCCTAGGTGTGTGCACGTGCCGCAGCATTCTGGATCAACTGGAGAGTCTTAAGGGACTTATTCGGGCAGCCTGATAATAAGGAATTGCAATAATCCAGTTTAGAAGTAACAAATGCATGGACTAGTTTTTCTGCATCATTCTGAGACAGGATGTGTCTGATTTTTGCAACGTTACATAGGTGAAAGAAGGCAGTCCTTGAAGTTTGTTTCATGTGAGAGTTGAAGGATAAATCCTGATCAAAGATAACTCTGAGGTTCCTTACGGTGGTGCTGGAGGCCAGGGCAATGCCTTCTAGTGCAACTATATCTTTAGATAATGATCCTATTAATAATAGCACATTGCATAAGAATGACTATGTAATAGTAAAGTAATGTATTATGTGCTCAACTTTAATCACTTGAAGATTATCATCCAAAGCATATTTTTATTGTTGAACCAAGCTTAAACATCTTATGTATGTTGTATTTTAATTTCTTGAAATTAGCCACTCAGGTTTTATATAATGAACTTACTTGACAGAATATGGCCATTTTTTAGCTCTTCAAAAATTGACATTATCATATCACTTGCCTTTTGGCAAAAAAAATAAAATCAATTTCACTCTAACATTTCAGGCTGGAAACTGCATCAAAGATGTCAGAAGTTGAAAGTCACCACTGCAGACAGACTGAAAAATGGAACTGATCATTCCGTACTCGAAATGAGGACAAGGGAACCTGCACACTGTGGACATAAATAAAACTCCTTGTTGCAGGTATGCAAAAATAGATCTCTTTTATTTTTTAAACCATGCCCTAAAATTAGCACAGACATTTCAATCATAGGATCTTCCTTCTTTCCCATGCATTCCTTGCATGCCTAGATAGCATCGCTAGGAAGTCAGCTGTATGGAA
Source organism: Siniperca chuatsi (assembly GCF_020085105.1). NCBI lineage: Eukaryota > Metazoa > Chordata > Actinopteri > Centrarchiformes > Sinipercidae > Siniperca > Siniperca chuatsi. The sequence goes on along the minus strand of NC_058044.1, from coordinate 26,013,766 downwards.
CAAAATACCTGGACAGCAACTGCATAGCTAACAACAGGTAACTTGAGGCTAAAAGAGTCAGTAAGAGAAGCAGAAGGTGATGGATGAAACACTAACAAATATGTGAAAAATGAAAGTACAAGATAGATGAGACAAATATTGTGGTCCAAAATATAAAGTGTTATAGGTGTACAGAATCCCTATGATAGGGATATGTTATGATGCCTGGTACTCCAGGGAGGCCTCTGGCCCCTGCTGACCCGTGCTGATGAAGCAGGGATGGCTGGTCCAACAACATGTCGAACATGAGCCCTGCTCTGACAGGATGAGCCCAGTCCAGTACCTGGACATCTGGCACATTTAGACTAGACGTGGCTCATAGTACAGAGACTAGCTCTTTTTTTTTTGTCTTCTGGGATGTGTTCATCTTTTTCAAAGGCCCAGGTAGGACTGGCACAGACAGAGACAGATGAAAGAGGCAGGGAAGAGACAGACGTTGACTTTAAAATTATCAACAAATCTGCATCTGCAGTGTCATATAACAAGTCATATAGGCCTAACATCATATATCTGCAAAAACATCAATTACTATTTGTTACAATTGTAAGTGACATAAAGTCCATATAATGCTCATTTAACTCTGCCAGATTTGTAGATGTCCCAAAGATTTTAGTCTGGATTCAACACAAACCAAATAAGTCATATGGGTTTGTCATTTGTATCTTTACATTCATTCAGTGGTGGAAAGTAATTAAGTACATTTACATTTACTCACTTTTGAGGTACTTCTGTATTTACATTTTATGCTACTTTATACTTCTACTTTATATACTACTACTACTTTAATATTGTACTTTTTACTCTACTGCAATTATCTGACAGCTATAATTACTAGTTACTTTCAGATTAAGATTTTACATTAAAAAACATATGATAAGCTTATAAAATACAATGCATTTCCAAAGATTAAACCAGTGGCTCCCAACTTTTTGGCTTGTGAACCCTCACAACAACAGTGTCTGGTTGGGCCCCTTTGTCACATTTCAGATGTCTATGAGCTGTTCGACCAAAGAGACATTTCCCCTCAAACCTTTTCAGATGGTTTCATTTTAATAATTGTTCAAGGCCCAAGGTGATAAAATTATCCAATATTTCATACCATAAAAAACAGAGTGGAAAAAAGCCCAAAAAATAAAAATAGATTTGTGTATCAGAACTTAGTTTTTTCCTCTTTCATGCCCCATAAACCATCTCACAACCCCTCGGTTTTATCTTGTGATCCTTTGGGGGCTGACACCTAGGTTGGGAACCACTGGACTAAACTATCAAACCATATGAAGTAGTTTAAACTAGCTCCACATCGACCAGTTACAGCAGTAAAATGCTACTTATGCATTGATGCATCAGTATTAACAATCTAATAATTCAATATACATACTGTATATAATAATATATCAGTTGCAGAGGCCATCTTTCTGCAGAACAAGTACTTTTAATACTTTAAGTACATTTAGCTGATAATTCTTCTGTACTTTTACTTAAGTAGGATTTTGTCTTCAAGACTTGTAATGGAGTATTTTACATTGTAATGATCTGAGTAAATGATGCGAGTACACCGCCACTGCTGCATTCACTGAAGTTCTGTTTATTTTGTATATAATGTCCATCTCTCCTACTTTTTCACAACCCAATATATTTATGGAAAGAATATTAAACTCTTATAGCTCATCTGGTTTGTGCAATGTGGCAAGTAAAAGGGAAATTTTAATTAAAAATAAATTGCACGGGAAAATAAGTGCACTTTTTTTTCCTTTATCAGTAAAAATAGTTGGTATATCTGCAGCCATTAAATATGCATCACATTTTTAAAAACATTTTTTTGCTTTACCACGAAGCTACTGCAAAATGTAGGCAAACTGCAATTTAAATAACAGGCGCTGCAACTACTCCCAGCACTGTTGAAAATACCATGAAATAGTGGTTAGAAAATTTTGAAATGCTGAAAGTTTCATTAGTGAGGAGCACATTCGAGCCAAGCTAGACTCTAAGTTAATGTGATGTCTGCTCCTGTTGTTCCCTGCAGTTAAATTAGCACAAGTAATAAGATGACTGAAGCCTGTTTATTGCAATCACTTGTTCTTAATGACTGTGTTTGTTCATGGTCAGTGATTGAATATATCCTTTATTTCATTATGACTCTCCCTAGCTCCCACAGAACAACACAACCTGCTGATAAAACACCTGATATCTCAATCTGTTTGTTTCTTCCTTTCTTTTTCACTTTCTTGCTTTCTTTCACTCTGTCTGTGCTCTGTGTCTCACTGCTCACATACCCCACCGCAGTCAACTTCTCTCTTTCCACCTAATGGAAGCCAAAAGGAGACAAAATGATGCCGTCATCAAACATGGTTTATGTAACAGTCATGCTGCTGTGGGCTGTTTGCTGTGCCACAGCTTCCCACTGACCCAGTGTCTCTCTCTCCTTCTTGACTTCCCACTCCAGAGACTCTCGCTGGCAGACACATATTTGTGCAGGCTCACAACCAAACCAATGCCCAACACTCACTCTCCATTCTATCCCTTTGTGAGCTATGATTTGTTAAAGAGCGTTTTACTTAATCATAACCCAACAGCCATGAAAGAAAGTATCATTCATCTTCATGTCTGGGGTGTTGTTTGAATACAATGAATCCCAATTATTTATTTGTTGTCTGATGATGTAGATCAGTGTTGCATAGTAAAATGCCACATGAATAATAAGAAAATGTATTTTAGTAATTAAACTAATTTGATTTGATCTCATTTTAAGGCACACATAAATGCAAAAAAAAAAAAAGGAAGCAAAACATTTACAGAGGCAAGTCAATTCATATTTTTTTAAATAATTAATTCATATTCATTCATTTGTTCATGAGGTCACTCACTAACATTTCAACATTGTTCATTCATTGAGCATGAGTTGGTGTTTGTGTGCATGCACGCACAAAGGGATGCTGCAGGTGTGTCAGAAGCTGAGACAGATGTGACAGTTTCAACTGTTACCTGGCAAAACCTCAGAGCCTTTGGTTGGTGTTGACCTTTTGAATTCAGGTTAGTCTGCTGTCCTTACTGGACTGTGGCTCTATTAAAAGCAGATCTCTGACAGACTTTTTTTGCTTGTTAAAGCAGAAACCTGTTATGTGGAGGTGCAGTAAACAGAGATGTAACACAACTAAGGATGAGGGGGAAAGAGGGAAGTATAGGAGCTGAAAAAGATCAAGAGAGTTTCATATGGCCCAGTTTATGGTGCCTCACCACACCACCTGTATTATCTGATCAAAGCGCAGCTTCTTCTTTAGGAAGTCAGGGCTGGACTTACTTAGCTGAATTACACTTTGAATTAATTTGGAAGGCAGCTTGTAGGACTCTAAAAAGGTTATCAGGTTGGGTGCTAACAAAGTATTAAAATTATTAGATATAATGTTAGCATTGAACAGTGGTGGAAGAAGCTAAAGTAGCCGCAGGGTAGAAATGCTCTGTTACAAGTAAAAATGGACTCAAAATTTTACTTAACTAAAAGTACCAAAGTATTACCATCAAAATATACTATAAGCACTCATTATGCAGAATGATTCATTTCAGAATAATATATTCTATATTATTTGATTATAAGTAGACTATCGATGCATTAATGTGTACATCCTTTTAATGTTGCAGCTGGTAAAGGAGAGGCTACTTTTAACTACTTTATGTACTGCTTGGTAGCTTGTGAACTCCAAGGACTAGCCAGTTTAAAAACTCTGTATCTCCACAAGCCTGGAAATATGGATGACTGAACAAATGAATCTTGGTCAGGAAAGAGTACACAAGGCTCTCTCAGTCTCTAAGGAACGACACTCAATACAAATGTGTTAGAGTTCTTTGACTAGGGAAAATTTCACAATGTCCAAATTAAAATCCATTCAATTTTCAGATGATTAAAATTAATTTCTGTCTTGGAGTGATTGATGGTTTTCAAATCCTTTTTTAAATAACAGTTGTGATTAGATTCCTCTTGGCAGGTAAATAATGAAGAATTTTTGTGACAGTTTTCTGTTTTAAAACTACTCTGAAAAACAAGTCCATTATTCATCCTCTCTCTCTCAGTCTCTCTCGCACTTCGATTCAATTAAATTCAGTTTCAGTTGAATGAAATTTATTGACATTGAAGTTCTAAAACAATATTGTCAAGGCGGGGGAGTACAATATAATGTCTTTCTGTGTGACTGTCTGTCTGTCTCACTTTCCCCTCTCTTTCTCCCAGTTTAATATAGTTTAACTGAATTCAGTACAGTTATTGTGGTGTATTGGCATGAATGCTGTATAAACAATTTTGTCTAGGCAACCAGTTCAGCAGATCAATAATAAAAAGCTTGCCCTCATTCTGTCTCCTACTAAATTCAATTAGCTTAGCTGGCATGAATATGTGATGAATAATATCAATCGCTAATTCATAAAGTGTGTGTGTGTGTGTGTGAGAGAGAGAGAGAGAGTGTGTGTGTGTGTGTGAATTACTCATGATGTGGGGACATAAATCTATTTACACAGTCACGTTGTTGGGATTCGTGTTCCTTTTGGAGACAAAATGCAAGTTAGGGTAAGGTTAAGGTTACGGTAAGTCTCTAGGAAATGAATGTAAGTCAGTGAAATGTCCTCTGAAGTCGTGTGTGTGTGTGTGTGTGTGTGTGTGTGTGTGTGTGTACTTTCATGGATTATTTAAGTGCATTATCTACATAGTGTGTCTCACTGTAACGTCTTTAAGTCCAGTACTGGAGAACTTTTTTATGTGTCACACATATTACAAATGTTCAGAAATCTTTACAACAACTACATGGATGGTACAACCAATTAATATCTAGTAACATGAATGCCTTAAATATACAGTCTATGATATGTACATAGTCTGATAAGGTTGGAGACAGGAATTAGTATAACAATGCTCTATGATCGATGACCTTTGTTTTCATTGTCATGTATTCATTAAAATACAATAACACAAAAAAGGAGGTCTCCTTCAATAAGAATATGTATATATGTATAATATATGTTAAACAAAATAGTATAAGAATAATAAAACAAATAAATAAAAACCATAACAGAAAATACAGTATGCAGGTTTGACATACAAAAGTAATATTTAAAACATTATTTTTTTAAAGGTATGTTCTTTCTGTTTTCAAAAGAAATTTGAGGTCTACTAAGAATAAATCAAGCGTCAGCATGATTAGTATTATATCAGCGTAAGCATTTCTATAGTAACGTATTATATTACAAGTTCCAATTTTTTCAGTGTTACATTCTTTAAAAAGATGAATAACAGTTTCTCTTTTAAGAAAAATACACAAATATCAGACAAGTCAGTAAATTTTGCTGATTGAGAGTTGCAAGAATATCTATTATGAAGAATCTTGATGTGAACTCTTCTTTTGTTAGGAATACAGATTTGTGGGAATTTACTAAGCTTTATTCCAATCCACAGAGAGAAAGAAAATTACCCCTTTAATTAGTCTGTTGTTACAAAAATTACTAAACGGACTCCCACCTCCCATGAAAAACTCCAGGAAATCCCTTGGAACTTCTGCTGTATAACGGACCGCCCATCATATTGTAGCGTCCATAAGGATGTGAGCAGCATCCAGTCATGTAAAACGCGTGGAGGGTTTCTATTTGCTCAGAGTTTTTCAGCTTTCGTTGCCAGGTAACCGCGCAGCGCGGCATTTCAGGAATTGTAGTTCAAAAAAGTTCGTATACAATTTGCTAATAACACAGGGGCAGAGACAAGAAACTACACATCCCAGCATGCATGTCTTAAGGAAGTGTCCTCCCATTTTGAGCACCTGACTGTGGTACTCCAGTGAGCAACAACAACAGAAACATTTGTAGCGTTGTCCCGGTACGTGTTTGCCTAGCTAGTATTATTTCAGCGCTTTTTTCTGTCGTTGGTAGTGTATAGTTAAAGTGTATATTTTTGAAATGAAGCTGCAATGTTTAGTCGTTGCTCTGTGCTTCGGCGTGGGTGTAATGGCTGGGAAATACTCTCGTGAATTGAACGACCCCAAGCCGAGTGGCAGTGATGGACAGACGGTGGAGTTCAGGATAGCGAAGCTCAACCAGGTGTGGGAGAAGGCTAAAAGGGTACGTATATGAAACAAACTACTGTATAATATATACGGTTAACGTGAATCTGTAGCAAACAGTTGTCGGTAGTAGCACAACCGCACTGACACAAATAACGTTAGCCTAGCTGTTGGTCAGTGAAGTCAACCAAGTACAGTCTTCGTTTGGCTACTGCAGTTTTCTCGGTACAGTAAGTTACAGTCGGAATATTCAGTAGCCTAAATGAAGATACAGCTGTAACATTCTCTGTTTAATTAAATAAGCAGAAGATGATACACTCCTATCCACAAATGCAGGTGTTCAAGTGAACAAGCATAGTTTAGTTAGTCTTTGTTCATTGGGATGGGCGTGAGGGATTAACAATCAAGAAACTGGGGAATCAAGATGGGTACTGGTGGGTTCTTGTGGAAATGTTTGTGTGTGTAATATAATTCTGCTCTTTGGAAGTAACCACCATTTACATCCCTTGAACAAGTTAATTATCTACCCAGTCACCCCTGTAGTCATGTCCTCTGTTGTCCACAGTAGAAGACTGAAGTACTCTAACTAATGTTATAATAATTACAACCAACTGCAAAATGAAACAGCAAATAAGTTAATCAGAGAGCCTTTTGTAGGTTAATGCAGTTGCTCAGTCAGACCAATTTGTCACTTTGAGAACATGGGCACATACACACACACACACACACACACACACACAGTGAGGTCAGGTGCAGACCAGTGTGAGCTTCAATGCAAGTCCATCAAAATGAATCAAGTCGCACAACACTTCTCCAGTATGCCGTGCTTTATTTACTAAACACTTCAGCTATCCTTCCTTCATCAGAGTGGTGTTTCCTGAAGTTGTTTACTGCTCAGTCAGACCAGTCAGAGCTGACTGTCCATGGTGACCTGCCTTATTATCAGACCAGTGCAGACTATGATCTTGAAATCTGTCATAATGGTCAAATGGGGATTAGAATTGGGCTTTAAACTGTAGTATGTTTCCAGCTCCACCTAAATAAAAATGTTTTAGGAACTGAGATTTTACATTTTCATTAATCAAATAACCTAATCCAGCTGTCATACAGTGTGTTTTCTCTGTCACTGTTTCAGTCTACCTTTGCTGTCAAAACTTTCCTGCTCAAACTTTCTCCCTCCTTCTGTCTGACTAATGTTATGTTGTTTCTCATTTTGGTTTTGATAGATGCAGTTGTCCCCAGTGCGGCAGGCTGAGCTGCACAGTGACCTTAAGATCCAGGAGAAAGATGAGCTACAGTGGAAAAAGGCGAAGGTGGAGGGGCTGGATGAAAACGGGGAGAAAGAGGCCCAGCTCCGACGTAACTTCAACGGTGAGACAGTCTCTGCCCGCTGGTGCAGTCAGGGATAGGTTGAACCATGTCCTCACTCTGCCCTAAATATTCAGTCACCGACCTTAGCAATGCCACTGATAAATGTTGGCTTGAATTATGTCAACAGAAATACTTATTGTTATTCAGCAAATAGCAAAAATGGCATCAAATATAAAGCAGCTTCCAAGCTGAAAAGATTTTCCAGACACTTGATTTCTTTTTGTGTTTCACCAACAGAATGTTACAGAATCTAAATCCTTAGTGATTTTGTTTATAAAATATACTCAAGGTGGTTTTCATGGATATGACTAAATTACATAGTGAAAAAAGTAAAAAGCACTGACCAGCTCTACTTTTTAGGAATCAGAATCTCTTTAGGCAATGAGAAAGTGATGCTGATGTCTTTGCTGTTTTTAATAACCTTGTGTCTTGCACATTGTATTTAGAGGCTTCGGTCTGTCTGTGATTAAAGGTTAAGGCAGTGTAGATTCTGTCACGTGTGAAAGGTCATTACTGTTGCCATTTGATCAGTTGAGACAACAGATAGAGGTGAGTTTTATTTTAGTCCAGACATACAATATGTGAATTTTCATCAAAATAAAAGAGATTGAGGATATAGCTAATGATAGGGCAAGTTCATTTTTTAGAGTTTATGAACTAAAATGGCATTGGCATTTCATGGTAAGGGTTGAATAATGCTGGAACCTATTATGATCACATATTTCAAATACTAACGCCAAGGAACACATTGTTTTGGATATGATTATTTATGTAATAAACTCTGCCCTTTGGCTGATAGAATAACTAATGTGTTACTTTACACTGCATCAGCCACGTCCCAGAAGAAATATAATTACTCATCCCTATCAAAGTTAGACTGTTGCTAATGCCTCTTTACAAAATCTCCATTTGAAATGAAGACTGTAGCTGTACCATATGTTAAAAGCATGCACATTTCATTATGTGCAGTGTTAGCATATACATTTAGCATGTCAAAGGTATGCGTATATATGAAACATTGGCAAAGAAATATTATAATAATGTCATAATGGACCTCACGGTCATTAGAGGAGTAAAATATCCCCTAATTCTTTGCACCTATTGGTCCTGTAGAAAGCCGTCAGGGCTCATTTTGTAAACAATATGATGGTTAATGAAGCGGGATTAATGGCACCAAGCATCGACAAATTCAGCTGTCTATAAATTTGTGGCAATTTTATGATAAAATATATCTTTATTTTTGCAAACCAGCTAAATTCGAATTAGTGTCACACATGAATGTGAGAGTATGCTGTGCATGTTGCATTCTTTATACTAAATGGCATGCGCCAATTATGTGTAGTATTCAGTACTTGGACAGTGAAGAATGTATTAACAATTCAGACACAGCTACTGTCCCTGCAGTTTGCTCTAAGAAGCTAAAAGGACAGGTCTGGCATATTTTGACAATCAAATGCTTAATGGTTGTGGTGTATGAGGGTGTGAAGGCATCTTCACATCAGTACCTGCAGGCAATGATCCAGGCAGCGTTACACACCAGTCTGTTTAGCATTCTGCAACTAGCAGCCAGTGGACACTTCCCTCCCTGTGGCAGCTTGGGTAGGAGTCCACCTACTCTGGATTCCTCTCCTTCCTCACTTCCCAGTGGTGGAGTGACCTTCCAGCTCCAGGCAGAGCAGCATAGTAAGTCTCTGCTCCGGTGTAGTCCCTCATTCGTCCAGGAGTGTTCCATCGTAGAAAAGCTTTCAGTCGTAGTCATCTGGACACTGTTTTCAGAATCAGGACTGATTAGCATATGATTGGCTTGACCATGGTGTTAATACACTGTGGTAAACAGTTGGCAAGTTGAATCTCAGACCACCATTTCTGTTTAATATATATACCGAGGGACAAATTTAGACACTTTGTTGTAAATTGGTTGATCTGTGAATGTAAGCTTATTTTACTGTTTGCACTCATTGTAGATCACTTTGGTCAAGAGCCTCAGCTGAACTCATAAAATGTTAAGTATATGAGCATTGCATCCTGTTTATGAGGATTTTAATGCTCGCTGCATGTGGACACTCTCCTAATGAAGTGTCAGTAGTTAATAAGTGACACTGATGGGTTACTAACAGGTTGAGATAGTGCTGAATCAGCTGCTGCAGTAACAGTTTACTAGAGCAGAATAATGAGGGCAGAGCTTCTTCAGAGCCAAGTCCAACTTTGTAATGTTATGTAGCTGTATTGTTAAAACAGGACAAAACTGCTAAAATATTGTGCTGCTCAGTATTTTTTGCACATAACTGACAATGTTAAACAAATGAATCATAGAGATACCAAATATGTGGCAACATCATCACTTATCTGTCCTGGAAAACTAGTGTGCCTGAATTTGTGTCCCGGCCAATTTTGAATGCATTTAAAGTCATTTTTAAATGCACAGTATGTAATTTTCTGCCACTAGTCTCTCACATCAAAGCAATAACAAAAGACGTACTTTGATGATGTCATGAAGGAGTGTGGGATCGTGGGAGTTGTTGTCTTCACCACCATTGCCTTCACTGCAGTTAGCTTATCCCGGTTAGGATTCCTTAAGTTAAGGAGGTTTTTACCGGGAGCTGAATTATCTGCATAGGTCTCCTCCTCTCTAAAACAAATGGACCAGGTCAATAAAACCGGTAAAACACAGAATAAAGCAGTTTCATGGTAAAAATCAGTGTTTCTCTGACAATGTTTGGATATGATACCATTGACAGGAGATCAAACGAAACTTCCGGTTCCTTGATTCAAATTACGGAATTTTCTGGGTTTGAAAATTGTTGGAAACATTTGGGATTATGTAAGTACACAACTCAACAAAATATATAACATAGGTCTAGTCATTTTTAGACATTTTAATACAGAAAAGTTCCATATTATACCTTTTTTAAATCTTTTGTCTTCCTTTGTTTTCCTTGTATGTCCAGGCCTCCTGCGAAGTTTTGGGTTGAGTAAGGTGTTCTGTTAAGTGAGGGAGTGGGAGGGTAAATGAGCATTTCCCTCCTCTCTCACTCTCATCTTTAAATGTGTTTCAGGTTAGGAGCAGCACGACAAAAAGCACATGGATATCACCCACTGTGTGCTATTTATGTCAAGAAAACAGTGATGTTGGTTTGTTTTGATAAGCTCTCATACTCCCCGACTCTAAACCTTGTTTCTTGTCCTGCTCAGCTTATTTTCAGCAGCTGATTCATTAGAGATGCTACTGCCTTTGTCGGCCTCTGAGATTTTTGATGTGAAAATGTTTTAGAGTCTTGTTTAAATGATGAATATACAGTATACATATCTTAGTCACTTTAGATTGTCTTGCATATCAAACAGCTTCCTCTCATGACAGCCTCAGTTGTTGCTCCTTACAGGCTTAGGTCAGGATCATTTATCGGCGCATTAGTAAAAAGTCTGTGTGTTATGTTATGCAGTGGTCCTGGCCAAGTATGGAATGGATGGGAAAAGAGACACTCGACCACTGGAGAGCAACTACCTGAAGGACCACGACACCAAAGAGGGTGACATATTTGATGATCCCAAGCTGGACAAACTCTGGAATAAGGTGTGTATGTGTGCACAGGAAGGATGAAGAAAATATTCAAATATATTTGGGAAATGGTGCCTTGTTTTATGCCCTCTTTTTTTGTTGTGTCATTGTGGAACTTTTATGGCTCCCTGTTGCTGCTGGTGGATGAAAATCTACCACGGCTATTGGATAAAATAAAGACCTGAACCTCAAATCAGCAAATAAAGAATTGTCACCCAATTTCACATAAAAAAGATCAGGTGCACCAAATGTTTTACAAGGTCACAAGCTTTTGAGGTTACAGTTACAAGGTTCTCACCCAGGAGCACCAATAGTCTTTAAATGCAGCTTTTACATTTGACACAGTAACTGCACTCTTGTGCCTAAAAACCCATTATTTTCTAAAGCGTGTGCTTTGGCAACTTTGTGACAGAAAATAGAGAAATGTTTTACTCTAGCTCTATCATAATTTCCCAAATTACACAAAAGTCTGAAGTTGTGTAAGTACCATAGCAGAAAATTTCTATTGTGACAATTTTTTTGTAAGTACAAATTTATTTGCTTAATGCAGTTGAAAACAATAACAACTTGACATTTCCCATCTGCTGTATATTCCGTTTGTATTCTATGTAAAATGGTGCTATTGTGTTCTTGTGTCTAGACAGTCGATTGAGTTTATAGATTTTCAAATGTGTATATAATATAGGCATTGCCCTATTTCATGCCACATAAACCTTCTAGTCAAGGAATTGTACTGTACCAAGCAGTGAAGCTACCTGTCATTCTTCTCCATCCAAAATAAGTCTATTACTCTCCTGTTACTTTTGAGACAAACTCCTTTCTGTCTCCAATGACTGTTCCCCCATCAGGCCAAGAGCTCAGGGAAGTTCTCCAATGAGGAGTTGCTGAGCCTGAAGAGGGAGTTCCAGCATCACAAGGACAAGATCCACGAGTACAACATCCTCATGGATACCATCAGCAGGACTGAGGGTGAGCTATGTGAATCACTCCCTTTGTTCTGCTGCCAAGCAGAGGTGTCACACCAGTTTTATTGGTATTGGCCAAGTTTATGAGCCTTTAAGCCCTGGCCTCCTCTATACTATTCACCGCTGTTTTTATATACAAGCATAATTATGGTTCTGATCCCAGGTTTGCTCCTAAGCCCATACCAGAATAACTTCCAAGTTTAAAATTTACATATTCAAATTTTACTGAGACATAAGGCCAGATTTATATTTTTTATCTGTTGGGCAGCTTCCACAATAAATTAATGCAAAGAAATAAACCTTCTCACCCTCTTTTACCAATTCTGCTGTTGCTAAGGTCAGTCATCCAAAAATCAGTACCAAATCTTAAGTGCTCTCTGTCTCTCTGTTCAGTCTTGTGGTCATGTGCGTAGGTGGAAGGTATCACACTGCACATGTTGCCACCCACCACTCTGTGCTCTATCAGTGCTTGTCACATCACATCAAGCTGTGAGTTTTAAACCGAGCTGACGGGCCCCACTGTGTTTCAGATAGATGCAGGGAGGACAGGCACACGTCCTTCAGACGTGACTGACACTTTGCAGCTGTTTCGTGCCAGAACTTTTCCACTCAACAGCGCTATGTTTCTGCCCAACAAGCCGGGGGTGTCTTTCTGCTTGTCTGATGCATTTAAATATTGAGCCAATCACATGTTGCCTCGAGGGGAGTCCCCGTGCACCTCCACAACACCACCACCTCCATCCACGCATGCTTTTACTGCCTGTCTTCCCCAGTCTTCATTTTGTCTCGGTTTAGCCTTTTTTTCTTTCGATCCAAATGTCAACTGTTATCATTGAGTCAGTATGGCGCTGTCCAGTTGGCTTTTGTCTGGTTTTTACCTCCTCACCTTTTTCTTGGGTGAGACAGGCAGGTATTTCATAACCACACTGGTACATTAACCAGGAAGAGTAGGCGCATAAGCTACTCAAGGTTCTTATGAAAATATAAATGTGATATATGAAGAAAAAGCCAGTCCCGTGAACTGGCGTAAAATTTTTACAAGTTATCTTATAGCTACTACTAAATTCTCCATATTAAATGCTGTTTTTCTGTCTCTTTTATTGCTTTAATTTCCTTCTTCTTTTTGTCTTCTTTTCTTCTTTCTATTCTTCATGGTTTCTTGTTTCATCCCTCACTCATTTCCTCTACTCTCCTCTTCTGCCCTCACTCCCATCTAAACCACCCACCCAACCCCGTCGGCTTTTGACTCTTAACCTGCCCCATCACCTCCTCTCCTCCCCTTCTTTCCCTCCGTCTGTTCTCCTCAACAGAAATACACAAGAATGTGATCTCTCCCCTGGAGGGCGACGCCAAAGAGCACGTGCTGCACCAGAAGCACACGGACCTAAAGCAGAAAATGAGAGACCTCAACCAGGGCTTCGAGCGCCTCCGTAAGCTCAGCCACGAGGGCTTCACTGAAGATAGCGGTGAGAGAAAGAAAACACACACTCACACAGCTTGTCTCTTTCTGCGTCTCAGTCTCACTCCGCATTTATCTCATCAACTTAATCACTGGGATTTGTAATCATAATAACACGCTCACTCTGCCATATCACAGTTGGTGAGCATTGATATGCTAATGGTTAAGTTAAGTGTTTTGGGCTTTTAGCTTCAAATTGAATATGTCCCTAAAATGGAAAGGATGTGAAAAAGAAGTATTTGAAAGAGGTTATTTAAAGAAGCTGCATCCATCTAGTGAAGTAAACCAGCTTGTCCTTGTGCTATTTAACTCGGAGAAAACATTCATTACTCTTTACGAAGTAATGAATGTTACAAATGTTCAGTCTTTATCGCTCATATTCTGCTGCTTTTGGTCGAGTACTGCAGAGTTTGTGTGGGGTCTCAGTTGTGCAGGTTTCAGTGGGAGTCTGTTGGGGAGTACAGACGAAGGTGATGTTCCTGCTGCTGATTCATACCGACTCCTTTACTTCCTCTCTCCTAATTCCCCTCCAGGTTGTTTCTCAAACACTTGTTCTTATCCTCCCCTCACAACAGTCTTAATCTCCTCATCCCTGTTTTCTCCGTCTGGTTTTGTTATACGTGCAGTTTTGTAGTACTTATAGAGTTGTGGAGTAAAGAGAAATCTGTGACAGCACCTGAAGCTGAGATGTGAATGCAAGCAGTTTTCTTCTCTTTTATATTGTGTGTGTGTGATTAAGTAACTAGGGTAGCTTGACGTTGTTGTTATTGTATCTTATAAAACATCTGTGACTGCTCCTCTTCAAAGCTCCCTCCCTCTTGAGTGTGCAAGTATTAGTGAGGCTCCAAACTGTCTCCTTGGCCTGTTTATCTCTTCATCTTTCTCTCTGTCGGTTCTTCCTCTGTAGAGTTTCGGGAGCCTCGTGTGATTGAACTGTGGGAGGCTGCCAAGAGAGCCAACCTCAGCGAAAATGAGCTGGACTCTCTCAAGGTAGCTCTTGCATCACTGACAGTTCTTTGTACACTTATACTTTCACCAATTTGATAACACTTTTTGTTTCTTAGAATACAACTCTTAGAAACTTTTTAATCAAGTGCATTAACTTTTGCAGTGTACTTGGTAGCTAAGTACTATATGTGTATGGTAAGCCATTAAGCCTAGAGTGCACATTATCATGATCACATTTTATGCATTACACATTTGAAATGAACAAGTATTCCACTCTCCTATCTCTCATTGTGCTCATTTCACCTTTTGGCCCTTGAGCAGAGAATCACAGTGAACTCACTTTTTTTTTTTTTTTTTTTTTTTTTTTAAATTAACAGTTACATTTTTTAAAAGATATCTGTCTTCAAGATCAGATGTATCACAGGGAAACATGCAGCTAGAGTTTTCTCTGTGACATTTCCTCTCCAGTCACTACTTCAGATGCATAGCAGCTCCCATATCCAGCTGTGCATGTAATTGAAGGTGAACTAAACTTACACCCCTCTGTGTTCGCTGCCCTCCTTTCCTTGTTCACTTAGGAGGAGCTGCGTCACTTTGAGACCAAGGTGGAGAAGCACAGCCATTATCAGGAGCAGCTGGAGCTTTCCCACCAGAAGCTGCGACACGTGGAGACTTCAGGAGACAAAGAGCACATCAAGAGGAACCAGGAAAAGTACAACACACTCGCTGAGAAGACCAGGGAGATGGGCTACAAGGTAAGGAGGGATAAAAAGGTCTTGCTCTACATTCTGCCATCAAACACCACAAAGCTACTACTGTCCACTGGTTGACTGCTCGCCTGCGGTAGAAACTAATGATGTTGCAAAATGAGCAAGGAATAGAACATTGCTATAGTGCTGAGAAAATGCAGTAAGAAATAGGGGACAAAGGTTAAGGACACCTGACATTGTTCCTGTCGTAGAAGAGCAGAGTCTCTTATTTCTGGAGTTGCAACACAACAGTTTTTGGTAATAAAATAAAGGCTGTTGGAAACTGTTCAAGAGCTCTATCAGGAATGGTTTTCATCAAACCTCACACAAGGAAAATGTATGGTTATAGTTAAAGTATAATTTGTATTGTAGCTAATGAGAAGTCCATAATTAGTTTTCAATGCTTGAACATTGGCAATGGTACAGCTGCTAATTTATTATTTGGTATGCCAGCTAATGTTTCAACAGTTTCAAAGTACATTTTGACTGATAAATGTGTCAGCTTTATTCATTTTTGGGATGGAGCTTTATGCCATGAAAGTATCACTAGGTATTAACATATATTGTCTTTGAATTTATCTTGCAGTTAAATGGTCACATGCATGTCTTTCATTCTCTGATTTCAGATGAAGAAACATATGCAGGACTTGTCCAACAAGATCTCTCGTCAGGGACTCGAGCACAATGAGCTCTGAGAAGCTCAGATCATGGTCATCACATCAGTGAAGGTTGAATGAACTGAAATAATTCCCTCTACAACCACACACAACATTCCCCTTCAACTACTGTAAAAAAAAAAAAAAAAAAACTCAGTGTTTTCTACTTTTCTAGTGATATTAGTTGTTGATTTGTTTAGAAATAGCTGAATGAATGAATTGCTTGTACATAATATACATATGAGAAATTCCTTATGAATCAGCTGCACTTATTGTGATAACTAACTGGTGAGATTATCAGTTATGGCACAGATCAAATAAATATGGAACAGTTTACATACTAGTCTGGTACTCTGTAGCAACATGTATTTGTACAACTAATGGCAGGCAGGTGTAGAAGGAATGTCTGGCTGAAAATGTGGCAGTACTCCAAGAAAGCCAAATTTTGTGGGGGCGGTAGGTGAGAGATGGACAGCAGCAGCTGAGTCACTCTTCACTAGATGATGTAGTTTAGCTGCTGAGGGATGGAATATAGGCACATTGTGGTGGCAAGACAATTTATCCACACCTGTCTGTCGTTCGCTGTGCAAGTAATAAATGCTACATCAGATAGGCTGTTACTACTGTAGCAACTCATACCTTGGTCTGCGGAAATATTGTAATGTTATTACTGCTATTGTCTAATCAATGTAAAATGAAGAATGCTTTGCAGATACAGGTAAGAAGCACTGAAACCTGGAAATGTAACAGCAATCTTTAATATTCAGTGTTGCCAACAACATACAAACAGTCATATTTTAAAAATATAGTTTAATATTATTCATATTGTCTTGGCATAAATAAATGCAGTTATTATTTACAAGTCCTGTCGAGGAAAGCAGTCCCTGTAGTGACATTAACAGGCTATTCTTGGTAAAATGTTAAGTTTTTCTAACTCATCATCATGTTGTTTCTTTCTCCTCGTCTCCTCCTCAGACACACCGGTGGGGAACTGCCACCATAAAAATAAATTAGCGTCAAATATTGGACAATTTGTCCTGATGATATCAAGAGGGAGGTGAGAAATTGGAACACACACTGTGCTTTTCCATTTATCAATTCCTGCCCTCTCACAGAGCAGAAGCAGAGACATTGATTACTGTGATGAATAATGTTACTGGCTGGCTGATTACTCAGTCATGTCCTGCTTGGGCCACATGGGCCTGGATTAATGTAATTTGCACAACTCTAAGATGCTTATTTCAATCAAATGCTTTTACGATCTGATGTGGAATGATAGCCAAGCCAGCTGGGACTCTTAACAGTCGTTTGTAAGGTGTCAGTGCGATGAGTGGGGCTTGATCTCATTATGTGATCATATTCTGCTTCAACCCTGTGATAAATAATTTGAATTTAAATAACAGCAGTTTGTGACCTCTTGGTAAGAGAGGTAACAACTAATAGAGCCCGGCCCAAATAGTCTGAAGAAAGTAAATTTAAAAGAAATTCCATCTTAACAAATTATAGCTTGACGCGAAGCAAAGCTGCTGTCTATCTTCGTCTTGTATCTATAATATCAGTGGTAAACATTTGTTTTTGGTGCCATTCCCTCATAATTAAGGCCATTTATACCAAAGCAACAGTCATCCTGAGAGAATCTTAAAAAAGGCAGACCTCAGCAGACAAGTGCCATGCAGCCAAAAAAAACATTTGTAGGGTGAAAGTCATAAAGAGAAATGCAGGACACACTAATTTAAGTACAAGTATATGAGAAATTACAACACTAACAGAACACAAAACACATCCAAGATGGCAGCTGCATAAGAGACTTCCCAGACATTTCCTATTTTCTTCTTATTCTTAGTGGAATGGATTGTTAGTGGGAATTTCTTTACACAGGCAAAACTGTGGGTGTGTTTAAGTACAACAACGATTGGTATGTTGATCAACTGCAGTTGAGCGTTATAGCTTATTCAGAGAGATGGAGAGAATCAGCAATAAAAAAAAAAAACCTATTTTGAAGTGTCATCGAGTTGAGCGTTGCAGAGTCTGTTTGGTGGCCCTCGCCGCCTGCTCTCCAGCTGAGTCAGTCTGTCCTCCCTGCCCTGAACATGCTCCGCCCCCACTCTGTGAGCTGTTTCCATGGCAGAGATGTCGAGGTGGGCGTACCTGATGGAGCCCTCTTCTGGTTGGGAAATCAGTGGTTAAATGGGGAGAAAAGAGAAAACTACTACTTTGTGTCATGTGTTCTTTAACTTAAAATTGTCACGTGCAGGAAAAACATGCAGTGACCTGTCAATCCCTGACATGCATTGTTCACCCTGTATTAACCTAAACCATACACTATTTTTTCCGACAACGTTTTCTTCATTGGTAGTGCTGGAATATAACTGTAAACTGTTCATTTCATCTGACTGTAAAAATGCATACAATATTTTTAAGATGTACTCCTTAATATGCCATTTCACACTTGAGCATTTTAATACATTTAGACTGCTGTAAATTGCTCCTTTTCACAATCCAAAAATGTCTGATTATACCACATAAATTAGGCTCTGAACTAGCACTAAAAATCTAATTCATGTCTGTTTTACATGAATAAATTGTTTCTCCCCATTCATTCAGTGTACTGAACTGTCCCTACTTTATATGAATTGCAAAGAAAACATTTCCATACACTTTGTTAAAATATAGCCTATACAAACAAAGAGGTAAGCAGGAAAATAAGCAGCAATAGCATTATAGTTTTGTCATAATTGTAGCAGTGTCATCTATTTCTTTGGTTGTATATTTGTAAGAATCAATACACATACTGGTAGCATAGTTAACAAATCAACCACCCTGCCAGTAACCAGCAAGTGGTTAAGAAAGACAGATGACATTTTAGCCAAATTAATCAAACTTTTTTTCATATTCCAGTTCTATTTTCCTTAGCCCTTTGTTTACTACCCTTCATGAATCTATAAATGTATACAGTGTGTCATAAACTATAATGTGTGTATGCAAATAATACATTAGGCCTATGGGTGGCGGAGACATAGTACCCAAAAGCTGACATAAAGACATTCCCACAGAAGCCAGATCGAAAAGAAATCAGCAGCAGGACAGGACAATTAGAGATCTAAAACGGCCATTTAAGGCTCGGTGTTCTTACTGGGTCTGCAGAGCTGCAAAGTGCTACCTCTGACAGCACTGTACGGACTGGAGACTGGAGCTGAGCCGGGCTCCTGCAGGTCCAGCTCCGAGTAGAGGAGCTCTCTGTTAGTTTTAGCTGGTAGGGGGCTAATGGGGATGTTAACATAATTAACAGTGCTGTCACTATGGAGCCCAGTGTCCAGGGACACAGACGGAGGAGCTTCATGGGCAGACGGGAACATACCTGAAGGAAAAATCCAAGAGGATAGCTGTTAAACTGGTTGCCCACTCGATAAAGCAGAATAAAGTGTCAGTATATCAGCAGTAAGCTACTCTTGATAGAAAAACACCAAGACAAATGAGTTAGAGCTGGAAAACATCCGACATGACAATTTACTCATCAGAAATTTGGTAATTTTCTTACCACAGGCTGATGTTGGCCTATGCATGCTGAATGCTACAGGCAGAGGCGGAGGGCCAGAGGGTGGCAGAGAGGGCACCGACCTCTTCAGACCTGCCAACTTATCACCAGCATCCCCAATGTCATCATGTTCCTCCCTCACACAGAGAGGAGGCTCTGGGAACACATTTTTAGCACATTAATGTTTTGTATTGACACTGTCTCACTTGGCTACAGTGACACAGGGAGAGCAGTGGTGGAAGTATTCAGATCATTTACTTAAGTAAAAGTAACAATACAACAATGTGAAAATACTCCATTACAGGAAAGATCTTCATTTAAAAGCTTACTTAGGTACAAGTATGTATTAGTATAAGTAGCAAAATGTACTCAAAGTATCAAAAGTAAAAGAACTCATTATGCAGCAGAATGGCCCCTGTCAGTGCTACAAAATAATATATGATCTTATTAGATTATTATTACTGATGCATGAACACTGCAGCGTAACATAATTGCGATTGGCCCCGGTGCAAATATTTTTTCAAGGTTCCCAGTGTAGTGGAGTACAATGTACAATATTTACCACTGAAATGTGGTGGAATAGACATATAAAATGGAAATACTCTAGTAAAGTACAAAGGACCCAAGCACACTAATTGCATTCACAAACACACCTTGTGTATCTGCAGAAGGTGACAGGCCTGATGGTGAGTTGGCAACCTAGAAAATAAATGACAAAAACTGTACTTTCAAAGCACTCTAGAACTGGTTAAACCTTTACAAAGTTTACACTTTATAATTCAACTTTTCATTTGTAAGAGGAATAAGCGTGTTGTTTCTTCTTTCAAATGTTACCTTGCTTGCTTTAAGCATACAAAAGCTCTTTTTTATGGCTCTATAAAACCCAGATCTAAAGCAGGCAGATGAAATCTTACCTGAGTCAAGCATCTGTTCCTCGTCCACCGCCACTGCTCTGGTGTAATGTAGTTGTCCAAACCTTGACTGCACTGGGTGGGGAGACAAGAGAGGTTATGGCAGAGGCAGGGTTAATTGTTTTTCACTGCAACATTCAACATTGTTAGCTTGCTTACTTTTCAAACCGGTGAGAAATGAAATACGGAGAGGTGAGATATTGTAAGCGGCTGTGGACAGAGAGGCTTCGAAAAGAACTGATGCGGGGGGGCATGAGGTGAAGAAAAAAGGGTGATACAGAGCTGACATCTTTAGAGGTGGCAGACAAGAGACAAAAGGGTGGCTGGCTCAGACATGAGAAATCTCTGACAATGTGTCCCAATTTACCATTTTCTCCTGCTTACAGCAGCAAATATCGAACTTCAGGAATATTATCTGTCATATGGTTTGTTCCGACGGACATAATACAACTTGTGGAATCAGGCATCGCCTCATTAACCAGCATGAAGGATGTGTAGTTTTTGCCACATTGAACCGCTGACACTTGAGAGTCGGGGAATGATGAATAAAGAAAACTCATTTGTGTTTCGTACAACAGGATTCTCCTCTCCGAGGGTTTCTGTCGGTTTCATCACTACTCATTAACTTTCTCTGTCCCCTTTTGCTCTCGCTCTCTCTCTCCAGCATACACATGATGTATAATGAACACACACACACACTCCTACACAAGCTGTCAGAAATCACAAGACATGCTGCCTCCTCTCCTGCTCTGATGATAATTTGCTCGCTACAAGTCCGGAAAAGGCTTTTCACAACCCATCAGAAAATGAATTAGACAATGTGGAGAAGTCTCTTCTGAGGGCTTTTGAGGTTTCAGACAAAAGTATCAAAGGGAAAACAACACCAGCTCTAGACAGGTTTTTAATACAAACCCACACCTCGTTTTTTTATAATTATTGTTTGTCTATATTGGCGGTTCAGTGGCTCAGCGGGTGGCACTGTCACCTCACAGTGAGAAGGACCTGGCTTTAACTCACTGTCACTTCTGTCTGGTGTTTGAATCTTCTCACCCATGTTTCCACGCCCTGTGGTTTTCAGACCAAAAGTCGTGCAAAGTCACTTGGACTGGAGACTAAACTGCATGCTGTGATTACAGGATGGCAGCCACTACAATACACTGTTAGTACAGTATGAGCTGGTGTGTGGTCTTAAAAAGCAAGCTAACAAATGGTTAAAACAAGGTTTTGTTTTTTCAGTCCTCTGGTGTGGTGGTAATGGTTTATAATGCCAGTGATCCCCGGTTTGAATCACAAAATAGCAAGTATATTTTAAACAGAAATGATTATGTTTAAGTGTCATTCTTCCTGCTTTTCTGCTCCTTTTTTGTTTTTTGCAGTATTTTCAGCTTCTCCATGAGCCTTTAAGCCATTGACTACTGTAAATCCCAATTACAAAGGCAGCCACCCAAGTGAGTCATTAGGTTCAAGAGCAAGTAGCAGTGTGTACGTAAAGAGGCCAGATAATTGCTGCTTGAACTGCTGGTGCATCAGCCTTAAACACTGCAAAATTACGTAATACGGCAAGGGTGAAAAGTTACAATTACAAAGGCCAAACAGAAGAAAACTGCATTAGAAAAGACCCTCACCGAGACTGACTAAAAGACACTTAATTGGCAATTTGCTGAACAACACTCTATGGCAAACTATGGCCTCAAAAATTACCATCCAGTTGAATCGACATCTCATGCAATATAAACTAAAAAAATGATCGTTTCAAGCCTCTACAAATTGGCTTTTGTAGTGGTATTGTATAGTGAAGTGTTTTTCAGTTTTTTCATTTCAGCTTAACCTTGATACTTTTAATGATTTTTTTTTTTTTCATTTTCAGGGTATAGATTGCCAAGAACGTTATTGAATACACATGTAAGGTTCTGTTAGGTTAAGTTTAAATGTAGGCTTTGATATGGGCATTGTGCTATGGATGGAGTGATGTGTTTCAGGGTTGTAGTACTGGGTCCTGCACTTTATTCCTGTTGCTTCCTCCCCTCTAGGGATGGCAATTTCAGTCTGTTGGTTGGTCGGTCCACCACTTTGGTCCAGACTGAAATAGGCCTATCTCAACAGCTACTGGAAGGATTGTCATGAAATTCGGTACAGATATCCATGGTGCCCAGAGGATGAATCTTACTGACTATGGTGATCCCTTTTCATCTAGTGTCATCATCAGGTAAAAAATGTAATTTGCCCAGTAAAACTAATGACACTCCCATCAGCCTCAGCTGTTGTGTCTGGTGCTAATTAGCAAATGTTATCATGCTAAACTAAGATGATGTAAGATGATGATGGGTGATGTAAACATTACACCGTCTGAACATGAGCATCTTAGCGTTGTCATTGTGAGCATGTTAGCATGCGGCATTTAGCTCAAAGCACCACCGTGCCTAAGTACAGCCTCACAGAGCCGCCGGCATGGCTGTAGACTCTTAGTCTTGTTGTGTTATACTGTATATGTGGAGCTTCCTATGTATTTGGAACTTGAGAAGTACAATTGTGAACTGCATGTAAATGTGTCATATGTCCTTTTTTTGCCCTGATGAGGGTCTAGTAACCTAAAGCTTGACTTTATTATTAAATACCTAAGACTGGACCTAAATGTGCAGAGCCTCTTTTCTCCATTTTGAAAGTAAAAATGTTCCCAGGATCAAACAGATCTAGCATACTAGAACAACAGAACCCAAATCTTTAACTGTAAAATATGGTTTTGAACTTTGTTGCTTGTGAGAGCAAACAAAGACAGATACTTGCTCCCAGATTTACAGCAGTGTCTCACTGAGGTGCCTCGACTATAACACAGCTAAACATCAGTGACAGCAGGTGCTGACATGGTAACCTCAGCATATCACTTGTACTCACCCTGCCTCTTTCCTCATCCCTCAACATCCAAACCACAATTCTACCAAGGAACACATCCTAGCTTATTAGCACAAGGGATAGTTACATAACATCCCATTTATGAGCACAAGAATTTAAAAAATGCCACTGCGGGCTTAATAAATGCAAGCAGAAACTTTAAGAAGACATTAGGGACAGATTAGCATCTGTGGGAGCAAACCCAAGAGCTGGAGTAAATGATTAGCATGATGATTTGCAAACAGACTCCACACTTAATGCAAATGTTAGCACAGAAACAAAATTCCCTTGAAGTCGGAGGATTTCTCTATAGAGCTGAGCTTCAATTACATAATGATCTGTTTACATTTTCTTGGATTGTGATGTGATTAACCAAATCTCCTCGGGGTGATTAGACTCTAGTATTATAAAAATGTTTAAAAAGGCATATGTTCTCTGGTCCCACTAATCCAGCCTGTGTAAAATATAACTGATGATTTCTGAACAGGGGTTTTAATTTTAAAGGAGACTCAAAAGGCATTATACATTATCTGATAATACTACCTCTGATATGCTATATTCTGCTTGGTTGGTTGATTGGTTGACTGGTTTATTGATGTATTAAAAGCGTGTGAGACTGCCAGTACCTGTGCTCCTCCACAAACCAAGTCTCCAGGCACCAGCAGGGCTATTTGTGTGGACGTTCCTTCACTGTCCACAGAGGGTGCCCTCTCACTGCCCCAGGAGTGGGAGCGCTGCATCATGGCCTGAAGCTGAGCCGTGGGTCCTGTGGGGCTGTTGCTGAACCTTTGTCCCTGACTATCCCCTCCATCTCCACTGCTCCTTCTGTCCCTGCCCAGCTCAGGTGGGTCTTCTCTAGCGGAGGGTTCCCTCAGGTTCAGGCTCTGGAGCAGATTCCTGGGGGTGTCATACCGCAGTCTAAGCAGGCTGGGGATTTGATACTCCTCACTGCGCCCCCAAGACGCACAAGAGCTAGACCTGGAGGCACAAGGGGAGGAAGAGGAAGTAGCAGAACTGTTCTCTGGGGTGAGTGTGGATTGAAAAGGAGAAGGGGGAGGAACAGAAGGAGGTGAAGAAGGAGGAGGAGGAGCAGGTAGGCTGGCCAAGGAGCCAAACTCTTCCCCCCCTCCCTGGCTGGTCGTGTCCAAACTCCCCGTATACGAAGAGAAGCTCCCTGAGTAAGACGACTGACTGCCTGTCGCTATCCCAATCCCACTGTCTAATGAGCTCTGCCGCCCGCTGTCATGGAGACCACGAGGGTGGAGCTGGGCGGAGGATGGACTAGTCCCGGAGCTTCCCATCACAGTAGCATAAAGCCGGTCATCTGAACTGGTCAAAGCCTTCAGCGTGGAGGAGCTTGACGCTGTCTCGTTGGAGAGGTGCGGTCTAGCTAAAGGCTCCACCCAAAATGGAAGTCTGCTTCCATAGCTCGCATCTGATTGGCTGGAGGAGGAACTGGAGATGCTGCTTTGGTCGTCCCCGGCAACAGATGTGCTGCAGCTGTAGGTGGAAGCTGAAGATTTTAAAGTTATTAGATCCTGATGAAGTGATTTATTAACCAATCTGCACACACACACACACACACTGAAATACATTCATCCTTATACACCAGCCACAAAGTTAAACTGCTGTACACAGAACGTTTGATAATTAAAGGTATAATATGTAACATTTCCGCATTAAAATGTATAAAAACGACTAGACTTACGTTATATATTTTGTTGAGTTGTGTACTCACATTATCCCAAACATTTCCACCAATGTTCAAACCCAGAGAAATCCGTAATTTTATTCAAGTGAATGGTGCGTTTCATTTGGTCGCCTGTCAATGGCGTCATGTCCCCTTTACCCCCTCTAGTTGCTATAACTTCCAGGGAAACACGGGAAACACCAGATGATACATCAGAGAGTGAGGAAGGAAGTCGGCGAACTAGCTAGCTAGCCACTCTATTCTTTATTATTATTTGTATTGCTCACTTGTGATGGAGCACGATTATTCAATGCCGTATGGCGCACGTTCTGTCACCGAAGCTCTCCCCATAAAGCTTTAATGCATTACCTCATCCGCGAACATGATTTCTGTCACGTCAGATAGATTTTCATCGGCAATGGTGGTTGTTTAACAATGAAGACAACAACTCCCATGATCCCACGCTACTTCACGACCTCATCAAACTACGTCTTTTGTTATTGTTTTGATGTGAGAGACCCCTAGTGGCAGAAATTACATACTGTGCGTTTAATATATAAATCATGTCTTTAATTTTGCTCTGGATACAAAATATTATGGCCCTGTGAAATCAGTTTTCAATTAAGTGTTTGCAACCGTACGAGTCTTTTGCAGGCGTTTCAATGCAGTGATGGCAGAAATCATCAAGTTATTTTTTCCAAACTTTCTCTGACCTTTAGAGGTAGTCAGCAAAAATGAATCATGGGACCTCTGACAACACTGAGCTTCACATTTCTGACTAACACACATACGTAATTATGACAAAACTTTCCCAGAATGGACCAGTGATTGCCTTTGTGTGGACAGAAGGGCAGCCAGCCTCACCATACAGGATGCAATGATGAGTAAGAGATTCATGATTTATAGCAAATCCCAAAACGTCATGACAAACTACATCAAGATCTGAAGGGATGATGCATACGGCCCCTCTGATGCACCATATAGTGCTCATGAGTTACATATTGGATATATAACCTAAGGTGAAGTTAATAGAATAACGTACCTGTGCTGCTCGCTAGGCTGCAGTGAGACAACATGCTGAGTCTTTTCTCCAGCTCTGATGCCTCCTGGTTGATTCGTTCCTCTGCTGACACTGGGTCAGCATTGGGATCTACTGTTTATACAGTACATACAGATATGCACAAACACAAAAAGAGCACAAAAACATAAGACCTTCAGAGTGTGTAAGCAAAGAGAATGAAGACAAGATGCAGATTTATGCACACAGCTGATTAAAAGCCAGTTTCACTGTCCATCATCTTACCTGAATCATTAAGTAAAAGGGGTGAGAACAAATTTTTATCTCAAAACTATTTTCTCTACTCTCTATTGTATTAAACCAACTACTGTCCAAATGATCCAAATAATCCTGAGTTTAATACATCATACAGTATTTTGTATGTATACTAAATAAGAATATCCAGAAAATGGGACAGGCTTATGCCTCCCTATATTTTAGAACACAATGAAATAACTTTAAACCTTTCTGTAGCAAACAATACAGATAAGACAATGTTTATCCTAGAGGCTTTGCAAAGCAGCTGTGGAACTGAGATGTTTGTAAAATATGTAAATCAGTGAAATTAATGCTGCTGTGTTGGTCGCCAAAGAATAGAGAAACATTATAAAATGAATTAAAGAAAGAACAGAAAGCAGAACTTCTCTTAACCAAACTTAAGATATGCAAACACTGGCATACAAACTTAACTATTAACTAAATATCCCCAATAAAAAATTGCATAATAACATATAGTACAGCAATAATTTTGTAAATACTATATAAATAAGTAATAAAAATGTCACTTTGACTGTAGCCAGTACTCTTTGCAGTGAATGAATCCACTACAATTTCAATGGTATGTACAGTATGTAGATAAAAATCTGAATAGATATATTTTCACATTCACATTTTAATCTTGTTTTTTAAAGCCATCAGATATGAAAACATATTTCAGTGTGCTAGAATGCCTTTTAGAAAGACACATCTCACAAAACCAAGCCATAAAACTGTTTTGTATGTTAATACAAATGGAAATATTAAGGCAGAAGTTGTAAGAGTGCTACTGTATGCATCAGCCTCCTCTTTAAGATGTCTGCCATGTGTGTGAGTGGGTCTCCAACTGTTACACCCGCTTGTAAATTTAACATCTCCCAGAGGACTATCTGTTGGAACATCAATTTAGTGTAAAACCCTGCCAATTACACACTTAATGCCTGCTATATATACATACTGTGTGTGTGTGTGTGTGTGTGTGTGTGTGTGTGTGTGTGTGTGTATGTGTTTGCCTGCGTGCACGCGTTGCAGTGGGTCAGGGTGTTTGTGTGTATAGGTGTCAACAACTTAACCCCTGGATCTCTGCCTCTGGACTGCAGCAGCTAACGCTAATGTGTAGTTGCCAAGTTTCTCCACTATGCTATGTGAGGTGTCAGTTAACATTTGCTAACGTTGCTAGTATACGCTAATTATAGCTGCTTCACAGCGCTGAATGTTACTGGGGTTACAGCGGACCTCAGAGCAGACTGACGCAGGTTGACTGACACTAGAATAAATGTTGCAGGGAAGCTGAAGTTTAACTCTGGACATTTTCAAGCTGGATGCTGTTTTTTTCCAACAATCTGATTGATTCTGACACAACTCTCTCCACCCATACAGCTACACACGTCATTTTTTTGTCTGTTTAATCCAGTAGGCCTTGCATATTGATGCTGACTTTGCAACATGTACAAGGCATATGCCGTATATTTTAAGTTAATGTTCAGCATTCCAATCTTTTACTTCAGCTAAATAAGCCACAATGTAAAAAGCTCTATTATAAGTAAATTCAAATCTACTCAAGTACAGATGTATTAGTAACCAGGGAGGCAGCAGAATAACCCTGTCAGTGTAACATTATCATATTATATTATTGGATTACTATTATTAATGTATTAACATATAAACAGAATTGAATATATGGATATGAATATATATGAGAGAGAGAGAGAGAGAGAGAGAGAGAGAGAGAGACATATCACACATTATGGGTGATAAGTTGAAATGTAATTGGAGAGTTGGTTTTGTGCCAAAAAGGGCTGTACCGTGCCCCTTCATCCGCTCCTAAACATCAGCCCTTATTTTTGTCTTTTTGTCTCATCTTGTACACTCACACAAGGACGCGCATGCACATTCCTGCCAATGATTTCACATTATTCGACTGATCTAAAGGTGGCGGTTATGCACCAGCAAAAGGCAGGAAGAAGAAGAGTGCTGACATGTAAACATGGATGTAAACAATGCAGGTTTCAGAATGTTAAAACTGTATTTGTAAACTTTATTTGTTTACAAGAAAACCATCACCACCTTTAAGTACAGGACTTAAATCTAGTTATGTTCCATAACTTTAGGTAAACTAAAAAACACAGGAGTGTGTAGAAGTACCAACATGTCACGGCACGGCTTACAGTGAGCCGTCGATGTGTTGAGGAAGACAAGCTTTTGGGTTGATTTTTGAAATCCTTCTGCAGTACAAAACTGCAAGCAGAAAACTCCCTGACGAGCAAGATATAAATAATTAAAATAAGACCTAGTGACAGGAAAGTCAAAATCTATCAGAATGATGGAAAGAGATGGGAAAACTGGGTCCAGGACAAAATAGTCAGATACTTTTATATTTTCAAATGATAAGTGACTCTGCAAAAAATGGGTTAAGCGCAGTTTGATATTGGCAGTAGTTAATGGCTGAAAATGGAGAATTAAACTTCTAAATAAAAGGAGTTACTGTAGACTTTTCTCCATGTTGGCATCAATTCTCCATAAATTTAATCTAAATCATTACCAAAGTTTAGCAGAAACAGATCCTGAGACGTGTGTGTGTGTGTGTGTATATATACTGTATCACAGTGAGGTAGGCTTGTCTCGGTCTATTCAGAGGTGTAACCGAGTTGTCAGATCCTTGGTATGTATCCTGTACAACTTTCCAGCTGTCACTAAACCCTTTGTCTCCACAGTTGCGGTCTCAGAAATGCCTGTAAATTAGCAGTATGTTACAATAGCACACAAGTCACACACAAAGGCATGACCCCTTGATCCACACGGTGACCCGTTTCCGTTAGCATGGCGCCCGACACAAATGCTAAACATGCACACTAAACAGGCAGTAAACCTTTACAATGGAAGTCACAGAGTCACATACTAGTATTTTAGTTTAGAACAGTAGGTCTTGTTTGCAGATATTACTACTACAAATGTTACTATTTAATACTAAAATTCCTCCTTATATTGTATGTATTTATGTTTGCAGCCATTTTCTGTATGTATTTTTTGAAAAAGCTTATATGCATGCGTGTGTGTGTGTGTGTGTGTGTGTGTGTGTGTGTGTGTGTTTTTCACCTGGCAGGACAGGTCGCATGCCGTGGGGGGCCCTGCTGGGGGTGATGCCCCTGACAATGCAGTCAAACAGGAAACTGATCTGCTCTCCTTCTGAACAGGACAAGAAGAAAACACCAGCCCCTGGAAGGTGGATGGGGAGAGAGACAGACAGCACTTTCAATGAAAGAGAAACATAAAAGGTGATGGAGTTGAGAAACAAAACCTGGGAAAATTACAAAATCACCAAATTAAACAGCATGAAGCAGTAGCAAACAGTATGGCATACGGCAGAGGTAAGAATGCTGTAGTAAATGGTGAAATATCGAGTAAAATCACATTCATGAGCAAGGCCAAACAATATTCAGTGAGGTTCAGAAGGCTGTTCTAAAGGCAAGGCTGATCTCTGTGCCACCAACAACCCTTTCTTCTAAAGGTTACATAAAACATCTCTCAATTCAGCCCCCACTCTCCTATCAAGCCCACACAGAGGTAGGAGTCTGAGAAAACACAAGACAAGCAAAAAAAAACTGATGAAACGTCAAAATGTCACGTCGCAGAGATATTGAAAAGACGGCTACAAAGTAAGCCCTTACTCAGGGGTTCGGTCAGAAAAAATCATCTTTGTTCTTATGGAACTGAGTCTGATGCAAACAAAAAAACAGCTGAGAATGTAGAGCAGATGAAATTGTTGGGAATATTTTTTGGAATGATAACATCTGAGTCAGTCTTAGTAACGCCAGTCAGCAAAGTTGCTTTGTTTTAAATATAATTAACAGATTTTATAAACTGCTGTTGTTTTATAAAAGTACTGAAAAGTATGTTTTTATTTATGAGTCAGTTCCAGAAAATTCCAAAGGTCACAAAACTAAATGTAATACCATCTCATCTATCAAACCAGAAGGTTACATTTTACTTACTAAAATCGACTTACTTAACATTTGACTCACTTTACTTACTTTTATTAAGTATGTGTTCAATGCTATTATGCTTTCAGAGCGTCATTTAGTTCTTCGAGATGAAGAGAATTTTTCGCTTGAATCATCACTGAGCATTAAATGTAATGGAAACCTATTCGCTTCATTAGCCGTTATGTATTTTAGCATATTTTCGGGAGGAGATGAAGTATGAAACCACAATCACGTGTAATATCAGTGTACGGCTATTAGCTGAGATAATGCTTGTATGAAACTCTGAAAAGAAACAAATGCAAAAGAGCAATCGTGCTTAAATGTGGATTTTGATTCAATTGATAATACCCTGAGAACCGTTAGCAGACGGAGAGGTGTTTCTAATATTTTGTCCACCCCATTTATATCAATGGGAGTAGACTAAATATCAGCTCCACCTCTCAGTCTAACACAATACATTTCAACAGCACCACGAACTACAACAGTTGAATCAACACGTCTCAGTTGATTCAGCTGGACAGTTTGGACAAACACGGAACATTATAGGCTTCATGAAGGGAGGACTTACTGCAGAACTGATGTATTAGACTGCATTAGTTTTAGCTAGGTGTCCCTAATAAACTGGCAAGTGAAAGTGTGTGGGCTATTCTTGTATTGGCATCTTTTTTCTTTATGGATTGCTCATTGAGTCAATTATCTGTTCGCCATTTGGTGAAGGTGTTTCATTAACACAGATCTTCCTTTCCACCACAAGGTGCTGTGCTTTAAGTGATAACATGACTCCACCATTTATCTTTGGAGTATGAAAATCCCAACCTTTGTAGAACCTTTGCAGACTTGAAAGGCAGGGCCTTTTGGAAAATTTTGGAACATTTTTCATGTCATCATAACCTTTTAAACAAAAGAGATATATTCTAGCATTAGAAAGAATATTATTAGGATCTGTTGGGATGAAATAAGCTGTTTTTCTCCATTATCTCTAATTTTCTCAGGGGGCGTTTTTTGGCAGTCACATTCGTATTTTGTATTTGCTATGAACACCAAGGGGCCTTGTTGGACCTGGTCCTCATTTATTTCTCACAAATATGCTGTTCAGTTCAGCTGCATGGCAGCTCATCCTAAAAGAGACAGATACTATTTTCTTGTTGTAACAGTATCACATTATATTTAATATGGACAGAAGCAGCTTTTCTGTCAGATTACACCATGCAAACCAAATGTCTGTCTGCTTGGGACCGATGTTCATCTTATTTGTTCACACAGGCAACTTCCATCCTCTACACTGGTTGACATAAGTTAGCAGGTAACGTTTCTCTAAACTACTCTGCAACTTTCTACAGCAATTGTAATGACATATATACTGTAAAAGTAGAGTCAAAGGCAGGCGGACAGCTGCTTTAGCTTGAAGAAGTTTCACCGCTCATCCAAGAGGCTTCAACACTTCGAATGACACGTGGAGAGTCAGAGACAATTGAACCTCTGTGGGTCATTCACACCTTAATGTCACATGACATTAGAATAGTTGAAGTTGCCTTTTACTTCTAGAAACCTTTTTATCTGGATGAATGAGAATATGGATAAACTATAATGACACTCAAAAGTATGCAGAAGAAATGCTGCATAATACTTTATAAACACCACACAAGAAAAACGCCCTCACACGTGCATCGGCATACTACCGTACTACAATGAGGTGTGTGTATGTGTGTGTGTGTTTATGCCCGCTGAGAGACATGGAAAGATTGCTTGCATAGCATGTCAGCTTAAATTTGCTTTTATCTAGATCACGAGGCTTGACAGCCATCCAAACTGTGCAGAGGATCATTTATTACTGTGTTGTCTGCATGTAAGATCTGAAGCCCTATGTGTGTGTTTGTGTGTGTGTGTGTGTGTGTGTGTGTGTGTATGTGTGTGCGGTACAGGGTCAACATGAACACGTGTGGACCTGATAAGCCAGAAAATATCTGTCTAGCTAAGACATGGGCTCTGCTCCAAACATCATCGATTACAGAACACAGTGGCTTCATTATCACATCGAATGGAAGCTGGAGTGCTGATATCACTGTGCACTGATTCACACTGCCACATTGTGTGCATTTGACTGTGTAACCAAAGGCACTAGTCCAACAGACATCCACAAAGACTCCAGTTCAACTGATTACTGCCTAGTAAAAGGCTTTGCACAGACGACTGCCCACTATCTCACAGGGCCGGTCGGTTCGGTGTGTGTGTCCATGGCAGTAAAAAGGCTTGTCATGTCACTGTGGTGTAAGTCTTCAGCTCTGCAGCCAGAACGCGTGTCGTCCGAGGCGCAGCTGACTTTCAAAGTGCAGCTGCAGCGGAGAGCACTGTGGCAGTCAAGGGTAAAATATTTTTATACAGCAGCATTACTGATTTGCTCGAGCAAAAAGGCCTCGAGGGAAATTAAGGAGCCGAGAGGGTAAAGGAGTTCTTTTATAAGACATCGGTTCAAAGTACAGCGCTCAAAAAGTGCAACCTAACAAAGAACCATTTGTCTCTAATATTACAAATATTCTGCACCATTTGCACATCTTTGCACCGATCATGGCCTGATAGTCTGCTGTAATATGCTCCGCCATTTTGTACTGTTCAAGCACACTAAGGCACTGCGTGAGAACTCCTCGTGTTCTCTCAAGCTCCACGGATTTTCTTTGCAGGAGTTTGTCATGGAATGCAGTCGTTTTTAATGTTAGCACTTTTTCCTGCAAAGACATGCCAAAATGTCTGCTTTTAAAAAGGCCTATTATAGACGGATCTGACCAGAAGCAAAACCAGTATTGTGTAAAAATCTACAGTATTGTTGCTGTGGCTTTCATTTTGTAAATTTTGTAGTTGTTGTTGGTTTCTTTTGCTGACAGCATCACAAAGGGCTGGTGATGTGTGAGACAACACTCTGTGAGTGCTTGAAACTTTCTTCAGTGATAACCACAAAACAAAATGAATTTCATCAAGAAAAAGAGCTGACCAGTGTCACGGATAAGAGGTTGAAATGTTTGCAATGATTTCTGCTAAGCACTGGAATGCCTCACATATCCTCACCAAATACAAATAAACATGTAAAAAGGTAAACTAACACCCTTCTTTACCTCGCACTCATGCAAGGAATGTCACTTGCCGATTTGACTCTCAGATCTCTCTCTTCCTGTCACTCTCTGTTTCTGCAGCCATGCCAAGAGGGTCTCTCTCTACTGCCCCAGTGGCTGCTGTGTAATATGTAGATGGCAGTGAAGGAGAAAGCTATGATTGGTGGTCTAGCCAGCAGGCTCTATGTGATTGGCTGAGTGACCACTACAGGGGAGGCTGGTATTTATAGATGTTGCTCATCAGAACACTGAAACTGGAGCCTGTGGACCTCATGGTTATTCCTGTAGGAGCCATGAGACTGTTTGCACACACACACACATACACACACACACACACACACTCAGTCAGACAGACAAGTGCATACAGGAACTCAGAAACTTTCTCTTAAAACAAACTCACTATCTCTACAACAAAACGACAGCGAGGAGATAGTTATCACTACAAAAAACATATTTTCAGGTATCTTAATAAAAGCGGGAACACAGCATCTGTTGACAAGTTAAGTTTCCCTACAATGAACACTTCAAATACTGTCCCATTAAACACTTATCATGCTGCCCATGTGTCTTTCTCTCTCTCTCACACACACACACACACACACACACACA
Organism: Siniperca chuatsi; assembly: GCF_020085105.1. Classification (NCBI taxonomy): domain Eukaryota; kingdom Metazoa; phylum Chordata; class Actinopteri; order Centrarchiformes; family Sinipercidae; genus Siniperca; species Siniperca chuatsi. Next base: position 25,979,955 of record NC_058044.1, on the reverse strand, counting down.
CATCCCCACCCAAAAACATAAAACTGCCTCTCATTCTTCACATTCATGCCCACGTCAACTGGACATTCAGAAGATACCTAAACCCTGGCAACCACACACACACACACAGCATTATCTGGTGGGCAGGCGTACAGCGTGGTGGGTTCATAGATAGATACATAGAAAGTAATTTCTTACGTGGATAAAGTTACTCTATAAACACCTGCAATGAATCACAGGTTTTTATGTGAGTCTGTTAGTGTTAAATGACAGATCCATCAACCTGCAAGCACTGGAGAGAAACGAAAAGGAGCATTTATTTATCTAAAATCTATCTATCTATCTTAAAAAGTGACTGTATATCACATGGACAAAGTTACTAGTCCAATGAGTTCTAGGTTGGTTAGACTTTAAAGGTCACCCTAAGTTACTCAGTTGCTTTCTGTAAGAGAAAGAATAATATACAAGCAGAGGTTCAACTTGGAAACAGTATTTGAGAAAAAGATCTCACCAATAGGTCCATTTAGTTCAAGAATCATGATTCAAGATGTGATATGATCGGAAGCTCCAGAACAGCAACTAATTGGATCTAGTGATGGGAACCTTGAAGCTCAGCTTTGAAGCGAACGAGGAGGATGAGAAGTCCTTGAGTGCTCAGAAAAAATAGACACTTGAATGTCTACAATTTCATGACAACTGGGCAAATTTCATCTGCTATTGAAGATCATGTAATGTGATCAAAAGCTCCAGAACAGAGCTAATAAATGTACCTGTTTTCTCAAGTTACAGGCACTTTCTCAATATTTGAGGGTATTTTTTTAAGGTATCATCTAAAGTTTATATGTGAAACAAGCTAGTAAAATCTCAGTGTTCACTGAGTAAGAAAATATTTTTCAATAAAACCAAAACCATCTATTTGTTTCCTCTTTCAGAAATCTATGTTTCCCTTTGTTTGCTTTGCGAGATGAATACAAAACATACATACACATGTAAAGAGAGCAACAGTGTTAGCTTAAGAGGTTTGAGTAACTCCGCTTATGCAAAATGCAACATGTCTTGGTGCTTCCAGTGATGGATTTCTTCCTGTCTCATTGTTGAATATTGGTGTAAAATGAGAACATGGAAAGAAGCTCTTTGATGCTGAGGGACTGACATCAAAATATGGTATCAACCAATGATTGCCCTTTTTGGCTGCAGACCGCATTCACACACAGAAAAACCTTCACAGTCCACGAGTTCCTTACAGTATCCACAGCGAGTCCCCCCCTCGAACACGAAGCCGTTTGTCACTGCACCATATCGACGCAAGGCCGACAACTTCCAGTGGCCAATGACGTCAGGAGGGACGCCTCTGGTGAGGACCAATAGGTTGTTGCACAGGTGGAGGGAGGCGGGGCCGCTTTCCAGTTTGGTACCTGGCTCGACATTGACGCTGAACCTGTGGACTGAAGGAGAGACAGAGAGAGAGACAGAGAGGAGAGGAGAAGCTTGAAAAGAGTGTAGTGTGAGTGGTTTTCACATACTCTGTCATACTGACTTAAAGACAGTTGAAGTATCATTGATCAGAAAGCACATCAATCACACAATAAATGAGGTGGAACATAAAAACAAACCAAGCAAGCTCTGCTTGCTGCAATTTGTCATCTCTCTGTTTGTACAGATGTTACTTTTCAGTGCCAAGGTCTTTCTCTCCCTCTCACAGCTAAACATAAACTGTAGAGTGTCCCATGTAGTACATAATAGTATGTATATACAGCATGTGCGCATACAACACCATTAGTGGAGCCAAGTTAATAATATTCATCATCATTAGGGGTTCAAGCCCCGAAGGGGCTGAAACCCTTTTATGTTTGAGCTGGTTTATTATTATTATTATTAATTTGTCTGCCACTTCGGCTCAAATTCCCATGAGCTGCATTGAGCTAGAAACACGAAACTCTGCCCAATAACTGAAAATGATGTGCATGTGCTTCCACAGAAATATGAGCCCAATCGACCACATGGTGGCGCTGTAATTAAGGCCCAAAAATGCAAATTTGAACAGGCCATGCCCCTCACACGTTAAGTCTGAATGGCTTGAAATTTCTCTCACATGTCCAGCTCAATGTGCTCGACAAAAAAGCTTCTTGGACCACTAAAGTCTGTCTAACTAGATCTTTCGCCATTTTGAATTTTTTGCAAAACACATTTTTGACATCTCCTCCTAAACCGTAGGTCCGATTGCTACTAAATTTTCGGTGGATCATCATTGGACAAAGCTTATCAAAAGTTGCATACGGCTTGTTGATATCTTATTTAGTTTTCAAGATATTGACCAATGAACTTCAAAAAGGGCGTGGCTCAACACATAAATAGACCAAAGTCAACAAACTTAGAGGATATGTCCACAGAAGTACCCGAAACATACCCTGAAAGTTTTATTCACATCGACCACTAGGGGGACACTACAAATGCAAAAAATGCGTGTGGCATAACAATTAAAAATTGTTTTCTTCATTCTATTTGTGAAAATGCAAAAAAGGGAGGTTTCACTGCTTTTGTCACGTCTAGGCCACATTTGACCAGGTCCAGATCAAAAGCTTTAAACTTCTAACGGCCTGTGTTGCCTTGAATTGCTGCTTGCAGCTGTATTCCTTAAAATATTTGCAGTTTTTTAACCAAGCTTTGAAAAACAAGAAGTGACGTTTAAATTACATGACAAACATGAATTAGTATTTATTCATAAAAAATGAGTTGCATGTAGAGACTTAATAGAGTGAGTTCACTTCGCTTCATCTGAGACTGTGGAACAGACTGAAAGAGAACCTGGAAAATGTTCTCCAACATGAGCTCTTAATATCAAGAAAACTGCAGTTTGTGAGTTTCAAGGGGGGGTTGCATTATGTGATGTTCACATAGTGACAGAGGAACAGAATGCTTGTGGATAATATGATTAAGGAGATATGGATGGAGCCTCAAAAATATGCTGCAGGTGATGTTTTGGAAAGGAGGAGGAAGAATTACCTATTCAGAAAAATGTTTAGAAATATAAGTACTGATAGTACTGCCTAGTACTGCAACAAAAAATGTAAATTCAACTCACAGCCTGGCTGTGAAGTGCAGTTAAAAATCAGGCTGGAGTTATTTAAATATGCAATTAAAATTCATGATGGTTGAGAGAACATTTCTCAATAAGACAAGTTAAAAAGGAAAGTTGGGACAGAGGTAAAAAGTTATTTGTGAGGGGTCCAAGTTAGAATCCTTGGGTGAACCACTGCAAACTTGTAATTGAAAGCCAGGAGTTTTTAACAATAGATAAAATGCTGGTGTTTAGCACTTAACTGTATCAAGCAGGAGGAGTTCATCTAAAAGACTGTATCATTTCCTACAGAATTTACCGGGGTAACAGACTTTTTTTTACTCTTCTTGAAAACTTCTTATTGTGCAGGGCCTCTAAAGGATAACTAGAGGAAGGGGCAACAATTAAATGCTACACTAGAAACGACCCCTGAGTTGCAGTATTTCTTAAAAACTATACTGCACTTTAATATTAAATAAACCTCATAACTTGTATAAGGGCAACTCTATCTAGCACAGTCCTTTGTGTGGACTTTATACACCCTTCTCCTTTTTCCCTCGGCTAGCCACTTTCCACTGAAAAGAAAGTTGCCAAGTTGAGACAGCAGATTTTGCAGATACAGAAGGACCAGAGTGATGGAAAACAGATTACTGAATACTGAATCAACCACTCCTTTAAACAAATAAGAGGAATGCTGCTAGTACTGCTGATCCACAGAAAACAGCCTCCTCTTCAGCTTTGTGCAGCTCTCTGGGAACTTCTTCTGGTACATATTGCAAACACAAAAACTAACCTGATGCAAAACAACTAGCTGAATGTTGTATGTTATTCCAACTGCATCTTAATGAACCAACGTTCCCCTTCAACACATTGATCCTTCACACATCACATCCTTGAACAAGGACTGTGACATCCCCACAAGGCCAAACCACTGACCTTCTCCGAGGCTGTAGCAGACGCGTGCATCCCAGGCCAGCAGGGCATCTCGGCTGGTGAAGCCCAGGACCAGCGTGTGTGCCAGACAGAGGATGGAGAGGGTGTAGGATACCCCGTCATACCCGGGCCCTGGCTCCACACCACAGATCCCCTGACGGAGCGGAGTAAAATACACTGAGAATCTTTAAACTGTATCACCAGTATTCTCTTTTATTCTGTGTTCTTTTTATCACAAAGGAAATAGCTGCACTTGACAAACTATGTGTGGATACTTTTCCAGCTAAAGGAGGTGAGAAACTGAAACTTATGAGCTCATCCATCACATTATTTGGTCTACTGGCTCAACATGTGTCTCATGCAGTCTCATGGCAGCAGCAGAAAGCCTGAGGTATGTGATGCAACAACACTAAAGAGCTGCAATAAACCTGCCACCTGTGCGGTTCACCTGCACTTGAGATCAGCAGCAGGAAGCCTTTGGTCTGCTGCAGCTGAACGTACCTCCAGTGTCACATTGAGCCTCTCCTTGTGGCCCTTCTCCTTCCCTTTCTTCTTATCCTTATACACCAGCAGAGACAGACAGTCTGATGCAGAGAGACAGGATGGACACACACAGAGTGAGGAGCTTTAAAGACCGACAGGCTTAAAAGTCAATTTAGTGATTATTAGCAGAATGCAGAATAACAACAGCGTCACTTTTTTTGTATTCTCCACGCTGCGTGCCTGCCTGTGTTTGTGGCACAGCTGTCATGACAAACTCTAAAACAATGAACTGATCCACTGGCACAGCTGATGATGAAAGTTAAGACACAAGTACAACAACACACACACATACAGAGCAGAGTAGCCTACATTATTCCCACCACTCTGCCTAGTTTCTCCAAGGACACAGCAGTGGCCTACAGCTTGAGCCATATGTTTGTGTATGCTGAGAGGCACAGTGCCTGTCCTCACAGCATCCCAATTCCGTTTTAAAGACATGCTGCTTTCTTTTTCTGCCAAGCTTTCGGAGAGAAACCTGTGTTAGACTATGGCAATGTCACAGTTTATGTTTTCAGATGGAAGGCTTTCAAATAATTACCCTTAAATCCAGCTGGCACAGAAACCCCCAATTTATGTCCAGAATATAAAGGTGAATTTGGTCAATTAAATAAATTAAATCTATCAATTCAGCTGGTGTATTGCGTAACATCTTCACGTGTTGACGCGGATATGTTGCGTTATGCGCTCCCGTGGCGCACAGCCAAGGCACCAGTTGACAAGTTGTGATTAGTTTAACTGCAGAAAGCCAGATGACATTAGTGCCGTTGAAAGAATGAGCTGCATTTTTCTGTGTCGCTGTGAAAATGTGCACATTTTGAGTGGGAATAATAAGAGCTGATCGTTAAAATAAAAGCGGTTTGCCACATACCTGCGACCGGAGAGGGCTTCCGAAGAACGACCCACCGAGTCTTCCACTGTGGAGAAGTTTGTAAAGAATCAATAAATGACAACGTATGTTCCTTTAGTTGGCCCTGAAGTATGGAAAGACATTTTGAAGCTCTAAAATAAGAGGAATATTGGAGGAATTAACCTTTTTTCCATCTCTAAACTTGACTTGTCCCTCCGCGACAACTGTATCCGTCATCTTCTGTCATGGTTCCGAGCAGCTGTGTATGTGTGTGTGTGTGTGTGTGTGTGTGTGCCTTGTACGTAGCCTCGACCCCAGTCCAGAGAGAGAGAGAGAGAGAGAGAGAGAGAGAGAGAGAGAGAGGAGGTCACTTTTCAAAATAGCCTCTACAGCCCAGGCCCCGCAGGCAGACTGCACTCTCTCCCCAATAATCAGACCACCGAGGCCGCGGGGTCCTGCCAAGTTAGTACAGTTGTCACCCTGCGTCAAGTGCTTATTGTTTACAATGGAACTAATTTGATTAAAACCGCATAACTCGCGCACCTATCACTTAACTCATGAGGCTGGCTCTCAGCCGGCGTTAGACAGGGATTCATGTTGCCTTAATGCTGATCAGTGGGGCCTCAGCTCTGTCTGTGGAAAGCCGGAGGAATCTGTAAAAGCCGGCTCGAGAATAATGCCAATTAAGAGATGTGAAACGAGCAAATTAGCTTCAAATCCACAACAACACATAAATGATTATACAAGATCACTAGTCAAGAAAATATTTTATTATGTGAACATGATATGTCCATATACTGAATGAGCAAATCCTGAGGGCAAAGGGGGACTACAGCAGTCCAGCTGGTTTTACTGTTGTCTCACAGCAACGAGGTCCAGGGTAATATAAATCCTTGCATTGCTCTAGACCAAGGCACTTGACTCAGGACTGGATGTTTTGGGGGTGGTATTACTTCCAGGGCCTCTCTAAGTTCAGGGGCATTTATTCCTGGAATGACGTTTATGAATTTAATGAACTAGCTGGTGGGATAAAGTGCCAGGACAAAGAAGAACAAACACTTATGTCATTCCTTCACTGTGTTATCCTACACAATGCAGACAGCTGACAGTTTCTCATGGCTGCCTTTTCAACATGTTAATTGTAATTCAGGTGGCTGACATGTTGAACCTTTGATAAAGGGGAACTCCAGAGATTTTACACATGAAGATGAGTTTGCTCGCCATGGTTGGTAGGCTACTACTCAGTTTGTGAAAACAGCTGTATCATGTCTTCTGATGATGTCTTGGTCTGGGCTTGAAGAAGGCACATTTTAAACAGAAAATCTGCGTTGACTGAGAACTAACGAAAGATGCTGTGGAGTTGCATTGTGGGAAATGTAGGATCTAACATTTTTAGAGCTTGCCCCATACTGAGGACTGAAAGTCAGAATATTTCAGCCTCTGTGAGTTTGTATTCACAAGTCCCCCAACTTTATAGAAGAGCAATACTAAATTGCTGGAGTACCCCTTTAAATTATAGATGTATGTCAAAATACAGAACCAAAGAACTACTCCTGCAGGGGCACAACAGATACTGATGGAGAAGTTCCAGGAAGTGCAGTGCTGTGTCCCAATTCCGTAGCTCTACTACATGCTCTTTGTATACACTATATACTAATTGTTGTAGATACTGTTTTTGCATTTAACATACAAGATATAAATATACTTTACTTTAGCATTCAAAACATGAGCCGATAAACATAAATCAAACCGTTTTGCCACTTAACCTTCACAACTAGACAGCAAAATGTTTTCCCAAAGATCCAATCGTTATTTTTTGTGTTTTTACTGAGGAGTTCCTGCAGCTGTTTCACCACCACCCACAATTTGTTTGATTTTTTTTGCAGTTGAGCAGCTTCTATCAAGGGTTTTTTAGTCTGCTTACTTACCAACCACTACACTACCAGTGGTGGAAGAAGTACTTAGATCCTTTACTTAAGTAAAAGTAGCAATACCACAATTCAAAAATAATTCCATTACAAGTGAAAGTCCTGCAGTTAAAAAAATGACATACAGAAGTTTTCTAAAAATCAGCAAAGTATACTTAAATTGTTCAAAGTAAAAGTACTCATCATGCAGCATGGTCCCTATTAGAGGTCTATATTGTTATATATTATATTATTGAACATTAATTAATTATTATTGATGCATTAATCTGTAAGAAACATTTTGTTGCCTGTGGCAGCTGGTCGATGTAGATCTAGTTTTAACTTCTGTATATACTGTGAGGTATTTTCATCTAAGCATGCATTATTTTTTATAGGATGATTGTGTTTTTTGTTTGCAAATGATTCATCTGTAGCCAGTGATAATAACTGTGAAAATAAGTACAATATTTCCCTCTGAAATGTAGTGGAATTAGAGTACAAAGTAGCATTAACTGGAAAGTCCCTCAAAGCTGTACTTAAGTACAGTACTTGAGTGAACGTACTTAGTTACTTTCCACCGCTGCACAGTACATACTGAGAATGAGTATGTTGTATGGAAATGGGACACAGCATTTGATTCATCTCAGCCTGCCGCCTTCTAATGGCAGCCCTCCGTGAGGGTTTGGGAGCAGCTGCACAGTTGTTGACGCTGGGCCCTTCGACTCAACTTGACATTGTTTCAGCTGCTGTGAACAACATTGCGGTCAGAGTCACAGAGACAACATCAGCAGGTCAGACAGTCTGTGAGTCAACTAAACATCGGGCTCCTCAAACAAAGGTTGCTTTCAATTTACTCCGGTCTATCTGCCCTTTGCCGTCACTCTGCTCCAACTGTCTCTTGGCTTTGACCATGGAGGGCAAGTCCGAAGTCTGATACACTGCCGACCTCATCCTGCTGCCACGGCAACGCAGCTCCAAGGCCACACCCTCCCACTTCCTGTCCAGCTCTGAACCCTGGGGGCCCCGGAGGTCTCGGGGCCCTCTGCGAGTTTGCCTGCTGTCTTCTGGGTCATGGGTAGCCCCGATTTTGTCCAAATCCAAGGCTCGTTTTGGGGTTGAGTGGTTAGAGCGGGATGAAGGTGACTTGGATTTGCGACGTGAGCGAAGAGGAGGCCGTGGAGGAGGAGGAGGAGAAGGAGGAGAGGGAGGGACCGGGTTGGAAGATGTAGTCCTTCTGCTGGGCATTTTGAAACCTCCTCCTCCTCTTTCCCTCCCTCTCCATTTGTCTCTGTCTTTACCTAAGGAAGAAGAGGCTGCTTTAAAAAGAGGGACAACAAAAGAGACAGACGGAGGAGACAAAAGAAATGACAAAGCACTCACCAGCACTGCAAACAATCCGCATGCAAGGAACACTCAGAGGAAACACAAAATAAGAGCAAAATGTTCTGCATTTGTTGGTAAAAGTCTGTGGTGCAGTGAGAAATGAAATACAAAAACAAGAGCGCACAAACTATGAACTAAAGCTAGAAGATACAGTGCCAAGAAAAAACGTTTGGAATTACTTGCATTTATTTATGAATTTGTCTTAAAATATGGCCTGAGGAATGGGCCAAAGTTTGCTCTGAGCGGTGTGCAGGTCTGATCCACAGCTACTGGAAGTGTTTGATTGAGGTCATTGCTACCAAAGGAGGTTCAACCAGATATTAAATCTAACGATTCATTTACTTTCAGATAACATTTTAGATCAGATAACATTTTATGACTAAATTAAGCAGAAAACCAGGTAATTCCAAAGGGTTCACTCTCTTTATCTTGGCACTGTAGCTTCATCCCTCTGTATGTTTATGTGCATGTGAAGAAGACAGTGAGAAATTAAGAAGAATATTCACATTCTGTCATATGTCACACTCTGACAGCCATGACCAGCATATAGCCAACTGTTGCAACACCACGGACACACACACACACACACACACACACACACACACACACACACACACACAGAGAGCTGGATTGCAGCAGGAAACTAAGTGGATGTGACAGATATTCCCATGCTGGCTGTTGGCTATGACATCATGGGAAAGAGGGTTAGATGGTGCTCACTGTGAATGTGTGTGTGAGTGAAAAGAGACTGTCCCCACATCTTAATACAGACTGCTGCCATCTACTGGCTGAGAGAAACATTTTCAGTGACAGCTGATTTGCCTGTTTGTTCACACAGCTCTATTTTTTTTAATAATTATGTGACTTTGACTTTAAACCTGTTGCTGCTATTGTCTCATTTCTAGCATATCTAGCATGGCTATAGACTCTGGTGAATGTACAGTGGATACAGTACAGTACAGTATATAGTACAAGGCTGTCCCACGTAAGTAGAAGTGCTGCCGCTTGACTTCGATATTACTCAGCTGCAAGTAAAATGACTTGTTACAAAAGGAGGTGAAGTCTGTTTCAGGATTAGCTTTACAAGAGAAGAGGTAACGTTATGAAGAAACATCTTAAAGACCCTACACATCCTTGGTCTACAGGTGTTTCCTCTTATTTCCTGATTAGGCCTCTCCTACACCTTTGTGGGTGTGCAGAGCCTTTAGTGATTGTGCCTTAAAAGTGCAACTGTATACTACTCAACAATAACAAAAAAGTACAAAATATTTCAAGTGAAAATAGAATTACTTATGTTAAGGTGTACTAAAGCAAAAACAAGTAAATAAAAATTACTCAGTTCAGTAACTACAGTACTTTCAATTAGTTAATTTCCAACCCTGGATATAATACAGTGCGATCCAGTTTGCCTAAGTTCAGCTGAGGAAGTGTTTTCTCTCCTTCTCTTCCTCCTATTCCTCTTTCTGTCCACCATAGTTTTATTCCTTCTCTCACCAGCAGATGGAGCCATTTGAGATCAAAAGCCAAATTGTGCTGATACACTAGGAGGTGACTATTTAGTTGACCAGTGGACATGGGCAATGGTCCCAGCAAGTGCCAGTGAATTGAAACACCAAGCCCAAACTGTATTCATATAACAGCTTCTGTGAACAAGGTTTTCCTCATGCAATTACAGCAACAAAACACCCAGAGATTGGTTTACTTCCAAGAAATCTCAGCACTTAATAATCTCTTTTTTTTTGCTCTTTTTTAATCCTCATCTGAAAAATGTATAATACTACAAAGGAAACAACTATCAACTGTCCTCATGAATACAGATTCTTGTTTTTTTGTCCTTTCCTATCTATTTTCCTGACATTGTCCTTGACAGAGTCTTATCTGAACACTTAAAAAATCCCACAGACTCATACATCACAGCCAGACAGGAACTTGTGTTTTTTGTGTGTCTGTGTGTGTAAGTGAGAGGGGAGAAAGTGGAACAGGCAAAGATATTTTATCTCTCTTTCTCTAATGTTTTGCTTAACTATATGGACCGGTTAAATACAGTTGCTGCTGTTGTCACATGTCAGTCCCGGAGGAAACACAAACACAACAAACAACACTGAAGAATTATTCTAATGAAAACCGCTGCAGAATAAGATCATCATGTGATGTTGTGATGCAAAAGATACACACAGATGTAGACACTCTGTGTTTGTACGTGAGCACGAGCATGTATGTGTCAAGTGTGTGTGTGTGTGTGTGTGTGTGTGTGTGTGTGAGAGGATAAGGAAGAAACAGAACCTAGTTTTGTTTGTGGGCTGCCAAAGAGCCCAGCATGACAAAGCTTGCCTAACAAGGCATTGAGCAGAGGGGAACCCATGCATAGCTAATAGCCCAGTCCCCCCAAAAGCCTTTGTACCCCGAAACAAAAGCCCTGTCCTTCAGACAAACACACACACACACACAGAAGAAGCAACAGAGAGAGGAGAGGAATATCAAGTAAGATAAATAGGAGAGAGGTGGTACAGATGGAGTCAGGTGGTCAGAGGTCAAAAACAGAAGGAAAAATAAACTGAAGAATCCATACATATATATATATATATATATATGTATAGCTGTCATATAAATGTAGTGGAGTAAAATGTACGTAGTTCCCTCTGAAATGTGGTGGAGTAGAAGTATAAAGTGTAGCAGAAAATGTAAATACTCAAGTAAAGTACCTCAAAACTGTACTTCACTAACTGTACTGACATTTACTGAGGTACAGTTACATTCCACCACTGGTTATTACCATGGTGATATTCTGTTTGACATTAAAAATCAGGATTATGAAGACGCACAGAAATGCTTTAACCTTAGATGAAAAACGACATGTAAACATTGATTCCAGTTCAGTGCCTCCATGCACAGAAGTGCTGAGGACAAATTTGAGGCACATACTTATAACAAATGAAGTGAGGCAAACAGAATAAATCGGATATTATTGAAAGTCTAAGAAAAGAAAGGAGGCCGCTCACATGAGGCTCTACAGGGAGAGTTCAACCTTTAAAACATTTATTTGATCTATTTACAGACAGTACAGCCAACTGAACAGAACAGAGGATAATTGATTTCTATTGTGACACAACTGAAGAAACAGCATGGCTGCATTGCAATTCAACAATGACTATAGCAATACGGTGATTTCACAAAGTTGACTATATACAAATGAATACTTCGATCGAAAAAATGAAAAGGATGTGGGATAAATTAATAGTACAGGATGAAGTAAGAGTAAAACCTTTAAAAAGTGAAATGGTTTGTGTTGTTAGTCCATGTTTTCCAGCTAAAACCCTGCAGGGAAAGACAGTTTGAAACACTGATGAATTGCTACACTGTGGAAAAAAAACAAAAAACTGATGCTGCTGTGTGATGTAGCGTAAAGACGAAAAATGGAGATGAAAAAGAGAAAACTGCTCATGTACAGTCAATGCAGACGTTTCTGATAATTTGGTCAGAGAGTGGGATTGCATGTGTCTGCACTCGCTATATTCTGTTAGCAACAAATGACACGAGAAATGCCTGAGGTGAGAGAAAAGTGGTGGAAACACAGAATGTACTGTGCTCAAGTGGATAAGAACAGCTGAGCAAATGTGTGTGTTCATGGCACTGTAGCATATGTTTGTATTTATGGGGTCAGGCCCGCTGTGTCAGCAAGCAGTGTGCTAAAAAGCATGTAATAAGTTAATAATACATGGTCCACTTAAAAGTGCAGTGACGTAGCCTCCATACCACTGAGGATTTGGAACAGCTTGTGATTGTTAGCAAATTGTTTTCTGGCCCTATGGCAGCTCAACCACTTGTAGAGTGAAACTGACATTTTGAAAGGTTAAAGCAAAAAAAGAAAAGGGAGAAAATATTTTTTAAAAATGTGTAAAGATGTGTAAAGTCTTGTTTGTAATTGGCTAAAGTGCATTGTTAGATTCTGTACACTGGGGGGGATGGAGGAGGGAGTTTGGCACTGGTCAACACCAATTCATCCTGAGCTCGTCCTCGAGCTTACATCTCCAGAAAAAAAAGGTTCACATAGATACACACCACGCCTGGAAACTCCAAAGACAAGTTCTGTCCAAGCCTAATGCATCCATTTTCCTCTCTTCGTGTGTCTAACCTAACTTCAGGCTGTTGTTGACTTATAGCAGATGCTGGCCGCAAGGTGGTGCATACATCACTATATCAACTCACTACATCCATTGTTTGACTAAATTAACACTCATTTCTACTGCATGTGATGAAAGTCTCAGCTCAATCTTTTACATTATTTACTGTATTTTACACTTGAATCTAGAATTAAATGTTCCGTAATTTTAATTAGACAGTAGAAAGTGATTTATGAAATTAAAGGAGGAGATCTGGATGCATTCTGGGCCAACAAGAAACTTCAAACTGACTTTAATGGGTCTCCAGTCCCGCTCACAGTCAGGTGAAGGAAGAGGTGAAAGTTCAAAAGTTTCAAGAGTTCACACAGGGGCAGTACCTGAGCTAGGCCGACAGTCCTGTGCTTGTTGTTGGGGTCGGGGGTGGGGTTTGTACTGTAGGGCTGAGGGAGTGACGTAGTTGAGGCTGGGGCTGTTAATGTCCCCCTCTCCCACAAGAGTTAGATCAGACAGGGTGTCCTCCACCAGCATCTGGACAGATTCTCCCCTGACAGAGTCCTGGAGGAGACAACGCTGGGCACCCTGGGACGGGTGGATGGGGGAGATGGTGCCAAGATATGGAGGAGGTGGTCTGGTTTTCCTCCCCCCTCCACTCTCAGTGCCCAGTGCAGAGTCCAAGCTCTGGGACTGATGGCTTGCGTTGAGCAAGTGGGTGCCGCCTCCTCCTCCCCTGTCGTTGCTGTTCGCCTTATTGCCCTGGCGACCGCTGCTAGGGAGGCTGCCGTTGTTGGGGTTACGGGAATACGGGGTGGAGCAACTGGGCTCAGGGTCGTAGGGAGGAGGCACAGCCTGGTTGGTTTCCACTGGCGACAGGCGCAGAAAGTCTGGGAGCTGCAGGTCGCTTTTGTTTAGCAGGCCTCGCTGGTCGTCTGCTCGGTTGCTCTGAGCTTTGGATATGAGGTTGAAGAACTCTGCAGGCAAACACGCACACACAACAAACAGAAACAGGTGTACAGACACACATAAGCACACACACATTCATGCATGTGCACACACACTCACACAAATTAATGATCACCCAAAATGACATCTTAAAAAACAGTAAAACACATTCATTGTAATTCAGAAAACATGCAGCAGAGGGTGTGTATTAATCAGTTAGACAAGTCAAAGCTACATTCAGTGTGAGCAGGGGTGACTGTGCTACATGTAGCTAGCTAGCTTTGAAAGCATTTGCCTGCAGACAGGCAAAAGGGTTAGTGTGATCACAGTAACAAAGCTACAGAAACAAAAGAGACAGAGGGCGGTCGTTCAGTCTTTACCTTCAGCTTCGTCTATATTAATCTTTTTCTGCTTTCTTTTCTCCGGAGCCTTATGGAGAGAGACAGAGTGGTTGGGTAAGGGCTGGCTGCGTGTGTCAGGGCTGGGCCCAGCCTTGCCGTTTTCCCCATGGGGGTGGGCTGAACCAGCTTTCCCTGATGGCCTGTCCTCCCCCTGGGGGCCACAAGGAGAGCGGAGCAGGGCATTAAAGCCCTGGTGAGTCATGATGGTGCAAATATGGGCACAAGTAATGACAACACGTGGGGACTAGTGCTACTGAAAGTGAGGATGGTGACAAATTGTAAAATGAGAACAATTTGATGGGGGGTAGGGGCCACAAGTTTCAAAGACGCTGCTTTTGAGAAGAAGGACAATTAAATGGGATCAAAGTAATTATGATAATGAAATTGTTGGTTATGTGTAATTGATAATCGTTGACATGTATTGAAAATAATTCTATATAAAACATATATCTTTGATAAATTCTAATTAAAAGACAGGTGGGATGTTCCATTCAGACAACCGCAATGCCCAACACTGTGTGTACTAAGCATTACCAACATGTAGGGTAACAGTAACACACACCACAACACCAGAGGGACCAACTTTCTACTACTTAAAGCCACACTACTGCCCTTGAAGTGGGAAACAGCCTGTTTTTTGTGTGTTTTTTAAAAAAAAGGTTCTTGTAAAATCAACCAAGAAAGCAATAAATGACCATTTCAGATGGTCATCAATAAGATTAAACCCCAATAATATCAAGGAAACCTAGACAGCAATCTAAATTACTACTGCCACCAACAAATAAGTCCTTTCTAGGTGCACAGAGGGAGGGAGTTTTCGAGGTTCTGAGACCCAGCAAATGCTCTGCGAGGCTGGGCTACTAACACCTGGCCACTGGGTTATGGAAAAAAGAGAACCAGCAAACCAGAGAGAAAAGTTGATGATGCATTCGGCCACAGGCAGACCACAATAATGGAACATTAGGAACCTTGAGAGTGTGACGAGGCTCTCGGCCCCACAGCAACAGTGCACATAAATACAGTCACACACAGCCCGAATGCTGCCAGAGACACACATCATACACCTGCGTACATTTTTAACACATTGCAAACAGACATGGGTGATTGAAGACAGCAAGAGAGACACTTAGTAGCGTGACATCATCAACCAGGAAGTGGGACATTTGGTGGGTTATGGAACATTCCAGAGCGAGAAGAAAATGGTAAATAAGAAGCTGGAGGAGATCTTACTGTTGCTGGTTGGTTTCTGCTTGTTGAGGGGACTACTACTTTCTGTTTGTCTGCTGAATGAAGGAAAGAGAGCAGATGTAGAGATACAGATGCAAAAATGATAATTAATATAATATAATAATAATTGAGACAGTAATACAAGTACTAGGTTTTTGTTAAGTATTTTGTCAATGAGAGACAGCAGGTTAAATTTATTATTGACAGCAACTGCATGTGTGTGTGTTCCTTACCTTTTCCAGGAGTGTGTTCTGCTATATCTAATACCACTCGCAGCCCGTCCAGGTTGGATATAGGAAGACCTAGATCTAATGGCTCCAACTCCCCACTCTGCATTGCACAGACACAGACACAGATACAAACAGTTTGACGTCATCACATTCACAGCCTGTATGTCTATTTCCTTCTGTATCTACAGGGAGCCAGAATGAGGGGGGACTTACAATGCGTGCCACCAAGTCAGAGAGGTGCAGGCCATATTTGGCCACCACAGGTCTGAGGACCTCAGTCACTGGCTTGGTGGGCTTCGCTTTTAAGCCCACTGAACGGTTAATAGGGACCAAGTCGAGTCTGCAAAAGAAGAAAACAGAATTCAAGTTTTCTGTAGCCGCTGCACAAGTGGAAATTGTGGTTTCAAGACCAGCATTTACTCTCAGTATAATTCCTTGTATTGGTTTGAAATGTTTGAAAGCTTATGGTGATTACTGCATTTTACTGTACCTGAAGAGAGTGCGTTTTTCTAGTCGGAGGTCCCGAGAGCACAATGTCATACAGTCTTGGTCCAAAACAAGTGGCTGAGAGAGTGAGACAGAGAAAAAGAGAGAAGTCATCATGAAAGACGTACAGTTAGTTGCCCAACCCCAAAGTGTGATCACTGACTGTTAAATAAAAGAGCACAAGATAAACCTGTGAAAATCACTGCTCTCTGACCCTCTGACTGATATGAAATGCTTCTTTCTAGGTAGGACGGTGTAGTCCCTCATTCGTCCAGGTGTGTTCTATCGTAGAAAAGGTTTCAGTCGTAGTCATCTGGACACTGTTTTCAGAATCAAGACGTTTCGGCTCCCATCCGGAAGTCATTCTCAATTGTGAAAAAATTGGACGGGAACTGGAAATTTAAGCTAATCTGAGTTACATAAGCCCTGCCCTCAGGAGGGGATCTGCCTGAGTATCTGTTAATAGCTAGTTATTAAAACTAGCTATTAGAAACTAGCTATTAACAGATGACTACGACTGAAACTTCTTTCTAGGTAGTTGTAATCATCATTTCTTACAGCTGCATTAATATTTTTTTGGCCGCATGCAGAACTCCACAAGAAGCTGAAAATCAAACATATTGTTTGTTGTTGTTGACATATAGTGACCTTATAAAGTTGATATGGCTAACATGTTAACAAACTATTGCCTGTTTGAGCACTGAGACAGTAAAGTTACGGGCTATAAAACAAAAAAAATGAGCTGAAAGACATTAAAGCGCCCCGTAGAACTGAGAGGAACTGCAGAGTCAGGTGATAATTCTGTGGGTTCATCACTACAAGCGACATCTTGCACATTACACAGTCTTTTGACCTATTATTTATATAAAAATATTGATTAATGCTGCTTTAAAATTTTTTAGGTAACAACCAGACTTCATTTTGGTTGCTTAATTTGGTGTAGTGTGATTTGTTGTGGTTGTTAATAATTTGTATAAGAGCTTTGAAGCCCAAAATAAAAAGTATTTAGGACAACCCCACATCCACTTGTGTTGTACCTTCTCCCCTCCAACCAGGAAGAGGTCTATAGCTGCCAGGTTGATGCAGAGCTTCTCACAAAGGCCCAGCAGCAGGTCTCTGATAGACACGCCAGCCCTCAGTGGCACAGAGCAACATGAGCCATCTGGCAAGCTTATGTTACACTGCCTCAAGGGGGCGCTGCCCCCTCCGCGCTCTGTTGACACTGATACTGCGCCACGGGAAACATCACCCTGAAGGAAGAAAACAGAGACAGAGATGGGGAGAGGCAGAGGAGATAGTGAGAGGAGGGTTTGAAAAATAAGATACAATGGAAATGGAGGTTGAGAGGAAGAAAAACAGACATTATTTCAGTATTCAGTGTTTTTTGTTTGAATTGCTTTTAAAACAGATTAATTGAGAGGAAGAGGGTGAAGATAAAGCTGCTCCATGCTGAAATGAATGTCTATGTGACCATTAGTGTAATGTCTAAACTAATTATCTGGTGATGTCTCTTTCCAGACTGACCTCGTTCCTCCCCGACCCTGACGTCCCCAGCTCCAGACTGGCTCCTGAAGACAGCGAACCCTGGGATTCACGGCGACCATTGCTGCCAGAGAAATCTGAAAAATAATACACTCATCAGTAGTGTCTAGAAGAAAGACAAACAAGGGAATAATTCCAAACCTCTACATCCAAAATAAAAAATAGCCCTCCAATTTGAACAGCTCTTTCTATCTCTTCCAATAGGTGTTTAAAATTAGCAAAGCAGTTTAAAAATAGCATATGAACTTTAAAGAATCACTGTTTGGTGGTCTGTGTTACTGAACCAGCAATTTTGTAATTGATTCAAGGATATTTTTTGTTAAGAATTAAACTCTTCAACTTAAAATGTTCAAAACTACTAACTGTAGTTGAAGTCGGCCAGCTCTCGTTTCTTCGGGCCTTTGCCGAAGCTCCTGTTGCGGGACCAGGAGAAGAACATGCCTTTCTTCCGGTCTCCTAAATCATCCCGGGTGTCCTCATTTAAAGATCTACCTGACTTGCTCTTTTTGTCCTCCTATAAAACACAAACGAAATAAATGAAGAGGGGTAGAGACAGAGGCACAAACTGTCTATTCTACTACATAACAATACGCAGAATCATTCCACCTCTTAAAAATAATTAGGACTTTTTTATAAGGTTCATTTTACAAAAGTGTAAAAGCAATTCTGTGATTCTCATCCTATTGAAATTCATAGACCATTTTCATTTTGGCTCATTTAACTGCAATTAAAATTTTAATTAGAAGCAATATTTCCCAAATCTATTTCCCAATTACCCAATGTTTCTGTGTATCCTGACACTATTACTGTGAAAACTGTGACAAGACACAGCCAAGAGGTGTTTGTGGAGGCTCTCTGTTGTGTTACCTTCTTGGGTGTGGAGAGGTTGGAGCGGTCGGAGCCGGTGGTGCTGTGTTTGGAGGTGGGGCTGCTGGGGATGTGGTAAGGGTCAGGCAGGGGCCTCCCCTCCACCTCCGCCAGCATGCACTCCTGGTACAGCAGAGACTTGAGAAACCGAGTGTAGCTGTCGAACTTCATCAGGTTGAAGATCTAAAGGGGTGAAAAGGAAGGAAAGAAGTAATCAGTAGGCAACAGAAAATGCAGGAAGGAATGAAGAAGCACACAAAAAGGCAAAACAAGAAAGGAAATGGGATGGAAGGCAAGAAGAGGTGACAGAAAAATTTGTAATGGTAAAAGGATTGACGAAAGAAAGGACGAACTAAGATCAAGAAAGACAGAAAAGAAAGTAGAGAGAATGAAAGGAGGAGGTGAGAAAAACGATGATTAAAGAGGATTAAGGATGGCAAAATAAAGAGTAACAGAGGGACAGATGTTTACAGATGTTGAAAGCACATGGAAGAATTCAACATAAGTCTAATATCCTATATTAATGTTGTTCGCGTTGAATTTTTTTTTTTTCTTGGAGCCCTAAAATCTAACATTGATCCGCAGAATGGCGCTAAAGGACAAGGCCATGGGTTTCTAAAAATCAAATGTGTCTGTCCTCTTGGGAGCATTAATGTGCTCCTAAATTGCATAGCAATCTGCCTGTTAGATTGTGATATTTCTTGTGTAAAAGTGGGGCAGAAAATATAAAGAGATGGATTTATATGTGTGTATGTATGTGTGTATGTTTGAGTCCACATGTGTGTGTAAGTCTGACTGACCCAAAATCTTAAGTCAATGGCGCCATGAGATCTTGACGAGCCAAGGGGTATTATTGGAAAAGCTTATCTCAGGCTTTGGTGTGTGTGTTTGTGTGTGTGTGTGTGTGTGTGTGTGCGTGTGTGTGCGTGTCTTTGGGAGAATATGTGTTCATGTTTGATGTGTAAAAATATAGAAGGTGATGGTGAGGAGGATATCCTTCTAGCCTTGTGACTCTTATCACAGTTTGAACATCTGAGCTCAGCTGCTGAAATCAATAGAGCTTTTCAGCAATTTCCCCCCCTCCACGACATGCACATCTAAAAAGCCATTCACCTTATGTTGTGTGAGCTAGTAATACTAGTACATTTTCAATAGAGGTCTGTTTTGATTCAGTTTTATGAGTAATAATAAATTTGTCCTTCAGGGAAAGCCTCTATTCACTTCCCTCTCACGAGGAAGGTCAGAGGTCAGTGTCATCTGGAGCAGATGCTTGTTTGGCAGAAGTGGTTGCTAATTACCTTGAGATTTTAATAAATAGGTTGTGTTTGGTGCATGTGCTACCTGCAGTTGCTGCTCCTTGAACATGTCAGGTCGAGGGGCGTTGAGTATGTCATCAGCGAGCTGAGCTTGACTATCTATGTTGACCGGTGTTGTGGCTTTACTGGACAGGAAGCTATTGTAGATCTCCCTGGCACGCTGAGAGAGCTGGAGAAGGTAGGAGGGTCAGGCAGAATGAGGAGAAGAGGTCAAGGTATAGATAGAAAGACACGGTGATAGGACAGAGAGAAAGAGAAGATGAGAGCTGATTAACACATAAAACTTTCCCTCATTATTGCTAGAGGGGTGGAAATGGATGCATGTGTGAGATCAAACAATGTCTGTTACCTGCTTCTTGTCATTCTCAGGGACGTGGCTGAAGAACTCACAAGCCTGCCAGAACAGGATATTCTCCTCACTGAACTCTTTCTTGAGGAACTCCTGCAGCACAAGAATTAAATGTGGATCAAAAATGAGGAAAAATCATCAAACTAATATATACACAAAGTCAGAAGACAGAAGTGTATTCACAATAATACAGCGGGGTTAGTGTATAGCACTTAAGCAGTCTGTAGTGGTCTGTCAACACCTGCTTTCCACACAGGCAACTTTTGAGATTTTATTTTGTTTTAGATTTTAAAAAAATATTTGCATGAGGTAGTTGGTCAGCCTGACATGACCAACCAAATGATATGACCACAACATACAGTTCAAAAGCAGCTTTTAACTTGTCTGTAACTTGTCTCTACAGAAAAGTCTTTAGAATATGCCCATTCCAACCTTCCAACAATGCTGTAAAGGACTTTAAAGTATACAATATAAGGCCTTCAATCAGGTCATTACAATGCTGCAAGGTGAGAGATATGGCCAACACTAGCTGGCACAAAACAACAAACTCCCAAATACATTTTTACTATTTGATAGACTCCTCACATCACATTTTTTCTTGTGGAAACCCCACCTGACAGAAGCATAACTGATTTAGCTTTTAACTTTGCAATATTAATTAGAAAGGTTTGCTGAGGAAACATAGCCTATCTGTTATGTGAATGTGCTGGCCAACGCTACTCATGTGCTGTTATAGTACCGAGAAGTAGCGGACTCCCACGGGGTCCTGCAGCAGTCTCTCGAAGCAGACAGCCCAGCTGGCCACTCTCCTCTCAGTGTGGCGCCGGTGGCTCTGAACACTAGGCAGGCTGGCATTACTGTTCAGACTGTTGTCGCTGCTGCAACCCTGCAGCTCCACGCTGTTAAGCTCTGTTCACACACACACACACACACACACACACACACACACACACACACACACACACAAACACACACACAAACAAATATAATAAGTAATAAGTAATAGTGCAATAATGAGTACTGTTAAGTTAATTGGCTACACTTAACTTGATAGTACTCATTATTGCACTATTACTTATTACTTATTTTATTACAGTGTATTATACTGTACATACTTATCAACCTCTAAATCCACTTTGGTACTTACACTTATTTTAGCTTTTATACTTATCCACTTTGTACTTAATTTATCTTACCTGTATTATAGTGTATTATATTTTGATTTGCTTAGTACTTCTATTCCTTCTTTTCCTGTGTGTATTGACGTGATACTGAGCAGCTGTAATGAAAGAGTTTCCCCTCTGGGATCAATAAAGTATTTCTGATTATGATTCTGATTCTGAAACAAATACACACAACATCAAATAATTGTAGTGGTAGTGACTTCAGTAGAGCTGAGAGTCTCTAGGTACCTTCCAATTTGACTTGATTCAGTGGCAATGATTAAAAAAAATATCTTTGATGCATCTCAATTTTTGATTTCCATACTTTTTCTTTCCTTATGCGCACAAAACAACAGTATAATCATTGGGTGGTATGGTCTGGGCTGAATGATGTGATTAAAATCAATATTAAGATAAATAAAAATATAATTGTCTGCAGGGGCTTAACCTGAAGGCAGCACTGTCAGCAGCATAGTCTAGACCTGGGCCCGGTGTGTCCCAGGTGTGTTCCATGCCGATGCCAGAGTAGCAGCCAGTCCAGTGAGACCTCTTCTACCCACACATGTCCCTGCTGTGCTTTATCTGTCGCGTTGCAACACAACGCCACTACAGCACACTTTCACTCATACAATCCCTACAATACTGATATTACAGATTTGATCTACTCATTTGTTTGAACTATTTTCAACTCATCTGTTGTAAATATATATATATATTTTTATTTAGTATACCTAGGTGTCTCCTATTCTTGCCACAGTCCAAGCACCAGGCTGTGACGTAATATACTGTATATCACAATAGGGCAAATATATGCAAAATCACATATGAAATAATCAAACTGAATACAAGTAACTGTGTTCCACTGTTATACATTATATTAGACAAAACTTGGATAAACAAAAACTAGTTCAGTTGTGGACAAGAGAGTTGCGTAAAATAATAAATAATGTGATATGATCATAACATCACGGTACGATTCTACCTAAAGTCAATAAACAAAAACACTGAGAAAGATAATGTACTTCCACTATCACTTATCAGTGCAACAGAAGTATCTCAAGTAGCTGCCAGTATCCCTGCAGCTCCATGCTGTTCAGATCAGTTCAGAACTGTTGAAAGTGTGTCAACAACATGCTCCAATGCACACGTTGTCTTTGTTTTTTATGTTTCACAGTGTAGTTAGTATAATCTTGAACAACTCCAAACAGTATTAAACTATTTGCCTAACATCTTGAACACTGTAGCTACACTTTTGTACTGTACATACACTCAATTAAAATAAGTTTTACTCATATTAACATTCCAGTTAAAGAGTTTTGTGCATGGACGCTTAACCATTGTAAGGAGAGTCCCAATGCATTTAAGAATCGATTATTTTTCCCACCACTAGACTTCAGTACTTCTATGTTAGACAGATGTGCAAAGCAAAGGCACAGAGAGAAGCTGAGAATAACCAGAATAACGGAGCTTCGGGCCTGATGAACTGAAGTGGGCTGCTCAGTTGCGATAAAACAAAATACAAGAACAGCCAGAGGGAAGGCATCACCGGTCAGGTGCCCGTAAATCCTGTAAATAAACTGAAAGACCAGTATGCTGCCCACAGCGAAAGCCTTGTGGGATTCAAAAGTTGGAAACTTGGCTATTAATGGATAATTCCGGTGTGATTTTCCCTTTTGCACATTTTTCACCAGTTTAATGCTATCAATGACAGTTTTCACACTGATATTTTTAATTAGTTTTTAAAGGATATTGTTAATTAGTTTTCCCAAACCGTTCGGCTCATTCACTCTCATTCAGTTTCAAACTGCATAGACTTAAGTCATTAATGGTAATGTATTGCTGTGAATAAGAGGCAAACATCAGTCCATCCATTCTGTTAACCACTTGTCCTGTTCAGTGTCACAGGGGCTGGAGTCTGTCACAACACACACCCTGGATAGATCACCAGTCTATCACAGAGACAGGTCAACACTATAAAGGTGCATCACAACAGTAATATCGGGCTATAAACAACGTGAAAGGAGTCATTTCATATTAATTGCTTCTCTAATTCCCACATTTTCCTCTTCAAAATAAAAATTCCTGTCTTTGACAACTCATCCAAGCCAATAGACAAACCAAACAAGTCAAATGCAAGTATAGTCCGCAAAAAAAGAGACAGAGATGACAATTTCTGCCTCCTTCATTACTGAAAATAAATAGAATAAAGTGAACCAGTAAGGATGTCGCAATATTTTAATCAAAATGTGATGACAATTGTGGGGCTGTTTGCTCACTGTCATCAAATCTGATCAAACCACACCCAGTCCTGATGAAGCAGATTGGAGTGTTAAACTCTTAATAAATTATTTGTTTGTTGCTTACTTAATCCTAAATATTTAATGTCATATAGAAGCACTTAAGATTTGAGTTTTCATGGGGTTTAAGTGAGATTACTGAATAATTTAGTACATTTTGATTATTTAGAGAGATATTACTGTGGAAATACTCAGCAGAGCTCAGTGAGCAGACCACAAAAATATAATAAGAAGGAAAATAAGTACTTTCCTATTTTTGAATTCTTAGAATTCACAGAAAGCATTCAGTTCACTTTTATCTTGTAATGGAGAGGGAGAAAAGAAACAGCATAGCAAAAGGTACAACACTGAACCTCTTCCACTCCAATGCATTACTATAAACCCATTTTTGACTTTTTTAGGGGGGAGCAGTGGATCTTTAGGGGGAGATAACAGGTCAACAGTATATGCCACACGTAGTATACATCATCTGAAAGCTGGGAACTGTGTATTACATTTTTCTAGACCTAAATCTGTAATAAACATATTCATATCCATTTTCAAAAATAGATAAAAATGGTCAAAAATCCCTCCAAAATACCACATTAAGACACCAAGACCATGAGGAACACCATTGAAAAACCCATACTGTGATTTGGTATCAAAAACTTTTGACATTTGGAGATTTCTGTAAGAATTGCATTTTTTGGTGATTAGATGGCGAGTACTTGTTCTGGACATTGCTCATAAACCCCCCTTATTGTCAATATACCTAGGAAAGCCATACATCCTCTGAATGCCCTAGGTCTATAGTTTGTGGTTGTAAAGTTTCATGAGGCTGTGACTATCCTAAAGGTCACATTTTATACAGTGAGGTCAAGTTTCAAAAAATGGTCTCAAACAATGAAATGGCTACTATGGGGACTAACATCATCACACATGTCTACAATTGGGCTCACTGAATCCACAAGAGTCTCAGCTTTCCAGTCATAATGCAATTCCAATACTGTTTAGGGACCCCAGAATGTAGAAAAATTATATATTATAATTAATTATATATATATATATATAAATATATAAATATATATATAAAATACATAATTTTTAGAATAGGCGAAAATAATACATTTATACTGAATGCACAAAACTGCATGATTTTTGCCCAAAACTGCATGGGATTAGCATAAAGTGGGCATGTCTGTAAAGAGGAGACTCGTGGGTACTCATAGAACCCATTTCCATTCAGATATCTTGAGGTGAGAGGTCAAGGGACCCCTTTGAAAATGGCCCTGCCAGTTTTTCCCTCGCAAACATTTTGCCTAAATTTGCAACGTTATTTAGCCACTTTCCCGACAAGCTAGCATAACATGGTTGGTGCCAATGGATGCCTTAGGTTATCTAGCTTCTCTCTAGTACTACTTTGAAACTGAGCTACAGCCTCTGAAAGACGGCAGAGGACATAGGTGTCCTAGTGGAGTTTAAAGAGTAACTAAACCCTCACACCCCCCAAATCAGCTGAAATCCAATGTATATGGGTATTTAGTAGTGTTGTTGATGGATTCAGGTCCAAATCTTGACATTTTAGTGAAAAGTATTTGAATTCTACATATTGTGTTATAAATAGGCATAGTGACTGCGCCCAGATTGAAACTCGGCTATTGCAACTGAATTTTGCTATTGGCTGATCTGGGGGCTGGTGACGTATATGGTGGCAGCCCTCGCCACCAACCAACCCCTCCCCAACCCCTCCTATTTAAAAAGTCACATGTTTCGATTTGTTGTAGGTCTGGGCCTGCGTCCAGTCTGCAGGTCCATCCACCAGGCTCATGAAACTCAGATCAAATATGAATCCAGATTCTGTTACTGCATTGCCTATTTCCCACCTCAGAAACACATTTTAGTGTACTGTTTAGCTGTAATTTGAGAAGGTTTGTAACCAGGCCGCCATTTTTGTCCTGCTTGAATACAGACCAAGCACCACCTCTGCGTAACGTCACACGTTTCGTTGCTCTGATTGGTTGTAGGTCTATCTAATTGCGCCCCCTCCCAGGGCTGCCCATGTTGATATTTTTTTCACGTTCTACAGGCATTTTTTTAATTTCCAGGGTAGAGGCACTTCAGCCAAAACTTTAGGGATTAGTTGCTCTATAATAGGTTAATCATCACACCATTCAGACTCGCAACTTTTTTGAAGACAATAGCTGCCCTAACACATTCGTACACCCTGCAGTTGGTAGTTACAAAACCACTTATTTAACAAACCATCTGCATCTTGTGATAGGGGGATTCCTTTTAAACTTGGCAATCCTTAAAAGAATTTCAATTACTAAACTAAAGCTAAACTGATAAAGCCTCTGCTGTCAATATGTTTGATATATACATTTTCTTTAATTGGAAAAGAAGCATTTGTAGCACCAGCTGTATCCTCACCTGGGTAGAGCTGGTAGGAGCCTGTGTGGTGCCAGCGGGGCAGATAGCGAATCCTGAGGGGTAACCAAGCCCCTCCATCCATACTCACCCTATCAGGGCCCCTCGTAAACTCAAACACACCGGGTTGAACACACAGTCCGAGACGGGGCACACACACACAAACACAGCTGACAACATCACAGGAAGGAAGCGAGCGAGAGGGAAAACAGGGAGAAAAGAAGAAGGAGATTGAAGGAGAGAGAGAGAGAGAGAGTGAGAGGCTGTTGGTGGAGAGCAACCTGGCTGACAACCAGAGAGACCACAGAAAGAGTCAGGTCACAACATGCACACGCACCTGCATGTACATTGACACACATACGCCTCTATGAGCTTCCAGGTAGGTAAGTGATACAAGCACACACAGGCCTTGAGATAATGAATAATTCAGAGCAGAGGGAGGAGGGAACTAAAAACGCCGGAGCACAAGCGCATACATGTGCACACAGACACACACACATACACACAAAAACTGCAGTATTGATGAGGGGCTTGTTAAAGGAAGGCCACTACTGAGACTAATGAGGCCTGCAGCCCCCACACAGCTACACGCGCACACACACACACACACAAACAAACTGAAGGATGCAAAGAACAAGTAAGAATATCTGTCAACCTACTCCTGTCTTGACTATTCTAACAGATCAAATTAATCAAAATTTGTGAGACTGATTCACAACAAGCACAATACAAAATGTAATATAACACTACAATAGAGCTTAAATAATCACTCTGCAAGTGCAGTGTAATTAGTGTAGAGTCATAGAGTGACATTTAGAAGCATATTCGCACAAAAAATGCTGAAATTCTTTCTACAATACCTGGAATATCATTCCCCTATATTTTTTCTTAAAATAAATTATTTATTTGGTGTGTTATGTTTAGTTTTTGTGCTCTGAAAACACACTCTTTATTCAAGGGTATGCTACTGTGAGCAGTTTCCTGATGTCACAATAACATTAACAAGTGGTTTCTACACTGAACTATGGATATATTATTATGTAAAACTTTCAATGACTGATTTCATTAGTTTTCATAAGTGTCTAAGACATCTATGAAAGGAAATACACTTAGTTTATTAAACATGAAAATGTAGCGTGCAGTTTTATCATTGCTGGCATATAGGAAACAAGCTTTTAAAGAGCTAGTAATAATGAAACTGCAAAACCGTGCCATGTGAGAGTGTTACTTTCAAATGGCACAGTAATTAACAGCAGGCAGTAGGGGAAAAGTAGCTTAATCTATAATAATATATCATAATTTATTAGTTGATTTATATTTTAAATTAATAATTTGAATATGTAAAGTAACTACGAAGTAGAGCTGTAATTAAATTAAGCAAATAAATGTAGTGGAGTATAAAGTAGCTTAAAATCAAAATACTCAAGCAAAGTACAAGTACCTCAAAATTGTACTTAAGTACAGTACTTGAGTAATCAACCACTGTAAGCAGGTGAAAGAATGTGATGAATACAGAAGTTGTGAGTTTGCTAAATACCACAGAGGGCTAACTCAGAGCTCAATAAAAGGTGGTCTTTTTCAATCAATGTGAAACATTGCAAGGTAGGAATGGACTTAATATAGTTTACAATGCATTGCAAATGGGAGTGGGGTTCTATGTTATCTAGAAGACAAACTGGCAAAAGTGTATTTGATAATGCTGGACAGCATTTTGCCAGCATTCTAGCATCGATATCATCACATACAATGTCTGACCCCAGCATAGGTTCTCACAAATGAATCAATAATCTGTTTATATTGGTATCTTATTGTAATTTGAATCCATAGCAGAAAATTACAGTGACACCAGGTACTGCCAGATAACTTTTGTTAGAATCACAACTTTCCCTCAATTTCTCGTATTAGTGTTGATCTTTTCATTTTTGATTATTAGAGCTAAACCCTGCATCATATGGTGTTTGACTTCTGCATCTCACTCTTGAGCATACTATAACTTTCTCACAGACTTGTTAAGTTAGCTAACTTGTTAAGTTAGCTAACAAGCAGGATGCCTTTGCCTACTAAGATAGCATTCATCATTCAACCTTCACTGAGTTAATGAGTTTCTCGACTCATTAACTCACTGAGGTGTGCAGTATGAATAAACTGTCAAACTACCACCCTTTTCCTTAGCGTTTACATCTTATGTTGTCTCTGAACGATGTAACAATAAGAGAGGCAATAACAAAGCAGCAATATAATTTATAGAAATATACAGCTTTTTTTCCCAAAACAAGACCATTGCATAGATGTTGCCCAGCTCACAATCAGTCAATAAAGACTGACACATCAAGCGTGTTGCTTGCTGTGGGTACATGCAGTAACACTTACTATATCCTGTTGATAGTGATCCATACTCCTACTTTACAGTTTGAACAACTGGGAACAACCACTAAACATTTTCACTAGTCCTTATGCCATTATGATCCCTACATCACATGCACATAAATGTGCAAGGTGAGCACACTTTCCACTTCACTCACTAACAACACATCTTCTCTTCCAGAGACACGTGGTGTGAATAAGTGGCCATAAACACTTCTGCATTCGAGCTGATTGTAAACATGTTTCTACACCCCTTTTGTCTTTATTCTCACCTCCTCTTGCTACTTTTATCTCCCATCTGCCATAAATTGTCTTTCATGTGCATTTGTGAGGCGTTACAGCACCATTAGAAGTCTCCTAAATTGGAGACATTTTGTTGGCACATGCTAATTGCTCGCATGACACCAGCAGTTTACCTCTAATGAGGTCCAGCACAATACAGCACGACACGACAAGGGAATACAGAATCAATCCATATAAAAAACGATGCTTGACAGGTTTGACATGCTAATTAAAACTACAGAACCATCAGAATACACGATAATATAGATATTCTGTTCAAATCTAATTGTTATCAATTGCATTCTGGTAATGACTTTTCAGATATTAAACTATGTTTACAAACACACTGGTATAAATTAGTAGACTAAATGTAAAACCACACATTTAGCCTTTTATTGTGCAGTCTGAACAGCACCATATTCTATATCTCATGCTGTGTGTACTATCCATGATTTTCCCAAAATGTGGGACTACCTTTAGATTACAGCCTGCCAACCTCATCGGAGCATGCAGAGGTGGGACAGAAGTTTAGCAGGTCAAACCAGACTGTATGTATCTGCTTCTGTGAATTTAGTGAAAGTAGGCAGATATTAATGAGGTGTCCACTATGATCATGGTCATAACCTTGAACTTTAGAATAGGACAACTGGCCCAACACAATAAGCCTTTTATTTAATCCCATTAAATGCTACTTAAAATAGATCATAACAAAAACGGAAGCCAATTCAGTCAAGGTTATGTCAAAAGTCAAAAAGAAGAGATTAGAGATCAAGATAAAAGTCCTAGATTATACTAAGAATGTCAGATGTTGTAAGGACATATTTACTCACCTCCATCGGAGACTGCAGCAGACTGCAAAGAAGCACAGAAAGACATGGATTAAGATATTTCCTCATCACACAGATGACACATATTCATACAAGCTCACACAGTACATGAGCGCCAAGAGGCAGCTGCCCGGGCACGCACTTTTGGCCACACAGACACAGACACAGACTGTGTTTCTCACAGGACCTGGCCCATTATCACACAAATTTTCACATCATAACACAGCACCCACACTCATTGTCTTGTGTGTGGGTGGAATCATCTGTGAACTGGCTGTGCTTGCTCTGCAAGAAAACCTCCTCAGAAGGGCGGGGCTTACTGTGTGTGTGTGTGTGTGTGGGTGTGTGTGTGTGAAGAGGGATACTTTAGGCCTACCTGCCCCCGATTTCACAGCTAAGTGCGATGTTTGCTTGCATTTCTCACAATCACCAATTATAGATACAGCCACCATATTTTTCACTCACACAAAACACAGACACAGGCACAGATATCTATACAGACACATATTCAAACCAAACTTACTTGAGAGTCACATCCTATTTTCCCTGACATAGACACAAAAAAGCACACAGAAAAATACACCCACAGCATACAATGCAGTGATTTTTATCCAAGACATGCTGAGCTGGGATGAGATCACTGAACACAGAATAATGTAGCTAACTCTGGAGCATAGTTGAAACGCTCTGTGACTCAGAAAGAGCAAAAGGAAAGAAGTACACAAAAGAGAGAAAGGGGGAAGAGAGATAGAAAGAGGGAAAGGAACGAGACAAGAAAGGAGGGGTGAGCAGCAATTAAAGACAGAACTGTTTGTCAAAGACAGAATTCCAAACTAACTTCAGCTCTCTGGATAAAAATCTGAGCCTCACTGTCGAACTGTCAGAGGTTTTTGATGCTGTTAATCTGACCACTAATCTTGCTATTGGCAGGCTTTATGCTTACTCATATGATGGAAGGCAGGCTATGGAGTAGCTATGTGGACAGATATGCTGGTTCTGAAGGTATTTTCTGTTGTACATTTGCATTTGGTAATGAACTTTTAATGAACTCATCATTACTCAACAGTCACGGAAATCTCCTGGATGACTTGATGTTTCTGTAGTGTTATCTTAAGGTCATCAGTTACTCATATTTCGGGCTTCATATCTGAGAAATCAAGTAGTTTCTCCCTCTGTTTGGTAGGTTGAATGACACACAGGTCACACAGTGACGACGATTCTCATTGGCAATTGCAATGCAGAAGGTCGCAATCAGCCATTTGCATTTGTTTTAGGATATTTGGAACATTTATTATATTATATTTAAACCATACACTGAGCAGCATTTGCACAGGTGCTCATGATATTGTTTCCACACCCTTTCTTTACCCACAAGGTGAAAGCAGACTAATACAGAGGGATCGTGTTCACAGCTACTACCTTGAGTAAATCCCCTCATTATAAATGGGAAACCAGTATATAGTTGTAGTTCCTTCACTCAGAGAATTTCCATGAACGTAAGTAACGCAGTTACTGTCAGCTTTCGTACAACACCCAGTTTACAATAAGTGTATAAGTAAAGCATTACTGAAACCCAGGTAAGATAGCTGGATTTCTTGGCCATGTGTATATACTTAAATGCATTTCTAATGCAGTTTCTACAAGAATTTGTGCAAGAAGAGTTGAGACAGGGAAAGTATTGCTGTGACAACAGTGCGCAGGATGAAAGAAAAGTGTGCTCAAAACAATAAAATGACTGAAACTGAAACTGGCAGTAAAATAAAAATTGAAGCTTCTAGTAGTTTAAATATCTCAGTTTCCAAAAAGTCTGGTTTCACACAGACTAAATTCTCAGACCCGCATCTTATATGACTACCACCAAAAATGATCCATCCTAGTTTCAAAAATATGCAAATTTACAGTAATTTTCCCACCATAACCTGATTTCTTAACTTGTTTTTAGTGCATGTAAATAAAGTCACCCTCCAGTCAGTCAATTTTCAAAAAATATAATATATAATATTCTTAAAAACTTTTTATATTCAATCCATAATAAAATTGCTGCATACACAAATCCTGCAATATCCGGACTCAGATTCAATATACACTTTAAAACGAATCAAATCTAATTAAGTTGACCACATGGTACAGCGTATGTGCTGGTTTGATTCATGTGCATCTTGGCCATTTCCTCACTAGAGCCGGGCTGTCCTGGCCAGATGGCACAGCCAGCATAATCACTGGGATTAGCTATTTCAGACTGTCCTTGGAAGAGTAGAGGCTGGCACCGGCGTGTGAAAAGAGATTTGATGTGACTTTATCGCAGTTGATTGTGGTTGAACCACCGCAGAGGACAAGAGAAAATGACAGAGGCAAAAACCTCACCAGTGGGAACTGGTTACTTGATCCTCACGCTGATTAGAGTCCCACACATTTCACATCTCACACATTTCAACAGCATGTATTCTGTCTCTAATTTGAGTGTGTGTTTCATGTGTGTTAAGACATACTGTGTGTATTTTATATGGGTGTAGCCTATGTATGCATGTGGTCAACATCTGTTAGAGATGGCTTTTGTATGTAGGGTGCATTCTTTTGCAATTGTGAATGTGTGTGTGTGTTTTCACCCCCCATCCCATTCAGCTCTGGTGTGATCACTTCCAGACGTACTCTGTGGTGGAGTGGTTTGGCCCCTGGTCGAGGTCCCAAGTCCCCTCTCCTCTCTTTTCTTCCCTACACTCTCCTCTAACCTATTTTCAATTTCCCTCCCTTTGTTTGTTCTTTTCCTCCTACCAGTCATCCCACTCTTCTTCCTCTGCCCCCCATTCTCACCTCTCTCCTTCTACTCTTTCCTCAAGTCATTCTCTTCTTCACTCCCTCCCTCCTTCCTCATTCTAGTGGTGCTGCACCTCCTCTTCTGGCAGATCCCGGTCATTCCTGACAGCCAAGAGGGAATGACTGGGGTTTTCCAGACTTTCCCTCCTCAGGTTTCTCTCCCCAAGCCCCTATCCACAGAGGAGCACACAGCTGGAAAATGTAACAGTCTTGATACTATCAAATATATGCCCCACAGTATGTAACGTGTAAAAAAGTCCTGCCACCTCATAGACCCCATGTGTGCAACTTTTAGCCTCCATTGCTTTCAAACTTAATAAGCTCTACATTACCCCAGTATTACTGGCAGTAGGGATTTACCGATATGTCATAGCCCCAATATTGTCTGTGGTTATTGCTCACAGATATTAATGGGGCTTTTATGTGTCCATCATATGGTAAATGCACTGATAAGATCATATGAAAAAAGTGACACAGTAGCAAATGACTAATGGTCATGACTACGGTTTCCACAGTTGTGGAGGTTTTTGTTAGAGGAAAAAAAAAAGTTCCAAGCAAAACCTCAGAATGTGTGTGTGGTTACGAATTTTGTGAATTCAAACAGAGCTGTAGCTAATGGTTTCTTCTTATCAATTAACATGTCAACACGTTATTCGTTTGCCATTTAAACGGTCCCAGACAGGGTCAGTTATGATGTTGCATGACAGCCATTTCTAGGAATATTTTTATTACATTTGTACAGGCTTACCAAATTGGTGATGATTTTTAGGGTAGACACAAAACGATGTTTTGTGACCAAAAAGAAACTTTTCTGTGTTTTCTGGTGGACAAAGTACACCCCACGTGATTTATCAGTCCAACTTAAAGGCAGTCCTAAATAGATTGTAGAATAATAATAATGAAAGGTGACCGCAAGTAACAATTATTTTTAGGTATCAATTCATCCGTTGATTATTTTTTTATTCAACAATTAATAGTTTAATCTATAAAATAGTGAAAAATGATCCATTACAGTTTACTTTTGTCCAACCAATAGTACAAACTCCAGGACATATATTTTTCAACTATAACAATGCAGCAAATCTTTACATTTGAGAAGCTGGAACCATGAAATGTTTGGCATTGCTGCTTTATAAATGACTTTGATCACCAATTATTGGTGTAATTTTATGTCAGTAGACCAATCGATTTATGA
The DNA here is from genome assembly GCF_020085105.1 of Siniperca chuatsi. NCBI lineage: Eukaryota > Metazoa > Chordata > Actinopteri > Centrarchiformes > Sinipercidae > Siniperca > Siniperca chuatsi. The sequence goes on along the minus strand of NC_058044.1, from coordinate 25,946,479 downwards.
ACTAATATTTCAGCACTTATTGGTAGATATCCAGTGTCAAATCTTTTCTGATGCCCTATATGTAACCAGTCCAGTAGCCTAATTTTAGAACTTCAGTCACTCTGGGATGTTGACACATCTTGAATTAGATCTTGGAATTCACAAAAATAAAATAAAGTCTGTGAAGAACTTCATAAGAATATTTTGGTGCTCTGAAAAGTCCTGTACTCTGAACAGTGATATAGTGGAAATGTTGTGGACAGTTATACAATGAACACACACTTCAACAAAAGATAAGTCAGCGGAATCACATGTCTTCACAATACACACTGGCAACACACACTGGTCTGAATCAAACATCCAGGCCCATTTTTCATTCCTAGTCCACCGCTGCAGGTAAACGTGGCTCATCAGGATTTCTAGATTTACAGAACAAGATGCAACTGATGGGGGTGTCAGTGGGAACTTGGTGTTGTATTGCATTATGACTTTGTTGATCAGTAGTGATAAAAATGATTATGTGCAGTTTAAAAACATGATATTTTTGTCTACACGTCGCAACATGTTTATACAGCTACATCTTCCTGCTTTCTGCTCCCTGAACATCAACGGCCACCTTGTAGCCACATGCCTGGCTTGTTCATGGGTTTATGTGTGTGTGCGTGTGTGTGTATGAAATGGTTGGTCACTGTGTGTACAGGTCCCAAGTGCTTTATTAGCTGTGACTAATGGGAGAGGGGTGGCTTACATCATCTGTTATGAACTATGGCAAAACACAGGGTACGATTTACAGCCGTTCATTCTCACTGTTATCATAATATTAATACTTTAAAACCCATAAAAGTCTTCTTAAACACGTTTCCAAAATGTTCCCTGTCTGTGTATGTGCGTCTAGGTGGATGATGAGTCCTGGAAAAAGACATTCTGTTTTATAGAATGAGACACAGAGCAGCCAGTAACACTTAACAGGGTGAATAAAAAATGTCTGTCTGCAGGAGAAACTGTCAGGGATAACATATGCACTCACACACACAAAGACAAGACTGTTTGTATCACAGGAACCTTATTCCTGGCTCCATCACTGGAGCTGTAACTGCCACCTTTGGTAAGGAATGAGATTCAACTCATGATGTGTGTAAAAGAAAGATGACTGAAAAGACTAAAATATGGAAGAACATTGAACCCATCTTGCCTGTAAACACTGGCATTACTAGAGAGACCACACCTATAACTGAACAACTGGCACACACATGCTGTCCTTAAAAGGTGACTTAGAATTCACAACACAGATTTCCCAACTGCACGCACGCAAACACACACAGACACACACACTTCCAGCTGAGGAGGAAGCTGTTGCGCCAACAGTCTCAATGTGTGCCTGTGTGTTTACCTTTGAATATGAGGTGAATAGTGGCTGCTATTGAGAAGACCAGAGTCACCCTGCCAGGATTGGCAACCATAAAACCGCTTAGCTTTACCGTAGCTTAACTCAGAGAGGAAAGGATGAGGCGAACAAGCTGATTAAGTTCGAATGATCCAAATGACTCAAATGAGGGTCCACAGGTGTGAGGATGGGTGATGATGCTTTCCATGCAACCCTGAGGTGAAGAAGACAGACTTAACCTAATTACTTCCTGAAAAAAATGGTTTTCAGGAATTTTTCAGGATTTCCAAAAACATAACTGACTAAATCAATGAATAAACAAACATAGAGCGATCAAAAAACTCAGTGTCAATGAACCCTATGTGTTCACCATCTCAATGTCCCCACAAACATTTCAAAACTTCATTTTTTATTCCAAAGTGAAATCCTCTGTGACCATCTCTGGAATTCTGGGATAAAGCCCTAAATCCCTTGCGATGCATTCAGGAATCAATATCCACTCTCTATGAAAGGAAGGAATGCAGATAATGTTTGTTTCCCTACAATAGAGCCACACAGGAGATGTGACTCAGAGGCTGAGCTAGTGATAAATGTCTGTTTTACTTGGCTCCTTGCCTTAAACTCACACAGACAGAAGCAGGAACAAGATGTAAACACAATACAATCTGATCAAATACCTCTGTCTGAACACACTCACAGCTGCCAGTCAACACACTAAATCAAGTGAAATTTCACAAGAAATGAGACAGATTAGTCAGCTCACCTTTCCATTGTCTTACAGTTTGTTGTTTTTTTCTCACTTTCTTTAATTCACACACACACACACACACACACACACACACACACACACACACACACAGACAAGCCTTCAAGGTGAAATGTACAAACCATATGACTCACAGAAGAAAAAAGAAGCTCTTTCTGTCTGTGCCTCCATTTGTCTCAATCTCTGGCCCTGTCTCTACCTCTGTTTCTCTGCCTCTCTTTCTCTCCCGCTCTGGCCTGAAACACATCTGGCTTTGAGAGGAAGGGAAACAGCCTAGAGCCATCTCAAACTCTTGTTAAGTCTTTCTTTCTTTCTGTCTCACTTAACCTTTACACACACTTTCCCAGCCTGCCACCATCACGTCTTGTCTTTCTTAAAACAACAGACAGGATGACTTGTTCATTTTAACTTTTGTATTGTTTCTTTCCCAAGAGCCCCTGTCCTCTCCCTCTATTTTGTCTTCATTTATCTCCATTTTGTCTTTCTATACCCCCCCCTCGTATGGTCTGAAGGTAATGGATTCCTCTATCTCCCTGTGCACTTTGCTGTAGGAAATAGTCCCCTCTTTCCTCCATCTGTCCCTGTCTTACTTGTAGTGAGCATAACAACACTGGTATGCACTGTCGCTTGTACTGAATGACATTCTCACCCCCCTTTTCTCTTTCTATTCCTTGTTTCCATCCATCATGTCAGGAAAAGCGCTGCTGAATTTTTGATGTGGCTGCTAAGTTTTTCCACTTGTGGCACTTTGGCAGCATTACAGCCAGACCTTGGTTTGTTATTAAAAACTACTTTGGCTTATAAATCAGGGAATGTTTGAACATTCTGAATCCAGCATTAGATAAATTTGCTTCTATGGACATAAATAATTAAGTAAGTTAGTCTCTCCTTCCATTCACCTCCTCCTGCTATAAAAAAGTACGGAAGTTGTGCACTTTCTCTATACAGACCACTTGTAAAGCACTGTTAGTGTGTGTGCATACTACTCACTGTATTGAAGTTCCAGACCCGCTTGAAGGAGAGCCTCTTCCTCAGGCTCATGCTGCTCTCCTCTTATACAGGAGGAAACCCACTGACTGCTCAATCTACATTTCTGAACCACACAAACACACATGAAAACAGTCACACTCACACGCACATGTGCGCTGACGCTTCTTCGGGAGCTATCTAGGGCAGGAAATTCATGCAGACAGCTGACTTGGATGGAGCCATGCCTCAGCACGTCTGTCACACACTCTCTCTCTCTCACACACACACACACACACACACACACACCTAAGAATTAGCCTCAACAATTTGCTAAAGTTGCACAAGTAAATATACTGTACTGTATCTCACTGTTAACATACTATTTCTCTGTTACTACATTATGCACTTCTCCCTCTCTTTCTCACACACTCCTCCACACACTTAGCTGACAGACTGGCTAGGAAGTTCCATTCTCTCGCAGTCACACACACTGCTCCGTTTCCATAGTGAAACGCCCCCATAGGGCAGCAGTTACAGTGAAGGGGAGGGACCAAAGATCAGTCTGCCAATCACACTGCAGCACAGCCCTTACCTATCCACCCTCCTCCTACTCCTCACGGTTCAAATCACAGTTAGGCAGGTTTAGGTATGATCAAATTCAACTGTGTCAGATGTTTTCTAGTGATTTATGAAATGACTTGTCTTCCTTGCTTCATGTATTATAAGCAGAGGGATAGGAGAAGAGGAGACAAAAAGAGTGAAGAGGAAGGAGAGAAAGAGTTTATTCCCTAGCGTCCACTTTAAAAAAAGATTCATGACATTTCTGCAGGTTTGTTAAAAGGTCAACTGAAGCAAACAAAGGCACTTCACAGGACAGAGCAGCCTACTTCAACACACGCACACATTCTCTTTCACACACACACACACACACACACAAAGGCTGCAATTGAATTTTTGCATGTGGCCTTGAGCCTACACCTAGCTCCCCCTAATTTCCTGTTTTGGCAAAAAAGAGTTTCTGTTACACCTTCTCCTATACCTCCACAGTCTGTCTTTTGATACCACTGTCTCTGACTGTGATGACTCACATGTCTGAGTTCAGTAGATAGTAGATGACCATGAAAATATGCATTGTCTTCCTTACAAATAACAACAAACTGCTTAATGTTTCCACTAATCTTTACTCTCTGAACTGGACTGGTATGACTGCCAGACTTTAAAGCTGTAGCGAATCTAAATGTTTTACATATAAAATAGTCCAGTTATTGAAAACTGTCTTTTGTCTTTGCATTTTGTCTGGGTTTATTTAGGAACTCTTGTCTCGTAGGATGTGGCACCACCCAGAAGAATCAAAAACATCAAAGAGCTCAGTTGCTCCCTCTAAAAACCAGTAAGCATTAATAGCTACTTGAGCTATGTCCACTACATTTTCCCCCCATTATTCCTAATGAAAAAGTGTCACATTTGAAGACTATTGGCCCAAAACATGACATTTTCACTGCCCTCTTTTCAGCACCACAAGTGCCATTTGAGGCCATAGAGCTCAAAACGCAGTGCCATATTGTTGTTAAAGTTAATGTTAACCTTCCACGTCCCCGTATCATAGCAACATCAGGGATGGCTCCAGCACTAAGCCCCCGCACTACCACCACACAAACACACACACACACACACATTGAGACTGAAGGCGCTGCCAAAGCCCCAATTACCAGAGCTTCTAATGCTAAAGAGGCCGCCAAGTGGTCCCCTAATTTTGAAAACTTTCAAGTTTGCCTGGTTCAGCTAATTATATCAAATACACCTCAAAAGCCAGTAAAGCTACATTGTTTAAACCTTGTGTACTCAATTTTAGAACAGCTCACTGGTCTTTCACACATATTTGACAGGCCGGGCAGAACAATGAGTAGTGTATGAGTGGCCTGGGCTCAAGTTCAGTCCAAAACATATCTGTCAACGGAGGGGAAGAGAGAAGCACCGGGCGCCACACAGGATAAGAGGGATATGACAAAGTTTAAGTTGGCTAAGTCCACATCCTGATGAGAAAAGGAAGAGAGGAGAGGAGGAGAAAAGAGATGAGAAGAGATTTCTCATGTCTCACTCCTCTCTTTAACCTAATTCCTGTGGTCTAGCCAAGCAGCTCTGTTTTCTTTGTGTGTGTGTGTGTGTGTGTGTGTGTGTGTCTGTGTGTCTGTACATTAGATGATGGCCTTTTCTAGGGCAGTTCAACATAAAAGTGAAATATTCTCTTCTGCAGATATCAGATGACAGTGACACAACAGGGCTGCACACAGAAACAGACACTCTTGTGTGTACTCACACACATGCAGTGCACATGTTAAAAGTTAATACTGAGCACATTTTGTGCTTCCAGAGTAAAGCTGTATTTCTGTAACACCGTTTTAAGAAAACCAAATACTGTATATTTACATGGCTAAAATATACATGGTTGGCTAGCCACGTGTATTCACAATGTGTTTACTATACTGTATTTGTCAACCACTACACTATCATGTCCATGTTGGTTATTTCTAACTTGTGATGGCTTGTTGTCTTTGCAGATGCCATTTGTCTGTTTGGAACATGTTATCATACTGAATAAGTAGTTAGTTTGCAGTTTTGTACAAACAACAATACAACAATACTATATTGTGATATGGTAAATTCAGTAATTCGGTTAGGAAACTGTTTATAGATAAAACAACCAAACAGGACTGTTTGACTGATTTGCAACATTGCCCATCATGGACTAATACAACCAGAAATAAAAGTGTTAACTATGAGTCTTTATTATGCAATCAAAAAAATAGATTTGAGAGCAAAACTATTGACACTGCAATCACATTTTTTTATTGCAAGTAAAATTAATTTGTGATTTAAAATTATTAATGAAAAACCAAAGGTTTTGCTTTTGAAACCAAAAGCTTTGCTTGCTGTTAGCTGACACTCGTGGGCGGGACCTACACTGAAAGATGTAAGACACGTCCCTATTGGCCAGCCTCGATCAGAGTGACAGCTTGGCAACATGCACTGTGAGCAGACAACAGATGGAGTTCCTTGGAGAAGACAGAAAATCAGTGCACAGGTATGTTTACACATAATTTCCTCTTAGTGATAGCAAGAATGTTATGTTTGAACTGGTGCAGGTCGATTGCTTTTGTTTAACGATCTGTGATACTGTGATTGTGGGCCACCTGCTGCCCCCTTGTTCCTGCTCGACAACTGCTACTACAATTGTTATTATTAGTCTTATTATTATTATCATTATTATTCCTATCACTATCATTCCTATTATTACTTTATTAATATTAATATTACCACTACCATTACATTATTATTATTTTAAAATTCTAGGTGGAATTTGCATTGTGCTCCCCCCCCCGCCTCTCTCCCGCCGCCCACCTTTGGGTCTGGTTCTGCCCGAGGTTTCTGCCTCTTTCCTGAAGTTTTTCCTTGCTACTGTCGCCAAGTGCTTGCTCATGGTGGAATTTGTTGGGTCTTTGTAAATAATATTATAAAGAGTACTGCATGATATTGTGCATGTAGCTACTACTTAACAGCACTATTTAGGTTCAACAATCTAACGTTAGTTAATTCTATTTCAGCCTATAGCCAGTTTACCGTTAGTCACTACCTCGTCTTAGGTGTCACGCTAGCAGAGCTGTCTGGGCTTCCATCCACCTGTTTTTATGCGCATTTTCGATTTTAATAATAAAGACCTGTGATCTGTCAGATCTTTATGGAGCGATGAGGAGACTGTAACCTATCTCACATTAATACACAAAACAAACAGAAATGTCACATTTCCATCATGTTTTCTACATTGTTTTTTTCACCCTTTGATGTTTGATTGTTGTGCCACCGCTTATCTCGATGAACCAACTCCTAATAATCACATTACGGTAGTGGATGGAAACAAAGCATTCATTCACATTTTCTTTTGCCGATTTTTGGCCCACCAACTGAAATTACCTTTGGGAATATGGCTTCATGGTTACTTAGCTTTATAAGTATAGGAATGTGTAGTGACACGGTATTATTGATGTTACTGGTGACAGATAAAATATTACTTGCTGTCCAGTATTGTCCTGCAGTATTGTACAGCTTGTGTATGACCGGAATCAATTGTTAATAACATTCATGCTTTGCTCTGTATGATCACATTACAATGTTATGCATCTTAATATAAGCACATTATGATTTTAAAAATGATCGATGAAATTTCTTGTAGTCAAATCACGTTTTATGTCTTTACTGTAGATTGTTTTCCAAGCTGGAACAGAGCCTAATCATTTGAATGGTTCATCGTGCACTTGTGCACCAGGCAAAGTTCTATACATCCATCTTGTGGCCATGCTGTTTCAGAGTGCCCATTACAGCATGATGCAGGTGAAGGCAGTACCACCAACTATGGCTTGCACAAGCACTCTACAAACATGGCGTCGGCCACGGACACAGGTAACTTTGTGCAACAATGTGTAAAACCGAATGACAATAACTGATATATTAAAAAAAGACATTACTTCTATCATGGCTGTTTGTTTGTATCATTCTCAGGGGATCTGTGCAGAGCCTATTCAGGACTTGTTGAAGAAACCAAAGCCATCTGCCAGGAGTGTATGTAAATCAAAGCTCTATCAAGCATACTCAGGTAATGGTCATTATTATTGTACTGACATACTGTTGGCTGTGTATTCATGATATATTGTTGTATGTTACCAATTTGAACTTTTGGGGAAGAACTAAAAAGCCTCAAACTCAACTGCTAACATCCTCGGTGCTGCATGGCTTGTCTGAGCTTTTACTAGTTGACTCCAGGTTTTGACCTGTGCCACGAGGTTCACCACTGGACTTGTCAAACACCCAGATGCCCCAGCATTCCCAAAAGTTCCTAATGTGAGCTTCCATGGGTGATGCCATTGTTATGTGACGTAAGACACCTGCTTCTTCATGAAGTCGGGGTAGATGAATTTGCCCCGAGTTCACAAGTAGGAACTCCGACTATGAGTGGCATTCAATCGTACTTTTTCTAGTAGGAGGTCGGAAATGTTCGCGTTCCGAGTTGTCTGGAACGCAGCATAACCGCAAGCAAAGCTTTTCGTTTCAAAACCAAAGCCTTCGGTTTCAAAAGCAAAGCTTTTGGTTTTTCATTAATACATTTTAAATCACAAATTGATTTTACTTGCAATAAAAAATATTTGATTTCAGGACACAAAAGTACTACCTTGCTAAAAAACTTTTAGTAAAATTCCCAACCAAGGTCTTAAATGAAGTAGCTATATGAAAGAGACATGGTACAGCAACGCAGGATGAATCAACAGGTGGTTTTCCTTAATGGTTTAACCAACAGTTAAGTAACAATTACATGAAAATGAAGGGCTTGTATTAGCTCACTTCCAAACCATCTCTGTCAAAAGAAACATATTCAGTGTTGCCAACTTTTTTCCAATGAAAGTAGCTAGCACTAGCTCCAAAAGTCGCTAAAAGTCGCCAGATGACTCATATGCTTATTTGCATGTTGATGACGTCATCATGCATTCATTTGCATACATCTTAGTACATGAGGGAGAGATCATCTTAATTTAAGACATATAAAACATAGACAGAGAAATCTTTAGCTGAGGGTGGGAGGGTGAGAATATCAAACGAACAATTTAAAAATTTACAAGATCAAACAAACTATTTACATATTTACAACCTGTAGTAACAACTTAATCCAGAGAGAAAGAGTGACAGAGAAGCACAAACAGACTATTTACATATTTACAAACTATAACATCCTAATCCAGAGATCCGGAGGGAAAGAGTGAAGCTGCCTGCCCCACACGCCACACACTGACTGGAGAGGAAGAGAGACACTGTTGGCAGATGAGCCAAAGCATGCATGGGAATGAATTACAATATAACATATTCAAATATATTTCTCGCCTTTTCCCTGATGGTCTGAATAAGTTGCTATTTGTTGCTAGTCACTTTTTAGTAATAAAGTTGCTAAGAGGGTCTGAAAAGTCGCTAAATCTAGTGACAAAGTCGCCAGGTTGGCAACACTGACCATATTGTTTCTACAGAGAAGAGTTATCATGTCTCTGTTTCTCTGCCTTGCACACAAACACGGTAATTCAACAAAACTCAACATTGCCCTCTGCTGTCATGACAGAGGTAAGGCACTGAATAGAGCAGAGCAGGAAAAAACGTATGGTTTCTTCAGATCATTTTCTTTTACTGCTACGGTACCAGTATTCAATGTGAGACAGTGAATCAATGATGAGTTAGCCAATCAGCCTTATCAATGATCCATACTGCGTGTTAATAGCAATATCTAATGGGGCTGGACAGGCCACCAGCAAACCTTACTGGCAACAACACACACGCATACATACCTGCAATTACACTACATGTGTCGGCCAAAATAACAGAAACACTTTATACAGATGTGCAGTGTTTGTGCACCAATTCAGGCAGTGACTATCTGGCCTCTTTGTGTATGTTGTCTCATGTGTGCTTGAAAACTCACTTATAAAACTAGTGACTCAGATCTCCATTAAAGATGACACATACTGCTACATGATATTCAAACTTAATATGACTTGCATGTGTTGGGGCCTTTTAAAAATTGTGACTTACAGTAGTTGATGGTTCATCAGTCACAAACACTGCAAAATTATGCAAAAAAGGAATATGACTCATGCCAAACAGGAAAACTACACCAGTAAAGAGGAACAGTGGTCACAAGTAGACCTCCACCAACAGACTGATTGAAAGAAACTTGACAGGATATTTGCTTAACAGCTACTACAAACTACAGCTTCAAACCGGTAAGTTTTTTCTTATTTTGTCTACACTTTGTATCTGTGAATTGAATACACAGTCCTGCGACTGACTTATCACATGACACTGTTTGATTGTGCTGATGTGGTAAACTGCACCCATCTGGCACTTGATGAGGATAAAAAGAAGCACTTGTGTTTATTTGAAATTGGAGCTACGTCTGATGTGACCCCTGGCCTCCTGAGGTGTTTCATGTACAGGAGCAGCGTTGATCCTGTCTCATCATCTGATTTTCCTTCCCCAACACACTCTGCTCCCAGGGGATATCACGAGGAACACACACACACACACACACACACACACACACACACACACACACACACACTCCCTCACACAGTGAGATGCACACACACAGAAAAAGAAATGGGTGTGCAGGTTCTTATCTGTGTGTGTCTGATTGTGTGCTTATTCACTTTTTTAGTATGTGAATGAGTTTGAGTTTTGGGTGTGTGTGTGTGTGTGTGTGTGTGTGTGCACGCACTGGGTCAGAGGGCTTGCAGGCCGCTCTTTTCTCACTGCTGTGTTTAGTGAAATAATGTCTTGTGCTGCTTTCCACCAGTGTCAAAACACCCTCACTCAAAATTGCATACGTGCACACAAACACACACACAACTACTGACCTACTATACATAAATACAATATTGTGGACACCATGACCTCATTGCATACCACTGCATATATGTATATATATATATATATATATATATATATATATATATATATATATATATATATATATATATATATATATATATATATATATATATATATATAGCACTTTGTATATGACAGATATTTATATTTGTATTTTCACAGTGCAATTAGACATACACTAACTACTTGGCATGGTGACATTCTTATAGGAGATCAAATTAAACACATCAGATTAAACATTTTATTCAAAATACTACTCCTTAAGACCCTTGGAACAAACATAAATACAGTTAAACTGATCTAATGGACTGAACCAAAGAATCAACAGGTTTCCCTGGTGATTGGCCAGCACAGGTCACATGATCTGTCCTTCCAGCGCTAGGTCTCACAACTAGTTTCAGGACTGATTACTGATTTGAATGATTAGCATGAATTAACAAAAACAACAGAAAAAGAGAACACTGACATTAGACAAGAGGTTTAGTCAGGCTATTTATACATATAAAGCTTCCCAATCGGCAGCAAGAGATTGATAAGGTTTTCAATTCAAGCTGACAAGAAATCCATTTGTATGTTGTAACTAATGTCATCTGCTCCAGCAGTGTTGGTCTAAAACCATCCCGATTCTGTAACACAGCCGGCATGCTATGTGACAGAAGTAAGGGAGTCATCAGCAAGATCAAATATAGGCTGCATCAAATATAGGGACAGCAAACACACACACACACACACATAAATTCCCACGCACATGTGCAATCACAGCTCGTTTACTCACTGGATCAGCGGCCGTTTCAGAATCAACACTCAAAGTTTGGTGCTCCATGAAGGAAGAGACAAGTAATCCTCAGCACTGCATGTGAGACCTTCCCTCAGTACACATTGTCATCAGCTGTTGAATGTGTGTGTGCGTGTGTGCGCGCAGAGAGACGAAGCGGCAAAGCTTGATGGCTTTCAAATGTCCAAACCGCTACAGAATGTCGCTGTCGCTAGATTCCCCTTCCCTCTCGCCCTCTCTCTCATCCCCCTTTCCTCCTCCCTCTCTATCGTCTCCCTCGCCCTGCCTCTCTGCTCTCCCCCTCCTCTTTCTCTGCTTTTCCACCCACCCTCGCATAATTTCTATTCCACCCACACTGCTGTGGACTGAGAGACGCACGCATACACACACACTCAGACAAATGCGGAGGCACGGCTGCAGAGGGAGACCCCTTCCCATTAAGGAACACACACCCGCACATAAAATCAGTGCTGAGTTGAATGTGTTATCCTCAGTGCGCTTCTGTCATCTGCTTAGTATGCATCATGCATGTCTGGAGCACAGAGAGTAAACTGACATTCATGATGGGGGGGGGGGGGCAAAAGAAGCAAAACAGGGAGAAATGGATGCACAGGGCGTTTAGCAATGATTTACCCTGGAGGACTGAGAGACGACAGAGCAGACAGGAAGACAGAGAAGAGATATGTAGAGAAAACAGGGAGATCCTCCAGTTGACAGCAAGGATTGATAACTGTAGCAATGGTTAGGCTGTGTACAACTAAACTAAGAAGTAACTACATTCCTTAACATGCCTTGACACACAGTGGAGATACTCACCCTGTCCTCCACTTGGCCCAGGGGTGAGGACAGCGGGTGAAGCACCACCTCACTCATACTCAACACTGATAAATAAGAGAGCATTTTACATACAGGAGGCAACCACATTCAATACCAACCCACAGGAACACAATGTTTTTCACAATATGGCTCATCAGAATGTCACTTTGAAACAGCTTTGGAAAGTGTTTTGAAGTACTGTCAAAAGATATTCAGGTCCTGTTTTCACATAATAATGTACTGTAACTAGGAGCTCTGGACAACTACAAAGTTCATTCATGTGTCCATTTCACTTATTACCAGCACTATATTTACACTAGCTTTGAACATTGATATAGGCTGTGTGTAAAAAGCATGTCAGACAGTATCTAAAAGTTTGGTAGAATATATTTCGGTTTTGTTTTAAAGCAGAACTTCACCAATTTTACACACAAAAAGATCAGTTTATTCACCATGGTTAGTGCTACTCAGCCTGTAAAAACAGTTGTATAATGTCTTCTGTGGCTACAGAGGGAGCTTTCTTAACTCTGAAAAAAATATGATGATGTCATCAGGGTCATTATCTCGGGTTGGGCTTGTTTTTGACAAAAAACCTGAGTTACAAACTGTGACATGGAGTGGGAATAAATAAGTGAAAGGCTTGGGCATTAAAAAGGCAGGGAGGGTCTAATGAAATTCTAGGATCCAGTGTTTTTGAAGCTTGACCCATATCCAGACTTAAATTCAGAATATCTCAGCATGTGTTGCTTCGATTTGACCTTTTGTAAATCTGTTTCTCACATGTCCCCAAACTTTAAGGAAGTGCACTACTAAATTGCCTTTAATACCAGAAATTCTATCAGGGTTTGTGTTTAGTCACCACCGTCATTTTAAGCCTAGTCCTTGACTTATCAATAATTATCAATAATAACTTATAATTAATTCGAATATCATTATTTTGACCAAAAACAAAAAACAAAAACTCAGCTCAAGGCCAACTTGTTTAACCAAAGTTAATATGGGGCTACAGCAGTCACAGTTAGGGGAAATAGAAAGAGGGAACTTTTAAAATGGAAGGGAATTAAAATGACCATGACTTTGGAAGATAAGATAAGATAAGAGCTGCTGCAACAGGCTGCCTACCGCTCATCGCCCAGATGATAGATACCCACTTGTTTTGACCCACTCAGATGTCTGAAGCCTCATATTAGCTTCAGCTGAACTTTAAAATGCATTTTTACACAGAACAAAGACTGTAGATTTTGTCCCCCATCTCTTAGATTGTAATCACATTAGATCTGTTAACTGTTTTGCCAAACCACTGTTTGCCAAAAAAATTAATAATATTTTTCCTTTTTTAATATAATAATAATGGGAGCTGTGAGAAAACATATCCTAAATACTAATGGTAACATTAGTTGCAGCTTTGTTGGGAGGTTGGCTGATCCTGAATTTGCACTGCGCAAAGTTCAAATATTGCTTTAAGGTGATTTGACCTCAGGGTACAGTCAGGTGCATGTCTTACATCTGTATTACATATACAATCAGAATAAAAGTGTTACTTTGTTAGAAAGCAGCAAATTAGATGCCCAAATAAAACACATAGAGATCACTGCCTGCACTGGTAAAACATCTTAGTTGTGCTGCCGAGATCTCGTTGGAATTGTCTCTCCCACAAACACTTGCGCTCCACTGAAGAGAAATTTTATCTTCCTCTACCTATCATTATGTTGCGGCTCATGGAGGAAACAGCAGCAATCAGTCTTGCAATCAGCCTATTGTGTGCATTGTTTGGTACTTATATTTGTGCATTCAACCTCTAAATGATTATTTGTGCCTGTTTTCATTTGTCAGTCTTACTTTAGTAAATAGCTTACACAGGTAGGACCAATTGCACCCACAATCACCTTGCTGTTCAGATTTCAACCTTCAAGGACCACTTGAGAATCGTTGGTGTGTGCTAGCGTCCTTTGAAATGGTTAATTCAGTTAGCTGCATGTTAGGCTGTTTTTTTCATCTGGTGGTCTCTAAAATAGCTTTCTGTGGTTTTAAGCATTAGTACTTTCAAACAAAGTTCTGCATGTATTTTTTTAACAGTTTTTTAACACACACAGCTGGAGAAGAGCAGCTATGTACAGCCCGACTGCTTGTGATTAGTTTGCTTGCCCTTATGAGTGTATTTAGTCTGTGTTCTTCCTTTGTTCTGTGTCAGATTGTAGTTGTGGCCGGCCTTTGTTCCTCGTGTTTTCTTGGACTTTTTCATGTCTTGTGAATTTTGGATTTTGTCATCTACCTTTTGGACTGCCTGTTCGGATTGGTCTCCTGGTTGGTTCATCTCTGCCTGCCTTAATTCCAGTGAAAGCTATTGTGAACTTTATTAAATCAGCTATCTGCACCAACTCTGCCTCCTATTCTGCATTTGGGTGCAGTTCCCAGTTTTTCTCTGACACTGAACGTAACAGTGAGTGTGTAATGGTTAAGCTCTACAATCAGACCCATCACAAGATAAGCCTCAAGCTCTGGCAGACATACATACATACATACAGTATTGTGCATTCACATGCGCACTCACACACACTTCAACTACAGCATGAAGTGTGAAAGCTGCTGAAGAAGCTTAAATGACACAGCTAACAAGATGGCTGAGAACTGTCTGTGCAGTTATAGTGCAATCATGCTTATGTGCATCGATGTGTTTGTGTGTTACTGGGTGAGGGTTGTGTATATGCATGCATGGCTCTTTATGTATATCTGTCTATCAGTCTTTTGTGTGTGTGTGTGTGTGTGTGTGTGTGTGTGTGTGTGTGTGCTTTTGTGCTGAGGCTTCACTAACGAAGGGAATGTTAGCTTGTTGCTCATTAGAAGTGCAGGCTAGCACTTCGAACCCCATTACCCCGCACCACCATCACCACACACACACACACACACCAATCTCTCTCCTCCCCCCTCTCACAACACAAAGCCCTCTCTGTTTGTGGACATTACCGCATGTGCAGCAAGAGAAAAAGGCCTAACGACCGGAAGAAAAAGGTAGAATAGAGGGGGGTGATGAGGAGAAAAGAGAAACCCTGCCATGGGATGGTCTGGCAATGGGAGAGAGATCTACCCCTGTATGAAACAGAAACAATGGTGGGCAAAAGAAAATAATTATAGTTTGAGGTGAAGTTTGATGATTCAGATTTTTCTCATAAAAACTTTACACAGCAGCTTTAACTGTAATTAAAATAGTTTTGGACACAACATTGCCAATTTGAATGCAGCCAGGGTCTTTAGTATCATGTCATTCCGAGTCTCGTTCCCTCTCACCGCATACTTCCTGTCTCTCTCTGCTGTCCAATAAAGGACAAATGCCAAAAATGTATATTAAAAAAATTCACTACTGAAGCGTCAGTATGGGATCTGCTTATCTGCTCCCAGGGTGCCTCAGTAGCCACTAAACGGCGGAAACATTTAGCTTGCTTCTGATCTCTATCATCGGACCAAAACTACTGTTATGAATCGTGCTCACAGACAGCAGGACTCTGCTTTGGTCTCGCCAACCGTCAGACACACACATACAGGCAGGCCATGATGAGAATAACACTTATATATATGTATATATATATATATATATATAGTATATTCCATTTTAGTTTAATGTACTTTAATGTATAGTATTATCCTGTATCTAGTTAGGTAGCTGTTTTTTCACTCACGTAAGATAAAAAGCTGACAAAAATAGTTGCTGGAAATGGAATGTCATTTAAATTCCAACACAATTAAGATGAATATAACCTTCTGCAAACCTAGGCCTTGCCTCAAGGGCATTTACAGTGGTAGCCATGATAGCAGTCTGAGTAATTTTTCTCTTTAGAAAATGTTGTATAGTAGAACTAAATAGGCATATTGTTAGGCAAAACTCATGGCTCTCAAATGACTGGATACCAGGTAATTTCTTGCAGCTAAAAGGAAGTATAATTCTTGCAACAGTGTAGCCATACTGCACCCAGTCAGGAGAATATGCAATACTTCTACACCTAAATGTATGGCTATGTATATTTTAAATTAATCTCAGTTAATGTAAAGTAATTCCCTGCTATAAAAGCTGTATGACAGTCTTAGTCCAAATCCATAATACCAGCCAAAATGTCTCTTGGCTCTTTCTATACACTGGCGCTGTCCACGACAGTGTGTATGTTGCCACGGTGATATGAGAAGAGGTGCTTGACGTGTCATGTGAGGATGTATGATGTGCATGTGCTGCTATTATTAGAGATGGACGGTGCACATGTGGCTCAAATGTGACAATAATACAGTGGTCAGAATGAGCTTGGGCTCTGCAATAACACTCAACACTTGTGTGTGCGCTACCTCAAGGTCATCCAGAGAGCGGGCCAGGCTGAGACGTTTGGAGCGTCCAAAGGAGCGTCTGGCTGAGGAGCGCTGGGGGAGAGGAGGGAAACCCATGGTCAGACCACGGAACCGACCACCCTGAGTAGAGAAAATACACAAATGTTCAGTTCACATGCTATATGTAATACAGTACATACAGGCGGGGGTTGCAGTAGCCTAAAAGTCAGAAAAGCAAACTGGTGATGAGGTTGCTAGTTCTAATCCCAGGTGAGAAAATGTTTGTGGTAGTGAGTGTCTTTGTGTAAAGTATGTTTATATTGTTGGTGGACTGTGTGAAATAACAACTATGACAGGCAGTAGCCAAGGTCTTGAGTTTATTTGTTGATGTGGATGTAATGCCAATCTATTCACATAGGTTTTACATCAAAACTTCCCATGAGATAATAATTTTGCGATTTTTTTGCACTATCCAAACCTAAATTATCAAAACTATGATCCATTCCAAACAGGTTTCGAAAAACAGCAAGTAAATAAACAGCAAACATTACATACTATGACTGGTGCTTGTGTGTGTGTGTGTGTGTGTGTGTGTGTGTGTGTGTGTGTGTGTGTGTGTGTGTGTGTGTGTGTGTGTTTGGTGGGTCAGGTGTCTAAGGTGAATGTCTAAGTGTCAATTAAATAAAGTCACAACATAACATGTAGACAGTCTTACATGAAAGCTTACATGAAGAGCTTTCCCTGAAGCTTATGTCTATTTAAGATTTCATTTTTTTCCACTTAAATGTCAATTTCCACATGTTAGACACAGTACAGTCCTGTGATTTTGCCTGCAGTACCAGATAGCACTTTAGTCAATCCCTCAGCCACAGCCATAACACAAAGACACACACTGACACACAAATGGGATGGACGTGATGACAACAACACTTACAGAGCTGTATCTGAGGAAGTAGTATGTTGTGCTCTTGCACTGGATTGCATTATATGGTTCAGCTGGTTTTATCACTGTGTTCACTTAATGTATTTCCATTTAATAATAAGAATATTCAAGATGGTTTAACAATTTTGTAAGGACTACTGCAGTGGAAACCCAGAAACTGGAATGAAGTTAAAACTGGCCAGCTGTTACATGATGCCATAAACCACTGCCTAAAATGAGCACATGAGAAAATTAGTCATTGGGTCATCAAGATTTATTGTCCAAAGCCATCTGACAATGATGTAACCACACGGAGAAGTGCTGTAAACCAAAGAGGAGAAGCTTAGCCCTGCATTGCCTTCACAAGTCTAAAATTAGCCTTTTAACAACTGTTGTCCTTTCGTCTTTAGAGAACAACAGAAATATTCTGCTTCTTTCTCTCCTCTCACAAATGGCATTTTGCAAATCTCCTTATACTGTAGGAGAGAGCATATATCAGTGGACCCAAGTTGACTAATGAGTAATTACTCAATGCAGACAGGCTCCAGAGGCCAAACTGTGACACATGTTGAATCTGATTGGCTGATTAGGAGCAGGTCTTGTCGGCATTTCATCAGGAGATGACCAGTGGTGTTGCCTGGATACTGAGTCAACCCTGCGTCTGTGAGTGTGTGTGTGTGTGTGTGTGTGTCAGATAACACAGATCTGAACACTCGCTAACATATGTAGACACAAACATTCTCACATGACCGCTGTTTAACCTGGTCAGTTTAAAACAAGTCTTATTTGTAATGGCGATGAAGCAGAAAGTAAACAAATGGTTTTAAAAGAGACGCTGAGATTTGGATTAAAAAGGAAATGATAAAGTGTTGATCTGACTCAGCGGTGCTGGGGTTGTTTTGGGTGTGGCTGCACCAGCGCTTTTTCAGAGAAGTACTACATTTTAGTGGAAAACTCACAGCTCGTATCTGTGCAGTTGATCTTGTCCGTCTACCCCCCCACACACACACAGAAAAGAGGCATCCTTCCTGTTTACGACAACACAGCTGTCAATATAAAAACCAAGCACACGCACACACACCACTTATTCCTTGTAAAAACAATAACCACACCAGTATAACGGGGGCACAAATGTGCCAAAGCCTAGCAGGCATAGTCAACATAATTGAATGGTTCTCTCTTTGATTCTACGATAAATGGAAAAATTATAACGACCACTGTATCACATTTCAAGAGTCAGGATTCAACTGCGTGTTTGTGTCTGTATTCAGTATATTCAAATTTGTGCAAGTAGGCCAAAATCATGTCTGCATTCTGTGGACAGATGAATTTCAGGTACCAGGAGACTTCCAAAATGGATGTATAGCTTTTTTTTAATGAATATTAGCTTCCGATGGACATTCATGAGAGTGAATAAGGCTTACAGTGTGGAGTTTAGGTAGTGAAACAGTGCCACCATGTGACAAACACAAAAAAATCAATTAAGGATAATGCATAATACACTATATTACCTATATAAAATAGGTAACAAGTCAGTTCTAATATTTATAATTTAAGTATTACTTATGCAGGAGAATCATCATTTTAGTTTGACTACCGGCAATCATGGCTTGCCATGACAGCCACAGCCTCCAAAGCTCTGTGTCTCCAGTCAGAGGACATTGTTCAGAGGGGTTAACATCCACCTTCCTGTCAGTGTCAGTCTCTACCCTGCCCCTGGCCTTGTAAACACTTCCTCTGATTGTCCCCTGGGGGTCCTTTGGACCCTGTCCACCACAAGTTTTACTGGGGGAAGCACCAGCCTCCCTCAATATCAAGGAAACAAGTGTCTACCCCTGGTACTTTTCTAATATGTAAATGTAAACAGAGGCAATGCACCTGTTTCCTACATACTTCTTATGATTCTGTATGAGCATTTCACCAGAGAAATGCTCATACAGAATCATAAGAGAGGTTAATGTCAGTCCAGTCAGGCTGGATGTATCTTTCAGTCTCTGTCTTTATTTGTTCCTGTCATTAATGTACTGCATCTCAATGCAAAAGGAAATGTATTCCCAGAAAATATGGCAGCGAGTATATTTAACTGTAGCCTAATCTCAACTGTCTCAAATAGTTGGACAATTCTCATTTACTATTTGTCACATTACTAATGTAACCATGTTGTTTGAATCTCTATAATATTCATATGTAAGCAAAAGAAATGCTAAATTAAACAACTAAATTAAACAAACACTATACAAACATTTAACATTTACTTCATTAAAGGTCTAAAACCTGCTCTGCGGTTACATTGAGTCTCATTACGGTGGAAAACAGGTGGTTTTCATGTGAAGGCAGATGCCTGGCTAGTGCATAATACATGATCTGATACTGGAGCAGTGAGGATAAATAACTTATCAGTCCACTTGTACTAAGTCTGGGGAGGGAGCCAATTGGGGTGCTCGCATTATTCAGTATAGTACAGGGATGTTTGGTAGGGTGAACAAAGTTCATCGCAACTTTCAAAACCACTGAAAAGTTTTACATCAGAGTGAGAAAGAAACTTCATTCAAGGACTGAATGAGTTCAATGCTAGGTCTTGAAAAGGAGAGGGTGAGAATGCGATGGAGAGAAGTGGTATGAACATAGATGGATTTATAGCCTCAATAAACTGTAGTCTTGGACACACTCTAGTCAGAGTAAATTTCCACAGCAGGGGTGTGTGATGGGGGATGCTACCTGCTGCCCGGGCTTCTCATCTCAGGGTTAGTTTTAACACGACTCTTCCAAAAGCCCACAGCCCACAAACTGCCACAGCATAACACATTACTGAATCCAGTATTGTAGAAAGACTGACGATCTCTTTTGCGTTGACCATTTTGAATAATAATTTATGAAATACATGATCAGCATGAAAACTAATAGAAAAATCAAAGGTATTACTAATTAAAATACGTTTATAACTTCATTAAAATCGTACCTTTTTATCTCCCTCCTTTGCATTCCCTCGTTTCTTCTCTCTTTCACTTCTCTCTGCTCCAACTCTCTCCCTGTCTCCAGCACCAAATAGCTTCTTAGCCCACTCATCTTTTTGAACAGCCAGCCGGTGGGTGTGGGAGTTGGGATGTGAAGGAGGAGGAGGAGGCTGGCTCCCTCCAGGTGGTGGCAGGTGGTCTCCGGGGGCCAGTGGGGCCCGGTAACGGTCGGCCGGGATCTTATTCATGGGTGGGGGCAGGGTGCTGCAGTTAGCTGATGACCATCCGTCTGTAGATTCGGCGTAGGACTCCTGGTCGCTGCTCAGGCCCTGGAGGTGGCTGTGGTGGTGCTGCTGACGCCAGTCTCTCAGCACATGGACTGGCAGCCACCGCTGCGGCTCTACCCCTACTCCTACTCCTCCACCCACTCTCTTTTCTCCTCCCCCAACAGCTCCTCCCCGCTTCCCTGGTGAGTAGTGGTGTGGGTGGACCCCTCGAGAGTGCCTGCCGGGGACATCGGGGTGAGCCAAGGGGAGAGGGTGAGGAAGGTCAGCCAGGTGTGGATCGTTACGATAGTGGCCATTTCTCAGAGCTGGCGGAGGAGGAGGGGGTGGGTGAGGGGCTGAGGCTCCTAGGGTGGGGCTCCAGGCCTGCTGGGACGAAGGTGGGCTGTCCCAGTGACGTTGCCCAGAGATGTGGTTGTGGTTAGGAGGACCTCCGAGGTCCACTAAAAGAACTCTGTTGCTCTTCTCTTCAGGTAAAAAGTTGCCGATCCCACTGTCACTGTTGCTGCTGGTGCTGTGGTTCTGCTGGGCATCATTGTCTGGATCATGGAAGGCCCGGGCCCGGACCCCCTCAATGTTGTCTCCCATGTCCCGGTAGAGGACGGAGACAAACTGGAGGAGAGGCTGAGAACTGGGCGGGAATTCCAGGCAGCCTCCTGTGTCTGGGTCGGGGGTGCACTCAAAGCCAAACCTCATAGCTACACCTAAATGGACCTTAGGAAACAAGAGTCACCGTGAGAGTGTGGGTCGATGGGTAGAATTTTCTAAAATATTTATTTATTCATTTATTTGACAGGCACGATACATATAGACATAAAAGTGCAACCGATGCAATCTATATAGGACTTCTAGCCGTAGCTATTTTGCAGTCCCTATCCCTGGTTATGTATATGTCACTTTTTCTCAATGACAAAACTGCACAGGAAAATGTTTGAACTGTTGCTGGCTGTTTCTAATCACATAAAATGTAGCAGGGCTGATTAGCATCACTGACACTAAATTAATTTTAGGTTTTCTGTAAAACAATCAGGCATTAGCAATAAGGCTGGGTATCAAACGCTATCTCTGTTTACTTCTTCTTTGATCAGATATTTCCTCATTTAAATCACAATTTTGGTATTTTATTGTCTCATAGAAATGTCATTAACAGCTGCTTTGTGTCAAGACAAAATGTAACACAGATACAGAAGATTGGGGGCGGGGGGGTATATTCATATTCCTCTATAGGAGGAACTGAAAAATAAAATTCCTGCTTTGGTATCTGTATCGAAACTACAGTATTGTTTTGGCAACTGAAAAAATGTAAAACTAAAAATTCCCAGACCCTTTTTCTACTATTTCCACCCTGATGAAGACCTTGTGAGGTCGAAACCAGTGGGCATTTTAAACCAATAAGCCTGACTAAATAAAGGCTTTTATTATAACTTTTATTACTGCTCTGCCTAAGAGCATTTTCTGTGATCAGTTTTTTCGTATTGGCAGAGCACCGATTGAGGACTTGGCCATTGCATTCGTGTTTGGAATTCCCAGCTGTTATTGACCAAATTGTGGAAAACAAAGTATCCAATACTTAATAATGTTAAATTTAAATAGGAATAGCCTATGTCTATATCTGTACAAAAAATTCAAATTCAAACTTTTATGTTGATAAAGGGAACAGCTGTTTCCTTTTAAGTATGATTTGTAACCCCTTATTATGTCTCATCACTGTCTCTCTATTCATACCTGGTGGTGACAGAGGTCTGGGTCCACAATGAACACGTGACAGGAAGTCCTCAAACTGCCCTCTTCATCTCGTCCGTTGCTGAAGTGACAATCGTCGTGGTCGTCAGTGGCTTGCATCGTGACCAGCCCGAAGAATCGACGGTCATCGGGACAACAGGCGCTGAAGGCTAGTTTTTCTGCAGGATAGGTGGCCAGAACCTGACCTCTGTCACTGCACAGACGCACACTGTCATGCATGACCTGGTAGGATATAGTTAATACATACACATACATTACAATATGATACCAGGGAAAATATTGAGATAATCGCAGTTACAAGACATCATTAACAACATGACAGACTTTCCATCTTGATACACTGTGTTTATACTGCTGAAATAAAGTAATCCTTTTCATTAGTTTCCTGTTTTCCAGCAAGTGTAAATTTCAGTATGACTTATTTGAGGCCTTGTGCTTAACAAGATAAAGTTGAGAGGATTTCAAGGCCAATGCAGTTTAGGTTAAGCTACTGCTGTTATTTTTTTTTAGTAAAGTAAAAATATAGTTAACAATTTATTATCATCATATGGTTAACAACACATTCCATCGCACCTTCATAAGGACCAGTGAATGGATCTTTTGCTCGGCCCGGAGGCGCCTCATGCTGCATCTGATGGCTTGCAGACTGTCATTCTCTAAGCTCGTCCCTATGGAGGCCAGCTCAATGGAGCCCAGATAGCCAACAATCATGCCCACATTGAGGATACCCTCGCTGGGCTCTAGGACCAAGTCGCCCCCATCTCCTACATCCAAGTCTTGCTCTTCATGGTGGTGAAGGTGGAGATGACGGAAGTCTGAGTCCAGAAAGACTGAGTCGTCATTCAGAACATGGGCCATTTCCTCCTCAGAGAGCAGGTTGGGGTTGCTCTGAGAACGGGAGGAGTTCCGATATGGAGGGAACTCTGGTTCAGACAGTGGACGTGGCTTTGATGATGAGCTAACCCCAGGCCTGTCTTTGTCTGAGCTGCTGGAGGAGTGGCTGGAGTTCTCGAAGATCATGTTAAAAATTCCTCCGGACTGCAGCTCTGCCACAACCTTCTCTGCCCTGTTGATGCCCAGCTGCTTAGAATCCAGTTTGGGTTTGTACCATCCCCCACGGGCTCCACAGCCTGACCTGCTGTTATTGTTGTTGTTAACACTGTTGTCATAGAAAACATCTAACTCATCATCACTAGAGCATGAGTCCAGGTAAGATGCTGCCATTGTGTTGCTGCTATGGTGACGACTTCCAGTAGTGCGTTGGTGATGATGGTGGCGCCTGTGACGTTCTCCCTCAGCGATGACCAGTTTCAAGACACCAGAGCAGCGTCCAATCAGTTTGACCACATCTTCATGCGACGCCTTGGAGACATTGATGTCATTGACGGAGAGGATGTAGTCTCCTGAACGCAAACCTACATAGTCTGCAGGGCTCCCTTTCAGGATGCAGCTGAGGACACAAGGACTTTGGCCTGATAGTGTAAAGCCATATCCTGTTCTTCCTCTCGCCACCTCCACAGCCCGGATACGACCCTGCTGGATAGAAGAGGAGGGTGGTGAAGGCTGAGGCAGGTTGAGCCCACTTCCACCACAAGGGCGTCTTTTGGATGATGCATCCATTTGCCTGAACATTGTGCCAGCGATCTTCCTCTTGTCCATTGATTCAGTATGTTTCAATCAGTCATTATACGTCCCTAGGCTCTGCTCAAGCAGGAACGCAGAGCACACCCAATGTCTATCTTCGTGTCAAACTGCTCTGCTGTTAAGCTGCTACGAAAAAATGAGTAGCAGTTCTAAATGCAGTAGAGGGGTGAAAGTTTGGCCTCAGTTCTGGCACAGCCTTTTTACTGTAGCATTCCCATCCCGGTGTCACTCTCCCAATTCACAAGCTCAGTTACCTGCAGCATGACAGAACACAACCAAGTCAGTCATGAGAGCCTTTGCCTCCTTAGCATGCTTTTGCTGTCTTTACCTCAGCTTCTAGCATGTTTTTGTTCCATATATAGATCAAACATGCTGTCTGTATGGCCTATATGGCGGCATAAGAACTCATATATGGTTATAAAATCGTCCAAAATGTCAAAGGAAAGCTACCATTATACTGTTATTAATACACTATTGATAGTTAATAGCGCATTAAGGGGAAGGGACTTAACACACAGCCACACCTGTGCAAGGTGGAGTCAGTGCAGCTCTGTCCAATGGGAAATATGTTTTCAAACCAGAGGCGTTTTCGCACCTGGCAGGCATGCAGGTAAAATTTGACAGACTCAGCCTACAACAACCGTAACGTCAGGGTAACTTCAGCTTTTAACTTTTAAATTCGCTTATTATCAACATAGACTGTGGCTTTCGTTTGTGTTAAGCAACTATTTGTTCATAAATAACCTAAAACGTTCTAAGAAACGTTAGAAAAAAATGTTAACGTTAGCTGGGATTAGCTGACGCGCTACTGTTAGCTACGCGCTTAGTTAGCTGTAACGTTACATGCTAGTAATGCTACACGTTAGCACTGGTTGCAGTGGTCGCTGTTGAAAGAAACTAACAACTATGTGTTTGTCACTTTATACTTAGACGTGCATGCTTTTCCCCTGTCAGTTCAAGAAAGTTAAAAAAAGTTTCTTGCCGTGACTTGCTGTTCAAATTGTGCATCCACCCATGCTTTAACTGTAGTCCCGCCCCCAGATTTCCAGTTCTTTGGAATGTCGGTCTGTAACTATGGCAACGGCGGTGTACACAGACTTTTATATCCTGTCATTGGTTTTCCGAGTTGTCAGTCAGACAGCGAACAGTTACGCGGATAAATTGGCAAAAGTTTGTTTGAGAAATCACAAATAAAAGTATCAACAGTAGCATATTCCACAGGTGTCAAAACTCAGCATCACAAGAGTGGCCGTCTGTGTCCGCTGTTGTAGTTAGTGGGAGTATTATTGGAAGCAGAGTACATGCATCGATCTGTCTTTTACCATACCTATGCAGCAAACGACAACAGCTGGCTACAATACGTCTGAATTGTAAAGCAGGGATAGCTAAGTAAAAGGTGGATGCAGGTCTTTTTTCTTTTCTTTTTTTTTTTTTTAATGTTCCGACAAAGATGTTTGGTCTAGCGGGTTCACTCAGCGGGAGATAAAAAAAATGACTTACTTGTCGGTGTCCGACGATGATGCTGCACGGGCAGTTTCCATAGTTTAGTAGCTAAGGTCAGTTAGGTAAACTTAGGGACGATGGGTAAACAAAAGAAAAGGCTGCACCATCTGGCGAAGTAGCCTTAAGAGGAGGAGGACTGGAGGAGAGGGAGGTGTGTTTAGAGTGGGCAACGGAGGGGGGTGATCAGAGGGGGATACTTCAAACAGTTTAAATAATAGCCTACTAGAAAATAAATGTAAAGCGTTTTTAATGTAGCCTACATCAACTTCACATAGGCCACATGATCTCTTATGATAGTGTATCTGGGAGAGAGAAGTTTATCTTGGCTGCTGAAGAGAGGTATGATTCTATATCTTGTTTTTTGGGGTCAAGGTCTTTGAACTGTACTACAGCTGACACTATTGTAGCCACACCTTGAAAAGCAAGACAGCAAGGAGCCCCACCCAACGCTTCAAAGGGAAACAGTTGTTTCTTCATGCCAGTGAATTAAAGTAGAGACATCTACTTCAGCAAGAAATCTGCGCGTCTGAGTGTCAAAAGAAATCTTTGATGTGTATGTATTGTGCAAAGTGTTATTGGAGCGGCTAAACTTTGAAACCTGAATTGCTGTTACAAACCAGAAAGGAGACCAATTACAGCACAGCTGTTTCTCCTCTCTGTGTGAATGGCATTGTCCTCTTCTGTGTTTGTGTGGCCTGTCCTCTTTCCAGGTCTCTATGGTGGAGAGGAGGTGGTGTGGCGACATCTGAAGTCCTCCTGGATCCATCCTCTTCACTTGTGTTTTACAGTCTACATTTTGTCATCACGATTGTGAGACTTTCTGTTGTGAATCTATTTTGTACACACGATGTCTGTTGCATGTCTGTCCGTCCTGGGGGAGGGATCCCTCCTCTGTTGCTCTTCCTGAGCTTTCTTCCATTTCTTGTGTTAAAATGTTTTTTTTGGGGGGGTGGTTGTCCTTATGTGAATCGAGGGTCTAAGGACAGAGGGTGTTGTATGCATTGAGGCAAATTGTGATTTGTGATATTGGGCTTATATAAATAAAACTGACTTGACACAGCACATACACACACCTGTTAGTTTATTTATCTATGCATGTATTTTTGTTAGTTTCAAAAGGTTATAGAAGTTTTGCAATATAGAGTTGCAATAAGCTCTATAAAAAGATCTAAAACATTGTTGGGACATAAGTTCATTTTCTTTCCAAAACTGTAACCTGTGCAGTTTTAGTTTGTATCGTAAATGTTATGTAAAGTGCCATGCTTAGTGTAAATCATACCGATGACATGATAAAGCCTTTGTCAAGTTCTGCCATAAAAAGTGTTTGCCATGTGCAGTTGCTTAATACCTGTGCAATCATGATTTCAGCTCAGGGCGTCATGAACCATATGGCAGCTGTCTGGTAATCCTGTTAATACCTTTTAATCATGAACCACCCATCTTATTGGGTGCTGTAAAACAAGAGCAACATATGTTTTCATACTGTGTAGTCTATAAAAGGGAATTCCAGCCTGGCTGAGAAAAGGAAATTGTACAAAATGTGATAACTTGATCGAAGAGCTCAGTAAGAGTTAGTTAAAGGTCTGATAACAGGTTTCAAATGCTTCAACGGACCGTTAAATGGGCACACGTTGGTAAATCATGTATTTTCTCTTGACCATTTGTTGCCTGTCTGGCCAGCTTGTTCTTTCTGACAGAGAGGAAGAACATTTTAATGGTTGTATCCTCACAGGTTGACTGTGTTAGAGACACGCCGTGGTTCCTGTGAGTGCCAAGCGGTCATGTTTGTAATAGCCTTATCTGAAAACAGTGGTTTACCATTTCAGTAGTTAAGCTGAATTTACAACTCGCATGGTGGAAGCCATACAAGTCACAAACATCACACAAGATAAGTTTAACATCTTTAAATCATTTATTCATTTCTACAACAGACCATATGCAGTGATTAAGCAATTTAAAATATTAAATTAACTGAAATACACTATCTCTTTAATTCTTGTTTTTTTTTTTTTTTTTAAACAAGCAATTTAAAGAACAAAAAAAGATGTGATGGAGGCTCCAGGGTGCTGCTGGGGTCCAGACTGAAGAAACTGAAGGAGAATCATCATTCACAGTCTGCACTTCAATTACCACCTTCAGAGAATCATCAGATACATCAAAGTTGTGGCAAGTGGTCACAAAACTGTATTTTCTAGAGAGTTGACATTATGTGCCATGTGAAGAATTTTGCAAAGAAAAGATTTAACGATAGCCATTCTCAGCTTTTTCATTTGACCAAAAACAATGACTATACCATCCTCTGAGTTGTTCATTCTTCAGGTGGAAGAAAAATAGTCTTAAAGGGAAGCATCTTAAATCAGTTGAACATGAGCTTTGTCCATGACCTCCACACCCATCTCCCAAAACCACAAAAGATTTCTGGGTAATCGTATTACCCCCTGCAGGGGTCCCCACTCAGTCTTTTGCTCGTCTTATGTCTGGGGAAGATACTAAAACAAGATGGAAGGAACATTTCCTTTAACATTATAAGTAGTGCAGAAAAAAAAAGGTTTTCTGTCATCCTTCATTTCCTTTCTCAAAAATCCAAACCGACTTTGAAGAAATTGTTGATCTGAGAAAAACAGGATTAATTTTGGCTCATTGAATCTACTTCAGGGGAGGCCTCATATTGGAATTTCAATAACAGCTGCAGAGGACTGAGTCATTTATTGTATGAATACATTATTTTAACATGATCAAAAGGAAGCCAGTCACATTGTTTTTAAGGTTGGAAAGCAGTAGCATACTTAGCATTTAAATCACTGATGTTTTTACTTTCATGTACTGTAGGACTCATTGCATATCAAGAAAGCACCTAACAACAACATGAGAAGAACTTCAAGTTTTTAAGTGCTAGGTGTATTTAATATTCTGCACAAAAGACAATGAATGATGAAATATTTACCAATTTTAACAGAGACAAAACAATATTTAAAGCTCAACAAAAACAGAAAACTCTCGCTGTCGCGTGGCGTCACTACGCTACACTTCCTGATCTGTTGATTTGTCAAAGCTGCTGTTGGTCGCTAAGGTTACAAGGTTCCCTTTGGATTGTGTTGCATTTCTTCCACACAAGTGTCATGGCAACCGTACCCATGGAAATACAGTATTAAGGACTATGCAAGAAAATAGCAGTAATGCTTAGCATGCTTTCAAGCTTTCAGTGTACATGACATACATATATTCAGTCTTTATCTAAGGCAAGTGTATAACGCCGCCCAGCACACTCCCAGGCAACTCAAGGTCGAGTCTCCAATAAAATACTATAAGCTAGTAGCTTTCTGCGGTCTGCTGATTCACTGATTTTTCATTTTCTGATCATGTGTGTCTGTGTGTTAAGACAGACAGAAAAGAAAATGACATCACATTATCTTACTGTCTATTTTAAGATGTCTCACCTTTACAGTTCTTATTTTATCATGCACCATGGCTTTCATACTACTTTACAATTACTTTTTACAAGATACGAAGGTAACTCCATTTAAAGATGACTGTAAATTATTTCCAGTCTTATTACAACAACAATAATAGTCACATCTTACATCCTGAGAATTAAAAAAGTACAAGAACTGGACAGGTGGAATCATTCGGGTGCACTGGGGAGCTTACAAGACTTGAATGCAATTTAAAAACAAAACAACAAAAAAAAAAGGACTTGACAGATATAAGCAATATCATAAAATCGTAAGAGGAAATGCTTTCCCCCCCTGCTATTGATTAAAAAAAGAAAAGACAACATTACTGCAATTTTGGTATTTTACTTGCTTGACAGTTTCCACCGTCGTAAGTGTTTGTATATGGGCCCTTGCACACTTAAAATGTGTAATGTATAATTCTGAAAACGCAGAAGAAAATGAGATTTTTTTTTATACTTCCCAGTATATAGCTGTCTAGTTCTTTGCCCACTCAACACAACAGCCAGAACAGGCCACAGCACAGATACAGAAATTGTAGCAACTTGCTGAAATGGGTGCAAACAAGTTGCCCTTTCTGCAGTGAGAAATGCAATTACAACACCCATCCTCTGCTTCTCATCGTCATTGAAGAAAAGAAAAAAAAAATACTATGGCTATTAGTGATCATTCTTACACATAAAATATTTACTATTTAACTTAGTGTGTCAGAGAATGACCACAAGTAACATAAATATAAAAATGTCTTCACAGACACTAGTTATTGACAACATTGAGCAGGCATTTCTGACCCTTTTGTGTCAGCCTATTGTCAGTGTCCTAACCAGACCTTAAGCACTCTTTAACAAAACGCACAGAAAAATAGATGCACTTGAAACTTAAAATATAGTAAATACTTTGCATTTTCTATTTTTTTTTCTCTTCTATTTTACTTTACTGACATCACAATACTCAAGCAAGTCCTCACAGGAAAATAAACAAATCCAATTTTGTGTTTGATTAATGTTATTTTTATGTTTTTAATCAAGGTGCTGGGTAGGAGGAAGTGTTGAAGGTGCTGTCATTCATCTTAGGGAATGGCCTGGGGGGGGGGCAGAACCACAGTTTGAAGATTTTGCAGCCAGTGTCCTTCATTATAGGTGCATGCTTCCTTTAACATACACCATAAAACTTAATCTCCCCTTGGTTTTCTTTAAGCTCACTCTGCTGAATTCATCATGGTGACTTCAGTAGTTCTACTCATTTCAGATCAGTGTAAAGGAGGGAAAGGAATGAGGCTATAGTAGATTTTTCTAATGAAACATTCTGTTCTTCCCCTCCATCACAACTCAAGAGGGAAGGGTACATGGAGATCTAATTTCTCGCCCTACCACATTTCTCACTCTAATCCACTTTTCCCCCCCATGCTTGGTTCCCCCCGGCCTCTCTCTGTGCCTTCATGTCCATCTCAGCCCGTTGCCCTCAGAGTGATGTATCCTGGTGGATTGACTGCAGACAGCCCAGCAGCTGGTAATAAGGACTGCCTGGCGAGGCCACAGTCTCAAAGACAGACTGGAAAGCCCTGCGGTCCAGCTCCTCATCAATCTGGTGCCGGTAGAAATCCACGGCCACCAGGCAGAACAGGTTGACGTCCACCACCTCACTGGAGCCCATTCTGCTGATCACGTGTGGCAGTCTGGTTGAGAGCAGGGGGGTTAAGGACAACAGACCACACTGTTTGGTAAGCTGTACATTCACACTTTGCTGCTACATCCCCACATACAGTGTAGATACAACAACAATCCAATCACTGTCCTGCTCATGGAACTTATGTCATGTAAGGATACAGGGCTGAGATCCACTGGGAGGTGGAAGCAGAGACAAAGAAACAGGAGAGGCTCCACATGGCCATGGCCACCGGTGTCCTCTGAGTGAAGTTGGATAAGGACAGCAGCACCCAGTCTCGCACCATAGAAGACTGGCCTGTGGCATGGAGTGTCTGGAAAACCTGGAGGTGGATGAGAAAGAAATTAGACGGAGACAAATAGATTGAGAACATTACCTAAAAAGATTCAAATTAGATTTTTTCAAGATGTGCATTATTTCAAGTTATAAATAACAAACAAAAAAGGTTAATTTAGGTTTTTGCTCCAACTTGAAGTTGTCTTGACAACTTATTGTCTGATTGGTCGACAAAAGAGCTGGCTGCAGCAGTCAAAACAGAGTACCAAGTAACAACTTGAGTGAGACTGGACTTCATTGAAATTCTCTGTAATGCTCTATGCAAGAAGCAAACTACCAGTAAGGAGGGAAAAAAACAACTTTTAGCATTGCAGTATTTCTGTGGTCAAAGATTTGATTTGATATTAGAAATTAAGGAATTCAATATAATCCAATCAAATTTTGCCTTGTGAGCTTAATGTACAGAATATTGTAACAAGTTTTTAATCTTGCAATTGTTTGGCATAATATGCATTAAAAATGGTTGAGTGCTTTTTTCATTTGCATGGACTCATGTCGTGCTGCTGACCTTGTAGACGACAGTGGCCATGAATTGTGGGTAAGGTTGCTGATTGGACAGGAACTCTCCGATAACCTTGTTCATGATGTCCTGTGGCGGGAAGAAGTCGTCCAGAAACTGGGGCAGAATCCTGGACACCACCCGAGCCTCGCTAGGTAAACCTTTCCGGATCCTGCAATCAGGAAACCCCAGAAGAGCAAATGATGATGGGAAACAAAACAAGTGCTACTACTGTTTGTCAAAAGGTACATCTGCTGCCACCATCAAACTATTTTGGACACTATAATTCCATAGAGGTCAAATTTAAGAGCTACGTGTGTTTGTTTGTTTTTTCCAATTAACAAAACTGTGTGCAATTCTTGTATAATGGAGGGTGTGCGAGTGTGTGTGTGTGTGTGTACCTGTCGAAGAGCACAGAGACCCTCTCCATGGCAACTATGATCGACTCGCTGTCTGGGGCCTGAGGGTCAGAATGGGCGGGGCGACTGGCAGGGCTGGCTTTCTCCTTGCCTGAGGAGAAACCAACATGACCCGCCGTGACGCCCACCGCCTCTGCTACGGCAGAGCCAGAGTCAACCTGACCTCTAACCCCTGTCACGTCTGAACCCGACGCAAGCACCGCTGAGAGAACGAGAGGGGGGGGGGCACCGGTTGAACCAGTGGGGAAGAGGTTAGAGTGGGAGTAGGGTCACAAGATTCAGATCAGAATTTTGTTGACCTCAAACAGAAAATTGGTGAAATTCTGGGAGCTACCTTTGGTCAAATCACATTCTCAAGAAGTAGGTTTTCTGTAAGTGACTGGTGCTTAACGTACTAGAGATTTTCAATGTCATGTTTCCTGGGTACATTACATACTAGATTATCCTCTCCTTTGACCTGAGTATGCTTCAGCTTGCTTTGCTGTACAGCACATAAAAGAGAGGTATGCAGAATGTTAAAAGTCAGTTTACATTTGCAAGAGCTGGGGTTTACTCAAAGAATTTGCTGGCAACAAAGAAGTGTATTTTAGCCAGTCAGCATATGGACAACAACATGCTAAGAGTTGCTAGAGTTAGTAGGGGCTGACGTAGGGTTTAGAGGTAGGGTATATCAGAGGTATGTATATAATACACGCATCACATGCAGGAAGCAAGCAGGTGTTTTTCCTTTGATGCTGTCACAAGCATCATTAAAAGGTTGGTTGGAGCTTTAAAGATGTTTGTTATGCTGTAAAGAGATTTAATGAAGGTAAATCACGATTATTTGTCATGATAAAAAGGTTCACAGTAAGTACATGTACAGTAGGTGTTACTGGCAGTGAGTGTAAATCGGCCGATATGTAAACTCTGCAATTATAAACTGTAGTAATTTTTAATAATTGTGTTTCTAAAATAAAGTATTTTCAGTTCTCCCCTAATACTTAAAATCTGTGCAGTCACAACTACTTACTTTATTTTATTTATGACACTTTCCATACATCGCTAAATATAAAATTGTCTGCAGTTTGTTGTGTGTGCAAAGTATGTACTGTAAGCTGCATGCAATAGTGGCATGCACAATCAGGTGTAAGCTAGCGAGTTAACATTTCAATAGGCTTAGAGGCAGCAATATATTCCTACCTAATGTTATTCTTAGGATTGTCCCAGTTCTCCCCATTTTCACTTCCCCTTTCTTTTAGTCACCCTTAGCTATGAGGTAAACAACTCCAGTGAGGAATGGGAAACCACCTAAGACAGCAGATCCTATCCTACTTTCTACTGCATTTCTGCAGTCTACATCCTTATTTCTAGCCTTCTATGATAGCGAAGGCAAATCATTTGTGTGGGAGAGGTGGCGAGACACCACTACATTTTACTGTACATACTATTAGGAAGGAAGGGGATGAGAGCACAGGGAAGAAATGGGACACAACCTTGCTGTGGCACTGTAGTCAAGTCATAATTAAACTTGCAGGTCTGCAAGCTTAACTAATGTCAGTGCTGCATCAGCTTCGGTGAGGATAACTGATGATAAAAGTAGTCTACTACTATTTAGTGTCCATACATGTGAGTTAGCCAGCTAGCTCAGTCCCATGGTGAGTTTGCAGTGGATTGAGGGCTTCACAACAGCAGTAATGAAAGCACCAGTCCTAACACAGTACATGCTGGTGATTTAGCCAGAATGCAGGAGACTACATTGCATTTGTGGGGGATTTTAAGTGCATCGGTCGTGTTTGCGCTGTTCTTACCAGTGTACATGCAGGTGAGCATGAGGCCCAGGGCAGCCATGGCTCTGTGTGGCGACGGCATGTTGACTCGGTCCACGCTGAGTTTCACCAGCGCTTCTCCGTCCACGCGTGACAACTGCTCTGACAGCAGGAGGCGCTCCAGACCACGCAGCACACAGTGATAGATGACGGAGGGAGTGGAGTCCTCGTTGGCCGACACCATCACACCACACAACTGCAAGGCAGGGACAGAGGCAGGCGATAAAGCAAGATAGAGAGAGGGAGACATTTTTACAAAGCGGAAAAAGAAAAGGATGCATAATGCTAGACACTGAAACTCACTGAAAGTCTCACTTAATGCTAATTCATTATGAGGATAAAAAATTTTAAATTTGTTACTTTAATGCATCGACTGATTCTGATGGAAATCAAACCCAAAATAATGGAGGTTTTTCATCTTTTTAATGTTTTTATTTTTGTCTCATTCTGACCCCCCCCCCGTCAAGTTCATGTTACTTCACACGTATACACACACAAAATGTTTACCTGTATAACTCCAGCCATAAACTCAGCTCCTACATCCAGAGGGTAGTTCTCCATCATGTAGAAGGCCACTGCGCACATTACCAACACATGCTGCTGGTTATGCAGGTTCACACAGCTGCAGGATACAAAGAGAGGAAACATACTGTGTGAGTGGAACAAAATTAAGATTAAAATCAAATAGAAAGGCCAGTAGGTATTTGTTTGAAATGTGAAGGGCAGCACCTAGTGGCACAATGATGCACTGCACTCTTGGTCGCATCACCTTAAAACCACATGCAGACTACAAGACTTTGAAAACCTCTGAGTTGCTGTGCTGCTCACACCACAAAACATTTTGTCCAAGACTGTTGTCCTGTTGACGTGAGGTTGCACAAACTACACAACTGAACTCAGACTGGGTGTACTGATTACAAAATTATTCAGTTTGGAGAAATCCAAGACTGGATCAAATTATCTCATTATTACAAGAAACTCACATGAGGTCACTGTGGGGCAGAATGCGGCAGTTATTCCAGGTGCAAATGTGATGCATTCTTCCCCAGACATATTTGGTGTATGTATCAAACAAAAGAGCAGGTGTAAAAAATAGCACAAAATGGATATACACAAGACACGAGGAAGGTTGTGGTTGAGAAAATAAATAACTTTATCAACAGGAATATGCTGCTGGACCTCCTGCTCTGTCCCCCTCAATCTCTCTCTCACTCTCTCTAACACTTGGGATGGTTTGTGTATGTTTTGCATCTTTCATTCGTCTTATGTCACTCCATCTCCTTTTCATTCCCCATGAAGCTCATTTCATGACTCCTGTTACATTTATAATGTAATTATGTGTTTGCTCTGATTGGATACTGTTCCTGTCATTTGAAAAGGTGCCCCAACTACAAACACATCCAGTTTTTGGCAAGAAAATCAATTCATGTTTGAAAGCTGACTTGAGGGTTTTAGTCTCAAAGAAATTTGTCTGAGACAAATCAAGGCAAAAGTCTTGTAATCTGCACTAGCAGATCATCATCAATTCAGCTCATTAGATGATGAAATAACATCAGTGTGTTTGTGTTTGAGACAGAATGAGAGTGATACTCACTGAGCGATAGCCCTGAGGTTGGACAGCAGGTACTCAGAGACAGTGGGGATGAGCTGTTTGGCCGTGTCATCCAGCAGGTCACACTCCAACACATACAGCACTCCATGCAGAGCCCCCATGCGGCTGGGCAGGTGGGTGCTGCGCAGGGTCGTCTCCAACAGGCGACACACAGGCTCCGCTATTGCTTTGTCCTAGAAATATATATTTAGAGTTTTCATACATTGTAGAATTTCAGATTAGAAGTTAATGATATACTACAACCAATCACAAACACACATCCCTCCACCATCAAAAGGTCCCCCGCCCACTCAGCCATACTCACCATGCCCAGTACAGCAGCAGCCTTGCAGATGGCAGGCACCAGGTATTGATTGAGGATCTCATCCTCTGGCGGGTGGAGCTTCTGCAGTTCCATCAGAGTCGAGAACATCATGTCAAACTGGTTCCTCTCTGTGAACAGGTCCGACACCGCCAGCAGCTACAGAGAATGACAAGAGGGGAGAAGATGGTGGAGAGGGTGAGAGGAGCGCTGCTTAGTCATGGGGCCTATTTCTGTTGGATCCCCCTCAAACATTTTTTCTTTTCCAAAACAGACAAGCAGGTATGACTTTTTATTGTCTGCTTTCCAATGTAAGGGAAAACTAGGCTCTTTGCCTAAACTGCTTAGAGTTTCCAAGTTATTCTCCAGAGAACAGTAGACGGTCCTTTACTGGTGTGAATGAACAGACGCCTGGCTGAACAAGTGAAATGATAACAGTGTGTGCATCGCAGCTCACCGATCGGACCACTTCACTGATGAGAATTGTCGGGGTCCTCCTGTTACTTGGGGAGCCAGGGATCAGCCACTGGCTGTAGAGCTCCAGGAGAAACTGGGAACATGAATGAATGTCCACACCTGCACGATGCTTCCTGAAAGCACAGACAGTGGTAGGTCCCGTTCTGCATTCTTGTTTCAGTGCATGTGTTGAGACTGCAAAAAAGTGTGAGTGCACATGTCTGCATTTATTTGTCTGACCTGGAGTTGATAGGAGATAAGGGTGGGGAGGTGGGGGCTGGAGTGTCTGCTTCATCTTCTTCATCCTCACCCCATTCTTCCTCTCTCAGTGGGGTGATGTTGTTACCTAGCCACACTGAGTGGATGGAGACCTGGAGAGAAAGAAGAGAAAAAAAAATACACTTAACATTGTACTATTGAAAATCTATTAACATTAAGAACTGAAACCAAAACACATTGTTCCTCAAGCTTCATGTTATCCACCACTTCCTCTTTTTTCCATGCATATCTTACCTGTCCCAGTTTGTAGTCCATGTTGCCCATCTCCCTCTCTGTGTTGATTTGAAGCAGCAGCTTCTCATGGCTGATCAGTGTGCCTGCTGAAACAAAAGTTAAGAAATTAAGAGTCGTAGGTGCACATGCAGCGGCTGCGAGTAGAGATAGGGACGTCGTGAATGTGGATTATGTGTTACCAGCTGAGGCTGCTGACAGCGAGGGTACAGGGTCCCAGGCATGGTACGGGTGGTGTGTATGGACATTGTCTCTCTTCGACACAAGAGCCTGAATCTCTCTCTCCACCTCACCCCTGATCACTGCAAGTTTCCTTCCAAATCTGGGCATAGACACACAAAATTATTCAAATATCGTTGCGTGCTTATTCTGGGCACTACTACAGTATAAATAGAACACAGCTGCACAGCTACCGTGTTTCCAGGGCTTTGAGGCTCTTGTTGCGGGGCTGCTGTTCCAGACAGCTGACTGCAGGGTTGCCAGCAGTGGGCAGGGTCATGGCACTCAGCACCAGGCTGGTGATGGCCTGCACTGCTAACACATTCAACTGGGTACGCTCCAAGTCCTCCTAGAGACAAAAGGATAAACAAAACATTGGGACAAGACATGGGAAAGACGGAGACAGGGAACAGAGGGATATAGAAAAGTTTCTTGCAATGTGTTTGATGTGTCATGCAACACAGAGCATGTATATTTCTTCAGTGCTCACTCTCTGAACATACACAATTGCTTACTTAAATGAGAAAAGTGCAAGCATTTGTGTAAGTGCTTATGTATGCACGTAGGGATGTGATGAGTGTTGTAGTCAGATCAACCTCACTAACAAATTCAACATGTTGAAGGATCTGAACAGTATTGTACTGTGTGTGTGTGTGTGTATATATACCTCCTGCTGTGTCTCCTCCTCATGGTCCATAGCGATGGGTTGGGTGACCAGCACCCCCAGCAGAGTGGCCCAGGTCTCCTCAAACTGAGTCCTACTGCTCCAGCCTAAACATATAGCAACAAAACCATTCAGAAAATACAGTATGTATCAGTCACACACAGACCAAAATCTGACGGAACAGTGGCATTCAGAGTTTACTCTACTGAATCATTCCAGATGTGCAATTTTAGGTAAATCAATAGTAGACAATGTCATTGATGAGATAAACATGAATGAGACAATAAAGGAAAAAAACATTTCATGACTGTTTTTCTGTACCCAGTGTGTTGATTCGGTAGAGGAACTCTCTGAAGACATCCTTTTCCTGCAGGAAGTCCACAGGGATCTCAGGCAGCGTTGTGCCGTACTCTCCTCCTGGCTGAGGGGACCAGCCCAGTTTCCAAACCTACAAACACATAATTTTAATAGACCGATACGGCCATGTATACAAACTCGAGGCATAATATCTTTACACTGACCAGCGGAGGTACTCGGGTGTAGCTGTTGACCAGAGGCAGTCGGGACAGACTGATGACAATGTTGCGCAAGGTTGGTGTGAGGAAAGCGGGGAATGCACTGTTTCTGTGGTGACCCAGGGCAAGGACGCTCTGCAGGCCTTCCACCAGCTCCGCCATGATCTCACATGCTTGCCACTCGCACATGTCTGCAACACAGAGGGAATTTGCAAACATATATATCCCCAAAATCTTTCATCTGAGATCTATTCGACAGAAATGACACCATTAGACATCAAACGGAGTGACAAAGAAAAGCCCTGAAATACTAAATAACAAAACAACCCAGCAGTTTTACTGAGTCTCTAAGTGAGTGCTCACGGTCAGCATGTGCCGAGTCCACTTGGTCTCCTTCAGCGTCTCTCTCTGCCTTCGTCTTTTTCTTCTCTGGATGCAGAAGCTGGTCGCCAGGACTCACCGCCACTGGGAAGCCGAGACAAAAAGTTTGACCAAACATTGAAATGACATGCAGACATTTTGAGTCTTAAGGCAGTCATGGCATGTGACCATACTAAATGATAGGGAATGCACAAACACGTCCTGGTGGCCTCCTCACCTGCAACAATGATGAGGCGTAGGCAGTAGATAAGGGAGCAGGTCTGTGTGGTGTACTCTGGGGTGGAGAGTTTGTTCCAGACGCAGGGCTGCTGCAGGGCCAGACACAGGCAGGACAGAGCCCACTGCAGGTCCACACTCAGGGGCAAGTGGTCCTGGAGGAGACGCCACACTACCACCTGGGCGACACAAGAGAGAGACACATACAAGGGTGGAAGATGAATGTGGTAAACAGTGGTAAGACAGTGAATGTAAAGTAGGGAGCACACAATACTGAAATATTCAGTTATCAATGATTCTGTTTTGAAAGTAGATATATCTTAGAGCATATTTGCTTCTTTAGATGTGTGTTAATAATGGCTAACATCAGAATTTAAATTGGACAATCAGGATAAAATTATGGGGTCCCAATTTACATTACTGTTACCACTATTTTATGATTTAAACTTA
The DNA here is from genome assembly GCF_020085105.1 of Siniperca chuatsi. Classification (NCBI taxonomy): domain Eukaryota; kingdom Metazoa; phylum Chordata; class Actinopteri; order Centrarchiformes; family Sinipercidae; genus Siniperca; species Siniperca chuatsi. Next base: position 25,907,453 of record NC_058044.1, on the reverse strand, counting down.
AGCCTGGAAATCTTACCAAACCAAAAAGAAATGAAAGTTTTCTTTAAAATGATTTAATTATATGAATCTATAAGCAAGAATCAGTCCAACCAGCGAATGAACAAAATTATATGTTTAAAATGTGGTCTTTTACCTCAGCAGCAGTGCAGGTGAAAGTGGTGATGAGCTGTTCCTTGTCAGAGGGGATATGTAGTGAGGAAGGCAGCTGGCTCACACTCAGCAGGTACTGGGACAGAGCTCTGCAGAGCGACAAAACTCTGGGGTAGAAACCTGGCTCATCTGAAAAAAAGACAGCGAACACACAGAATACTTAAAACTCTAGTTGTGGAGGGAGAACATTTCTCCTGCATTTTCTCCCTCAGATTCAGGTTTCAAACACTTTAAGTTCAAGATGTACAAGAAGTCAAAATTTAAGAGACTTAGAAATTACTCAGACAGTATCATAAATTACAGATCTATGATCGATTGATGTATTTTCATCTACTCATGCCCCCCTTCCTTCACTCTCACCATACACATCAGCTAGTTGACCCCAGTAGGGCTGTGGCTGGGAGGGTGGCAGGAAGGACTGGTGTGGGACAGGAAGTGACCCGGTGACCCCTGCGAGCTGCTCTAGGGTCACCTGCAAGGACGTCTCCAACAAAAGCGACCCCTGACCCCGTGCTAACCGCTGCACCCCCATACTCAGGCACGGACACAGCAGACTTAGGTTGAACTCCTGGGGAAAAGGCCAGGTTCAGATTGCAATATATTCCAGTTTTAATTAAATCAATATGTTCAAGAAAATGTATCCTTGAGGTCTGATATCTGGGCATTGCAGTCTGTGTCACCTTGCAGCTCATGATGTTAAAGAGGTCAGCGGGAGGTAGTTTGGTAAGGAGTTCTGTTGTCTCCAGCAGGGAAACATCTCCACGAAGACAACACTGAGACTTCACCAGAGCCACGTACCACTCCTATAAACAAAATGACATTTATTTACTTTGCACGATCAAGACACAGTAAAAACATGAAATACAGACTCACACCCAGATTCTCTAATCCCTCACCTTATCTGCAATGACCAGTTCAGGGGCAGGAGCTGGATCCCCATCCAAGGGGTGTGATGTCACAGGAGGTGTTGGGCTGCTGGTGTCAGCAACAGTGGCTCTGAACCTGTCCAGCAGGGAGTAGAACCTCTGATGCCTGTGATAAGAGAGATGAACAGAGGATATGACACATTGATTTTTTTCAAATTTGACATAAATCTGTCCAGCTTATGGATAACTTCAATCCCTGCAGATATGTGGCACTCTGAACTGACTGAGAGCAGAGGATGTCAAATTACCTTGGTCTGAGATACCACATATCCGTTTTGCCACGACATACATTATAACTAAAGTAAAACATGTTTTTTCTTTGGAATTTAAGTTCTGTTGTTTAAATCTGTTTGTCTTGGGCATCTTGATTTTTTTGCTAACTGGTGGGTTTCATTTCTGTTTTGTTGTTGTCTGTTCTGCTTTTTACTATACAATCGTAAGTGAAATGTGCAACAGAATGGTAGAACTACAAACTATTCTGCAAATTGGCTACAATGCAGAAGAGTGTTACCTCTGAGCCAGGCCACTGGTCTGGAGGTATTCCTGGATCCTGTCCAGTTCCTCCACAGGCAGCTGAGCTATACTGTTCTGCAGGGTGGAGGGACAGAATAACACATGACATAACATCAACTTGAGGGAAATGACAAGTAAGTACTACATACAAGTACAACATTTTAACATTAACACTTTTTCCTAAGTAAGAAATTCACGGCTTTTCCCAAAGCTTCACAGAAAGAGACGCAAAGTTTGCATCTGAACATGTTTATCTACTTGTATTGATGTATTCACGAGACTTATAAGTCCAAACCTATATGACGCTAAAATAGGATTGATCACATGTTGAAACTTATGAGAAAACTCCCTTGTGACAAGAAAATGCAAACCCATACATAAGCTGTACCTGTAGTGTCTCAGCCAGCAGCATCTCCACTCTGCGACACGCCAGTGTGTCCACCATGCGAGCAAGAACCCTGAAGGGTGTACTGAGCAGCTTGTCCACATACAGCATCAGCAGGGAGCCAGACTGACTCAGGTGGATGCCTTCCAAACACTGCAGAGTCTTCTTCAACATGGTAGGCTGCAAAGGAGGAGAGGATTCAGTTAGTAGAGCAGAAAAGGGGTGAAAGAAGGAGAGCAAGGGGAAAGGGAGGTGAAGAGGAAGGGCAGGAAAGAAGGAAAATAAAATTAGGACTTGTTTTTTTTTTTAATGTATTTTATGAATAAAATACCTTGACTAATGAGGGATGATGGAAAGAGACAAGAGATAAAAGCATGTAATCTCACAGTAGTGAGGTTGTCACATCGCGACTGGATGGCCTGGATGAAGAGACCGCTGGCAGCGGAGTTACGGTGCACAGCGCTGATGAAATCCTGCACTGGAGGCTCATGGGAAAGGTTGATGAGGTCACGCACGTGGTTGACAATCAGCCAGGTCAGATGCTCTGAGTCATGGAGGTTCTGACACTACAGACGTCAGAAAAATCAAAATGACACCTTAACTTAAAACATAAAAGTTTGTATAATCAAAACATTATTGTTGATCACTGTCTATTATTGACTGATTCCAAGAGTGTTAAGAATGTTGGACAATGCAAAATATTTTGAGAGTCTCACCACATAGTCACAGAATAGGATGAGGGCTCCCCTGCGTACAATCTCTCTGTTGACCATGGCTAACTGAGTCTCAGGCTTGTCCTCTTCTCCTTCCCCTGAGGAGTGAGGGCTCAGCAGCTTTGTGCATGAGAGGCTTTGCCTCCTGAGAGAAGGAAAAGGGAGAGAAGGATGGAGCCAGGGTGGATTGTCACAAAGTAAAGTGCTGTGCTGAAGTTCTAACAGGAATTAGATTTTGTTCAATTTGCATGCTTCTGACGTGAGGAGCATCAGCAGCCACATTCTGATTGAAATAAAAAGAAAACATTTTCAGTTAGACCCAGAACATCTCACTAGACTTAATCTGATACAGAATTTGTGAGTGGAACAATGTCAGATAAGACAAATAAGACATTGTTGTGATTGTTGACCTTCATTAACATGAGGATTAATGACATAACTGATCATTGCTGTGTACTGACTTCTTCCATTTTGGAAGTATTCCCCCTGTCCACTTGAGGGTGTATGATTAAGGTCTACTCAAATAAACTTGCCAATGATGAGTCACTCAGACTAAATGTTCTTACTTGGGTGTTTGGTGCACCTCAGCCCACCAGGAGTAATTGGTGTAGTTGATGATGAGAAGGACCTGGCACCACAGCAGCACCAGGGAGGGGTGGGTGGTGATCAGGCACTGCACCATGCTGTTCAGACCCTCTAAGGGGTAGAACAGGTCGGCCTCGGTGCTAGGCAGTCCACCTCCACTCTCACCCTTCAGGAGACGACTAGCTGCAGCTGTGATCCTGCGAAACATTCCTGGAAGGAAAAGTAAATCAAAAGAAGGAAAGGACTATCATACTGTTCAAGAAAAATGGCGTACATTTAAAGTGCACTAATTTCAAAGAACATCATGCAACTTATTTGGTGGACTAAATTAATTTCATTGTAAAGCTTAATATCAGATCTGTTTTAAGAAGCCACACTTGGTCTTACAACATTGTTTAAAGAAACAAAAATGACTTTTGAAATGATATAAGCTCACCACTTTTGAAGACATGTATGAGACACATGAGCAGCGTGCCCAGCTGCTGGCAGTAGAAGGTGTGTTGCTGCTCTGTAATGTCCACTTTAACCTGTCTGGAGGAAATGTCATCCAGCAACACTCCTACCAGCTGGAGCAGGAACCTAGGGGACAAAAATTTCAAGTGAAAGTGAGAGGGGAAAAAAGAAGACCCGTGGAGTAGTGGTTGCAAAAAAGCAGGGACCGAGTAGAAACATCCCTCAATCTTTACGTCAGAAGCATCTAAAACGACAGGCAGTGAACACACTCACTAACCTGGCAAAGGTTTCCTCAGGTAGGGCTTTTTGTGCCTCACCATTAGGTTCCTGGTTACCGAGTGTGTCATTTGGGGAGGGGCTCTGCTGATGGAGGCGGCGGATTGCATGGCAGGAGAGGAGATGCGGGGAGAGGGAGAGTTCATGGACCCGGGACAGGACAATGTCCTCTGTGGACTGGGAGACGAGTACCCTGAGCACCGCCAGGATACCAGACACCCACAGCTGGACTGTCGCTACTGATGCCTGGAGGAGCAGAGGTTTGATTTCAAGTAAAACTTTGCAAAATATAGATTTCTTTTTCTTTCTTTTTTTTAAATCACTTAAAAAGTAGACAAGGTGTTAATGTACATCAGATACGCATGTCAAAAGTCTGTCCAGGTATTTGTGCATGTTCAGATATCAGATGAGATGTCTCACCATGGTGGCCGGGGTGGTGAACATACTCTTGAGCAGCATGTCTACAGGTCTGAGAGAGGAGGGCGCCACAGTCTCAAATAGAGTGTTCAACACTCCCAATGCCTCCGGAGAGTCCAGGTGCATCTGTGAGGACACAACATACAAATATATTTATTGATGACAAATATAAGGGTTTTTTCCAGACCATTTCATATACGTTGTAGTCTCAATTGCTAATATTTGTGTGCAAACATGTTTGATTTTGCTGTATAATAGCTTGATTTGAATTTACAGGTGAAAGAGGTGACAGACAAACATATACAACTGCATGCATTTTCATACCTGCTGTTTAGCAATCATGGGAAGTATGATGTCAGCAATCTGTCTGGACAATCTCTTCCACTTGTCCTCATTCTCTTTGTGACACTGCTGCAGTACAAGGATAAACATCTCCAACACCTACAACACACGTCAGGCAGAAAACAAAACAAAAAAAGATTGCCTGGAATACTTTATGACATTAGCATGCCGTCTCTGTTTGAATCTATTTGTGACCGTACCTGATGGTATTGCACAAGTCTGAGCAGCATGGAGACCACCACTTCTTTCTGTGTATCCAGCTCTTTGCCTGCATCTGCTTTGTTTGAGCCCCTCAACACAAACAGGTCGTGGACTATTGGCTGCAGGGCTGGGATGGCTGTGGAGGAAGGAGGACAGTAAAACTGATTTACTTCGACTCTATATCCATGTCTGTTTTTATGCTTCTGTTAATGGTGATTATCAGTGTCGCTCCCAAAGACAAACATTAAGAAACAAAAAAATATGCTGGTCCTCCAGCTACAGTAAGCATGGGCTTTTGAGGTTATGCATTAGTTATAAGTAAAGTTTAGGAATGTAAGGGATAGTAAACTTCAGTGAAATGTGTTTACAGGTAGAAGAAATTATTCTGTATGTAGTGTGTATTGTGTTCCTCTCACCGTGTGTCACAGCTTTCCTGCCGCTCGCCATGATGCCATCACACAGCTGGATGATCTTGGGGATGCTGATTATCTGCTTGGAGTGGTAACGCTCATAAGACAGCAGCACCAGGAAGAAAAAGATGTTGGGAATGATGGCCTCCGAATCTCTGTGCCAGAAGTACAACAGGTATCATTTTAGTTCACAGGACAGCATGGGGATATTTGAGTTATTCTACAGTTATGCGGAAGCAAAGTTTAATCACTTATGTAATTTACATATACAAAAAAAGCCATGCACTACAGAAAAGCCTGAGTGACACATGGGCTTCTGAAAATGCTACAATACTTTGCTCTTTTACAGGAGTCACGGATGAAGAAAACTTACCTGAACTGTCCCACTTCAATGTACTCAAACTGCTTCAGGACAAAGCCTATGAACACCTGAAACATAGAAAATCTCTTCTTGAGTAAGCTAAATTCCACAAGTTCAAGATTAACTCATGCTAAAGCATGTGTGTTTTTTTTGTTTTGTTTAACCTGATCTGAGTCCAGCAGGCAGTAGTTGACTCTGAGTTGCACAAGTTGGGCGAGCAGGTCCAGTACTTGTCTCTGCAGGGCCACAGAAGTGCTGGTAGTGTACTGCTTCAAAGCTTTGATCACCAGTGGCTCAAACAGACGAATGTGGTTGTGGATGGCATTCTGGAGAAACAAAGATGAACAAAAACAAAGACAGCTTTCAGAACAGCAGCACCTCACTCAAGCAAATGAGCAATGAAAATCACACTTTATGAAAAACATTTGGTGTCTTATTTTACAACATATATTTTTAGCTGTTCACAATGTCAACTTGAAAACGTAGCAGAATAATGTGAGCTCACCTTGTCTCCTCTGTGGCGTGTTGCATTTGCAATGTTGGACCTCAGCTGGTTCGAAGCTTTTTGCATTACATCAAACCATCTAGAATTGGAAAAAGAAGGCAGGTTCTGTTATGTTCTACCTGTTCTATGTTTATTTCTGTGTGTTTATCTGGAAGCATGTTACTACAACTCACCCAGAAGTGTCCTGCTCCTGTTCAGCCTGCACCATGTTACGGAGACTAGCATCGGCAAGAGCCTGAGTGAAGTGAGTGTACGGCGCCATGAAGCAGTAATGGTAGAGACCTGGTCGCAGGCTGGACGAGCCAAGGCGGAGAGCCTTGCCCTGGGAACGGCTGGGTCCACTCAGAACGCCCTCGTACTGGGAGGCCAGGTTGGTGCCAAACAGGGTCTTCAACAGCTAAAGAAAGAGAGGTCCTCAGTTACTAGAGAAAAACAAGGAATAGTTTGGAGTGTATATTTGTTTAGATGTGTTGTATTTTTAAATAATCTTTTCTAAATAAACCTGCATACAAATTTAAGGTATATCTTCATTAAGGCACATTTCTTCAATTTGAATTAAATCTGCTATGTGGATAATCTAATTTAGTCTAGAATAAGGTCTAAAGTGGAACAACTTCATTATCTACCAAGTCAGTATGTTTTTTTTGCATCTAATCATAATTAAGTCGTAGGATATTCCCCATTTTCAACAACCTAATGTTTGTCTTAGTGTTGGACAACCTTTTTCTATCTTAAAATATGTCTGATTGTTTATATTTTGTGATTTAGTGACTTTGGTCTTGAGAATGGGACTCTTTTCTTTGTGAGGGCTAATGTCTCTGCAAGAGTAATTACTGAAGGGGACATGACCTACTGTTTTTTGACAAACCACACCTTTTGTTAATTCTAATATCAGTCAGATTGTCTGTCTGTGCTTAATGCAAATATATATTTTAACATATGGGGGGGGTTAAGAAAAAGAAATTCCTCCAATTTCTGTTCTAGGAGGCGTTTCTGTAAAACATTTCAACACAAACTTTATTCACTGTTATGCAATGCAGAGAATTACATCATCCTTTATGATCTCCAATGCTGATCCTATCCAGTTTCTCTCACAGTTAACATTTCTTGTGTCTAAAAGGCACAGGCAAGATGACATCCAGCTAGTACATTACTATGTGTGTGTATATAGATGAGCTGTATGGAACCATCGCACAGGGAACCCAATGCCTTTACAGGCCCTGTCGGCAGGAACCAGCCTCACTCTGTGTGGAGTCGCACCGGTTGCAGCACACTGCTCAGTGCTGGAACCATTAAGACTGCCACACACAATAAATGAAACAATACAAAAAACAAAATCTACAATCAGACACATAAACACGCAGATTACTGACCTGTTGTACACAAACAGTAGCCATGGTTGGTTCTCTGGAGAAGCAGGACTTGAGGTAGCCCAAGATTTCCTCCACACACTGACAAAATATAGTACATCATTTTATTCTACTGTTTGATTACAGTCAATGTGAACAAGAGTGGTTTTACATCAGCCTACATGAATGAAAGTAATTCATTTCATTTGCCTCCATCGAGTCCAATCATCCAGAACCTCCTCCTTCCTGCTCCCACTAATAAACACTTTAATAATGTCTGATTTCCAATAGAGCTGATGTCATCTTTACCTTGCTGATGTCATGTAGTGTGGCCAGCTCCAATAGCTGAGACAGAACATCTAGTGTGGCACGCAGGAAACCTCCAAACTTCTCCTGGCTACTGTGGAGGTCCAGTGTCACCTAGGAGATTAACACAATTAACACCACCATCAACCACCATTTGGGCTACTAAAACTTGTAAAACACATTTCTGTTACGATTGTTTAAAATGGTTGAGTGTTCTGACCTTGTAGTTGGCATGTGTAGCTTTGAGGACATCATAGAGTTTGAGGTAGGGTGGCAGGTGGTAGAAGTTGCCAAGGGTGGTAGATTTGTTTATGGCCGTTGACCCCGTGCTGTCTGCTGGCCTGCCTGCTCACAAAAAGCATAACATTGAATTTATTAAATATTCACAGATACGTCAGACATCATCTGTACCTGTGCTAGTTCATAGTCAGGTGTGCATGTACCTGTGTTGACCTCATTGCTTTTCTTTGGGCTCATAGGGGCAGCACTGGGCTCGGCAGCCTCCTTCTCCTTGCCTTTTCTGCGGATGGGACTGAGGGAAGGGGTGTTGCTCAGGGAGGGGAGGGTTGCCTACAAGAGTACAAAAAGTGAACTAAATACAATGGCCTTCCTGTGGATCCAACTTTTAGTCACAAGCAGATAAATGCCAGTAAAATGTGGCTTACAAATAATCACTTTGTTCATAGAGTCTTTGTGTTATTTGGTTTGATTGGCTCATAGTCAGTTACCTTAACTGCTGGTCCAGGTGGTGTGTCATCCAGCACATGGGCACAGATGTTCAGGACCTTCAGTAGGTGGGAGAAGAGCTGCTCCACCATGGCTACCAGGTAGCGCTCCGACAGCCCTGCCCAAGGTTCCTCCATCTTATTTGGGCCACTGGTGTTCGTGCTACCATTGCTGCCTTCTTCCTCTCCAGCCAAGGGGTTGTGCATGCATTTAGGAGCCACAGCTGGGAATATTATTAAGAGACTAGCTAATCAGTAACAGGTTACTGCGTTTTCCTGAAAGTTTTGTGTGAGTGAATGGTGGTATGTTTGCAAATACAGTATAATTTCAAGTTACATGAACAGCATGGTCAGGTTAAATTTGTATGCATACAACCCACCAGCAAGCAGATTGCCAGAAAGCAAAAGTGCATCCTGGTGTGCAGAGAGATCAAGTGGAAACCAGGCAGAGGAGAGTAAGGAGAGGACCATGTTGGCCATTCCCACCGTCAGAGTCCTCCGCTCAGTGTCGGGTGCAGATGAGGAAGTGGTTGAAGAGGCTGGAGCACCGCTGGGCTGTGACAAACTGCAGAACAGAGAGACAAGGACAGAATAGATAATCAGGTGTGTATAGAGAAAGCGGAATTAACGGGCAAAAGTAGTGTGTTGTCTAGCATGAAATAGTGTGGCAGATTATGGAACTAGGATGATATTAAATGTACAGGTAAAAATTCATGAGAGAGAGGGTGCACAAACCTAAGGGCCCTGCCCCTGCTGCGGTTGAGACTAGAGCGGGAAGAAAAGCTGCTACTGGAGCTAACATAGCCGCAGTGCCAGCCTGTGCTCCAAGTGCATACTGGAAAACTTAAAGCCAGGAAGCACAAGGCCTCACAGCAGCCAAACTGCAGAGAAACAGACAAAGGAATGGTACTTTAACATGTTATCATACAAAAACACACACCAGAAATGCATTATACAGAACGCAAAAAAAAAAAAAAAAAAAAAAAAAAAGGTAAAGCGATATGCGTGTCTGAAAGCTCACAGTTAGGGCTCTGGAGGTAGAAGAGGTGAAAGCATGGGAGACAGCAGTAACGACTCTGGACAGATTGTTCTCCAATGTGACATCAGACACAGTGTTGGACAAGTTGAAGCCTCTGTACGTCCTGACAGACAGAGGAAAGAGCAGAGCTGAGTTCCTCAAAGATCGTGTTCTGTGATTTTGTCATGAGCTTTGTAATTGAACCACAAACTTAAAAAACAAAAAGAAGTTAAAAGTAATTTCTAATCACTCAAAGCAGCCTATGAGATATGACACCAAAGGAGTGTGTGTCTGTGTGTGCTCATACCTTGTGATTGTGCTAACTGTGAACTGGGAGGGGGGTTGTGTCTCATGCATCAGCAGCTGCAGGTAGACTGAACACTGGTCCCGGGCAATAGCCACTACTGGGTCCACTTGACCCTGGTCACAGTCATAGAACAACCTGGGAACCAGCCTGGTAGAGAGAGGCACAGAGACATGAGGGAAGGGTTAGAGGAGAATAAGAAGGGAGACACTTGCGGGGAAAAAACAAATACAGTTTTAATAAATGTACTAAAATCAAATCAAAGAGTGCTTGTCAACAGTTATGTCCAGTTTGTACAAGATGTATGACAGATAATACAGTATGAGAAGAGAGAGTACCTGCTGACAGCAGAGGCTGCCACGTGCCGGACTCTGGGGTCGTCATCTCCCAACAGACGGATGACTACATCATTCAGGACTCTTTCCTGCAGCCGCAGCCGCTAGATAGAGAGGAATGTGGACAGATTAGGGACCACAGTTTCAGTAACTCAAGTTGAACCCTGCATGTGTTTGTGAAAAACAAAGATATGCATTTCCACAGCAAGACTACAAGGAAGGTAGAATGGAGAACTTACCCCAGTGTAGTGATGATCCCCTTTGTGTAAAGTCTCCGTTTTCCTCTCCAGGAAATTAACTAACCTAAAAGAGGAAAGAGTGCATATCTTTAATAGGCAATACATGAAACATTGAGCTATGTTGCCTTTTTTTGTTTTTAAAAATAAGACACTGTATCTACAGACATTGTTAATGTGTAGGATATAGTGATTTTGAAAGTGCAGTCCATCTGTGTGACAGCAAGGTGCCTTAGCAAGTAGCTCCAGTAACACACACACACACACAAAAAAAGACAATTTATCTTACCGGAAGTCCATCTCAGCCAGGGTCTCCAAGAGCTCAGTACGAACAAGCCAATAGGATGAGTCCCTCAGAGCAAGCAGGTCTATCACCAACTGCAGGCCGAGTTCACTCAGGGTACTGCTGCACACAGTCATGATGCAGTGCTGAAACACAAATAAAAAAAAAAGGTCAGACTCACAAACACACACACAAGGAGCACAAATTACCGACACACTCAGATCTGTCTTACCCTCACAGCAGAGCAAGCCAGCTTGCAGGTAACGGAGGATTCATCTTTCAGAGTTTTTCGGAGCAAAGGCACCAAGTCCACCAGAGACAGAGGGTTACCTGGAGAGCAACAGGACAGACAGGCGAGAGAGAACTATTAAATACTATCCAAGATTTCAAAATGTCAGCACCAAGACAGACACACCTGTACAAATACCCCCCACACACACTAACCTGTTGCACTCTGCACACTGGCCAGCCAGGTGTGTATGTTGTAACGTGTTTTGGTGAGTGCTGCTTGTATGATGGCTGCACAGAGGATGGCTGTGGCCCCCCTGATCTGGGGGTCCCCATGGTCAATGAGGCCTAGCATGTCACTGATATACTGCTGCTCTGCAATGGGAAAGAGAAAGTGAGCAGGGTCAAAAACAGTGCTAAAGACACACAAACACCATTGTCAATGAATGCATTTTGTAACTGATATTTTGACATGTCACAGTAGAAAAAGCACAGGTGTAAATAAAATTAATGATGGCTGAATTCCATTTAGGTGCTTCAGTTTCAGGATCCTGGTATTGTGCATGCTGGCTCTCTGTCATTACTAACTGGGACACTTGAATAGAACAGAGCCAGTGTTAATGTTATTTGTAACACCTGCGCTTTCCTACTATGACAATTAAAAATGTCTGCTGTGAAAAAATATTAAAGTTATTATTAAAGTTATTTTTAACTGCAACAATTCACAGGTGCATCAAAACTCTAAAATACTACAGTTAGCTAAAAAATGAATTTGAAGTCATTCCCAGCTCTGACTTCCGAGGTAAATGGGACGCAGCACTATAAGCCTGAATAAGCGGAAACACGTGTGTGGGTGTGCAGGGCCTCTAAATACATGATTTATTTTCCCATTGAAAATTGTATGATGTTGTTCTACTGAATTATTAATAAAACCCTTTGACTCAGTGGGATGAGCTGAGTGATTATAATTGCAATATTAGTTTTGTCCATAAACTTTAACCCCAATGTAGACCTTTTGTTAATACTGACATCTTCAAATGTCACACATCATCTAAATAGAATTGTCATGTTTTATGCCCCTACCTTCTACTGGAATGCCGTCCAGCGGCTCCAGGTAGAGGGAATTAAAGAAGGCTTCAGGATGCAGTGCTGCTGCTGCCCCAACACAACTGACGGCCAGAGCCTTGACGCTCACTCGCACCTCCTTGTCAGGGGTCAGACCTGGAAAACCATGGCACAGCAAAGATTGACATATGCGCACACACACACACACACACACACACACACACAATGATGTCAGATAAAACAAGAAAAAAACAACAACATTGTGTTGAGATTGTGTCTCAGTCTTGTTCCTTGTTTAAAATATTGTTCTGTGATAATAAAGTTCAAGGTTTTCTTTCATAGTAGTGTCACTAAAATTCATTAATTATTAGACAACCATGGAGTTACCCTTATGAACATATGCAGCTTTTAAGTTATTTGTTAAGGCTTTCATCATAGCCATATGATCTTGCATAGATCAAACTAACCAATAAACATAACTATTACATTATGGAAAACTGACACAGTTTAACAGTTGCTCAAACTTTAGCATCTACTTATTTAGACTCATATAATTCTATTTTTAGACAGATAGGATGATTTTTATTTTTATTTTTTTAAAACACACCTTTGGTATATTTTGATAACACTCACCATTCTTTTGTCCTGTCAGCAGGAAGGAAGCAGCAAGAAGCCTTACACAGTGCACCAGTGGCTCCACCCCCTGGTCTGTATAATGTCCAATTGGACCCTTTATCCGTGATGGCTAAGAAGCAGGCAGTTAAGTTAGAGACAGACACAAAATAAATTCTGCTTCCTTTACCTTCCAGTGCGTAATACTGGCATGGTGTGTCTTTACCTTGTTGTCAGGTTCGGGTTCAGCAGGTTCGTCCTTTGGTATGAAGCGGTCCACACTGCTGTCTGAACCCTGCCGGTTGTGACCTCGGCCTTCGAAAAGATGAGGCTTGCTCAGAGCTGCACACAAACACACGTGGAAACAATAAGCATAATCAAAGCTTTATATCAATAAGCAGAACCTGTCTTCAGTTCAAACCAGTGTTTCTGTGTTTATGTGTGTGCACAAATGTGCACACAAACATACCCAGTGCTGACTGCAGGAATGGCTCTGGGGGTTCTTCTTGGGTGGCAGGTGCTGCTCCTTCATCTTCTTCATCCTGTAGGGTTCCAATCTGCATCCCAGAGTACTGGCTCTCACTGCCATCCAGCACCTTATGCACAGACACACAGAGCAAACATGTCCAGAGGGGAACTAAACTTATTTTACAGAAACACCAAATTCAACAAATTAGGAAATGCAACCGCATGCATAGGATGCCTAACTAGTTCTGACTCATTCATTATTGAGTTAGATTTGCTGGATTGAGGACAAAGACACAGCATAACAAACAACGACTAAAGTTGCAAGTCAAACAAACGCTGCCCTTTTAAAAATACTGAATCATGCTTGGGTCAACACAATTTACAGCAAATCAACTACACACAGGAAAAATTACAGGCTTGAGAACTCTACAATTGTGGTTGCCACAATCCACCAGAGGAAGAGCAAGCTTTTGATCCAAACTAATAAACTCTGAAATTAATTCCTCTTAGATCAAGTAAGCAGGTACTATTTTTACCAGGTAAACTACATGAGATACACACAACATTTTACAGATAACTAGTTTTTCCTAGCAAGATGTATAAGTACTCTTAATCCAAGAATTTTAAGTAATTGTTTCTCCAGGTTTGGCCTCCGCTGGAACAAAAGCCTGTCACAGCCTCTTGAAAAAGGTAGAGCGAACCAAATCTGAAGGAACAGATGGTCTTCATGCCTCTACTTTGAACTCTTCACTGCAAGCCATCAAAATGGGATGTTGGGATTGCTTGTTTTCACAAACGTCTTTCAAAAGCATCTCATTTTTGGGAGGGAATCACTGGAAACAAGGAAAAGAAGACGGGGCATGATGTATCGTCAATGACAACAAGAGGGGAAAGATAGCAATAAGCAGGGCAAATTCTGTGCATGGGTTGTGACGAACAAGCGAACGAAAGGAGAAAGAATGAAGAAAGCCAAATGTTTCCAGACAAGCAAGCCCCTCCCACTCTGTTCAAAGTGTCCAATTGGCTGACCTTGTCACTAGTGCTAGAGGAGGAGGTGGCATAGAAGGAGGAAGAGGAGGAGAAAGAGAAAGAAGAAGACGAAGAGGAAGAGGAAGCAGTGCAGACAGAAGAGTCGCTGTCTGTGGCATCGGGACCCTCGGTGGAAGTTGGTGAAGGAGGGGATGGCTCAATCACCCGCGGCAATGGAGTGCGCGACTGCGACGAAGTGGGGAGAAGGATAAAGGAGAGGGGGCAAGACCATAGAGGTAGAATTGTTAGAATGGACAATCTCACACCAAAATGTCTCTGGAGGAGAGCAGGTTAACATGACCTACCTCCCAAAAACCCAAGTGATTGAACCAAGTGTGTGATATCATATCTTTTCCCATGTATTTTAAGGAACAGTTTTACTATAAAATACTGTATATGCACCATACAAGACATGAAAAATGACCATACAAGTGGTTTGCATATTGTAATCCATTAATTACTTATTGAATGTATTAAACATAACAGCCAACCAGTTACCAAAGCTTTTCAACTACATGGGACACCAGGTCTGTAGGAAAAGGCCATAACAAGACTAGCACCCTATGTCTTCAAATGGAGAGTTGTCTATATTTAAAGTTCTGATACACATTTCATCACTTCCATTTCAGATTATACCCAACATGGACTGTCAGAATGTTTCTAAAGCACCCTGCTTCACAAAAAGTTGATTTTAATAATGTACAGCATGCACTGAAGCTAATGGCTAACTGTAAAGTAAGATATTGACTGAAAGAATTATAGGCTGCTGTGATTTGGGAAATGGTTAACAGTAATTTTAAGTATATGCAATTTGTAGTTAATGGGCTAAAGCACGCAAAACCACTGATAATTTAATGCTTAAAAAATTTGAGGAATGGAAGCAAGAATTTTGTCCATTCTACAAATCCTAATTCTATGAAGTGTAGCATCATTCTTAAACTGGGAACTATGTCATCAGGGACTTTAGGGTTCATAGTTAATTATAGCATTACATGGTAATTAAGTCTTTCAGTGTCTAGGGAAGCATGCTGTCCTCACATATAGACAGAAGTAAAGTACTGCACTGTATTCTCCAAACAAATTCAATTGTGCCCAAACAGGCACACTGACCAGTTCTGCTACATCCGAAGGGGTGACAGCTGAGTCTGGTCCCTCTGTGGTGGTCTGGGAGGAGTCGCTGGGTGGAAGCGAGCGATCATTAGTGCCTAGCAGAGTCCCGCCTTCTCCTAAGGGCCCTCCCTCCGGCATGGTGTTCTCTGGTGTGGTGTAGTCTGCCGTCTCTGGAGTAATATTGGCCCCGCCGCTGGAGCTACGACTCAGCATTTCCTCCTCGTTGTCGTTGGGTGACTCGGGAGTGTCTGATGCAGATGTTCCACCTTCCCCGCCACCCTGCTCTGAGGAGGCACTGAGGTCCACGGAGTCGCCAGGCTGCAGAGTATGCTGGGAGGAGCGTGGCTGCTCGGTGATG
This sequence comes from Siniperca chuatsi, assembly GCF_020085105.1. Taxonomy (NCBI): domain Eukaryota; kingdom Metazoa; phylum Chordata; class Actinopteri; order Centrarchiformes; family Sinipercidae; genus Siniperca; species Siniperca chuatsi. The sequence goes on along the minus strand of NC_058044.1, from coordinate 25,891,790 downwards.
ATGTCCACCTGGGCTGTGGAGGAGCCCTCTGCACCAACGACTGACGCTGAAGGAAAGACATACACAAAGCATATTTTTTACTGCTGAATGGGGCTTTACCATCTAGTTTTAAAAGTGAGCTATAGTGGCCACAGTTGCCATTTACTCTACATTATGCCTCCTGGTGGGTGCATCTCACCTGTGAAGGCACCAGTGGTGACCTCTGTTCTCTCAGCGTCATCCTCCAACCCATCTTCCTCCCCAGAAAGCATTTTACCTGAAAACAACAGGTTTAATGTCAACATAACATTAGCACTAACACTAGCTGAAGAGAGGGAAGAGACTAAACCCTGGTGGTACAAATTTACCTTTAACTGAGTGCATTCAAAAGACAGACTCTGCCTCAGATTTTCTTGGATATATACATGAAAAAGTAAACATTATGCATTCTTAACAATATATCAAGAATTTGAAGGATAATCAACCACCATAGGTGACTCAGCCAAAGGTACATTTGCTCAAACCCTGACTGAAACATCAGTAAGAAGGTAGAGGTGAGCAGAGGAGATAAATAGACAAGTCACCTCTCTGTTTCCTGAGAAGGAGTGGACTGCAGGAAGACCCTCCCCCCGCTGCAAATGGCACGAAACAGGAAGTACAAAGAGCAGGTGAGGAATAGAAAGGCAGCAAAAGAAAGCTCAGAAAGACTCATAGGAAACAGAACAATTATAATGAGGAATGAGTTAGCAAACAAAGAAAAAGTCCACGAACACAGATAAAGCAGAAACTAGAGTAGAGCAACAACACAGTTTGGTCGACTAATTACATGGCAAAGTTAATAAGGGTTAATGAATTAAAAGCTACCTGAAGCAGAAACATTGGCGTTCCAAGTACCAGGTGACTATGAAAAATGCTGTAGAGCCACCATTACATTGTACAAAAGGGATAACAAGTTTTATGAACACAGTCCCGACTGTTTACCAATAAGCTCGAGGATGCTGCCGGAGCGTGCACGGCTCTCAGTGTCCTGGCGAAACACAGTGCCGTGTGAAATGCTGCCAGCAGTGATGAGCATGTGCAGAAGCTCTGGCGGGGGAGTCCTGAACATCTGCTGCAGGAGCTCCAGAGCCGCTGTGACCACATTGTGATCCCAGTGCTGTGTGTAGTGTAGGGTCAGCTCGTACACCTTCAAACACACACGAAAATTTAGTCAAAACTCTATAACTAATAAACAAAGACAGACATCCACACAATCACTCTCTTCTCTCTACCTGCAGCAGTTGTCCAGGTGTTGGCTGTACATCAGCTTCCTTCCTCATGACTCCAAAGCTTCCTTTGAGGCTGGTGGTGTTGACTTGCTGCTGCAGCAGAGGCATCAGGTAGCGAAGAGTTAACAGCACCCCCAGAATTAGGTGGCTAGGGTGTTCCTCATCCACTGGAACCAGCAGACCTGGAAAAGGACAGAAAGTCAGGGTGTGTGTTTCCTTGTCCTTTCTGAATGTCTGTAGCCTGGGTACTGTAGCTTAAAGCAGTCTGATACCAAACAAGCTCACATACGTTAGCTGAAATAAGCTTAACTGTTAAGTAAAAACTAGGTAAGAAGGTGCATGTCCAGAGTATGTGTGTGGTCTGTGTGTGTCCTACCCAGCAGCACATTAAGGAGCCAGGTGTAGAAGTAGCTGGTGCGTCTGGAGTGTTGGCACACACTGACGGCTGAGCTGGCTGCTGTCCGTCTGATGGTGGGGGAGCTGGACTTCAGGTTGGCCACAAAAGACTTCAGCAGCACCTGGGACAAAAATGGTTGGACTACAATGAAAGCAAGCTTTCAGGGTTTACAGATATGTCCTCATGTAAGTGGTGTCCAGTTACTGTATTTAATTTTTTTGGCAGTGTTTTTTTTATTTTATTTTTGTTAAATTAGTTTTGTTACAAAAATCTTAAGATAAAAGAATTTGATAATGATATATTTTTGACAGTACTGGAGGGGAGCAAGCCTTGAAAATGACGTGTTTATGGAGCCAAGATGGGAAATATAAACTTCTGAAAAAGGGAACCTCTCTTCAGCTTGTTTTAATAATAATACAATAACACCCCAAGACACAAGATGAAGCAAAACAATTTTCTGAAAACAAAAATCATCTAAGCCCCAATTTAATTTCCATACTACACCATTTCTATGTTTGTGCTTTGTGTGGATACCTTGATCTCGCCATCATTTGCGAAGTGTCCCAAGGCAGCCATGATCTTGGGCATTGCAGCAGCCAGCGTCTCCTGTACTGTCTCCTCCTGCCGCTTGGTGATTCTGGCGAGGCATGGCAACAAGTTGACCAGGTATGGTCTGGACCACAAGATATGGAGGGAGAGATTAGAATGCAAACAGAACAAAGTAGTAAAAAGCCTTTAAAACTGAGTTAGACTGTGATGTTGCTCTCCGTAATCATAGCTGAATGTGATACATGCAATGTTAAATACTTCAAAACTAATAATAAAAAAAAAAACCACATTTAACTTTAGTAAGGAGGCAACCATATTTGAATTAGTTCAACTAATTTTTAGATGGTAAGTTTACAATGTACACCAAAATTGGCTGTCCTCCAGGTATGATTTCCATACTTGGGAATACTGTAATTTAAATATGGTTGTCATGTGAATGAAGTAAAAAGCCATTTTCAGGCATTTGTGTGTATACCTGCATTTCTGTGGTCTGATGAGGTGGGCAAGCTCAGCAAACCGCCACAAAGCTGCCCTCAGACTCCGAGAGGCACCGTTCTACAGAGATACACAAACACTAATATCACAATTCTACTAATCATACTAGTACAGTATCTTATGAAAAACACATCAAGTGTTTTAATTTTCACACATTACATGACACAAATGTCAAACCTTGGTCATTAGTCTGTGAGAATAATACTGTTGCATAAAAATAAAATAAAAAATCAACTTACAACACAAACACATATCTCCTTACCTTTTTAATTTCTTTGTACAGCTCCAGCTGCAGTCTAGGCAGGTTGGAGTCCATCAGCGCCTGAAGATAAATATCAAAATTAAATCATCATGGGCAACATGGCTCATTCAACAATAAAAACTGATTTATTTGTATTCAAAAATCATGCTTTGATGTATACTTTGATAATTACACATATCATCTTTTATTCTTTTTAAATTGATTGATGACACATCTGGTCACATCATGCAAACCCAGATCAAGGCTCATTATTCTGTAAATGTACCATGTCCTCAGAGAGTACCAACTGAAAATGAACTGATGATAAACTTATTGTCCTATTATTGAAGGAAAAAATAAAGGACAACGTAGAAAAGAGCCTTGCTGGAGGAATACAGGGTCCTCCTCACTTTGATGATTTTGTTCAGGCACTCATCGGCTACCATACGGACATCTGATTCGCTGTCATCACTGCAGAGCAGGAACATTTCCATGGCGATGCCAAGCAGTTTCTGAAACTCTGGAGACGTTCTGCTCCCAGGACCATAGAGAAGAAAAGTGAGGCAAATGTCATTATGCACATAAATACTCAAAAGCTTTTCACAGGCTATTCTGAATTCCTGCCTTTCCCTCCCTCATACATACACACACAGATTAGTCCTGGAGTAGCTAGGTAGTTAATCAGATTTAATGAGATGGGATGAGACTTCATGAAGAATTATTGATGATTGACATGACTAGTTCTGAACTGCTTGGAGAATAATTAGGAATCATCCACTGGGGACCATTAATATATATATATGGCAAACCTGGCTAGTAATGAAAATAGCTTGTTGTAGACCTCAACAGAAGTGGTAAAATGTCATGCCCTCTCAATGCAACCCAACTCAAACTTAGGCTTAGGTCATTGTCTTCATACACTCTGTTAAATGTAAATTTGATTGAAAAGTTCAATCAGCAAAGCCTACCTCAGAGACTGAGCCACAATGTTTTCACATATTGTCAGGCAGTGGGTGACCCTGTCCTTCTTTGTGGTAGCCTGTTCCTTTTTCCTGTGGAAGAGGAAAGATGAGGAGGATGAGAAGAAGGGACAGAAAACAAGAGGCAGCAAAAGACAAGGAAAGATAGAGGCAGAGAGAGAGAGAGAGAACGATTTACACCATTAGTGATGCCCTTTACCAAACTTATGTAATCAGCATAATGGCATGTATAACAAGCACAGGATGTAGAGTTGAAAGGTCAATACTTGTTGTGCAGCTAATTCAAGGTAGCTGCTGTTTTACATTAAGTCATGAGCAAATAAGTAGAATGTTCTCTAGGCTACATAACTGACTGAATGGTGACGTCTTCTAAATACTACAACCATCATGCAAACATAACAGTGCAAGCTGTTAACATGGTAGAATCCTTAAAGATGTGATCACCTGTTATCATAACAGTGCATGCCAGTTAGTATTTTGTCCAAGTTGCTCATGACTTTCGGTATATAATAATGATCATATGAGAGCAAAGCAGCTGCAGTTTTTGGAGCCAGGCACCAGAGCTGCTTTCCACCGACTGCAGAAGCTCAATGCATGATTGGAGAGACCTGGCTTTCCCCTATGCTAAGTCCTTATTGGCTCACCAAATTTAAATATATTGAATTTCAACATCTAATCCTATCCAGGATAATAGCTTTCAGCCTTTGAATGGACTAAAAGATACTAATTTGATATAACAAAAGCATGATTAATAACATGTTTAAATGTATGACATTAGGGTAAACTGTCTTAACTACAGTATATTAACATAATAAACTGGTTATACTGTATACTAATCATAAAGGATTAACAATCCATTATAGAGAGTGTATTGCTGACAACAGTTAAAAATAGACATTTTTAGGGACCTCTGGACTGACAGATGAGCCTGATGAGTTTTAACAACACCACCACCACTTAAGAACTTGACAAATCTCCTTGAAATGATTGGCTAAGTTGAATAATACATGGAAAAGATGGAAGAGATGGTATTGTCATTACTGAAGGTGTTTGACATGTGTTCCTTGAATGAAAAAGCTTGGTTCTTTCAGCAGGGGCACAACAAAAACAAGGCATGCAGCCCTAGTCGCTACAGCACCTCTTGCTTCAAGGATCTGTATGGGGTGCGATGGACAAGCATAAATGACGCCAGTCCAGGAGGCTACCATATTAATGCACCGGGTCATCGGCAAAAGTAATTATGACAGCTACCCTTCAGAGCAATGAAGGGTCACCAGCTACATAATGTTACGCTCAAATCGTGAACGTGGGTTTCCAAACAGAGTTGTTTATCCGAGATCATCTTATTGACACTGAACCTTTTAACTGGCCCCTGACCCCTTTAGCAGGTGGTGGGCATCAATTAGCGGACGCCTTCTACGTTAGCTATCATTCAGCTAGTCTGACCCTAAAAATCTGCCTAGCTGACACTCAAATGTTAATGTCAGGTGAAGACGGCTCGCTAAGCATTGGTGCAATGTCGTAGTAGATCTGAACTAGCAGAGAAGTTTAAATAACAGCTTAGACTCTGGTTGCTAGCTTATATTTTAGCGTAACTAGCTTCAAGCCAGCATTAAACCTTGGCTATCTGAGGCAATGACGTTAGCTGGCGAGCTAAGCTACCTGTGTAGCCCAACGTCTGTTAGCTTGCCATGCAATCGCCGTAAGACAAAAATCCACTTACTGCCTCTGGACAAGCTCTTCTGCGGTTGGTGGTCCCTGTTGCTGCTGGAATGACTTCAGAGACTCAAAGGCCTTCATCAGTTTCTCCATGGTGGCCATTTTAGCAATCAACAGTAAGCAAGCTAGCTTGGCTAGCTAATATTTACTATGTGAGCTAACTAGCTAGCACAGTGGAGGCAAGTTAGCGCAAGGAGAGAGCAAGTGGTGCGTAGTGCGACGAGAGTGCTAACACTGCTCGCGACAACTACCACCAGCTCTCTGCCTTCTCTTCGTGCAAGATATCAATTATTCTTTCACAATGTTATTCCTAAATAAACAAAACGTTGGTTGATAATAAGCCATCTTTAATGCAGCCTTGCGTTCCACCGACAAATCGAACCAGGAAGTGGCATATGTGAGAGCTTGACAGAGAGGACAGGGGCGCAAAGTCGGCGGCCAATCAGACTGCGGATTTATGTTGAGTGATTTGAGAAAGAACCAATGAGTGACTGTGATTTTTGTTGTTGTTGTTGTTGTTATTGTTGCTGTCACGGGACCGCTGAAATCCAGATTGTGAAAACCTATTTGAGCAACACCGATGCAGTAGCTGTGGCTTTTATCCGTGCACCAAGAACGATGAGTGGGAGCTGTGACAGTGAGGAGATTAAGAAAGCTTCCTCAGAATCAAATCACAGGACACGTGCATGGAAATCTAACTTATATGGCTCTCATATTCACAATTACACTGTATCTTATTATACCGACCATCTCTGACTGCGTGGGAGGGGCAGAGAATGAATGGATAAAAGACAACCGCCCAATAGAAATAAATCTATAACTTTAATGTGTAGTGAATTCCTATGTAATGAGTAAAGGAAATAGTAGTGATTACTTTAATAAAGTCCTACCTGCAGCAAATATCCTCTAATGCCACCAGTGTAGATAGGTCTACATATTGTGGTTTGGACGTAACATAGGTCTTAGCAGCATGGCACTATTTTCTATTTCTATTTTCTAACTTATTTCCTATCTCCCATATATGCCCATTTTATTCACAACAAACAGATTAATATATGACACAAATAAGTCAAGACACAAGTATTTTTTATACAAATGGCAGTGTATTATTTCATAATTACAAATGTCAGATATGGTACAACAACCAGTGATACAACTTGTACAAGAATTAACAATGACTGCAGTGGTTGAACGACATGACTGTACAGATACAAAAAAAAAGAAAAAAGAAGAGAAATCAAGAAGTCCCAGGCCCCATTTGAATACCAATAATGCATTTGTCATTCCTCCCTTCCTTGAAAATATCACTTATCTGACATATCTGGACAGAGGAGTGTGAAAGCCCGGAGATCCTCCAGGCATTTATCGGTGGTTATCCCAAAACTAGACTCAAGTGACACCAAGGAACTGAGGATCTCTCACTTCTAAATGTCGCTGGTGAGCGCCATTCCAGATTTTAGGGGGAGACTCACCATCACCGCCTTGGAGGAAGGCAGGAGAGTATTCATGTATTCGAACGGGGCCAACTCAGCTGGTCACCTTGCCATTTATAAAGTTGTCCTCAGATACCAGTGAGATATGTTGGCACTAGAAGGTCATCATTTACATATTCAAGGAACCTGAAGTATTACAAACCGATACATGCTTGAGTAATAAAACATATGTATTTTTTAAAACAGGCATTACAATGCACTTAGTGCGGACATTCAAAACTGTTGAGCTGTTTAAAGTTCCTTTATGTGAAGGAATTTCTCTCAGGATGGACGGAATGATAAAGATAGATAAAAAGGCGGGATGTCCGAAATGAACTTGGTAACTGGCACATATAATGAAGGCAGTCTTTCTTCAATCAATTTTTCAGATCACAAAACAAGTTGGATTTACTTAATGTTGCTTTTGGTATCATTGGCAAAAAAGTTAAAGACACTTCCTATAGTCATTGTCAAAACACACCATAGTGCAATGAAACTAAACAGAATTTCTTTACTGCTATATGGATGGTATAAGAGTTCAAACAATGACAGAGGCATGGGTGGCAAACAGTTTAGTTTCCCTGTGAGAGTGAGTGAATGTGTGTTAGAGCTTAGTTACATGTTAGAAATACATCATTTACAAGGTTTTTGAGGCTAAAGAGCTAAAAGGCTAAAATCTACATAGGCAAGAGAAATCAGTCAATCTTCAAAATGTGCCTGAGAGCAACAAAAAAATAACAAAGACACTCAGAAACTCAAGTGACAACAAGCCAGCAACAGCTAGATGCACACATTCGATTCCTGATTTTTGATAATGGAATGTGCAACAGGGGACAACATTTTTAGAACAAGTCAACTCTCCAAATTATTTAACGACATGGGGAATTACATGCGTACCATTTTAATTGTAAGTGGTCTTGAATAGTTTGAAATTCAATTGACATTCAAGTCCCTACATGATTTTGAACTATTGTATTGTAGTACTTCAATGCATTAGACTGAACAAAAGCTGCGTTTGCATACAGTGTAATACACACACACACCACACACACACACACACACACAAAGCTAACATATCCAGATTGGGTATTCACAGCATTAAAACAGGTGGTGGGGAGTAAACAGCGACTGCCTCAAAAGCAAAATTCAAAAGCAAAATGGCTTCCAATGCCTCTGAAATGCCAATGAGAACAAACACAAATAGTGGACATGAGGAATCCTGATTAGGGCATGTTGGGAAATGTACAGAATATGTATTTGTTCGTGATTGGTTAACTTGGAAGGAAACACTTCTACGATGAAACAAAAGTGCACAACAGTTGTGGTTCTGCAAGTGGTCGAGTGTTCCTGTGCACGGATGATGGTAACTCTGCAGGCAGGAGTTTACACATTATTCCCATTCCTCCCCGTCTACACGCACATACAAGCAACTATCTCAAGTCATTCCTATGAGAGAACAACATACAGGATTTCAATGGAATAGTCAAAGGTGGGCGCTATTACGATTAAGAAATATTATTTTCATCTAGTACAAACACAGCAAAAGCCAAGGGATCTAACTGGAGGTCTACTAGCAGGATGTGTGGCCGACAGGGATCGTGCTATCTATGATCATCAGGCAAGGAGGCCAAAGCAGGCTGTATCTTGACTCAGCGCAGAGGCTAATAACTGCTGACAGCTGAATCAATGGAAGTTAGTTTGATGCAACAACAATTTGTTATCTAGATGAAGCCTTTGTCAGCAGCAGGTCAGATCTCTGATACAGTGCCATCCTAATCATCATCATCTGTCTCTATGTTCTAACTTGTTCTCCAGTCAACCTGTCCTAGGTTTGCTGGTATACTAAAAATATTGGTGGCAAATTACTAGGATATTTCAAGAGAAAGGATTTCCACTTAGCAAATGAAACAGGTTTATAATAACTGGACACATCAGGGGAAAAGGAAAAAACAACAAAGAAAAGCCAGGTAGTACAACCAAAGAAGTAGAAAAAAGGATGAGGAATAAAGATAAATCACAAAAAAATCTTTGCCTGAGTGAATAATGTAACAGACTTTGACTTAACAGCTGTGCTCCAGAAGGAATCACTGTCTGGCATCTGAAATCAATGTTCTGTGCCTTTTGCAGCTCATGAGAGATTTTTGGAGAGGTCCAGGAATGATAATTATCAGGACTTATATTACAGAGAAAAGCCTCTGTAATATTTCCTTCGTATTTTAAAAGATTCTTATTGTTGCACATGCTGACAAAAAAAGATTGTCAGAAATAAATCCATGCCATCTCTGCTAGACTTGAGTTGGTACAGGCACCTAGAAGACGGTTTACTACACACTCCATCCAGTCCAGTGCAGCCTGGTTCACTGGGCTGAGGGAAGGACGTGGATTATCACTTCCAAACCAATGAGGGGGCAGGTGGAGATCTGGGAAACATATGGGAAGGCTTAAACAGCATGGCATCAACACATCAATGTTAAACCCTCCCCATATCATTTGGATCGATGAGCTTTGTTCAGATCTACCTGAGCCTTAAGGGGTGCGGAAGCTAAGGGTTAGTTTGGGGTCAGGTGGATCTGATGTGCTAACAACACGTCATGGCCAAATCATAGAGCACATATAAAAACAAAAAGGCCTTATGCTACATTGAGAAAAATAAAAGGACTACTGGTACTGTGCTTCTTAAAAAAAACTCCCCAATACACATTATCCATACTCATTCCAAAAGAAAAGAAAAGGAAATAAAAATGTAATGTATGCATTCAAGTGGTACTTTTATGGCTTTTTGTACAATACAACCTTTAGTGAAAATATACATCTAGACATAAATTCAAGTACAAATGTACAAAATCTTTAAACTCATACTTTTTTCTTTAATTATAATACACTTTTAATACAGCTCATAAATACAGGTCAACATTCACTGAGTTCCTAAGATTTCCGCTCGGTTGGAGTTTGTGGTGAAGTTCAGCGGCGAGAGGGGAGGAGGAGGCAGGTGGAGGGAGTGGTTTAAAGTCGCGAGGGCTCTTCGATCTCGTCGTCACTGTAACCGCCCTTAAAACAGACCTGGAAAGAACCAAAAGTGAGGATATATCACTAACATTAGCAACTTTCATCGCTACGCCATCTCACATGTGCAAGATGATGTCACGTTCTCCTGAAATGCCGACCTTGACTCAACCACATCACAAGAGGTATTTCTGTAGTGCCCAGGCTGATATCCAGCACTCAAACACACAACTGTGAACATGCAACTGAAGCAAGGGCGTAGCTTTGGCAGCAAATAACAAATTGTGATGAAACTGGTTATTGTGCTTTCCCTAATAATGGTAGTATAACAAAAAACAAAAAAAACTACAAATGCTATGTAAATCTGTTTTTTAATGTACTACCCTTACTTCAAATTTTGTGTAGTTGTCTTGGTAGACCTGATAATGAATTTGCATCTTTACTATGAAGAGCCTTAAATTTGATTGATGTTAAAAAAAACCCCAACAACTTTTACCTGAACAACATGCAGAGGTAAGTAGTGAGCAGTGCCTGCAGTCTGTCTCTCAGGCTGAATACAGCCCCAACAACCTCCACCAGTAAGAGAAGGCAGACTGTATATTTCCTTAGAGGCAAAACGCAGGGCGAAAACCGTTTTCTAAGCACTCACTGCTGCCTGTATAGCTTATTGCTGTGAGCATATGGTAATAATTGAAGGTGACTCAGATGAGCGTATTGACATTTTTTTATCAACTCCTCATTCATCTTATTTGCATTTTGCCAATAAGAGATCACTGTTCAGAGAGATTTTAAAGAAAACCAAACAGACACTATAAAAGTGTGCCAAAAGTAGGATTTGGAAAAGTGAAAGGGAAAGGTCCCCTTTGTCCCCAGTGGCTGTTACACCCTTGAATTCAAGGAAAGTACAGAACAAAATGAAAGGTCTCTGTACTAAAGAACAGGTAAAAGATAGTGCAAATAACTTGTTAGCTGAGTAGCTCCTGCAGCCAATAAAATATATTAGAACCATTTTTTACCACTGACAAACCTTTTGTGTCAATGTATCTTAAAAGCAAACCTTGATATCAAGTCTTCCCACAACCACAAACCAAGAAAAGAATCCTCATGTTAGACCTTCTGAGACAAGTGGCACAGCAACAAATACAGAAAAGAATATGCAAAGGGCTAAACAGGGGACCCCAGAGAAAAGGAAAAAGAGAGGCCTTTTTCTAACCAACTTAAACTTGGAATGGCATAACTGGAAACAACCAATTAATTGTTCAAATTTCACAGGGGTTCAGGGGTAACGTTTTCACATGTTGAGTTTGGACAAGGCCTGGAAAAACAAGGAAAGAAGGAAGAGAGGAAGTACCTTAGCCCCCACCCCCTCGGACAGTTGGCGGAGCACTAGCACTTGCCTCTCGTCTGAACAGGCGGTAGAAGAAGCCTCTCTTTGGTGGAGGATTAGGCCGGTTCACGTCCAGGTCTGAGCACAGCGTCCCGTCAGTCTCGTAGACGTTGATTTCTTTGAAGCACTCCATCTCAATCATCTACAAAAGGACGAGAGGTTGAGTTATCTATCCTGATAACTTTCACTTCCCTAAGAGTATGGTGCTACAAAAGGCCTGTGGGTCAGCATAAGGCTGGGTGTTATTTATAACACAACCCTCTCTACAGGTAGCTGTTTAAGTATCCACCTGGATTGGGCACTTAGGATGTAAATGAACACCTCCACACCTTGTCTCATACATATTCAGTAACTTGACTCATTCACTGGCAATGGCATATTCACATTTATTTATAGTTATTTATCCTTCTACATTACTCTTGGTATTGGATGGTATTCTTCATTAATACAGGTATTCATGTGTCCCCAGTGCTGTACTGCACTGTATCTGTCAGTTGTGGGACTGAACAATGACATCATCTCAGTGGCCTGAGCCTGCAGTACCTCGTTCTGCCACGGGATGGAGACACTGCCTGTGACAAACTTGTGGTAGAAGTCATCGTCTGTGGGGTCAAGGTTCACGCCTTTGACGGTGGAGAACTGCTCAATGTCCAGGACGTCTTTACAGTACACGGCCCGAGGCTGAGAGAGAGAGAGACAGAAAGAAAGAGGAAGAATGACAGAGAGAAAAGAGACAACAGTGAAAAGTCTAAATATTTTTGGATGAAAGGGGGAATGCTAAACCTGAAATACTTAAAAGTCCGATGGTTCTTTAAATAACATGGAAATCTTCACACGCCTGAGGACTCTTTGCTGCTCTGTTTGCCTCAGCACAACCCTACTGACCTGAATAACCCAAAATAGAAACGCGGATAACACTATCTACTTTCAACTATTGATTTAACCTCTCAGGTCAGTCCCTCTCCCTCACTCAGGCTATTTATGAAACTGGAAATGTAATGATTCTCTCTATGAACAGCTTTGTTATCATAGGCTATATGAGTGCAGCACACAATAAAGGATTAGAGTGATGTTTGGTTGAACTACATTCATCCAGGCAAGGTGGTGGTCTGTATTACACTCCATAGTTACACACATTCACACTTAAGAGTTTCCTACTATGACCACAGCCATCTACAGTTCACCATTAAAAGCTCCACTGGAGGTATTAGTGATGTTAACCATACAACAGGACAACTCTGCTTTAATTGCTATAGAAAGCATGTTTTCCATTCTGTCAGCCAGTTTATGATTTCAAATGACGACACTGAAATCACACGTCTTCTTCTCACCACCCCCACTAGCTACCATGATAACTAGCTTATACTGGAAGTGTTTGTTTACTTGTGACAATGGTATTTCCTGTATGCTGATTTGCAGCTCACCGAGGTTTCAGGCTACAAGCTGTGAATCGAGCCTGTATGTACTGTGCGCACTGTGAGTGTGTGTGTGCTGTTCTTACATCGGGGCTGAAGGGAGGGTCCAGTATGTTGGCCTCCAGCCGTTTGAAGTTGATGTTTCTGAAGATGGGGTGCTGCTTAACCTCTATGGCCCCTCGACCCTGACAACCCAGTCGCTCCTTGGGGTCCTTAGCCAGGAGCTGACACGCAGGAGGAAGAGGAAGAGGCAGAAGAGATTTAAAGATTGCAACTCTAAAGAGTGGCTTTGGCTGATAAATCATAGCTTAATATATTTCATATTTCTCATAAAACAAACTTCTATTTAAGCCCAGTTCTCTATCATCAATCAAACACACAAAGAAAGGGAGGGGGTACCTGTGATGTTGAATAACTTATGAATGAATAGCTCATGAAATGGATGAGTGCTATTTAGTGGTTTGGCTGCTAGTGGGCACTCTCACTGGCCCTGTTGTCACCCAAAAGCTGGTGGATTTCACATTCAACAAACAAATGGCTTCTCCCTTTTTTCACCACATCTCCCACTCTTTATTCCCCTTTGTTCCTCTTGTCGTTGAGCAACTCTTAATTTACACCAGGGATCAAAGCAGACTCTCACTTTATGGTCTTGACAACTTGGATCACTTGTCTATTTTTGGCAAGTGATCCAAGTGATTCCCACCCCGGCCCAATTCTATCCCCTTCCTTATTATCTTTCTCCCATTTCTTGCAGAAGCCCCCACCCCATTCCTCCTCTCCCAGGGGAGTCCTTGAATCTGCTGAACCTTGGGTTAGAATGTTCCACTGCGTCACACAAATAAATGTCCCGTCCCCCACTGCGCAGAGGCAAAGCAGCTCAGTGGCCCCCTCTTAGAGCACAGAATAGTGATTGTGGAAGACAGGAGGTCAAAGACAAATGGAAATATTTCAAGAAAAGTTATAATAAACAATTGATCTCCTTAAACCTGTACTAATCAATATTTTTATATTAACATATATTAACGTAGTAACAATTCCCTTCCTCTCTACGGAGCAATTTCGCGTCTTTCAGCTCATTGTTTTGGTTTTACGGCCCAAATTTACTGTTTGGATTCAGTCTTACTGCTGTCATCCGTGCTGTTTTCAGCCACAACAGGCAGCTGTTTTAGCAAAAAGTCTCTGATAAACCCACTGTACGCTACCTGTCCAGCACCAAATAACAGGTAGACAAAGTTAGCGACTAGCTGGTGAACATAGTGGAGCATTTAGTAGCTAAAGAGAGAGGAAAGTTATTACTGGACTTGCATTCGCCTGGTCACCAGAAAATACGACTCCAAATATATGCAAATTTTGCTCCGTATCAGCTGGATGTGTATATATGCAACTGTTCAACACCTTTGCCATAATTTATCAGTGTTGTGTTTACAGCTTGTTCTACTGCTCCCAAGTGGCCCAAAAAAAAAATCAACTAATACAGGCTTTAACTACATTTGTTTAGAAATAAGGGGTATTTAAAAAAAAAAAAAACATTCATAGTAGAGGGTGCAGAACAAAATGTATAGTAGGATTCTCTTGGATTGTCTCTCACCCAGTGCATGCTGGGATTAACTCCACACAACCCTGAACAGGACAAGTGGATATACTAAAAAAATGGATGGATGGATCTTGGCCAAAATTATTATCATATACAATATTATCTAATCTTAAAATAGAATTATAACATATAGTTCTTCAAAGATTTAAAGAAATTTAGATTACCAAACATATCTTGTAACACATGCCTTACTGTAAAAATCAGAATCTTACATTAAGTAAAAAACAAAATATGTATAGCTTTTACAGAAAATGTTTTTAATCCTTAAACAAACCAGAAACTGCTAAATTAACAAAATAAAATGTAGTTCAAGAAACCTGTTTTTCCAAAACAGGAAAAGATCTTTCTTTGCAATGAAATACTGTCAGTCAAACAGCATTGTTTCTAATATCTCACTGTGCAACTTCTGCTTTTCTTGTGTCACTGTGTCTGCTAAGTGAGTGGCAGAACATAATAAGTGCTCCCCAATTATATTAATAAAGGCAGTTAATAAAGGCAGTAATATAAACCTGTTCATGTAATTTATCAAGACATGAACTTTCATGTATATACTGAACTGAATTCATCATCAAGTGGTTTGACATTTCCACTTTCCCATTCCACCATCCCTTCTGCCACATCCATCCTGTCCTCAGGATGGATGTGATGTCCTCATTTTCCACTAATCTTAAAGAATTTTGTTGATGTGCTCTCCTCCCTTTGTCCTTTTTGCTCCTTTTCCACCCTTTTCCTAATCCCACAGCCATCTGTCACCTCCATCTCCTCACTCTCACCTGTCTGCAGATGTCCTTTGCCTCCTCTGAGAACTTATCAGAGTACTCCTCCTGGTCCTCGCGCACTCGTCTGTCCACCTCCTCCCGCTTGACACGCTCCTTGCGCTTGCGGAAGGGCGACTGGCCCTGTATCATCTCAAAGATCAGGCAGCCCAGCCCCCACCAGTCCGGGCTGACGGTGTAGCTCTCGTTCTGGATCACCTCTGGAGCTGAGGCAGGGAAGAGGAATGAGAAAAGAAAGATCAGTTTAAAAGTTCATAAGGAGGGGCCGAAAACTGAGATTTGTACAGAGAGGGTAAAAAAAAAAGGAGGTAGAAGAGGGTAGCAGAGTTACCCACATTCTTACCCATGTATCCAACAGTGCCCACTCTCCCTCGTATCGTCTCTCCTTCAGGGATTTGAACAGCAAGGCCCAGGTCTGAAATTCGGATATGTCCTGAACAAGAACCACAGATTAATTACCTTACTGAGATTGTGCTGAATGTACATATTTTAATAAAAATGTACACTTTTTTTGTGATTAACAGAGGAATACATTTAATTTCCTAGAGTGCAAAGGTCACAGCCGTAGTGCCCCAATAATAATCATGTTACACTAAAATGATCTTTTATGATAGAACTGTGAAAGAAAGAGAATTAAAAAAGTAAGAGCTTAAGAGAGACATGCAGAAGATTCCTCTATTTCAATACAAGACCATGTTACAGAGAATAGATGATATGGGAGTATGACTCAGAGAGGAGAGCGTGATGTGAAGAACTTGAAGAGATGACTTTTCAGCCTGTGAAAGGGGGGGGACAGAGATATAATGTGCTTGCACATTATAAAGTGGACTAGTTACAAACTGCTTGTTTGTCTTGTGCCGTGTGAGGTATGGGTTACATCAAAAGAACTGTGGAAAACAAATAATATTCTCTAACCAAGAAGTGTGCCCACATATTAGCCCACTCTGGCTTGAATTTAACAATAAGAAAAAAACATTGGAACATACCACGATCATCCAGAAGGATGTTTTCAGGTTTCAAATCCCTGCGAGAAAGAAGAACACATTAGGGGGTCATTCCGGTGATATTGTGCTCGTATAAAAAAAAACAACTTACATTTGAGTAAGAGGATATAACAATAAAATCCTGGATAAATATTTGTATATTTTATTAACTTGTCATTTTGTTGACATTTCATTGTCTTTTATTGACCATGTGCTTTCTGTTCTTCAGCTTCTACAATCTTTCCTGTGGATTAATAGATGGCTTATCTGCACACATGTCTTTATTTGCTTTATTTGTTATCATGCGTTTTATTGTTTATTATTGAGCTATACTCCTGGGTTACAACAGAACTTCCTGACTGAGGATTTTAGGCTTGTGTTTTTATAAATCTCATCTCAGAACTCATTTATATGTTAAGGTCTTTTCGGAGCCTTTTATTAATCAACGTGCCACATTATTATTTGACTTTATTTTAACCCCTTTTTAAGCCAAATCATTGTCTTATCTAACTTTTTGAAAAGTGCAATACAAAAAAAGTTTATTATTTATTATAAAAGCTGTAAAATTTGAAAACTGGGGCACTCTACTAACCAATGCCAAGCTCAACCACAATTTCAACAGTGAAGTTTACTGTAACACTTGCAGATATCAAGGAACACTGTTTATATGACTACATGGGCCAAGTGTATGTGGGTGCATTTGTACTCTAAGAACATCAGTGTTTATGTTAGCATTACTGAGGCTCCACTAAGTGTGACAGGTGCATGGCACCTCATAGAAATCAGTACACCATTAATCCAGTGTCACTTCATGTGTAAAATCGGTTGAGTGTCCCTTTAAAGGCCAGGACATCTGGGGTTTACAGCACTAGTTCTCAGAGACAGAGATCCTTAAAATACCCCTGGAAATGTTCCTAAAGCCTCTATGCTTAATGCTGTCTTAATATGTAATGACAACAGTAAACAGGGCCCGCCGACAGTATCTTCTAATCAGAAATACTATCATTACAAAAGATCTTGATTTCCCATCTACACCTTCCCCAACTGTGTCTGACCCCCATGTGACCGAACCTGTAGACTATCCTCTCACGGTGAAGGTCCTCAAGGCCACAGCAGATCTCAGCAGCATAGAAGATGGCCCTCTGCTCGTCAAAGCCCGAGTTGCCCATGTTGTAGATGTGGAACTTTAAGTCTCCGCCATTCATTATGGTCAACACCAGGCACAGCGCATCCTTGGTCTCATAGGCATATGCTAGACTAACCTGGAGAGGGAGGCAAATTTGGGGAAGTGGTAACAAGGGAGGTGAGGGACCAGTCAAGGAGTTGGTGTAGAAGAGGGCATGAAGAGAGAAAGGGGGGGAGAAGGAGGAAGAGGGAGGAGCAGTGGTAAGAGACAGGGTGGCTAGAGGAACATGATTGCTTCATTTGGTTTGATTAATGCCCCAAATAATCATCCAAAATCCCAGATGGAATGTATACAAAGAGAGAGAGATATCACAAATACGGAAAACCAGAAGCTTTTTCTTTACCCTGTACTCCATCGCCTCATGTCCTTTCCCTCTAATCCCACCATCTATCTCTCTTTTCTCCCTTCATTCCCACCAGCCCGCCCCGTGGGTCAGTGACACGCAGGGTATCGTGTGTGTGTGCGCATGTGCTGTTGTGTCCAAGCAGGATGTTGCTGCCATCAGGAGGAATCCCATCTGCTCCAGACTATGTAGTCAGAGATGGACCACACGAGAGGATGGGAAAAATTCTTATGGGGCCAAGTGAACAACACACACACACACACACACACATACATATATATACATACTGTACCCTCAACAAACACACGCACGTGTACTACAAGCTAAAGCAAACAGTCTTATGCACGCTTCCAAAAATCCTGATTATTCATTAGCAATGGACAAATCTGGCATTGAACCTGGCACCACAGAACAATGCCTCTCATATAAAATGTATAAAACGCTATAAAAAGATATCCAAAATGCCTTTCAATAATGAATTAAATAATCAATAAAAATGTTCACTAATGCCCAACATATATGCGCAATAAAATCACAGAAATGAAGAAAACCAAAGGCAACCGGTTTACTGGAAATGACTTTACTCTGTAAATGACTTTACTTTGCTCCCTTTGGAGTTTAATCTTCTCAGGTAATGGACCGGACAGTTGATGCATTGGCATCAGTATCAAATGATAGCCAACCAAATCTGCATCAGAGCGAGGTAGCTCTACCTCAGTCTCACCTGCTGGAGACTTTAGAACATGGTCACCCTGCCCTTATACATATTCACACCCACACACTGAAAATGTGGATGGGTTATTGGTTAATACATACAGTAAGCTAGCAGTATGTATTGACTAAGAGTATGATGCACTGATAAAAAAAAAGGTAAAGAAGAATAGCAAGAGAGAGAGAAATGAGGGGTTTGAGAGAGCACTTGACTCTTCTCCTTGCTACTGCTGTTTGGTCAGTGTTGCTAGGCAACAGAGCTGCTCTCGTAGGTAGAGAGGCACATGAAGAGTCATCAGTTCTGCCTGCAGCACCAAGAACGAACACACACACACACAGAATCATGTGCCAATCCCAGGTGACAAGAGCTGCAAATCTGAGGTTCTGTAACAAGCCCACTCCAGCCTCTGTGTGTGTGTATATATGTGTGTGTGTGTGTATGTGTGTGTGTGCGCACACGCATGCATGCCCATACACATGCTTCTGCCATGACTCACTCAAAACAAGGACGCGCAACATAGCTCACGCTGCATCAGAAACCGACTAATCCAACACGTAGTACAACTCAAACACAACCATTAGCTTCAAATGGAGAACATAGAGAGGCTTTGAGGCTGTGCTCCCTTTTAGTCCAGCTTACTGTACTACAGATCAATATCACAGTTCTGTACAGTTAAACAGTAGAACACTGTGTTCTACAGTATGTACACATACAAAGTACACATTGCACAGAGACCCACAGACCTGAAATTAACATGCTTATCCCTCTAGCCGCTCCTCGACGTGTTCCAGGAATGTTAAACGAGCACTTGCTGTAATTTTCTTGTCTCATGGAACAATCATTTTTTTAGAGAAACACAACCCCGAGCCAAAGCTAATTTTTCTTTTCCTGCCTGAGCACCTGAGATGTTTTTGTGTGTACAGTTGGACGAAATGGAAAGAGAAGCACACATCACTAGCTTTCCAGCTGCGTTTTGACTCCTGATGTCAAGCAGGATTCAAATTCAAGCATTTTTACATACACAGAGTGTTGATAGCAGAATTTTTTTTTTACTGTATCACATGTACACAGTGAGACACAGTAAAAGGAGTGAAGATGGTTCAGATTTTAAAATTTGTGAACTGACAAATTTCTACTCTTGCTACTCACTTGTATTTTATTAAAGAAAATACAAGCTAATAAAGTCAGTCTTCCTTATTTCAGATGTATTTCAAGCACTGCCATCATAGAAATTAAATGGAAATAAGTTATGCATTCAAGGTTATTATTGTAACATCTCATATCTAATTTATGACCAATAGACATTGCTGATATCTTCCTTAAGGTCTTGAACTGTTCCTACAATGTATCATCTTGCATGTTAATGGCCTGTCAACTGTAAATTTCTGCCCTTCAGTACTTTGGTACAGCATGGAAGAAATGAAAAGCTAGGTGACTCCCTAAAAAGCGTTCAAGCTTGGCATTACAACGCCATCCAAAAACCACTGCTTACTCATGACTATGGCTCAATTTATGAAAATTCTCCATAGGAAAATCAGCCAAGAGCAACGCCACCATTAAGAGCTTGAGGCACAGTGGTACGGTGGCAGGGTAATGATTTCTTTTTTTGGGCTGGCACACATGCGCCGAGCAGGACACTGTACCACTTTCTTCTACATGCTGTTGCTCTATTATGAATCTTAAATTGGGCTGCAAAATTCCACAAAATTCAATATAGTCGGCTTGCAAGAGACAACACAATGAGCTCAAGGAATGAGAGTGTCTTTTGAGGGTACTCAAGCTCCCTTGACATTTTCGGCATTTTGTGGTGTTCTAGTTTGGTTGGACGACCAGGAAGAGCAGCTTTAATATCGCTTCCTGATGACAGAACCTGCAATGCTTGGATGAAGTTCTTTGGAAATTGTTTTCATATTGTTCTACATATTAGTGCTTCCTCAGAATAGTCTCTGAAATCTGACAGTGCCTAAATTTAATGCTCAGGTTACTGCTCTGACAAGCACTTTTCAATTGATTACTGAGGCGTTTTGTTCTGAATCACGTCCAAACAATTGATTTGGCCTCAAATGAACTCCGGTCAAGTTGTAAGGACTTTGCCACTGCAAATAGGATCAATAACAAAGTTATCCTTATCATGTCCTTGGTTACGTTTTCAGCTGATTGTGTATAGAGTGACAATTAAAAGTAATAGATAAAATTAGATAATAGTAATAGACAGTTAAAAAGTGCTTGACCAAAGTAGGTATGTGTGATGGTGTGTGTGTTATTTTCCTTCGCAATCAATGGCACACACCTGTCAAAAAGTACACAAATATATAACTATCAATCTGTATATTTGAACACCATCAACAACATAGAAACACTTCATTAAAAAAAATCATATGGCAGCAAAACAGATTTCAATCAAATTTTAGAATACATTCACAGATGATTAAAGGCCGACAGTATGATCCAAATGAAATCTAATTTGGCATGTTTGCACAGGCTAAATAGCAGGTTTGTTACAAAAGGAATTTGGATTCAGCTTCAGTTGCTGATGTGCATGCAAGCTGACCAGATGAATTTGTTGCACTGCCCTGCGGTATGCCGTCACATGCAACTAGTCAATAATATCATGTGTCTTATTATTTTTCCCCTTTTGCAGGTTTTATCACATGCTTCTTTCCACTGCGACTCGCGAGCTCGTCCACCTGGCATGGACGTCATTAAACAAACACAGCAACTGTCTTTAACAGCTGATCGGCAGCCTTTGCAAACACGCTATTCAATTTCATTTGCAGGATCCTGGAGCCATGACAAACAATGCTCTCACATACAGTACGCACGCACACTCACACAGACAGACAGACAGACAAAACAGGTACAATTCTGTTGAAAGGTTGAATAAGAAAAAGGTAGTACTTACTACAAAACTACTGTTAACTTTTTCTAAAATGCGTTTTTCGTTTAGTGCCATTGCTTCACCTTTTCTTTTCTTCACTCGTTTCTTTTCCAGCTTTTTACAGGCGTACATCTTACCGGTGGCACGTACTTGGCAGGCACAAACCTGGAAAACAAGCAGCAAGGAAACATGATCACACACACATACACATAAAAAAAAACACTTTAAAAAGTGTAACTAATGGAAGATAATGTGTCACACCACCACAGATTTATCCACCCAGCATCACTGGAGTGGAGACATAAACAGTGCTGCATTAACTAACTGTTAAATGTTACTTGTAGCAACTTAAATCATTAACATCTCATTTTCAAACTTGCTGTGAACATAATGTTGGCTCAGTATCCATCATAAAAACTTTAATAAGCACAACACCACAGTAAACAGTCCGTTATTTCAACTTCTTGATTGCAGTGACACTCACCTCGCCAAATCCACCTTTTCCTAGTACTCTATAATGTCTGAAGGTATTTTTGGTTACTGGTTGCCTGCGGGGATGGAAAGAAGAAAGAGAAAGAGAGAAATGATCAAGAGAGAGAAAATAACTGATTCATTCTCTCAGACCATGTGATGTTGCAGACAGAGTAATGCTCTAATATATTATTAATTCACCCTGATGACTGCTGTTTCCACTCTGCTTCGGTTACCCAGCCATTATGCAAAGCATCATCAATTATTTACCACTCGCACAGAAACACTGATTGGCAGCACCACCGTTGTGTTTCGTTGCACCTTTCCTGCTACTAGTCTGTATATACTGTATACTGTAATGTTTGTTTTGTTTGTTGTAAGCATTTCTTATGCATATTATATTTATTAGCATAAGGTTATCTTCATATTTTTAAAAAAATATTTATTAATAATTTACTTTATTATCCTTAGTTTTTTTTCTCCAGAGATGATACATCCAGAAAATAAATAAATAAATAAATAAATAAATAAATAAATAAATACATAAATAACAGTTTGGACATGTACTGGAAGTTTAAAAAGGAGATAATTTGCTGCCCTGCAAACAAAGAAGTGGAATGAATGATGCAACCCTGAACGGGAAATACAGAATGCGTATGAGATCACAGGTGTCATTTTATGTAAGACAAAGGAATGGTTTGCATGTCTGTTTTACCAAGTGTGTAATCTGCAGTGACTACCCACCTCTCCAACCATTTCCACTGCAGGAAGCGAGAGAAGTACATGGACTCATGGTAGGAGGAAAATGGAGCTCCACTCAGATAATCACGAACTATTCTGTGGGGGGGAGGGAGAAAGAGGGTTGATGATCATTTAATAACAAGCTAATAAGATTTAACAATGTACATGTCACCAGAAAAAAAAATATATAAAAAAATACGCATCACATGTAAGATTTCTTGCCAAATCTTCCAGACAGACTAACAGACAGCTGGCCTGCGTTCCCCTTTATCTTTTACAATGACTACAAACACTCACATCCTCTCTATCTGACTAGCCCCTGAATCACATGTGTGCTCATGTTTGTGTATATATGAGTGTGTTTGTGTGTGTGTTTAGGCATCGCCAGCTGTGTTAAGGTTCAAAGCCGTTCTCAGTGGAAAGACTGAAAAAGCTCAGATACACCACCGTGAAATATGAAAAATGCCTTTGAACAGAGACATTCCACTCAACCAGGAAACAGGGGATTTTGGGAAAACCGGTTTTTACTGAGCAGGAGGTTGAGCGGAACATTTAATCTCACTTTACCTCACATGTGAATGTGGTTGTGAGTCTGTCCAAATCTATGCAATTATGAATATATTCAGACATCATCACCCAAAAAAGACCGACATTTTATAAAAGTCCTGCCGTAAATCGAAGGATTGAGGTAACTGATACCCACGATGACCCAAAAAAAAAAAAGGAAAAAAAAAGTCTTTGGAAGGAGGGGTCACGAAAGGTCACAGACTCCTCATCTCCTGACCATACAACAACCGTCACTCCACTGAGAGTTGTAAGGACATGACTCTTTGACACGACCCTGCAAGCCTCTCATATTAGTGTCCTTTTTAACTGCTTTGACTTTCAGATGTTGTTTAAACAAAATGTCCTCTTTAACACTGCTGTTCCAAACAGACATGAACCAACTGTACTGAGACAGGTCTACAGCTACTTCAAGGGCTGTGGCGAAAAACAATACAGGTCAGCAAAAAAGTTGTGGTTATTAAAGCTCCTTCAAAATCTACTGTCCTTGCTGTTGTCGACAGATAACATATTCAGAAAGGAGCCAAATGCCAGAGGAAACTTTGAGATCACTACAGTGATGGGTCTGATTCTTTAGGGTCTGGTGTTTGCCCCTTTCTCTCCAGTCAACACATGTGAGTCAGCAGGTTTTCATCCTGGATCTCAAGGCAAGACTGAATTTATTCAACAAAACTTTGATGCTTCTACTTTATTTGAATTAAGGCAAAGAGTCATTTGGTGTTTGATATTACATTTAGCTTCTGTTATTTAAATGATAATGATACAAAGATTAATCCCTAAAGACTGTGACAGATGAAAATGAAGATACATTTAAGTCACTATGAAAAACAATTACAATATAAAAATGTGTGATCTAATATGTATTAATATAATCTACAAAAACGTAAGAAAGCATTTACCAGCTTGTAACAACAAAGGGCCATTCAAAGTTATATTTTATATATTTTTTTTCATTTTACAAGTTTTGTTCTGGCCAATCTTGATAGATAATCTTGATTTATGTTCGATAAACATTCAAGTTTACTGACATAGCAAAGATTACATAAGAAAAATAAGTCGCCAATACGCTTTTGATGCAGAGTTTCTTATGCCCAGGAGACAAAAATCTGTCATCCAAATCTTTAGGCTGAAGAAAGCAGGATTTAAGAAGTCTGTGTATCTGCTTTACGTAGCAGCACAGAGACTGAGCCAAAGGCCAGAGGCAAGTTCTTGTACCACTTAATTACCTTAAGACAGGCATGTCAGAAAACCTGTTTTACACGTCTGCATTTGTACTCAAAAACTGTGGTTACAATTACGTATAATGTTACTTGGCTTAAAAAATCCAATTGGTGCATCCATATTTTGAATAGGTGTTTAGTAATCTTAAACTATTATGTGCAATACCAGTAGCCAATAATCTAGTATAAAGGTAACCTCAAATATAACTAATTAACACAAATGAAATTGTATTTTCACAATAGAAGCAAGTGATTTAGCTAATGTGATTATAACTGAAAAGCCTAGTAAAGAGGCAGCACACATGTACAGTATCATGATCCAAAACACTGAAAATATAATACCACTTTTGCATTTGCCTTAGATTTATAACCTTAAAAAGATTAAACGAATTCCAAAAAACCTTGATATCTAGCCAAACTATCATTGAATCATTGGTATTAATCAACAATTCCTTCAGGTTCCCAAAGATTAATCATAGAACACCTATGCCTTGATTATATTACTCTAAGTGAAAACGATTTGACACGGGAAATCCATAATATCATTAGTTTGGGATTCGTTCAAATGTAAAAAAGGACCGCCACAAGAGTGTGCATAATCAGTGTGTTTCAGAGGTGAGCTGTACTACTCATGAACCATAGCAGACAATAACCCTTACACCAGTAGCACTTTCTCTCCTGCTGACCAGTGTGATCAAAATCTCTTCTGGCAGCCTATAACACATGACTGAAAACCAAAGTTACAGCAGATATATTCCTCCTCTACCATCCAAATGCTGAAGAGATGCTCACATTTGGCAGGGAGATTTTCCTTGACCATATTTTAAAATTACTTCATCACTAAGGAGGATGAGGAAAGCTGCCTGTGGTTACCGACAGCCCTGGGGTGGCTGTTCTTGGCAAAAGGCTCGAGTGTAGAGAGTTTCCACAAGGGGAGCACCCTCTGCTGTGTAAAAGAAAACTCAATTATGTCATCATGGGACCCAGTTGCTTTGTACATGAGATAAACGTCCATCTATTCTGACTAGATGTCGATTCTACGTACAAGAAGTACAGTGTCTACAGGATTTTATCAGTCTGTCCTCTGCTGTTCCTAAGCATACATCGAAGCTCAGTTAAAACAGTCAAATCCCCTGCAAAGTGCTGGTCTGCCCTGTAACCTTAACGGATACAATACCATGTGTTCAGTACAGTCTTAAGGACAGCATGCGTTTTTCCCCATATCAAGTTCTGTCTCCTTTCTGTCAGGCCAGAATGACTAAAGTCATCCATGTTCACTTATCAGGTCAATTGGCTTCGCTCACTCTTACAAAACAAAATGGTCCCGGACACTTTAAGAAAGGGGCTCCAGAAAGGCAGGAGCCTAGCAGTGCCTGGCTTGGAATCCAGCCTCAGACAGACACCACTGGGAGTAGAAATAAACACAGCTACAATATGGCTTTTGTTACACGAAGGGAGAGGGAGAAGAAAAGAAAAGGGTAGAAAAATCAGCACAGGGACCTTTGTGAAGACTGGCGATGCACAAAACACCATGATACACATGTACTGAAGGCCACGCTTTACTCTTGGTATGACATAACCAATATGTTCCACTGCAGCAGAAGAAAATCCATGAGTGAGCTAATACATTCTGCTAGTGGGTGTGTGACTCTGCCAAAAGTCACATTTCCACGTGCAGTACCATGCTTTCCTACAGGCTTTCCCTCTGAGAAAAAAAAACAAAACTGAATGAGCCCTGGATCAGAATTACATATTGGAATAAGAAAATTACAGAAAATAAAAATTCCACAACGGAATATAAATAATAATGATAGCGGAAGGAGTGATGACCGAACTTGAACAGGAATCCCATTCAAAAACATTTGCACTGCTGCTGCAAGGCTTTCAGTAACACAAACACGTGCCTGTGTTGTTCTATGTTTGTACTGCTGTTTAGCCCTGCTCTCCTTAACACTTTCTTTCCATTTCTTCTCACTTTTCCAAATTTTTCCTTTTTGCGCTCCTTTCATTACTTTCTGTGGGTTTTCTAACTTTGCCTCTCATGCTGTGCTTTCTGCTGGCCTATTCCTCACTCGCTCTGTTTTCAATCCGGCCAAGAACTTTGAATGGAGTGGACGCTGTGCTTCCCACAGCACAAAGTGTGGAACTTCAGTGTTATAATTCTGTGGTGTCTCTCTTTCTCACCATTTCTCTGCCCTCCCCGGTGCCCTTTTGACTACTCAGAGGTGTTAAAATAGAGATGCATGCAGAAAGGAAGGAAACAGAGCCAACAGACCATGGCCTGAGATGTAAAAGAGAGAAGACAGGTGTGTGTAAGTGTGTATGTGTGTGTGTGTGTGTGTTCATCTTAACCTCAACCACTGATGTTTTCCAGCTTCAGTCACACACAAGCCACCACCTTGCCCAGAACAAACTCCCTCTAACAGAGTGTTTGCTTTCTTTTATACACACACACACACACACACACACACACACACACCTCCTGCCATGTTTCTGCACTGCTAATTTTGTCACCCTCCAAACTCTGAAGCAAATCTTAGCAGCACACACAATAATGAAGATAAAGAAAAAGCTAAAGAAAAGATTAACAGACTGATGTCACAGCTCTCTACATGTGTTTTGCCACAACAGTAACGCGGGCTTAGAACATAACGTTCTAAGAATGTTTTCCCAACCATGATTCCCACTTCTCCGGAGTTCCTTCTAGCAGATTCCGGTATTGCCCGGGGAAGCTCAAGTCAATCAGAGCCTGGTCACAGCATTTCCACCCAAAATCTGTCTGCTTGTGTGGCTAAAAGTTGGGACTTCACAGAAATACAGATGTTTCGAGGACTGAGGAAATGTGGGTGTTTTCTTGAAGCCTACTGATTTGATGGTGGGGTGAATTGTACTGTACATCTTGTGTATTGATGTGATATATTTATGTCATATATATTTCTAATTTTGTACATGGTCCCCGACAAACAAATTCAATATAATAAAATGTGTTGTATAGCAGAAGACCTGGGTCACATGTCATTGTTTACACACTCCAGCAACACATTTTTTAGAACTATTTGGTGTTTACTTGTCTTTGAAAGGGCTGTACAATAAACACAATTTATTGTGGTACCAACATTAAGAATCTCTTACCATCCTCAATTTACTCACATAACAATTCTCCATAAATTGTCTAATTTCCCTCTAATTAAACAGAGAAAAGCTACAATAACGAATGATATCTAACCAGAAATATAATGCCCTGACGTATATAATAGTAATTATTCCATTTATCATTACCAAGGTAAATGTGACAACTTTTCTTGATATACATTTAACAATATATCATTCAGCTGACGTCCTGGGCAACAGAAACTAACTGTGACAGAGTTAAATTATTGGGCTAATACAAAGTTACGTGTGTGTGTGTGTGTGTGTGTGTGTGTGTGTGTGTGTGTGTGTGTGTGTGTGTGTGTGTGTGTGTGTGTGTGCAATGAGAAGTACATTTGGGGTAATAATCCCCAGTCTGTTTGCTTCTCCTGGCTCCCAGGAGAAGCAAAAACACCTGCAGGAGTGTATGAGTGTGTGTGTGTGTGTGTGTGTGTGTGTGTGTGTGTGTGTGTGTGTGTGTGTGTGTGTGTGTGCACGCATGCGTGCGTGCATGGAACACTGAGGTGACTGTTGTTTTCATGCCAGCCATCCGGATGCTCTCTCTGCCCACTGCTCTTTTTCATTCGCCTCCACTGTGCGTGTGTTTGCAAGTCTGTGTGTGTGTGCGTGCGTGTAATACTGCGCTCCAGGTGCCAGCTGCCTCATCATCACTAGTGACAGGGTGCACTACTCCACACAGTCCACACACACACACACATACACACACACACACTTTCTGAAGGAGCATTTCATCAGACTCTGATCACAACTAGGAGCTGCAAGTCAGATCATACTCACAAAGAGTATAAAATGGACCTGATAAGCCAGATGTGTAGACTGGAGAAGATAGAGACTTACTTGGTGCAGTCATTGAAGAGCTCCTTACACGGACTCTGCTCCAGCCTCTCCCGACACCCAGCGACCACATCCTGGGGTACGTCTGGCAGATGGGCTGCCGACTTGAGGGTTAAAGAGATAAAGACAGAGAGGGTGAGGCAGGCAGAGAGGGACAGAAACAAAGTGAGATGATGGTGTACTATAATGTAAGAAAACAGATCAAAATGTCAGCTAGTCCCTTTCTGTTCAGTCTGGCTAGTAGGGCATGACATCAAGGATGTGGTCACGCCTCACCTGTTTGGTCCGGTTTAAAACAAACTTTGGTTCGTTTGTCAGTTTGGTCCAGTTCATTTAGGGTAGAGGGAGAGCGCTGTAAACTCTTTTGTGGACCACAGTGCACCACAGTCTTGGTGTGGTTGTGGTGATGCAACAGGGGAAAACCACAAGAGTGTGTGATATAGGTATGTGACACATTTATACATTCAAAAACTAAACTTTATACATTTACCCAATCCATTTCCTCCTACTTGCACTATAGGACAGCCTGTTTCCAATTAGAGTCTTGACCAATAATGGTAAGCCTGCCTAATATTGCTATTCCTAACAGGTGCTAGTAATACACAAGCCACCAATGCTAAGGGGTTATTACACATCTTTGGATTCATACACTTTGGATAAAGTCCAAAATTGATACAGTCCACCGCATATTATACATGATGCATCATTAACCATTAATCATCACTAACTTTGTTTCAAAATGACAATTTTTGTTAATAAAATCACATAGTTCAACTGGAAGATATAAGATGCACTTTTGCAAATATTATCTTAAATAATTTCTTATGTCCATATGGGCCAGCTCTGTTATTGAGAAAGCATGTGTGTGTGTCTTACCCCATTATTAAAGTATGTGTCTAAAACATTCAGTCCACAGTCCCTCCTCTTCTCGTCAGGAGCTAGCTGGTACATGGCCTGTCACAGAAGAACAGAAGTATTAACAGCCACACCAGCACAGGAAGCCATACTCATTCAGCCATCTTTAATATCTCTCCAAATAAGGTCAGAGAGAGACAGGCACCAGAAGGCAGAGAGGAAGATGGAGAGAGAAGGGTGGTAGGGTTAATGAGGAACAAGAGAGAGGAAGAAATTAAATAGAAATGAGTATGGGACCGCAGACAAATAGAGAGATGTTACTGGTGGCAAAACATCTCATCTTAGTCAAGGCAGCAAACTGGCAAACATGTTCATCTTCACGCTTCGCCTGTTACATCTGTCTCTACCAGGATGAGGCCTCAGTTTTCACCCCATCGCACCATCACAGATTGTGTTTTTGGTCAAATATGGCTGTAGGCAGGGAGATGGTCTGGATTTTGACTGCTTTGAGCCATGTGTTTTGTTTGAAAACAAGCTCGGCGGAGAGGAATGGAACTTAACCGTGCGAATACGCATCACAGCCAAGGCATGACATCCTCCGTGGGAGTAACAGGACATGTTAAGCACTAAAATGTTGCTTGTTTCATTTCGTGCATTTTTGTCAGTCAGTGTGAGTGTGTGTCACTCTCAGTGCGCGTACCTATGTGCCTGTCTGTCTACCTTGAAAAAGACTAATGTAGGTTCTTATTAAATAAGCATGATTCCCCCCCCCCTGTTTTCCTTTCTCGCATACCTCCAGGGGCCTAGACACAAGCTAGGGCCTGTGTTTGCCTGCTCACCCAGGGGACCTGCCTCTGACGTGGGCTTGACCTCATGGAGGAGTACATGGAGGAAGGGGAGGGGTCTGCTCTTTGACAGCCTGTCTAAGTTGCTAATCACCCCTACGCCCACCCCACCCACCACCCCATGCTACTGCCAAGAGCAGGCAAAGGACCAAGCACTGACTTTCCTCTCCCGTTCCTTGCTCTGCAGGGCCGGATTCAGGCCAGTCTCATGGGAGAAATCACAAAGAGACGAAGAAGATGAGAGATTGAGACAGAAACAGGGAATGAGAAGTAAAAGAGGGTGTGTGAAAGAGGGATAGCTGTAAGAACATCAGAGAATAAGCAGAGTAATGGTAAAAGGTTCATTCAAAGTCTTACCACAGCATCCATAAACTCGATGCAGCGCTTCAGCTCTGGCCTGGTGTCACAGTACTGACGGAATAACAGCCGACCAATGGGCTGCTTCTCACATAGACTGGTGTAGTCCCTCTCTGGGAGGACGAGAGGAGAGGGAGACAATGGGGGAGACAGATGGAGAAATGTCATTACACTAGAATAATACACTATAACAGTGGTTCCAAACCTGGGGGCGGGGACCCCACAAGCAGTCACAGGATGAGTCTGGAAAGTCTGAGTGGGAAATAACAAAACAACAAGAGAGTTTTGTTTTTTTTGTTTTTTTTAAGCCAATGAAAGCTAACTCATTGGATGGCTTTCAGTGGGACCTGGAGTTGTTGAGTGCTAACAAAGTAAATGTTTTATCTTTGCAAAACAGAGAAGGGGCTCAAGTTTTACTATCCAAGACAATGGGCAATACCCTTGTAACTTAAAATATATGTATAGAAAACCCTAGGAACACCTTTTCAGCTCTCCAGAAAGACTGATGAAAGAAACTGAGAAAACCAGCCACAGTTCAAGAAGCTAATGTAAGTGGAAGAGGAGCTAGCTAAGACAGAGGACGAAACTTTAAATCTTATTAATGGCAAAATTAGCAAATTTATAAACATGTACATGATGTTACAATGTGTATTTTCGTTAGAGTGGAATTTGGAGAAGTTCACAGGTATAAAAGGTAGCTATTGTATCATGCACCTCCACTAACTTAGCTAACCTAGGCTAATCCCATTGATAAACATACTTTCAAACTGCAGAGATACTTACTATTAGTCCCTTAATTAGTAACTTTGCTTATGCTACAACATGCTAAAAACAAAAAACACACTGCATGTCTGTGTTTTCTGTATGTTTGAGTGTTTTCTGTGTGTCTGTGTCTTCTGTGCAGCTGGCCCCAGCCTATTAGGACTAATGGCGTCCATCTGAGTCATATTTCCTCTGGTACCAAATGAGGAAGAAGACCCAGGACGTTTTCCATCACTGGTTGACAGTATGGACACACATTACACACACACAAGATCAACATACAAACAAAAATAGGCCACACACGTTCACGTACACATGCGCACTTGTGAATAGAGGAGGAGGAGGGATGCATGGGACGAACATTTCTGAGTGGTGACAGCTACAGGACAACCTCCAACAGTAAATCAAATCTTCACAGCCCTCTCAGCTGCACTGTTTATTACACAGCATACCCCTCTGCTCTGCAGCTCAGTGCTTCTCATTCAAACTCACCACTTATCCGACCACAGAAACAAAGTTATCACTTTGGTGAGCAAACAACCGAATGTAGAGATATGATATTTTTATTGCTTCCCTTTCCACTGTATGACTGCTGTGGTTTAAATCTGAAGAACAAAAGCTCTTTCAGAAAATCTCACTGAGAGATCCCTAACTGCACTGCGTTGCACTTGCCTTCAGACATTGCCTTTCATCTTTGATCACCAAGTTTTTGGAGGGCTGCTTTGGTGTTTCCCTATCAGCTGTGTTCAGCTGTGAGCTGGAGCTGGGAAAGCCCTTCACAGTCATATTTGATAAAGGCAATTTTAGGGCATCTGTACAGCAAAAATGTTTGGAGCAGTTTATTTGAACTTTAGAGCGTTTATTCCTTTATTTTGATTCATCTGGCCAGGTGAGAACAATGACAATTGAGTTGTGTATAATCACAATGCCTGAAAATGTGGATCTGTCTCTACTTCCATGCAAACAAATGCATTGACTTCCCTCAAAATCCTCAATCTCACTGGACTGGTTATCAACACTGTCCAAAAAAAGACACTTCTTTTGAGTACACGTGACTTCTGTTTATGAGCTGGTTTGTTTGCTAATGGGCAGTGTGAACCAAACAAACCAAATTCAACAAAGTCAACTTTTCCACTCTGGTTCCAAAGAAAATGAACTTCAATTGTGCTCTTAGTTTGAAGAGCATCAGCTCTTCAGAAACCAAAAAGCTAGAGATTAAAGATTATTTTAGTTAATATTTTCTCAATTGAATTTTGTTTTTCCCCTACTGCTTATCATTACATTAACAGACTTGGGTTGGCACTCTAGTTTACAATGAGCCTCCTTATAAGGTTTCAGTGTCTTGCTCGAGAAACAGGTTTTGCTGTGCGGATTTCAGGGTGGTTTCATTCTAATTGCTAGTGTTTCCTGCCACTCCAGAGGCCATCAGATCCCACCCTCACAGAACAACTGGTCACTCTTTGAGGTGACACACTCCAATTTTCTTAAGAAAAACCACAGAAACTCTTGTGCAATGTTCTTGAAAGTATTCCCATGTTTTTAAGTAACTGACCCATTGAGCAACGCGTCTGATGCCAAAATGGTCGCTGTGTCTCTGGTGATGATAAATGATAATATGTTTTATTATACAAGGAATATAATTTAACCTTTTTGAACCCTAGGCTGTTTTTGCTCAGTTTTCACTACATTTATTTATATGCTTATAGCACTTGCACTGTATAAAAGATGGCATTTCAGTGGTATTGGGGGGCAGTTTTTATGAAAAGAAAATGTGCACAATTTAAAATTATTTCAATCTCCAAAGAAAAGCAAATTGTATGGATTTTCTTTAAAATTCTTTTATTTATTTATTTATTTTAAACAGGGTCAAGATATTTTTTTGTCCACTGCAGTGGCAGGCCTTTACTTGCGATTTAAATAGAGGGGAGTTGTGTCAGCAGTTCTGTCCATACTGTGTTATTTTCTGTCATAAGTTGTTTACATTTTAACGGTACACAGAGAACTGGGACTGGCAACTATCTACACCCAGGGACACATGAACGATTTTATGATCTATGTTTTCTTAACTTAATGGTAAACAAGTCAATCTTCTAAAAACATAGCATATTCCTGTAAGAGCAACAACTACTACAGAGATAGTTCATGTCAACATACTGAAAAAAGGGTGAAATTAAGATAAATGTACACATTCTAAAATAAAACAGCAGACTCTGATGACAACTAAATAAATTCTTTAGTCCTGAGATGCTTGTAGTTTTTGCAGCCTTAGTGGGTTGGACACATAACATTAACTATGTCAATGTCTGGTAATGTCCAAATGTCAACATCGAAACAATACTAAATCACATGTATGTCTTTGCACATTCTCTCTATGTATCTTGCCTATTTCTTAGATGAAGTTTACAGACTGGTCTTTTTATGTTAATGGTCTACATTTTGTACCAGAATGCTTGAATAGAAAACCTGAAAAGAAACCACAGTTTCTTTGGCCTGGCTCTGGGTTGGTGTGTGAGAGCATGTATGTGTGTCTATGTCCAAGCTGATTCCAGGCTCTAGATAATTTGAATATGAGAACGTAGGCCTGCATTCCATCAATGAAAAATTTCCTCTTTGCGTAAGAGAACCCTCTCCTGTATCCTGAAGAAAAACAACTGCGAAATTAAGACGAGAGACAGCAAGGTGGCAGAGAAGAATGGGACGGGGAAATGAAAGGACTGAAAAGGAGAGTGAGAGTTGTGAAGCTTGAACTAGCCTGAACTAGTAATGTCTGTGCCAGTGAAGTAAGCTGCAATTACAACTTAATTAAAACTCCAATTTAGGACTGAGTGAGTTAGTGAGACAGTGAATGGCCAGCCGAATGTGTGAGTATGTGCAATGGTTGTGCACGCTTTTGAGGCAGAGACCGCAGTGATCAAAAGTAATAGGTGCATATGTACTGTTGGATGGATACCAGAAGAGAGAAAAAAGGGAAGGGGAGATAGAAGGAGAGGAAGAGAGAGAGGGAGAGTGGCCTAAGGCTGGCAGACAAAGTGGCTACAGCCCACATAATGTAATCTAGGCTTCTTAGAAGTACAGCACACTTGTCAAGGCTAAGGTCAAATGCCTGACATTATCAAGACACAACAAAGACATTGCTATCAGTCGTTATACTGTATCCTTCTATCCACTGTGCCTACA
Organism: Siniperca chuatsi; assembly: GCF_020085105.1. Taxonomy (NCBI): domain Eukaryota; kingdom Metazoa; phylum Chordata; class Actinopteri; order Centrarchiformes; family Sinipercidae; genus Siniperca; species Siniperca chuatsi. The sequence continues at coordinate 25,857,437 of NC_058044.1, read as the reverse complement.
CTGTGTACGGGCATGCGTGTGCGTCTCTGCACATGGGTGTGTGTGTGTGTGTGTGTGTGTGTGTGTGTGCATGGACATGCCTGCACGTCTGTGTGTTTAAGTAGGCAAAAGGGATTATTTTGATCCCACACTCGGTGTGATAGGGAAATTACGCAATAGTGTCTATGTAATAGTGACGTATGTAACCCTCAACAGCTGCTGTGTGCACGTGCGCGCGCACACACACACACACACACGCAGAACTAATTTTTTAGAATCCTCAGCAAAGTTATAATCCAAATGGCAATAAGTATGTAAAACATGACAAGTACAATGCTTCTTCACACTTAAGGTGACATTTATGTGCTGTTTTTAGGCAGGTAATCTAACACCACTGACGACTGATACATTCAAGTTTATGATAATTAGATCTGTGAGTGATGATTTGTAATATGAAGACAAAACGACAAGGAACAAAATCGACGCTGAGTAAGAGATATCACCATAGGAAGTATGTGCATCTCTTTCACTCTGCCTCCCTCCTTTCCTCCCGCTGTTTCTCTCTCTCTCTCCTGTCCTTAAGAGATCTTTCCTCCTCCTGTTGGAAAAGCCTCTCTCTCTTTGTTTCTGTTTTTCACTTGCTCTCTCCATAACTCCCCTGTTCTGCCACTCTTATGTTGCTCTGAAGTGGTGAAAAGAGGGAGGGAGAGAGAGCAATATAGATAGTGGGAGGGGGAGGCATGGAGACAGAAAAGAGGGAGAGAGAGTATGTGGGGGAGGGTAGCACTGCAATCTCTGGCAGAGATAGCTGTGACGCACTATTACACACACACACACACACACACACACACAGAGTGCTGTGGCATTCAGAGGACCAGGGTGGGGGCGCGGAGATAATGTAGTCCAGGAGTAGAGCACTTGTCTGGGCCACAAAGAGAGAATCCCGCCCCGATTTTCAAGTGAAACCTGGATGCGGAGCAGGAAGGAAGCAGGAGTTTTGATTTGGTGTGTACACAGATAGTCAGTGAGACACACACGTAATGTTAAGAGAGATTTTGAGATCAAGAAATGGCTGCGTAAACGGATTCCCTGAGTCAGACACACACACACACTTATATACACACGGTTTCCTGTCCCCTGCCTGTAACTGCGGGTGGAGACGGGTAGAAACAGGAAGGAAGTCAAATCTGAACTTCCTCCCACAGTCAGACCCACCCCAACGACAAAGCATGGCACGTTATCTTTCTGCCTCACACACATTCCCCGTTTCTTACCGATAGTGCGGCGTAGCTCCTCACACTGGCTGATGTGGGGGAGTTTTAGCATCTCCTTCCATTTCTTACTGCGACCATTCCTCTTCCCTCCTCCACCTGAGACACCGAGAGAGATTTAAATCAGCCAATCAAGTCACTGTTTCAACATTGCACTTGGAGTCTTTAACAGCATCCAACGGCTGGCATTTTCAACACAAGAAGACATTCAGCCTAGTGTGTGTGTGTGTGTGAGTGTGAGAGAGAGAGAGAGAGAGAGTGCGAGCATGTTGACCTTGCAGTGACCAGAGGCAGGGACAGCTGGTTCATCTCACCAGTCGCCTCTATGCATCATGACAGAGCATGTGGTGAAGAATGTTGACAGCTTCAAAGATCATGGGGCATATACACACACATATTGTCACTCTCTCACACACACACACACACAAACACACACACACACACACACACACAGGGCTCTTTCCCTGGAGTCAAACATGATCCATGTGTCCAGCCAAACATAACTTTAACATAACATTCATTGGTTATCTCATACACACTCACACAGTGTTGTTGGACAGTCCTCTCGGCAGATCAGATGACCCTGATGTGAGGGGTGAATGACCCTCTAGGCATAACAGCGCTCTTCAGAGGGCTGGGGTCACGCCTTACATTTTACTGAATTGCTCATTCCAACACCAGCAGGGGTGTGGGTGTGTGTGTGTGTGAGAGAGAGAGAGAGAGAGAGAATATAGAGAAATAGTCACATCAGGGGTGTACTGAGGTATGTATGCCTTGAGGACAGAGTACTGAAGATGAAAAAGTCAGCAGAGTATTCTGAGGAGATGCTTTTTACATGATTTGATTTGCCAACTAGCAGCTTTACACACACACACACACACACACACACACACACAGAGAGAGAGTTAAGAAGAAACCTTATACAGTAGTATCAATGTGCAGACATCAGTTTAGGCTCTGGTAATTTGACATTATTTTTGACTAAATAATCGGTTATAAAAAATATCTTAATATCAAATGGTTATAATAATGGGTCATTGAGATATAGAGAGATAGAGAGATAGAGAGATAGAGAGATAGATAGATAGATAGATAGATAGATAGATAGATAGATAGATAGATAGATAGATAGATAGATAGATAGATAGATAAAATGGATGATGCAACATCACACTAGTTTAAAGCGAGGTTATGTAACCAAAGTCCCGTTCTTCCTTGATGACAAAATCAAACGGTCTGTTATTTCTTAAGGAGACACAAAGTGTCAAATGGCATGAATGCAACACATCTGATGGAGCATTCAAATCTTATCACCATGAAAGAAAATGTATGAATGTCACAGCACTATCCCTTTTCCATCGCTTTTATCTAATTTGTTGCAATATTTACAGTTGGCACGGACACACAAAGAGCAGTCCTTTTCTTTCTGTCCGATATGATACCTGAGTTTTGGTGCCAAAAACTGATACCAAAACAACACTCCTTTCAATACCTTACTTTGAGGAATATAAACACGTTTTCTACAAAGCCCTTGTTCAAACAGACAAAGCTAATTTTCTCAAAAGTTCAATAGTGTGCTAAATTATTTAGCCGTACAAAAACTTTGCTTGAATAAAATACAATCTGAAATTGGCAGAACTATGATTTAAATTACAGATTGTCTGATCAAAGAATAAGTAACTAATCTTGTGATTCTAATTTAGCTGGTAGAAATTTAGTGAGGGACTCAGGTTAAGGACAGAAAGCCATTGCTGCAGAAACACACATCTGGTTTTAGAGTCAGCGGATTTAAACCCTTGACGATCGTTGGGCACACATTGCTGTTTTTCCCATCACTTCAATTTCATGTTTTAAAACACTGAGTAAATAAACTAGCCCGAGCTCCAGGGAACCATGAAGACTGCGACAGTTTGAGGACGACAGAGAGGGAAATCCTCTCCCCCGAAGTTCACGAGACACCGGCTGGTCTGGCAGTGACAGCTTCAACACAAAACACATACAGGGGGTCACTATGGTCAAACACCTGCAAAACAACATATTGCCAACACACACAAGCATACTGTATGTATCACCTCTACAAATACATCCCCATCCCTCTTCTACTGCAACACATTACGTTTTGGAAAAATAAGAAAATAAAAAAAATAAAAAAAATCAGTCATACTTCTTAGTCTTGTCCTATGTTCATAGTGAACAATAACAACCAAAAGCATACTTACAAGCCAGGTAACAGCACTTCAAGCTGTCGGAATGTATTTGGACAAGTACTACTAGCACACACATTCCAAAAAGGGACACTTTTATTTTTAATTTTTTTTAAACTGTGTCACAACTTGAATGGCTAGACAGGAGCTTCATGAGCAGCTACTTGTTGATGTTTTGTTACAAAGTTTATAAGATCCCACTGGTCTCAGGTTGTAGATGTTGACAGGCATGTCGTCAAACCTGTTGTGGAGCTGCAGGGCACACGTGCATGTGCGCACACACACACACACACACACACGTACAGGTGTAGACGTAGAAGCACATGCACAAAAATGTACTCTCTTCTTTGCAGGAAAAAAAAGGGAAAAAAATACAAAAAGAAGTTCAACAAAAATAAATGTTGGACTTAAATGTTGGATTGGCCATCAAACACTGTCTGATGATAGCCAGTTGCACCTGGCTGGTTATTTTGCAGGAGAAATCCTTGCACACACACTTGAGCCAAAAACACAGAATGACGGGTGAATACAGTCAAACCAGCTCAACAAAAAGTAACAAATTGTCAAGAAATTAACTTCTTTCCTGTCAGAAGCTGATATTGTTAAAGAGATATTGAAGAGACTTGTAGTGCTGATAGTAGTGCTGATAAAAGGTTGAAAGTGACAATGGTTGTATACTGTACAAAAAGACATGAGAGCGAGAAATGTCACCTAAACGTGGGGTCAGATGGAAAAAAGAGAGAAGGAAAGAGAGAGAAGAATTGAGGAAAATGACAAAATACTGACAAGAAAAGAAAGACAGGGATTTTAATAGCAAGCTATGGAAGAGCGTGCGCGCATATGCACGTGCCTGTCGGAGCTGGCTGGGCCACCCCACCCTGTTTAATGTCACTCTGACGTCAAAGCCATGTGTGCAGGCCCTTAATGCAGACAGGATGGAGCAAGTATTTATTTAACTTTGGTTCTCCCCTCCGAGAGAACGGGGCCCTCCATAAACACCGACTTGAGAGCAGTTTCGCTCAATCATAGCAGAGCTACAGCCAGCGCTGAGATCATTGCGCAGGATCTCGGGATAGGTCGGCGCATGTGCGGCAGTGACGAGATTCAAAAGTTGGAACTTGTTGAGAAAGTCTGATGTCAAATCATGAGACATGCCGCTCGACTACGAGGATGCACATTCCTTTCCTTAAAAAGATTCATAGGCTGCGGGGTCATCCTGGTCGCACAGCAGCCTGTAACATGTTTACCAACAACTAGCCAACCTTGTCTCACATCATCCCCTCTCTCTATTTCCCCATGTTTCCCGTGGCTCTCTGCTGGACAGCTGTGGTCACATATAAATGGATGACCCAACATCACACTCAGATCATTTAAAAACAACTTTAAAAAAAAAAAAAAAAAGGTCCTCTTCTTCCTTGTTGATACAATCCAACAGTCTGTTATTTCTTAAAGGGGACACAAAGTGCCAAGCATCTGATGGAGCATTTACGTCCTGAAATTCTGAAAGTCACTGGGCAATCACTATCCATCACTTTTATCTAACTTGCTGCACTTTTTACAGTAGGGATGGATACACCAATAGCAGTGCCATGTACTTACTGTTTCCTCCATTGTCAAGTCTGACCGGTTCGACATATTTAAAGACATGGGAGTATGGGAAACAGAAAGAAAATACACAAAGAGCGAGAGGGAGTAGACCGTATTTTCATGCAGCTTTTGTTGTCTCTGTCTGATGAGTACATTAATGAATGCACATTCTGTCTCTGCTCTCTCTCCTCCCCTACGATCAGCTGCAGTTTTCACATGCTCTTAATGCGCGTGCAGGCCAAATACAGTCCAACACCATCCCAAATATGCTCCTCTCCCTGTGCTCCCTTTCCTCTCTTTCATCTCAAGTGGGAGAAGAAGCCAGACTGGAGGTCACACAGTAGACGGTGGAAGTATCACTTCAGGGTGAGTCCCCCCCCCCCATTTCATAGTTCCTGCAGCTTCCACAAATTCAGACTTGAGATTTATTTCTTTAAAACCCAGTTCAAATAGAGTTCACAACTGACTTCACATCCAAAAGTTAAAGTGGAAAAAATAGAATAGAACTTACAGAAGACATTCCTCTGTGACCAATAGATTTATGATTCTATCGTTACAGTACTTGCCTCAACAGTATTTCTTTCTATCTTTTGAATTTACACGGAGAAACCAGTGAAACAAGACCTAGACCGATATATCGGCCAAACCGATGTGTCTGCCAGTATCTCATTAAAGATACATCATAAGCCTATATATTGGCTGATAAGTCACAAGAGTATGTAAGACAGAAATGCCAAATATATGTTTGAGGTAATATGGAAATGGCATTGACATTACAGTTTATTTTTAACTGTAAAATCTTCCACACATATCTTTGTCATAATTCTACAAAAACAAAAAAGGGATCTAAAATATAATGATTAAACAAATTAAACAAACAGTTGCAGAATAATAAGTCGATTCATTACTATTCATTTAAGCAATTTTTTTAAGCAAGAAAAGCAAAAACCCAATTCAGCTTCTCAAATTTTTCTGGTTTTCATACTTTGTATGATGATAATCTGAATATCTCTGATTTGGACTGTTGGACAGACAAAAAAATTTTCTCAGTTCGCTGACATTTTACAGACAAAAAGACTAATCGATTACATCCCTAAATTACTATTTAATTATTCATCAAAATGAAACAAAAAAAAACTCTGCATTCACTGAGGAAAAACAAAGTGTTATTATGTGGCACATGTATGAGTACATGAAGCGATTATTTGCGTAGTCAGAGAATAAAATAGTCCATCTGTGAAAATTAAAGAAATAACTGTGATAAAATAAAAACACTTGGAAGGGAAAAAGCATCACTGGCAACTTCTTCTGCTGCGTTTCCCAGCTTTTTCAGATGTTACCATGAACACAGAGCCGTGCGGCGCTGCTGTCTTCACAACCCATCTTTTTTTTCTTTTTTTTTTTTGCATCGCCATATGGGAGAAGCCGCTCACCCATCTGATGAACACATGTCACATGCTGACACTCAGAATAACAGCCACAAGGCCAGAAAATCCAGTCTGTGACAGTGACAGACCGACCACGGCCCCAGTATTTACATCTTGCAGTTCGGCTACACACTTACACAGAGTGACTTATAATGAGTAGTACAAGAAGGTTTAATTCCTTGAACCCCGACTTAAAAAAGCAGCATGGAGGTCAAAGATCAGGGTCAGTGTGCACTTAAAAAATTCCTCTGAGCATTTAATGAAGAGAAAAGTAAAAGAAAAATAAAGGTAAAAAGCCAAACATGCTGTTAAGTAACTCCACTACGTTTTGGTACTAACAGCATTTTTCTAACTTTCAAAACACTGATAACAATGTTTACCAAGATATTTTTGGCCAAGGCAATCGTACCCTGAATATTTGGTACCAGCCTATGCCTCGTCAGATCTGACCCCCACCCTGCAGCAGTCACATAGGTGGAGGTTCGAGATCGGACGGCTGCGGTATTCTGCCAAAAACATGACTTAAATGGTAGGAAATGAGAGAGGGTCACGCATAGTTTAGGCCCATTGTAATATCAGCATGCACACGCACACAGGCACAATGGAGCCCAGACATGATAAATGAATGGCCTGTTGCTTTCCCAGTCGCTCTCCCATACAGTGTGTGATTGGCTGGAGTAGCCCCTGATAAGGAAAACATTAGCTGCGAGTATCTGTGTTGCCTATTCAAAGCAAAGGCGCGGTGTTTGCATAAGGTAATCCGTTTGTATACTCGCACTGAAAAGACACATCAGCAGAGAGAGAGAGGAAAAAAGAGAAACATGTGAATATCAGGCAGCACTGCTCTCCTCTAATCCTCACCTCTCTCACATGCCCCCTTCCCTTCCTCCTCTCTCTGACTTCAGCCTCTTTCTCCCCTCCCCCATATAAACAGTTTCCTTCTCTCGTTATGCCTTTGTTAACCCCCGCTCCAAAATGCAAAAAAAAATGAACTACATTACAACATCCAAGTAAATTCCAGGACATCACAACAAACAAGCAAGACGGCAAGGGGGACAGTAGGTCTCACACGAGGTAGGACATGCAGTTTTTCACATGAGGAGAAAAGACAAACACACACACACACACACACACACGTTGCACATAAGCATACGCTCATGCTCATTCCAGCAGCGTGCTGTGGTGTTTTGCAAGACCTTCCCTTCCTCTGCCCCATCTCTCTGTGTTCAAGATATTCCATTAAATCTAGCCGAGACGTGCTTGAAAACTGACCCTTGTTTTCCCAGTGTCTTGAGGGAGAAGGGGGAGGGAAGGACGGCGAGGGAACATGGTGAGACTAAACTTGAGCTAGAGTGTGTAAGAGGACAAACTGAAAGGTTAATCATCTATATGTTATCTACAGCTGTCTCTCAGATGAAGGGCCCACTGGTTAATTTCATGGCCACACTGAAAGAGCAGGAACACCTCTCCAGCATTGAGCCCTTGGGTCTGGAACACATAGCACATATTACACCTTGAGGATTATCTTTGATAAGACAACACCTTCAAGTCATATTTGAAGGCAGGACCAACATTAAATTTGACCAAGGGCAGACACCAAAATTGTGACTCCAGGAATGTTTTAAAAAGGCAAAGTGATAAAGCATGAAGGGCCTTTGACATTTAATACACTTGCTTTAAGACTTTGACTCTGCCAGACCTCTAAAAACTCTTTTTAGAGAAACTAAATCTTTATTTGAACCATAAGAACTTGTAAATACACTCAACATTTTTAAAATCAGGCTGACAGCTGAGTTCTCATAGGAAGAACGCCTGTTTAACATTTAATAAGGCAGCTGGAACAACGTCCTATGATGTTCACAAAGTGCCTCAAAGAGTGCCTCTTCATGCTTAGTCAGCTTGCCAAGAAATTGTGCTAATGAACATCCCAGTAGCCACCCAGCTAAGTGTTGCTGCCAGCGCCATGCAGCAGAGCTCCATACGCAACACACTGCATCTCGTTGTCCACACAGCCCATTTGTGGGTGTAATAACTGTAAAATGAGTCCCACATCAAGGGACAGTCACAAAGCAAAGTGTTTTATGAGCCTCAGCTGGAGGAAACACCCCAGAGTGATGACAACAAGTGTTAGCCCAGCTATGACCACAAAGCTAATAAAGCTACGCTGGCTAACGTCAGAGGCAAACCCTCACAAGTGGTCTGAGAGGACCTGCTAGCCTACAATTTGAAGGGTGGTGGAGAGGGGCCAGAGAGAGGTTGGTGACACCAACAGCAGAGGAATAGCCAATTACATCTGTAATGTTCTTTGGCAAAAATAAATAAATAAATAAATTAAAGCTTCCAACTTGTAAGGTGGAAATGAGTTATTTGAGCAGGATTAAAGTTTCTTCTGTTTGTCAGAGGAATGTGAGCACTGGACTGTCCACATTCCTTCCTTTTTATGAAGACAGTAGGAATGAACAGCAGAAAAAGATCTAGTGAAATTTGATTCCAGGAAGAGAATTAAGAGGGGTGAAATGCCCTTTATGTCTAGTCACTCTTTACATTTGAATATGAAAATATATGTGTGGAAATGTAATAAGTGGTGAATATATGTTCATGTCCCTGTTGCATACAAGTTTGTATTAAAGAGTAATAACTGTTCCTCTCTGCCCTTTGGATATTTTCTTTGTTTCTTAGCACAGAAGAATCTTATGAACTCAGACCAAAGTCAGTGACAGCCATAAAATGATGGTTCACCAGTTTTTCACTGAAGCTGGCTATTTTTCTCAAGTCAAAATTAAAATTTTGATTTCATCCAACAACATTTTTGAGGCAATTGTGTACTTCTGCATAGCGCATGTTGCCTATTCCCAAATGCAGAAAACTTAAAGTCACATCAATACATCACCAGTGCAGCTATATTAAAGCTTAATTACAGATTTTTTTTAAGCTAAGGAAACATCAAGTCTTCAGGTTTTGGTGACAGCACTTCACATTTGAAATTTTACAAACTTTGAGCAGAAACCAGGTTTTTAACTTACAGTAAACCTCAATAGACCAGAATGCATTGCAGACATCCGACATGTTGTGTTTTGACTATGGGGTGCAACTAACTTTTCCCAACTGGAAGAGCTCTTTCTGTTATGCTCTGACCATGCACCCACCACTGCTCTCTACACCTACTATATTTATAACTCACAGCTGAATGCAACAAGTAAACATCGGCTCTCAAAGGGCATTCTGGGAAATGTCCTTTGAGAATGCAAACATACAGATATCATTAAATCTGACTAACCAACTGACCTGATTTTGTCAGTACGTCCAATCTAATAATTCCTCAGGTGCTAGGTCCCCTACAAAACTACAATACCCAGATCCTCTTCTTGCCTAGGTGGTACATCTTCACTCAAAACAAAGCAGTGTGCAATACAGTGAGTGCTAAAGCCTTAATAGTTTAAGACATTATCTTTCAGCAGATCATATAATACAGACACATTGTACTAAAGCCCAAATGTCTAGTTAAAAATAGTTAAATTCTATGTTTTAGTTGTTTTAATTTATTATCAATTTATATAACATAGTTGTCATCTGTCATGCCCAGAAGGAAAAATTGCAACAGTTTCACAAAATAATTCCTGCAACGTGCAGACTGCTGATTTCTAACAATGCCAGAACATTCAGGGGTGGATTTCTCGAAGAAATTTACAAGTTCAGCAATGTTTTAATTGTTTACAGCATCATGGTTAAGATTAGGGTTAATATCTGTTGACTTTTCAGGTCCAAAAGAGGAAAAATATGTCTCGCATAAATGTTCCAGTGGCTATTCAGCACAGCTTGCTTCCTAATTGGGATACAACGGTATATTCAGCTACAAGAAACATGTCAGTTTGTATGAAAAATTGTTTCCCGTTTCATATAAACCATCTTTTTTTTATGTGAAATTGATTGAAAGCACCCTCCAGTTTGGCTATTAAAGAGCTCTGACAAATATGTGTAATGGAGGCAGGATATTTTACAGCTTAAGAGTAAACATCGGTTTTCTCCACAGACTTCACACCACCATCTGCTCCGCTATGATAGGGTGCTCTGCCAACTCAGGTGTCGCAAACTATTGTAAACAGTGGAGTCTGCGGGACAAACTATGATAACACCGTTTCTAAATTATCTCAAGTGCTTTTAACTGCATTATGTACTACAAGTTTTCTGTGAATATCAGCCAATATATGCACCAGTACAGTCTGTGATAAAACAATATTAGCCACCAACGCAGGCCCTCCAATATATAAGTCAGATTCTAAAATTCATAGGTAAATATTGAATATGAGTACTAATTAACGTGAAAAGGGTTTAGACTGTCAATTACTGATGAGATACTTCTGATCTTATACTGTATGAGACCATGTGGAATCATTCCGCTGTGTTGAAAATAACTAATGCTTGGCTGAGCTTTTACATCCACATAAACTGTGGGCTGCATCTATGCCAAAAGTTATCCTCTTGGTATTCTCAAAAACACCATTCCCAAAATTTTCCAATATATTCTCAGGGGAGCTATAGCAATTACTTTCTCTGACTGTAGAATGCTGTCACGTCATGCAACTGTCATCTCTTGCAGTATGAGCGGCCCTAAGGCAAAGGAAACATCTAAATGCTGTAAATGTGGTGGATTTCCTTTCCCCATTTTGTACCAAATGTATGTATAACTTTCACAGAGGCAGGGGTGGGGAGTGGCAGAAGCAGTGTCATCTCTACAACACCAAACCACTTCCCTTGACGTGTCATTTCAACTGTGGCAAACTGGACACACCCTGTCACAACGCTTCTCACTGTGGCCACCCAGTTTCACATCAGCAGGTGAGTTAACGTTAACCAAAGTCAACGGTTATGAGCATCTTGTGACCAGACTCAAAAGTTTTCTAGGCACTAATAGGACGTGTAGGATGACCTTATTAATCAAGAGTTAATTCTGGGGTGGAGAATGCTCAATATCGGCAAACAAACAAAACCTATGATTGTTGAAACTATGAAACTCTCGCTGACTCAGTGGCTTGGACCCAAGCTCATGCAGCTGGTAGACGGCCTCCCTGCACCGTTCTGTGTGCAGAGGCTTTGATGCCATGTAGCATGAAGGTGATCAAAGAGAAACTCTTGAATAAAAAAAAAGGCAGCTGATCTCTGATCCACAGCAGCAGTTTTCTGTCTGAATTTGTGTGTTTAAAAAGGTGGGGTTTTGCTCCACAACTGATACTGCCAGTGTTGACAACTGTCACTGTGACATACTGAAACACTTTGACAGCTGCAAACACCCACCTCTGGAAAGGCTAATTAAAATCAAATTAGTCTCCTGTGCACCTTAAAGGGATAAATTGGGAGCAATTAGCTGTTTTAATCTGAGTGCTAATTAACACAGTGAATGGTATAGCAGGGAGAAATATAAAAAAAAAAAATTATATACTCAACATGTTTTAAGTGGCAGAGGAGGGTCCATGCAATACCAACTATATCAAAAAGCCTTATTAAGACTGCAGGTACTGACTGTTTTCTTTATTGATAAATCTATTGATTTTATTTATTTTTTGTTGAATTGTATACAACATAGAAAAATAAGGTATGAGAACAATTAGCTGTTTAGTATTTTAACTTAATTAACGACTAAATAATTATTTATAATTGTAAAATTCACAATATCAATTTTCTGTCAAATGACCAATTGATTAATTAACAAATGTTTCATCACAAATCTTACCTTTGAAGCCAAGTATAACATGGTGAAACTTGGGCAACATATTGAGACATACCAGATTCCTTCCACTCTCTGGTTCATGCACTCACACTTATCACTGAGGGCCTTTTGGAGCCTCTGGTGATATAAAACTGAGGACACTGATAGGTATTGAGCCTGTAGATCCAATCGGAGTACAATAACCCCACGGGGTCACACTCTTGACAATGCTAAGCACCATTTAACGGCAGGTAAAGGAAAGCCTGCTGCCTCATAAGGAGCAGCTGCTGCTATGAAATGGATTCACTGCTGCTGTGGATAATCCATTTCACAGCAGTGTTGGTGTTTAGTCTTGAACTGAAACGCACTCCGAATATAATGCAAACCATAAGCAGGGAAGGCCTCTGTATACGCACACTGAACCACGACACCCAAGCCATGTACTATGTAATGGATCAACTTGCACAACATCCTCTGAGGCCATAGACCCTGCTGCTGGTGTCCAATCCGACTGGAAGAGAAGAAAAAAAACACACAAGTGGAAACCCTTGAGCAGTAATAACACCTTTTTACCCTCCTCTGGCAGCTGATACAGTGTACACCCACCCTGCGCCCACTCACTGCACTCTAGTAGATCGAGAAGTGGCCAATGGTATGCCACTAGCGGTTCATCGGCATATGCCGGTCCCTAGACTGATATGCCGCTCGTGTTCCACCGGCACATACCGTTTCCTAACGGCAGGTGCCGCTTGAAAGTGATAGGCCACTGTCAGACTGTCACACCAGTACCGCCCACCGATGCATATGCAAATATAATGAGGTTGAGCTAGTTTTACGACAAGTGCTGCCGTAAATTTTTTTCTGTCTTTATTGACAATGTAGCCCAACACAGCGCCGTAAATATAGGAATGTATACGTTTTTCTCATCTGTGCTGTTGGGATATGTGTTTTAGATAGATATGATTGGCAAAGACGTCAGGGTATTTTGTCACTATGATCTATCTTTGAATAGTCTGAAATGACAATGTGTGTATGTATTGATGTACCTGATCAGTGTTGGGGGTAACGAGCTACAAAGTAATGCATTGGAGTACTCAGATTACTTTTTTGTTGTAACAAGTAACATAACGCGTTAGTTTTGCAATTCAGATAATCAGTTATTTAGTAACGTTTTCAAATAAGCAATTCTGTTTCTTTCCTATTTCTTGGAGGGTAGCTAGCTAGTACTAGTGGGAAGTATCCCATCCTACAGTTTTGTCAGTGCTCACGTGCAGCTCAGAGAGGACAGCCTTTATGTCGTGGAAGTAATTAACTGACCGCACCTGATTTCGTTTTACTGTAAATTCCAACATTGGTGTGAATCTGCAGAGGCAGGTTCCTATATCTGCCAGGAGGGGGCACTACATAGACATCTGGTAAGCAAATTTATCTTAGCTGTATTATAGTGTATTATATTCTGATTTTGCTTAGAACTTCTATCCCTGTGTGCCCTGACGTGATAGTGAGCAGCTGTAACAGAAGAGTTTCCCCTCGGGGATCAATAAAGTATTTCTGATTTCTGATTGCATACACACATTGTCATTTCAGACTATCCAAAGATAGATCATAGTGAGAAAATACCCCGATGTCTATGCCAATCACATCTACGCAACCGGTTACTCATTCAAGTATTTATGGTGAATAATAAATAATATTCCAGACATAGGCCTATGCCTGGTTAATGTTCTGCGACATCGAGTTTTACATGATGTAGCCTAGTGTTTGATCGTGTCCTTCTAATACATTAAACATACTAAAAATAATACAAGTATGATTTGGTTAGTTGGTTCAAAATTTCTGTTATGAATTAGTCAGACTGGCTATGGTGGCTAGGCTAACAGCAGCCATGTTAGCTAAGGCTCGCTCTAATATTAGCTTTGGGTACATCGGCATGGATATATTTACTTTACTGTCATTTCAAAAGCATCAGCACATATCCCAACAGCAGAACGGATGAGAAGAACTTTTACTTTCCTATATTTACAGCATCCCTGTTGGGCTAGATTGTCAATAAAGACGGAAAAAAACGAACATTTACGGCAGCACTTGTCGTAAAACTAGCTCAGCCTCATTATATTTGCATATGCATCGGTGGGCGGTACTGTGTGACAGTCTGACAGTGGCCTATCACTTTCAAGCGGCACCTGCCGTTAGGAAACGGTATGTGCCGGTGGAACACGAGCGGCATATCAGTCTAGGGACCGGCATATGCCGATGAACCGCTAGTGGCATACCATTGGCCACTTCTCGATCTACTAGAGTGCAGTGAGTGGGCGCAGGGTGGGTGTACACTGTATCAGCTGCCAGAGGAGGGTAAAAAGGTGTTATTACTGCTCAAGGGTTTCCACTTGTGTGTTTTTTTTCTTCTCTTCCAGTCGGATTGGACACCAGCAGCAGGGTCTATGGCCTCAGAGGATGTTGTGCAAGTTGATCCATTTTATTCGCACACCATCAGCCACTCACTCGCTGGCGACAAAGTAGCCTCTCGGCTCTGCCGTCTCCTGGAAAACAGATGGATACGCGCCTCTTTTCCACCTCCAGGTGCCGCGGGATCACCGGCCCCACTGAGCAGCGTGCACACCCGGGGCTTATAGCACCTGGGCCGCCGGGGTACGGTGGGCCTTCTTCCAGTCTCCCAGTGCATCGAAAACCTCCTCTATAATATCATTCCTCCCTCACAGTAGCTCCTAATCAACAACCAACCGGCAATGCATATTTTTGAGTCAAATAATACCACACGTATACTTTACATTCCTAATTGGGCTTTAAACACACCGAAACCTACAATGACAGGTAGGAAGGAGGCTGTACTGAGGCGCAGAGCCCCACTGCGCAGCTATATCTTGGTCCACTCAATACCATCTAACGTGAATACCATTAAATAACCGTTATGTCATCGCAAATTGTAAATATCCACAAAACCACTGGTGCTCGTGTGAAAAAATTTGCTCGACAGCCTCTAATGTAACGCTGCCATCTAAGCGCGATGCTGCAAACACTCCCTGCGTTGTTCATCTCCAGCCTGCTGGGCCTTATGTTAACCTGCCCGGTAAATATGTGTGTTGTTAGCGTACAAACAGCTGATTTCAACGGTATATGTTCGGTGTTTGCCCGGAGACAAAGCGCTGCACAGGGATGGGAGACAGAGAAAGCATAAATCCCAAGGAGGACAGCCGAAAGCTCAGGCTCGTCTATGACCATGACGTTGAGGTGGGGAAGAAAAAAAAATACATTTATTTTTTTTTTCTTTTAGCCATTTAGCGGTGCTTACCTTCTCTTGCCTTCAGGAGAACCGTGTTGGCCACGATATTTTCAATCTCCATTGTCAGAATGTGAATCCCGAGCAGTCGCGATACATTTCACTCAGCGGAAAAAGACGGTTTTTCTGATCAAACGTGCCGACTACGGTGAGGCTGCTGCACGCGCACAGGGCGAACGCGGCACTGGCGCATAGTAGGTGTTTAATAGTGGTCGTCGTTCCTCTCCATTGCAAGACGTTTTATCAAACCCTACCTACGGAGCTGTATGATTACGACGGGGCTTGTTAGCATTCACAGCCTGCCTCCCTTCCCTCTCTGCCTGCCTTCCTTCCTGCTTCGGCTCCCCCCTCCTCCTCCTCCTCCTCCTCCTCCCTCCCCCTCCTCCTCGCCCCTCCTCTGCACAACGAACTAGCGAGAGTAGGAGGGATCAATTTACAACCAGTGCAACCACACACACATTCACACACACAAGTGCATTCGTACATACAATTTCCTAGGCTTAGTCTCCTGAAATTATGGATGGTTATGACATTTATTGTGTGGCAGTTTTGGATTAAAACGTGCTTATGTGTGTGGTTTTCTACAAGTTTCCCTCATGCATAATATTCTCCTCGACCACATGAGCGAGAGCCTACTGGAAACATCTAGAAAAGAGAGATGTTTCCTTTAAATAAGCATTCTAAAATGGCTTTTTATCCAAACATGAATGAACATACTAATTAATCAACTTTTCCTCTACACGATTTCCTGCTATACAGCTGTTCCATGCGCTGCTGGCTAATGTATTGTTAGGAAACATGAATGCCATTGGCCATGGAGGCCCGATACAGACCTCTTATTGTGCGAACAATGGTGTGAGGGTTTTAAGTTGTTTATTATGCTGAGTCGTACAGCCTGGAGAAAAGAGATAAGACACTGGGTTTCTCCTCCTCATGGCCACACTGTGACCCAGCATCCCTCTGGGCTTTTTAATCTGAACCCACAATGCTTTGAGAAGAGCCGTGTGTCTGTCAAAAAACTAAAAGAGAGGAGAGAAGTTGTGTGCCTTCTAAGATGCTGTGGAAGCTGTAACTTCATGTTTTTGAAAAAGGTTTAGAGATTCAGAAATGTGATAATTGAGACCAAACAATAAATAGCACTTTCACTTTTCATTTTGCGACTATGGTCAGGGAGGCCTGAGGGTATCTGTGGACCAGGGAATTGAGGAACTCAAAGGTCAAAGGTCACCAACTTTCATCTTCACATCCTCACTGATTTTATTAACACAGGATGTGTCAAGTTACTGGATCAGTCAAAACATGTTCTATATCTTTCCATGTTTTGCTGCTGGACATGTGTTTTAGAAAGCAGGAAGAATGAAATTAAATTTAAAAAAATGACTAAGATCTTTCTGTTTAAGGTATTTTCCTCATCAGAGGCAAAGGGTATGGATGCAACTTAGACAAGTAGGTGCTATTACTTATACTATAACTCCTAACTCAGTGAAGATTACATCGGTGGGGATTCCCACCCAAGACACGGTCTGTGTATCAACTTGTAATTATTTCACCGCTTCAGTAATACACCGCTGTCCATGGTCTGTCAGTACATGGGATCTTCGTTGTTATTGTGGGGTTGTTTGTCTGGAACAACAAAAAAAAAAAAAAACACACTGCTAGACAGATAGTATCACACATGGTCTGTATACTGTAGATTCAATGCTGCCACCTAGTGGTGATAACGCATAAATACAAAGAAACATATTCATCAGTCATGCAGATTGCCTTTATATTAAAGGTGCTATTGATAACTTTGACAACATCCAGCCACTAGATGACGCGCCCCCCATTTTATTCCAGTGGTTGCCGGTTCGTTGCACAACTCGCATATTTCATGGTCGAGTGGAGTGAGACTCATGGTGTGATCAGACTACCAGCGCCAAACCTACAAAACGGCCACGTGTGGCCAGCTGCAATGTCGCTGCGTCGCCGTTGAAGTTTTGCTCAGTCGCTCGTTGACTAGCATAGTTTCACCAAACGTAGCTAAATAACACAGTACCACAGCTAGCTAGGCATTGTGCATTTAAAAATACACGTTACATACCTGGTGCTCCGGTAGCCAGCCTCAGCAACAGTAAAAATACTTTTTTCTTCCATTTCTTTAGACAGCACAGAACAGAGTGGGACCGGTGAAACAAAATCAGATGCTTGGTGGACGCTAAACCGTGTCATTGGAGCCACCTTTCATTGTGTCACGCCTGTCACCCAGCGACAAGTGTCGGAGTCAGTTTGTAGCTTCATGTCGCCGGCTTCCATTGAAAATGACATGTAGCCTGATGGTTTGTCTCCGGTAGTGTGAACACAGCATAACGGTAGGTAACTGGACGCAACCGTCACTAAAGCTAACGTAGCTCTTTAGGGATTGAAGCTGTTATTTTTCTAATTTTGACAATCTAAACGGTGACAACACATTAGTTAAGGTTTTAAGGACTATGCCTGTTGGTAGTTGTTGTTTATTTTGTTTAAATATGCATAACTTTAATGGACGATTAGGCTAAGATAGCTAATGTGCTAACTTCAGTGTCCGTTTTTTCCACACTAACTATACCACGTGATACCAACGTCGTTATACTATTGGCTCACAAGACTTGTTAGAAGCAGGAACTAATTGTCAGACATCTCACACAGAAACAAACAAAACATTAATTTTGGACCCGTCAAAATTTTAAAAATGGAAAAGTGATACTTTTATTCTGCACCTCTCTAAAAGCTCTGCGGATGTATTATTATTTTTTAAATAGTTGTCTACATAAAAATTATATCAACATAACCTTTAAAATACTTTTTGACAGGTTTTGACAAAAGTATGCTTACATATAAGTAGATAACGATAAGGATATATATAGCCTATATATATATAAATGTATGGATAATAAATGCAAATCCTTGCAGCTAAATGTATGTCATTTGCACACCCTGTTACATTTAGTTCTCAGGTCAGTCCTGTGTTGTGTACATGAAACTATGTATCGGCAATAATAAACATGGTCAACTGGGATGTAGTGGTGGAATGTAACCAAGTACATTTACTTAAGCACTGTAATTCAGTACAAATCTGAGGTACTTGTACTTGAGTATTTTCTTTTCATGCCAGTGTATACTTCTACTCCCCTACACTTAAACAATTTAACTACAACTACAACTTAAACTTGTCTCATATTCAGATTTTGTCTTTTGTGTCCCAGTAATCCAGGTGTTAGTTGTCTGCACAGTGTAAACTGGACTTTCTGTTCTTCCTTTCTGTTGTAATGCAGCCTACATTTAGGACACTAGGTGGTGCTGCAGACATAAGCCAGAACTTCCCAAATCACATATAGTCTCAGGTGATGGTTGTGGAATTTCAACAAACTAACCACAGTAAACACCTACCCCTCATCTGCATATTATTCATATCGATCTCTACTTTTGCATGTATAGGGGCTGTTATTCTTTCACTGGTCCTATGGCCTACTAAGCTGAGTAAAGATGAAGTGTGAATTTTTGTCACCATTTATGATTATGATTCTTACATTAAATATATCATTGCAACAGCAGTAATCTAAGACAATCTGAAAAATATGTTTGTGTGATTTTAATTACATGGAAAAAAGGGAAGCTAGGAAAGTTCTGTTTCATCCCACTTTGTTTCAGCAGGAAATGTTACTGGTGTGGACCGTGTTCAAGCAGCATATTCCTGCCAGAATATTTATCTTGTTTTCATATATAAATCAAATCTTATTATCTCATCTCAGATGTTTAGCAGCAGGAGAAACTATTTAGAAATCAGAAAAAAAGAGATCCCAGATGATGGCGTCATAAACCTTGGGGGGAAAAAATCTCCATCCTGAATGGAAATACATGTGAAATTAACATTTTTACCACAGTGATCTTGGACAGACTGACTCCCAAGGCTGATTCACAGAGAGAGTCTGTCCTAAAGCTGGAAACTAGTGACATGAAATAGTTAAATGTGTTAATGGTTTTCTGGAGCTTATCCTCCTCAAATTCACAAAGGAACTCACTTTGATGACAGTTCTGAGGATCAAAGTAAAGATAAGAAAATTGGTAATGTTTACATACAATGTGAACTTTCAAAACAGTTTCATGGTCTAATATAATAATATAATATAACTGAATATTCATCACTATCAAGTTTCCAGGCCTGCCACGCTAAACCAGAGGTTGCTAAACTTGTTCATGCCAAGGATCCACTGAGAAAGACCACAACACACCATTTCATAATCCATTTCATAAGATTTCTGTGAAGATTTTTGTTGTAAGGTAAGACTGTACAGAATTACAAAAGTGTACACACTGTAGATGAGAACATTAGGTACAGTGAAACCCAGGCTGAAATCTCATTGAACCTTTAAATAAGAGATAATGGGAAAGGTGAAAAGGATGATAGCCTAATTAACAAAAATCTTCATACACTGTCTTGGGTTGCTGTAAGTTAGTGTTAGTAGCTGTACTGTAGCTATGTACACAAAAACACAACCTGCACATATTATCTGTGACAAGGTATTAGGTTTCATATTGGTCAAAGAAATGTAATATATAGGCCCGCCAGCTAATAATGACCTTTTGAAGGTTTCCTTGCAACCTAATCTTTTAAAGCTGAGAGAGCAGATCAGCAGATCAGTTTTTAGTTACAATTTTGCAAAACTTTGTAGTTACTTTGCAGATTAAGATTTGACATGAATTTACTGTACAATCAGTGTATACATTTAAATGTGAAGTACTAGAGATCAAACTGCCAATCAGTAGTTACTATTAACTCCACCACAACATTAACATGCTTCTTACATATTATTGTAGCAAAAGAGTTCCCTCGGGGATCAATAAAGTATTTCTGATTCTGATTGTGTCAGTTGTATTCAACCACTGGTTATTGGATTATTACTACTAAGTACTAAGTATTACTAAAGTACTGTATTTAAGTACAGTTTTGAGGTACTTGTAATTTACTTAGGTATTTCAATTTTATGCTACTTTTTACTTGTACTTTAAGAGGGAAATATTGTACTTTTTAGTCCAGTACATTTATCTGACAGTTATAATTACTAGGTACTTTTCAGATCAAGATTTTAGATGTAAAACCCATGGTCAGTTTACAAAACATGCATTGTAGATTAAACTACCTAATAGTATATATAGTATTTGTACAGGTACAGTACAGATGCATGAATGTAGGACTTTTTACTTTTAATTAAGTTTTTTTTTTTCATTGGCATGCTATTTTTCTTTAAGTAAAATACTCAATACTTCTTCCACCACTACCAATAGCATAAATTAAATAATACCACTCTGAAAGGGGCCAGTCTGCAAAATGAGGAGCCAACTTTTACATTTTGTTGATAATACTTACATTCTTTTACTAAAGTAAGATTTTGAGTGGAGGACTAGGCTATTACTTGTAACAGAGCTGCGATATTACTACTTTTACTTAAGTAAAAGTACTACTAAGTGTAAGTACTTCTTCCACCGCTGAATGGCTGTGGTCCACGACTATAGGCTACTTGAAAAAAAACATTATTTTTTGAAATTCCTGAATGCTTCTGAGAGTTTAATGTTTTATGGACTGTGACCTGCAACTAAAAATCAAGTGTCTTTTTTTGAATATTAGTTTTCAAACGGCGTCGTTGAACATGTGATTAAGCAGCTGTCTGCCTCTGTGTTGATGTCGGCTGTTTCCTGCCTCTGTGTGTGTGTTTTCACGTGACCACTCAGAGAGCCCGTGCGCTTCTGAGGCAGCGGCTGACACTGAAAGCAAAAGGAAACAACGCAGTCTTGAGCTCAGCATTTGCCAAATCATTTTAATACAGAGTGGATGCTTGTAATTGTCGAGGATGTTTTCGCTCGGGGAGAAAATGGAGTTTCTCATAGGAAACCCCTTTTCAACGCCCGTCGGTCAGAGAATCGGTAAGTCGCAGCCGCTTTTGAAACTAACGTTAACGGAATATATGCTAGGAATTGTTCGCCGCCAGTTTGACACCATTTAATTTATATAATCAGTAACATGTTTCAGCATTTTATAACCAAACTGCCAGGGACGTAAACCAACTTAACAACACTTTTAATCTCGGTTTTCATATTCTTATAATGAATATGAATGATTAATAATGAACTCCAAACTTGACAGAAACATAAAAAGAAGTCTTTAGAGCCAATGGCGCAACAGAGGCGGGACTCATTCCCCTCAATCTTCTGTGCGATTGGTTGCTGTAATTTAAGCGACAACTAATTTGGCGAATTAGGGAGGCACTGGATGTTTCGTCTCACTTCCTTAATTACTGTTTATTTTTTCGAGCTACAGTTTCACACCTTATGCACAAGTGTTACTGAGCCTCTTCAACAAGCATATGGCATTTTACACAACTTTTAAGGCAGCAGTAGCCTATTTACTCATAATGGCAGCAGATTGCTTCTTTTTGTCAGACCACTGAAATACTGTAAAGCCAGCACATCCACAAAAAGGCTAGAGGCCAGCTGTTGAGGCCCGGAAAGATGTGTAATCACGACATGTCGAAACGTCATGAGTAGTGAGAAAATGTTTCACACCCATCTCAAGCCTTTCTTCCTCTTATCTCACCCACTCACTTTCTCACACATAAATGTCAAAGAGGCTTCAGCTATTTCTGCGGCGATCGAGAACAGAAGCAGCTGACAGTCACATGAAGTGGAGGGAGCTAGGGAGGGAGGAGAGGGAAGGAGGGGAAGGGAGTAAAATGGGATTGAAAAAGGCATGGGTGAGGGTTTGGTGGAGTGTTGGTGGAAAGGAATGAAGGAGATTTAGGGACTTATAAGTACCCTTTGAGGGGTGGAGTGCAAAGAAAGCTGGCTTTGACAAATAGTTTGGAGGGAAATACATGTTTGAGCTGAAACCCCATTTTCTCAATCAGCTTATTACTATAAACAATGAGTTCCTATAAAAACACTATTATCTGGAGGTTACTACTTACGTCACATGAGAGATTTCAGTGTTTTTGTCTGTACTCTTCTCACTGATTTAAAGTGGGTGGGGCCTTGTTGGATAAAAGTGATGGCAGATATTACCACCAACCAATCAGAATCATTATTTGATGACAATTGTGGGTTTGTTTGCTTATGCTGTGAGAGAGGCCATTTTCAGTCAAATCCCGTCCATCCACATCCACGCAATCCTCAAGAAGCAGATTTGATTGTTAAAGCGGCACAGTTTTAACAGCCTGCTCTAAGCTTATGGATAATGGATCAAATGACTGTGTAATAGAAAAGGTGTCTCTTGTAGTGATAAACCCACTGAGAATTATCATCAGACTCTCAACATATCACCAGACTGCAGTAACTCTTCAGCTCTACGTGGCGTTAGCATCTGTCAGCTCAACGTTTTGTTTTTTTTTATGGCCCCAAAACTATACCATTTTGGTTCACACTTTAATACTATGGTAGTATTGGCCACAGCAGGCAGCTATTTTTAGCAAAAAAGCTCTGAAAACTGACTGTACACCACCTGCTCACCAAACGGCAGACAGACAAAGTTAGCGAATAGCTTGTGAACATAGTGGAGCATTTAGCAGCTAAAGAGCCAGATATTTCTCTTAGGAGTTTGCAGCGACCAAAACTGGGCCAATATCAGAATGAATATTGGAGTTATTTTTGTTAGATGGCCAGAAACACAACTCCAAATTAATAATTTAATTCATTTTGGATTTAATTTAAACCCAACTTTTTAAAGACAGACCCAGATATGACCATGTGGTGATCTCCTTTCCTATATTGAATGTAGCCGTGTCTGGGCAACATATCTTATTTTTTGTCTGACATTTTTGTCTTTTCATGTGGTGTTTTTATTTAAGTTTTAATTAATGTGAATTATGCTACACATTTGTGTCTAAACTTGCTGAGAGACTGAGAATGATTTCTGAAATACAACTGAAAAGACCAGCTGAAAATGACCTGCGTGACTTCCCATTTTCTTCCAGATATTGTGATATCAGAGGGTACAAGGTAATTTATTATCATTTAACAACACAAGGTTGTACAACGAAATGAGTTTATAGTCCCTTCATGCTGCATGCATAGAACATAACAGATAATTACATTTATATTAGAATAAAATAAAACAACGGTTGGTCTGGCCTGGGGGATTGACTCAAGGTCCGCTGCTCTTTAATCCAAACCCCGGCTTCCTTTTCCAATGATGACAATGATGTACAGTGCATCCGGAAAGTATTCACACCGCTTCACTTTTGTTCGTTATGTTACAGCCTTATTCCAAGATGGATTAAATTCATTATTTCCTTAAAATTCTACAAACAATACCCCATAATGACAACATGAAAGAAGTTTGTTTGAAATCTTTGCAAATTTATTAAAAATAAAAAGTATTCACAGCCTTTGCCATGACACTCAAAATTGAGCTCAGCTGCATCCTGTTTCCACTGATCATATTTGAGATGTTTCTACAACTTGATTGAAGTTGACCTGTGGTAAATTGAGTTGATTAGACATGATTTGAAAAGGCACACAGCTGTCTATTTAAGGTCCCACAGTTAACAGTGCATGTCAGAGCAAAAACCAAGCCATGAAGTCCACGGAATTGTCTGTAGACATCGAAGACAGGATTGTATCAAGGCACACATCTGGGGAAGGGTACAGAAAAATTTCTGCCGCTTTGAAGGTTCAAGTGAGCACAGTGACCTCCATCATCCGTAAATGGAAGAAGTTTGAAACCACCAGGACTCTTCCTAGAGCTGGGCTCCCGGCCAAAATGAGCAATCGGGGGAGAAGGGCCTTAGTCAGGGAGGTGACCAAGAACCCGATGGTCACTCTGACAGAGCTCTGGTGTTTCTCTGTGGAGAGAGGAGAACCTTCCAGAAGAACAACCATCTCTGCAGCACTCCACCAATCAGGCCTGTATGGTAAAGGGGCCAGACGGAAGCCACTCCTCAGTAAAAGGCACATGACCGCCCGCCTGGAGTTTGCCAAAAGGCACCTGAAGGACTCTCAGACCATGAGAAACAAAATCATCTGGTCTGATGAAACAAAGATTGAACTCTTTGGCCTGGATGGCAAGCGTCATGTCTGGAGGACACCAGGCACCGCTCATCACCTGGACAATACCATCCCTACAGTGAAGCATGGTGGTGGTACTATCATGCTGTGGAGATGTTTTTCAGCGGCAGGAACTGGGAGACCGGTCAGGATCGAGGGAAAGATGAATGCAGCAATGTACAGAGACATTCTTGATGAAATCCTGCTTCAGAGCGCTCTGGACCTCAGACTGCGGCCAAGGTTCATCTACCAACAGGACAACGACCCTAAACACACAGCCAAGATAACAAAGGAGTGGCTGCGGGACTCTGTGAATGTCCTCGAGTGGCCCAGCCAGAGTCCAGACTTGAACCCGAATGAACATCTCTGGAGAGATCTGAAAATGGCTGTGCACCGACGCTCCCCATCCAACCTGATGGAGCTTGAGAGGTCCTGCAAAGAAGAATGGGAGAAACTGCCCAAAAATAGGTGTGCCAAGTTTGTAGCATCATACTCAAAAAGACTTGAGGCTGTAATTGGTGCCAAAGGTGCTTCAACAAAGTATTGATCAAAGGCTGTGAATTCTTATGTACATGTGATTTTTTTGTTTTTGCAAAGATTTCAAACTAACTTCTTTCACATTGTCATTATGGGGTATTGTTTGTAGAATTTTGCGGAAAATAATGAATTTAATCCATTTTGGAATAAGGCTGTAACATAACAAAATGTGGAAAAAGTGAAGCGCTGTGAATACTTTCCGGATGCACTGTATTTCTGCCATAGGTAATACATGTCTCAGCAATAAAGCCGGGAAAAAAATAACAGATGACAAGAGTGCAGCTAGTGGAGTTTGAAGGAGCTACCGGCCGCTGCATCTACATGCGCAGCCGTTGCCAGTCTTCTGGTTATTGCGACATTTATCTGTTCCTATATCAGTATTACTGTATAACTGTAACTTCACCTGACTCCCTCTCTGTTGACAGAGCGAGCGACCGGCGGCTCTCTGCAGTCGGAGGACTGGGGGCTCAACATGGAGATATGTGATATCATCAACGAGACGGATGAGGGGTAGGGTCATAAGTAACGTGGTTTCATCAAGAAGCCACAAACTGTCCACATCTGGTGCATATACCATACCTTTGTGCCTAATTATTACACTGTACTGTATGTAGGTCTCTATGTTTTATTTTTGTATTACTTTTTACTTTGTCACTTCCTTTATTGTTTTGTTGGTTCCTTTTGAATTTACATCCAACTTGTTGTGACTAAATGACCTACTTAAGGCCAATCTCATAGTTGTTTTGCTGTTTGGTTTGTAATGCTGTGAGGAATGTCAGCGTATGTCTGAAATGCAACGTGTTTGTTATAGTAGTTATATGTATACAGCAAAAATCCCAAAGATCTTTAGTCAGTTATTAGTGACTCTAATTTTATCTCTTTATCAGTGTACACACGGGCCATGAAGCCATGAAAGAACTACCTTCATTAATGCTTCTGCAACAGAAAACCTTTATCCTTATATACCCATATACTTTTATCTTCTTTTTTTGTAAATGATTATTGCTTATTTTCAGCTGGTCATCTGATGCAAATTTGTTTTTATTTTTCCCAGGCCAAGAGATGCAATCAAAGCTATTAAGAAGAGAATCGTAGGAAACAAGAACTTCAGAGAGATCATGTTGGCTCTTACTGTGAGTAATCATCTGTTGGTCATTGTATGCAAGAGTTTTATTCATTCTTTCATGAGTTGAGGAATGCAGGGTGTGAGAGTGTAATGACCTTTGTCCTGATTGGCTGGTGGCCTAGAGGAGATGGTTTCAAAGTGTATGCTTACACAAAGTGGCTAAATCAACATTGAAGTCTTAGTGTACGTATTAAGACAACGTGAGGAAAAAGCTTTATTTTGGAGCAACCTGAATCACAGAGATTTAATTACATTTGCACCTTTTTTTTTAATATTGTGAACTTGTATCACTGTCATACAGGTTCTTGAGGCCTGTGTGAAGAACTGTGGCCATCGCTTCCACGTTCTGGTGGCGTCGCAGGAGTTTGTTGAAGCAGTTTTGGTCCGTTCCATTCTGCCCAAATATAACCCCCCCACTGCCCTCCATGACAGGGTGCTCAGCCTCATACAGGTATGTGGTTGCTCCCACAGAGGGCAATACGATAGAAACTGCACGAGGGCTGCAACTAATGAGTATTTCTATTATCAATTAATCTGCTGGACAATTTCTTAAATAATCAATTAATCACATCACATTTTACCAAAACCAAAGGTGATGTCTTCAAATTGCTTGTTTTTTCTGGCCAACAGTCCTAAACCCAAAGATATTCAATTTAGTACCATAGAAGACGAGGAAACCAGCAAATATTTACATTTGAGAGGTTGGAACCAAAGAACCAATTATTCTTTGGCATTTTTGCTTAAAAAAACAACAGAAACAATTAATTGATGATTAAAATGGTTGCAGATCTATTTTCCGTTGATCATTTCCACTCTAGTCTGTACTGAATTTTATTTTATTTTATTAGAATTCTTATTTTGCTTGCTTTAAGCGGTTTGACCTGTATTGTGAGAGATTTCAGTGGTGTGTTGACATCCCACAGCTTTTAAAGTTGACTTGAGTTGAACTCTATTATGACTACAGACATGTACAATAGTGTTCTCTTTTAGTGTTCTTTGTGATTAAAATATCTTCAAACATTCCTGCGCTACTTGGTCAAAGTCAGTGTGTAATCACAGACTAGCAGAATTGATAACATTAGATAGTCATGCTTGTAAATGCTGAAGGACATTCCTTTTCTGTTGCTTTTCTTGTCTTCTTGTTATTTTCACATGTAATCTTTGTTTTGGCCTGTGTACTATGTTATTGAACACTGAGTCAGTCATTCTCATTGTATTTCGTCATATGTTCTCCCTCCCATCCCCAGTCGTGGGCTGATGCGTTTCGTAGCTCTCCCTCCCTGGCGGGGGTGGTGTACGTATATGATGACTTGAGAAGACGTGGTCTGGAGTTCCCCATGACAGACCTAGATGCTCTGTCCCCCATCCACACTCCGAATAGGGTGAAACTGTCTACAAAGTTGAAAATAACACACCACATCAAATGCACGTATAGATATATCTCTACACTGTACCTCTCTGACAAATTTCACTGCCTTCATCTTGCAGAGTATCCCGGAAAACGAGACTCCTGAGACGACCCCTGTCGCTGCTCCCCTACATCAGTCACAACCACAAGCACCTTCCAGTGTTCCCACTCAGAATACTTCCCCTCCAGTCCAGCCCACTGAGGCACCGGTCTCAATCTCTGCAGAACAGGTACCGCTGCCTAAAGACACCTTTCAGTCAATGACTTCATAGAGCTGGTGAAGAAAATTAGGATTGGCTGATATGGACTTTTCAAAGCTAGTGATATTTGTAGTCTCAAGATCAATTTGTTTTCACTTTGACATAAAAGAACCTTTTTATTTAAAGTGTAAAAAATCCTAATTACACCCATTGTGATTCACATGACCGGGGTAAAGATGTGAAACTTGTCAGAGCTGACATTTTGACTTGCAAAGTACAGGTGTAACTAATAACATTGTCAATTCCTTCATTACAATACAATAATTGTTGGAGCAGAGGCATCGTTAATATTATTAGTTCCACCTGTGCTTTTCCTGCTAATGACTGAAATATAACTGTATTACAGGCTGTTTCTATGTAGCTGTTGCTGGTATCTGATATTGGTCAATGTTGCCTTCATACAGTGTAACAGCAATGTATCTCTCTAACACTTAGCACTCAGCAACAAAATGACTATGAAATAAACTATTTTTTGTGGCTTTTGACTTC
Source organism: Siniperca chuatsi (assembly GCF_020085105.1). Lineage (NCBI taxonomy): Eukaryota > Metazoa > Chordata > Actinopteri > Centrarchiformes > Sinipercidae > Siniperca > Siniperca chuatsi. The sequence continues at coordinate 25,829,093 of NC_058044.1, read as the reverse complement.
TGTTGATTTAAAAAAAAAAAAAAAAAAAAATCCAATCCAGGGACAGAAGCTGCGAAGTGAGCTGGCGCTCGTGAAGGGAAATCTCACTGTGATGTCAGAAATGCTGAATGAGCTAATACCTGGACAGAGCCAGCAAGATGACACGGAGCTGCTACAGGTGTGTTTCATGTATGCCGGTGGGGACTTGCACACTAACTCATGGTTAGTGTCCACACGGGAAGAGACTGCTTTTTGAGGGTTAAGACTTTGCTTTAGGGTACAGGTTACCATTAGCTTAAGGTTAGGGTTAAGGGTTAAGGTTAGGCATTTAGTTGTGATGGTTAGGGTAAGGAGCTAGGGAAAGCATTATGTCAATGACAGTCCCCCACAGGGATAGTGAAACAAACGTGTGTCTACAGCATTTACTGTGGCCACGTCTTTGCCCCATTCGCCCCGTCAGTTCAGCTCTGTTTAAAACAATTACTGGTGAGAAGAAGATTTCTGGTCCCATGTTGTTGTTTGACTGTATTATTCTGATGCTGCATTCTTTTATGGTCATACTTGGCAAGTCAAAAGTAGGGAAATGTTGTAGGAAACCAGTGATTGATGTAAAAGTAGATGAAGCAGGATAAAGCAAACTGGGTACGCCAAAAAAGTAAAATACATTTGATTATTATATAACTCTTGGACTGGATTTAACATCAAAGAATAATGATGATTGTCATTAGCGATGAGAATGTATTAATCTCTCTCTCCTCCTCTGTCCAAGCAGCAGCTGTACTCAGTGTGTAAGAGCATGCAGACTCGAGTGGTGGAGCTCATCCCGCAGCTGCTGGACGAAGGGTTTATTGAAGAGCTGCTCGTGGTCAACGATGACCTTAACAACGCCTTCATCCGCTATGAGAGGTGTGCTGCAGCCTAGCTTTGTGTTTTGGATTATGTTTGTAAGATAATGTTTAAGAGTGTGCGGTATGTATCTTACTTGTGCTAATTTCATACTCATTGTATTGTAATTGTGTTTTAGGTTTGACAGACTGAACAAGGCACAAATTACAAATACTCAACAGGTAAGAAAGATCTTGACTCTCTTTTGTATGAAATAATTAATGCAGTACTGTATGCGTCAGAAAACTGTGGTGTAAATGTTTTTCTTCATTTCTGCTATAAGAATATGCTCTCACACTAGGTGACACTCACTGTGTTGTGTCCTCACTTTAGCAGAGCTCTACCACAAGCCCGAGCCTCATCGACCTCAGCCCTGAGCCTTCGACTCTCAGCCGACCTGCCGTCATCACAGCAACCAGCCAACCAGCAGTCAGCACCTTGGCCAATCAACGGCAATCACCCAACCACAGTGAGTAAACTTTGGATGACTTCTGCTTCATATGTGCATACTCTTGCAACACCAAATCCATACGTATAACATTCTTGAAATTTAAGTCTTGCTTTTGTAATTTGGTGAATATCTGATAGAAATCACATGTTGTGGCTGGACATCACATGGGCAGGGAATGTTCAAAAGCAAAAAAGGGCTGCACAGTAACAAACATCACCATGGCTAACATGACGACGAGGAGGAAATCCCCTAAATGCACTGTTGGAACATATGATGTGTGTGAAAGTTGCAGATTGTATGTGGACGGTGGGGGACAGTGGGAGAGCTGATTAATCATTTGTGCTGGTATTATTAGTTGGAATTGTTTAACGTATTTTGTTAATGTTTGTGATTTTATTATTAAATAGCAATTGAGACACCAAGATGGAGGAAGTTGTTTTTCATTCAGTTGTGACTTAATGAGTTAACTTTCTGTCTTGCAGAAGTGGAGGAGGAGTTTGACATGTTTGCCCAGACGAGAGGCAGCTCCCTGGCTGAGCAGAGGAAAAGGTGATTATATTTGGTTTTCAGTAGGCAATTTGGATTTATTTAACTGCATCACAAACAAAAAGGTCCTTTTTCCAATAAGAAGTAAAAGGCAGCCGGCTGGGGCGCCCCCCATAGCCTAATGGTTACAGCGCATATCAGATAATTGCAACGTCCACGGTTCGATCTTTAAAAGAAAGGACAGCTGCTCGTCCCTCTACATCACTGTTATGATTGAATATCTAGAGTGATCAGTTCCTGCACACATTATCTTTAATAAACTATGTGTCTGTATGCTCTGTTAAAGCTGGAAATAGCCATGGTTTTAATAGACTGTTAGACTGGTTTAATATAGCCTACATTACATCACAGCAATTCTGATTCTGATTCATTACAATACATCCTATCCCCAGTGTCAGGTATGAGGACCCAGGAGCTGTGGAGGGCCTTGCTGGAGCTCTGGACACGAGGTTGCAGGTCACAGGAGGGGTGTGTATACCACCATAACACAGAAATGGATTTGAACAAAATATTTCCTGTGAAAGTACAAAGTAAAGTGCTAATTGTGTAAATATAACTAAAACACAGTGTCCCCTTGTCCCTCTCTTGATTACTTTCCCTCTTAGATGCCACCAGCGACAAACTCTCTGCATAACGATATTGACAAATGGTTATCGTGTGATACGGTAAGAGAAAGCATGTCTTTCTATATACTCTTGGTTTGAAATAAAAAACAATGTGGTGTGTGACAAATTATGAAATGATCTCTTTGTGTTTTATTGTGTTTGGAAATGCAGGAAGACCAGTCTTCAGTTAGTGAGGGAGTGTCAAGTGAAGGTATCTTCTTCTCTCTACCAGTTCATTGCTGCCATTTTAGCGTTTCATAATTCTTGCGTACTTCTGATGTGTTCATGTGTTCACATGCACCTCTAACTATATAACTCTCCCTTTCAGAGTTTGATAAGTTTCTGGAGGATCGGGCGAGGGCAGCAGACCACAGCACCCAGGCAATTTGCAGCGTGCCACCCTCCGCATCCAGACCGCCACCACAATCTACCCGGCAACAGGACAGATCACATGACCAGCTTTTTTCACTTTGAGTTTAAGGACAAACAAGAGGAGTGGGTGGATGTACAAGTCAATAAACACATGGCATCACATTGAAATATACCTACAATTTTTCACATGCTGTGCCAAGTCGGGTTTTCTCTGAAAGCACACACACACACAATAAAACCTGACACTACAGAACTGCTGCGTAATCAGCTCATTGCATACAAGCAGTATTTCGTAGTTAATTCTGCTATTAATCGTTATGTAAGTATAAACAACTTTGACTGTATTTATGAAATGTATTATTATAATGTTGATGTAAACCAAAACTTAAATTAGAACAAATGTTTACAGTTAAGTACAATGTTGAAAATATATTTGATATTACGCCATTGTGTGCCTTGGACCCAGACAGCTGATTTTGTGTAGATGAGAATAAATGGGGCATTGTCCTGCAAACATGTTGCATCTGTCTTCTTTTTAAATCTTTTTTTCTGCTATGTCCTTATCTAAGCTAGCATGAAGGGAATTTACCCTGAAGCTCATTTTCTAACTGATCTAAGTGCTGTCTTTGTGTGAGAGAGAAGATCTTGTGTCTGAGGTCGTTGATACAGCTCCACCAAATCAAGGTCAAATGATTTTTTTTTTCTTGTTTCATGCTTGCTGTGAAATATGTAGAACTACTTTGTCATCTCACACCTCCTTGATGACAGCTCAGTTACTGTCTTTACTTGAATTCAGCACACGGGAATCTGTTCAAATTTTAGTAATTCTGGTAATCAACACATGAAGCCAAACTAAAGCTTCTCAGATTTGCCCTTTATGTTTGCGTTGAAGTTAGCCAAAACATCAGAGCCTTGAATAAAGGGTGGGAGCTTAGGTGTGCTCTGTCCATACGCAATAATATGCCTGCTGTTTGTGTGATAAGGCACTCATTTCAGTATGTTATTGATAAAAGCTCAAGGATGTCTGGTGTTGGGTACACGGAGTCCCTGAAGTATCCAGAGGACACCCCACAACTGAACGGGTCAAAAGGAAGACAAGATTAACAGTTTCTCATTCTTCCGTTCTACCATCCACACCTAAGACAATGCCTAAACCATTTGACTGTGGAATCTGTCTCTGCTGGATTTCTGTGTCTGTCCTTCTATATGGATCTGCAGCATTTACTTCCAACAGTTCAACCCAGAATCAGCTTCCAAATGTGACTGTTGTTCAAGACGCAGAGGACTGGGGTTGGGATTCACCATTTCTTCAGCTGAGAGCCAATCTACCGTCCTACTCGCAGCCAATCCGCCCATACACCCTGCTGACAAATGCTGAAGACTACCACTACATGCCCAAACCCAGACATCGCCGCCCTTCTCGCCTACTGCGTCTTCTGGGGTCCTCTTTTGACCTGTTTTGGATGTCCATAGAGCAGCCGTCTGAAGGCTCTGGGGGTCACGGTGATGGTCAACCTTTGTTGCGTGGTGACTCACAGCCCGCCAAATTACCCAACAACACCGCTGCCGGAGAGAAGTTCAACCTGAGTGCTGCACCACAGCTGAGAGAGGCTGCAGCAAACCATCGCCGGAAGCTGGAGAAGGAAGCTGCAGATCTGGACCTTGGCTCTCTGCCCTCCAATGTTGCCAGTTCAGTCAGAGACTGGTTAGTGCGCTCGGCCACTTGTAGATTAAGCTACCAATGGGTGGATCTGGGCCCTGCTTTCTGGCCACGTTGGCTGCGGCAGACTGATTGTGAAAGATCAGGTGGAGTGCAAAGTTGCTCCTTTCCTGGTGGGATGGAGTGTGTGCGAGCTCAGACAACTCACATAAAGATTCTGGCTTGGCACTGCTTGGAAATCAGAGAGGGGGGCGATGGGTCTAGAAGGATTAAAGCTGAAATGTCTGATGGTAGCACTGAGATGGGGACAGGGGAAGTCATTAAAAAGTGTATATGGAGGCAAGTGCTGTATCCTGTGGTCACAGCATGTACATGTTCATGTAAATGAACGTTTTTCTCACCAGTGCTAGAGATTTTCAGTCCTCATGTTCAGCTGGGTTTCTATATGCATGTATGTATTTTATACTGTTTATACTATTGACTTATTAGGTTGATGTTATTGATGACATCAAAATTGTGTTGACTGATTTTCCAAACCTAATCATAGCTGCTTTTAATCACTCAGTAAGTCATTGCATGTGCCTTAATGTTACTGGCTTAATATTTTCTCCAGATAAATTGTTAAATTATTTATCTGTGAAAGTTTTTTCAGCAATGATACTGAGATCCAGAGATACTCTGATTGACAACCAGGGAGTTGACAGTCCAAGCACAGTCCTCTGTTGTTGTGTCATGGAAGCAGCTGCAGTTAGGTGCCAATGCAGTGATGAAGTACTGTACAGGCTTCTCATTCACTTTCTCCATTCTGCAATGATCTGGGGGGTAAAAATTTCAACCTTTTGGTCACAAGCTTGCCTCTCTAAAAGTCAAATAAATTTCTGTTAGCAGTAATACTAAACTGTCAGTTGGTGCAGCCCTATGGTCCCATATTTCTTGTGGGTTGTGCTGCATTCATATGGTGTGGGAAATTCATGCATCAGTGGTTTCAGTACACTATGCACTTTTCACCTCTATTTTTTCACTTTTACACAATTAGCACTGTTATACTTAGCGTGTGATATACAATTGTATGTTTTACATCAAAGAAACATTACAATGTCAACCTAAAATAGAAAATCCAAGATACATTGTATCCTGTTGGGCCATTCAGAGAGTGTGATTGTGTATTTTTGCAACAAGAATGGTTTTTGTTTGTATTTATAATAATGGCATAAAAGCAATTAAAGATGTTTAACTGCAGAAAATGGGACTCTGAAGAAACTGGTGTTCATTACAGATGGGAGATCCTGGGTGTAATACACAGGAAGCTGGTGTGGATAGTGGATTTTTTTAGTCATGAGCCCCCATCTGCTGTCTCATATGACATGAAGAAAGCCACAGGTTGAAGTCAAGATGATGTCTATTTAATCATTCATGTACACGATAAAATAGTTACAAATAATTGTCTTGTGTTTACCTTTCATTTGTGAGTTGCGTTTCGAATAAATGAAAACATCACTTAAAGAATGATTAAACTCTTCTTCAGCTTTGAATGTGTTTCTGTACTTGAACGTTTTATTTTTAAAAACGGCAAGGCTCATTACTGCCATTTAACGTTTAAAATGTTTACTTTGCTGCCCATTCTGGCCCCACCCCTATTGGTAATGTCTAATTACCTCTATGGGGGAAGTCTGACATCACTTTGATACTAAATATACTTCCCACACCTACCATAAAATTACTTTTGACTTTTGTTACTTCTTTCTACTTGTCAGTATTTCAATTTTACGCAATTTGCACAGACATTAGACTTTCTCCGAGGAGCAGTGAAGGCAGCAGTGTCGGTACATCCCACCTGAGCTGTACGTTACATTGTATACAGACAAGATGGCAGCTTCATTGGAAGACGAATTTGAAGATGCGCCTGATGTGGAGCCGTTAGAACCAACACTGAAGAATATCATCGAGCAGAAATCTTTGAAATGGATATTCGTGGGTGGAAAGGGTGGTGTTGGTAAAACGACATGTAGGTAAGTTGAAGAGAAATGCTCATTAGCCTCTTGATATTGACTCAGACCTACGTCGCTAGCTAATATAGCTAGCTTAGATTAGCCGCCACCCTAAATTGACGTGGATCATTCTAGTTAACGTTAACGAAGAAGATGTGTTTTTCCATAACAATAATCTAATGAGCGTTAGCTTACTAGTTTAAGACGCGCTAGCATTAAAATATATTTACCGTTAACCACATTTTGAGTCAGTTAGGCTAAGCTAGTTGTCAAAATGCCGAATGCTGTCAAGCACTGTCACTAACGTTAGCTAACGTTAGCCAGCTGACACATGTATTCATGACTTTCTCAAGTGGTTTGACTATCACAGTGCAGGACAACGACAACCTGTTTGTTCTCACATTTCTTTCATCACTTAACAGGAGAACCTTCTATCCTGTGCTTATTCAATGGGTAACTTTGTGTTAGCTTGTCACTATGCTACCTAATGGACAACTAACCCGGGGATAACTAGTCTAGTTAACTAGCGTTAGCTGTCAGGTCTGCGTAACACATTACGCCTCCTTTTTAAAGGGACAGTTCACCCCAAAATCATAAAAACATGTATTTCCTCTTACTTGTAGTGCTGTTTATCCATCTAGATTGTTTTGGTGTGAGTTGCCGAGTTTTGCAGATGTCGGCCGTAGAGATGTCTGCCTTTTTTAATATAATGGGACTAGATTGCATTTGGCTTGTGGTGCTCAAAGCGTCAAAACAATACATTTGAAAAACTCAACAGCAATGTCTGTTTCCAGAAAATGACCCGGTTACACCAAAAGCCGAGTTCCATATAGTCCCATTATTTATATAATATTATTTATTTATTTATTTATTTATTTATTTATTTATTTATATATATATATATATATATATATATATATATATATATATATATATATATATTTTTTTTTAAATGTAGACATTTCTAAGGCCGATATCTCCAAAACTCTGCAACTCACACCCAAACAATCTAGATGGATAAATAGCACTACAGGTAAGAGGAAATATATGTGTTTTTGATTTTGGGGTGAACTGTTCCTTTTAAAGGTTGCCCACCTCCTGCTCTACAAACCTCTCCTGTGTCATTTTTCTAGCTGTAGTTTGGCTGTCCAGCTTGCTGCTGTCAGGGAGAGTGTCCTCATCATCTCCACTGATCCCGCTCATAACATCTCTGATGCTTTTGACCAGAAGTTCTCAAAGGTGCCTACAAAGGTCAAGGGCTATGACAACCTCTTTGCAATGGTAAGTCACACTGCACAGGAAAACACTACAGGCAGAGATTGAAGTATAAATGTGAATGTCACACCCTGTTTTTATGGAAGCAGGACATTTTCATATACAGCCAGAGATAAATAATTTTTTTTGATTATAGTTGGGCTGACCTGTTCCAAAGGATATTTCGACTTGTCATAGTGGAAAAAGCACAGGTGTAATTAATAACATTAATTAATGTCTCTGTTTTATTTAATTGTCCTAGTAAGCCATGCCAGTGCGCCAACATGCACATTTATGGCTATTCACCTGTTAGGTGTTTATATACTTATACTTCTATACTATTTAAAACTTTGAAAATATTACATTCCTATTTAATCTAATAGGGTGCCAGTAATTTTCTCGATTAATCGATTAGTTGTTTGGTTTATAAAATGTCAGAAAATGGTGAAAATTGTCGATCAGTGTTTCCCAAAGCCCAAGATAATGTCCTCAAATGTCTTGTTTTGTCCACAATCCAAAGATATTCAGTTTACTGTCATAGAGGTGTAAATAAACCAGAAAATATTCACCTTTAAGAAGCTGGAATCAGAGAATCTTACATTTTTTCTTTCTTAAAAAATTACTCAAACTGATTAATCAATTATCAAAATAGTTGCCGATTAATTTAATAGTTGACAACTTAACAATTAATTGTTGCAGCTCTACCAGTAAGTCATGACAGTGTGGTAGTCAGTGAGCCATTATTATTTTTGTTATTTACACCTGTGATTTTCCTACTGTGACATGTCATAATGCCACATCTAATTCACATTTACTTTTTTGCTTTTCTCCTAAAATTAGTTTGACGAGTAGATAAAAAACATAGCTACATTTATTAATAAAGAAGTTTATTTATCCTGTTTTTTGGATAAAATTAAATTTAGTACATGAGGTCTTCAGTGTCATGTGGATAGTCAGTTCCACATCTGGGTCTCAAGCACAAACCACTATTGTGTAACAAACTGAATTGCTGGAGGCCCTAAAATCATTTGCAGTTACCCAGGTCTTCAGTTTGTAATGTGCTGATTATTTGTGTTTGTGTAAGTGTAGGAGATTGACCCAAGCCTGGGTGTGGCAGAGCTGCCCGATGAGTTCTTCGAGGAGGACAACATGCTCAGCATGGGTAAGAAGATGATGCAGGAAGCCATGAGCGCCTTCCCCGGCATCGACGAGGCCATGAGCTATGCAGAGGTCATGAGGTAAGACATATTTTTTGACACATCACATTTTTATTGCTGACCCAGAGTTGCATGTACCTTTCCCAGTGGTGTGACTGAGCTAATAAAGAAATGGTAGCCAGTGTTATACTAACACAGGACTAATGTCTACCTGTACCTCAGGTTAGTGAAAGGAATGAACTTCTCAGTGGTGGTCTTTGACACTGCCCCTACCGGTCACACACTACGGCTGCTCAACTTTCCCACCATTGTGGAGCGTGGTCTGGGCCGCCTCATGCAGATAAAGAACCAGATCAGCCCTTTCATCTCCCAGGTGAGGGACGAGGAGATCCATTCACTTGTTAATTGTAGCCAAGTTTAGCAGTATCTTTGTCCACAAAGATACATTCAAAGTAGTTTTTATTTATTCTGTATACCTCTTCTCTCTATTTCTCTCTTCTTGTAGATGTGTAACATGCTCGGTCTGGGTGACATGAACGCAGACCAGCTGGCGTCTAAGCTCGAGGAGACCCTGCCAGTCATCCGCTCAGTCAGTGAGCAGTTCAAAGATCCCGTAAGTCTCTCCGGGTGCAGTTATAACCCGAGCACATTACTGTTACTACATGATAACAAGTGTGACCGTACTCTTGTTTGAGTTTTTGTTTCTTACAATACAGGCTTTTCAAACTGCACTTAGTTATACTTCTCCGCTGAGGTGGGTCTGTATCTACATGCAGAGGCTGTTTCTCTTTAGTGGGTCCGACCATCACTTCTGTGCTCCTTTACAAAAACCCAGCAGAGCTTACATTGAGACCCCAAGAGCTGTGATTGGTTTGGGTGCCATTAGTGATTGTTGATAGTGAAGATAACATGAAGCAGGTGGGTGAAAGGACACATTTGTCCTTTTAGTAGCGGCAGACAAATTTGAAAGCCATTTCCACTGCAAACCTCCTACTTGCTGTGGCTGTTTTTCTGTATCACTCTGGACATAGAGACATCCATACACTGCACGCACATATGTGTGCTGTGGTGGTGGTGCAGCCTCCCAAGTAGAGTATTGAAAACACAGTTTGAAATTTCAGTACACTGTTAAATGTTTAGATTTTTTGATAACTGCACTCCTACTGAACCCTGTTATTGAAAAAGTAATGTTAAACACCTTTTCTCCCATTGTAGCTTGTCTGGTTTAGTAGACTGCTTTAGGCGTTATGCAGACATCCTATTTCTACTGCATCTTGTCCTCTGATTGCACCTCCATTGTATTGTATGTTCTAATGTTGATTCCACATAGATATTCTGTGGTTAATAAAATGTAAGATAATTTTAGCATGTAGAACAACTCAACACTTGAACGAGTCGTATTAAAAGCTTTCTGTATATGTGTTGTAACTCCTCTCTCTTCGCCACTTTCCTCACATCCATCAGGAACAGACCACCTTCATCTGTGTGTGTATCGCTGAGTTCCTCTCGCTGTATGAGACGGAGCGGCTGATCCAGGAGCTGGCCAAGTGCCGCATTGACACACACAACATCATCGTCAACCAACTTGTTTTCCCTGACTCAGAGAGGCCGTGTAAAATGTGTGAAGCCCGCCATAAAATTCAGTCCAAGTATTTAGACCAGGTACGAGTCAGTAGTTTGTTTTTGGGTTGTGACAGTACAGTTAGTTGCATTGTTTGCATCCAATGTCACTTGGCGTCGTCCTCATTGATGGTTTGTCTTCTCCCTACAGATGGAGGACCTTTATGAAGATTTCCACATAGTCAAGTTACCGCTGCTGCCCCATGAAGTTCGAGGTGCCGACAAGGTCAACACGTTCTCAAAGCAACTTCTGGAACCCTACAAACCCCCAAATAAGTGATCTCCCTCCCTGCAGGATCTCCCCTCTCCCTCTTACAGACCACACCTTTACAGTCTGAACTCACCCCCGTCTGAGCTCCCCCCAGCCAGCCTCAAACCCCGCAGTAACAGCCTCAAGTTGATCCACTGTGTCCTCAGCCCGTCATCCACAGCAGAGCACTGCTACAGCAAGACACACGCCCTTATTGAAGGGGAGCTGATGAAATCACAAACACACACATACATAACCTACTACATTGTTAGAGAGATAAGACAGTACAAATCTGTGCTGTTTTACTCTCAGTTCACCTTCTCTTTCCTTCATATCCTCTGTGTGGCAGTTGTACTATTCCTACTCGAAGCATTTAACGTTTTCTCTACAAAACAAACTCTCCCCCCCCCCTTCTCCATCATGTGCAGTGTCCAGCCTCAGTTGAGAAAACAAAGTGTTTCCAGTGATGTTGCTGTGTATTCCAGGATAAAACAGCTTTCAAATGGTCGATGTTTATGCCTTGTTAATTCTGTGTGGTTCAGTGGCTGTGTCTGTTCTCCAGTTTGACTTTTGACTAAAATTTCATGCAAATTTATCGCTCACTTATTGGGACTTTACATCAGAATTTCTACACATTCAGGGTGACAGCAGGGCTTACCTTACCTTTAAAAAAAACAACATAAAAATACAAATATGGTCTGTGGTCTTTAGTAATTTTTGTTCTTGAGCAAGACCATCCTTATTATTGCAGGAAAGAAAACCAGAGCCGTCTGTAGTACGTTTCTTACCATTTGTCAAATCATTAGACCTTACCTCGCCATGTGATCCTGGTGTAAATGCAGTAACCTAATGTCACTGAGATTTTGAATCAAGTCATTGCGAACTTTATATCCAAATATGGCTGTTAATGGTTTGAACTGGACAGTCTTAATGGCCTCTGTTAAATATTTTAGGCCACTGTGGTTGCTTCAGGTGGTATGTGGTTGGAGACACCACCAGTTTTATGAGATTCAAAGGCAAAGTGTGTGATGAGACGCTTGATGTTTGAATGGCTGGAAGCTAAAAGAGTTTATTATTGACGCAGCTGAACTCCCGATACCAGCTTCCCATACAGTGCTCATAAAACTCATCAAACACTCTACTCTGTCAGACATTTTGTGTCCATCCTGTTTACTGAGAACTATATGGAAACACTATTGGAATACATTAGTAGCCTTATTTAGTGCATTGTTAATTAAAAATACATTGAATGTTGAACATATGAATGGTGAGGTCGGCTCGCCTGATGCTTCATTGTTTTCCAATAGAAAGCTATAGATGAGAGGTTAATGCATCCTCAAGGAAAAACAAATATTCCCTCTCTGTCACTGAATGCTTTTGAGTCAATAAGAATCTGTTTTCTATAGATTTTCTTTAAATTATGTTGCGAGTATTAATTAAAACAAACTTGCCTCAGATGAGAGCCTTTTGTGGTCATTCTTTTGATCTGCGCACTGCTCATTCATCACGTCTGTTAACTGAAGTAGACGGAAGCAAATTTTCATAAGAGCGTACAGATGTAAACCGACCATGCAGCTACAGTTAACCTTCAACACCATCAGTTCAGCAGCAGCAAACAGGAGAAACCGACCATTTTACTAAATGAAAGATACAAGGGGAAAAGATGGGCCACAGCAAAACTAAACAACACTAAATATTCCTTAAGAATGTTGTAGGCCTCGTGTGGAGTTATTAAGATCTTTTACGCAATTAAAAGTACCAATACAACAATGTCAAAGTACTCCTGCATTCAAAATCCTACTAAAGTAGAAGTACAGAAGTATTATCAGCTAAATGTACTTAAATTATCAAATGTAAAAGTACTTGTTCTGCCCTGTGACTGATATTAGATAATTTATCATTAGATTGATAATAATGATACATCTAGTGCTTAAGCAGCATTTTACTGTTGTAACTGTAAATACTTTATATAATATGCTAGTTTCATCCAGTAGTTCCCAACCTAGGGGTCGGGCCCACTCCAAAGGGTTGCAAGATAAATCTGTGGGGTGTTGAGATCATTAATGGGGTAGAAAAGAAGAAAAAAAGTTCTTATTAGTTTTCGCTTTTCTAGTTTTTATGAAATAGTTGAGTGTTACCTCTTAGAGCCTCAGACATGTATTTAAACTAAACCATTTGAGGAGTTTAGAGGGGAGATGTCTCCGGTGGAACTCAAGTCATAAAGGTTAGGAACCACTGTGTTAATCTATAACAATGTATTGTATTGCACTGTAAAGTAACTAATAAAAAAAAGCTGTTAATTTAATGTAGTGGAATAAAAAGTATAATATTTACCTCTGAAATGTAGTGGAGTGAAATCATAGTACCATAAAGTCCCATAAAATGAAAACACTCAAGTGAAGTACCCCAAAATTTACAGTACTTGAGTAAATGTACTTAGTTAGATTCCACCACTGCAGCATGTCACTGCTTAAAATATCCACCAAGTCGTTTAGTCGTAAAAAATGATTTCCTTTCAGAAAAAGATGTCCTGGTGGGAAATTGCATTGGTAACAAGTGGGATTATTACACCCCACTGGGATCTGTTTCTTGTTCCAAGAAAAAGATCAAGGATGAATGAGACCAAATGACACAAGACGCATCTTCTCTCCATTTTGCAGGAAATATATATAGCCTATATATGTTTGTTGTTATTTAAGCCGCAACACGTATAATTATAAACCTGTAACCGGGAAAATTGGTTGTTGTTTTCATATCACTTAACACGAAAGTTTGGCATGCTCCACTTGCTCCTGTTTCATAATTCCCTACTGTACTGCACGGTCCTGTGCGCTCCTTGTGCCCCGGCGCTGCGGCCTGTCGCTTGTGGTCCATCACCCAGCCGCGCTCTCCCGGTCGGGAGCCGCGCTAACGAGCTCCTCCTCCTCGTTTTGGGGATTTACCCCGGGGCGCACTGACCACTGGACGTGCGAGGAGGCTCCGAGGATTACTGCCATGCAGCCGACCGAGCCTCGAGTTAACCGAGAGGACGCCAGGGGATATCAGGGTTACGAGCTCTTTGAAGAAACACCACTGGCAAGCACAGAGAGCGGCACAGAGAAGACTATACTGTTAAGTGAAAATATGAATTCACTTCTCCAGTGGTGCCAATTACGCACAGAGATGCGCTGAGCAATTGGCGCATTCATCAAGAAAAAAGCACTACAAAAGGTAAGGAGATATTATTTCAAGACAAAATACATCAGAAATAACTTAAAACTCTGTTCAAGGTGAATATGCTTTATCTTTGAATGAAATAAAACGACTGTTGTTTAGATTTAGATTCTTCTAGGTGAACGATTCAAGGCCTCTGACCCACCTGAACTTGTGACATGAGCACGTTTGTTCCCACTGCAGGTTTAATTACAAAGGTGGTTGTTTCTTTCATGCAGCTCATTTATTGAGGACCTGTAATCTGGCTGTCACCAATGACGGTCACCTACACAGCCAGAGTTGCAAACGCCCGTTTCTGTGGCTTCTCCAAGCTGCTTTTGGCCTGGAAAGGCAGCATCTACAAGGTTTTATATAAAGAGTTCCTGGCTTTCTTTGCCATGTATACCGCCATCAGCATCACGTACAGGTAAGACAGAGAGGACAGCTTTAGGACACACTGGCTGCTGACACATTCATCAGTGCTTTGATTGACAAATTACTGTGTATCACTTTTACCCTTGTAGATTTTTCCTGTATGATGACCAGAAGAGGTATTTTGAAAAGCTGGCAATTTACTGCAACCACTACGCCAGTCTCATCCCTATGTCGTTTGTACTGGGTAAGCACTGATGATGTTCATGTCAACTTTTGGATAACAGCAGAGGGGACGGAATTTGAGATGCAGTATGTCCCAGACCTTTGTTTAGTGTGATGTTTGCATCTTTGATTTGGGGACTCTAGATGGGTATGATTTGCTAAATAACACAAGAGTGAGTAGCCAGAAATTTAGATGACAACTTTTTATATGTTTCCATGTCAAGGACCCTCAGCTCTAGACCTCAAGACCTCTGTTTGATAGGTTTATAACTTAGGGTCACATATACATGACCATCTGAGGGAATGGCAACATTCTGATTTAATAATTAGAACATTGATTATCTGACTTTGACAAATTTGGGGCCTAACTGATTGTGGAAAGTGTTCATGCCAATACTGAAATTTGGGAGAGCAAAAAAAAAAGAAAAAAGAAATCAATTCAAATATACTATGAATATGCATTTTAGCAAGGATCCATTAAGAGAT
This sequence comes from Siniperca chuatsi, assembly GCF_020085105.1. NCBI lineage: Eukaryota > Metazoa > Chordata > Actinopteri > Centrarchiformes > Sinipercidae > Siniperca > Siniperca chuatsi. Next base: position 25,814,051 of record NC_058044.1, on the reverse strand, counting down.
GTGATAACAACTTATTCTTTTTTACAGTCTCTTTTCTACACTATGTACTATAAGTTTATGAATTTGGTCTTTTTTTCATTTATTCTTTTCTTTTTTCCTTCATGCATGTAAATCAGCTAAAATACTTGCAAAAGCTCACATATACAGTATGTGATAAGTCAAGATTAACAGACAATATTGGCTCTCTGATGTATCAGCTGGGCTCCATAGCAGAAATTACAGTAAAGCCAAAACCTTTTTTTATTCTGCTGGGGGCCCCTGAGGCTTCAGTTAAGGTAACCTGCTGGTCCCTGGACTCCACCAGGGAACCCAGAGGACACTTGATAGAAAATTTGAAGTCAAGTCTGATCTGTGTCTCCAGTGTAATCAGCTGTGTCTCCACTGCTGTTTGCAGGTTTCTATGTGACCCTGGTGGTGAACCGGTGGTGGAGCCAGTACACCAGCATCCCGCTCCCTGACAGGCTCATGTGCGTCCTGTCGGGGGGCCTCCAGGGGACCGACGAGCGAGGCCGCCTGCTGAGACGCACCATGATGCGTTACGCCAGTCTGTCGGCCCTACTCATTCTCCGCTCTGTCAGCACGGCCGTATTCAAACGTTTCCCCACCATGGACCACGTGGTGGAGGCTGGTGAGTAGGTACAAGGACAGGGGTGGTGATGGGGGTGGTGGGGCCCATCCTTCGCCAACAACACCCACTGTGATTTTGCAGTGAGTTAGGCATGATCTTTTGATCTTTTATCTTTTTCATGATCAATTATCCAAGGATGTTTTAAATAAATAAAACTACTATTTTAGCCAGTGCACCTTTCAGTAATTACAACTGACACTGTTTTATATCGGACTAACTTTTCTCATGCTGTACTCAGGAAGTGTTATAGTTGGAGGGGTGTGATGAGTCACACACTCACGTCATGAGTGTGTGTTGTTTCCTCTCCTGTACATTCTCTACACCAGTGACAGCAGGAGAAATCACAAGGACAGGCACGTCCTGAAATTCCCTGGTGATAAAAAGTTTTTTTTTATCATGCGTCTGTTACAAGATCATGAGACACTGGTGAAGCAATCCTCTCCTCACTGTTCTCTAAATTAACTGGGTTGCAACTTTTGGTGGCATCAAAGTTCGATTTACACCGCAACATTGTTTTTAAGGGTTGTAAACAATTGTCAGAGATGTCAACAGTAATAATATATTTTAACAAGCTAGTCTTTTCTTGACACATTCAGTTAGTTCTCACTCACTATGTAATGACTTACTTGGAAATCAGACTCAAAGAAAAGTTCAGGCAACCACAGGCCAAATCATACAGAACACTGATCCCTCATCCCGCATTATTCCCTTTCTGTGAGCCAAATTTGACATTAGGAATAAATGAATGTGAGGTGTGATGTTTTGGTCTGCTGTTTGTGCAGGATTCATGTCAAGAGAGGAACGGAAGAAGTTCGAGGGTCTCCACTCTCCTTATAACAAATACTGGATCCCTTGCGTTTGGTTCACCAACCTGGCGGCTGTGGCCCGCTGCGAGGGCAGGATCAAAGACGATCACACGCTCAAACTGCTGCTGGAGGTGCAGCATAATACACACACACACACACACACCATAACACAGGCCCAACTGATGATGTGGGACTACAGTTCTTGTGTTGTGACAAAGATTCAGTTTGAGATGTACATTCGCACAGACATAAAGACAGAAGAGTCAGGATAAATGCTGTAAAGTGACCTCAGCAAGCCTCTCTATTTGAACAGGAGCTGAATGCGTTCAGAGGGAAGTGCAGCATGCTGTTTCACTACGACATGATCAGTGTTCCCCTAGTCTACACTCAGGTAGGTGCTCTGCTGCAGGGGACGTTGCAGGACTCTTGCACAGCTATTATGCACTTTATTTGATCACACTCATATCTTTAATTGAACTCTGGTTTTCATGCAACGATACACTCAAGAGGTTTTATGTTTTGTTTTTTTTCTTGAGGCTTTTGTCCTGAAGAAGTGTTATTTTATTACTATACCAAGTCAAAATGTCTGCTGTGAAAAAGAGTGAAAGTAGGAGAAATTCATGCCCATCCGACTCACATTGTCTATAAGAAAAATAAATAGGGCTATTTCTGGATCCTTGGCTCCCTGATATAAATCTGTCAACTTCGGTAGTCCTTCCGTATTCCTGTCTAAAAGATCAACTCTATTAATGTGACTGTCACTTTTATAGACCTTTTCCACATCAGGCATTTGACTTGTCCTAGCAGGATAAGCACAGGTGTAACTAATCACATTAATGACTGTTCCATTTAATTGTCCCCGTAAAGAGCACAACACCTGTGCCCGATACTGGCACACCTAAGTGAAGTACTCTTATTTGTTTGGCAGGACAAAAACTGAGAAAGGTGTATCGCTTGAGCGCTATTTAACACTCCTTAACTGTTACAAGTTAGAACTGAAACTTGTCTCCATAAAATAACCATCCATTACTTTAAAAGCAATGAGCTAAATTACAAAGTTATTCTTCACTAACTTCTTGCATTACGTACCATAGCATAAAAATATGGTTTTTAATGTGTTATCAGTCACTTTTTAAAAATACAACGCACAAATGTTCTCATCTTGAAACAGTAAGCCAATCTAATTTAGATCAAAGAAACTTGGACTGCAGCTTGCTGTCTGCACAAAATACGGTGGGAATTTGTGGAATAGATGAATGAAAATATAGTTATAGTAATTTCGGAGGAAGAATTGAAAGACAGGTAACGTGACCAATTACCTCTGTGTTTCCCATAGGTGGTGACTTTGGCAGTTTACAGTTTTTTCCTGGTGTGTCTAATTGGTCGCCAGTTCCTGGACCCCAATCAAGGCTATCCAGGTCATGACCTCGACCTCTACGTGCCCATCTTCACCCTGCTACAGTTCTTCTTTTATGCTGGGTGGCTCAAGGTCAGAAAGAGGGTCACATATCAAATGTTTTAATACCTGAGCACAATATAAAGATAAAATAATATCAGTGATTGATGTAGTTAGCTTGTTACATTTCCTGTTATGTCCTGAAGGTTGCAGAGCAGCTGATCAACCCTTTTGGAGAAGACGATGATGACTTTGAGACCAACTGGCTGATAGACAGAAATTTCCAGGTTTCTTGATGTTAACGCTGTCTCCTTATTTATTTATTTATTTTTTTTTAACTTTGTTACACCTTACTTTAAAGTATTCTGTTATAATATACCCTCTCAATATCTTTGTTTGAATGTGTTGCCAAAAAACACTTACCTAAAACATATCGGTTTTGGCTGACAGTTTGCAATCCCACATGGGAAATCGGAGGCTATATTACTAGATCCTGCTCAACCTTGGTTTCCTATTTGAACTTTACCATCATGTCTACTTAAATACAATACAACTGTAATGGGACTTGTCCTATGCTCTTTATCTGTGTGTGTCTGCATTTTGCAGGTGTCCATGATGGCGGTGGACGAGATGTATGGAGATCTGCCAATGATGGAGAGAGATCGCTACTGGAATGACTCAAACCCCAGACCCCCCTACACTGCCGCCACTCTCTTTGTCCTCCGCAAACCCTCCTTCCAGGGGTCTACTTTCGATATGGCGTGAGTGTCTGGGTTTTTACCTTCTCATTCTACGTGTGCTCGACTTGTGACTGTGACACTTTCAGTTTGAATCCCCCCGCTGGGTGGGAAAATCTGGATGATGAAAGTGAAAGTATTCTGCCTTAATTCAAGAAGTAGTGTGACGTGATCAAGGCTGAGAAAGAGTAAAAATGTCCAAATAACTGTAAGTATGGTATTTTCAGGAAAAAGTAATGTAAATTACCGCAACATCTTTTGACAGAATTCCTAAAGAAGAGATGCACTTCCAGCCTCTGGAGGACATTGCTGAGAATCTGGAGGAGTCAGGCAGTCGTCATCCCAACATGGCCCTCTTTAACCGCCTACTCAACACGGCCCCCTCCCCTAGTGGTCTCATGGGAGGTGCTCTTCGCCGTACCTCAGCACAACTCCAGAGGCTACGCCACTCCCCCAGCATTGACCAATGCACCAGCGATGATGATGATGATGACGATGAAAGTTGTAAAATAGGTAAAGGTGGATCTCTGCCATCAGGCCTGGGGCAGGAAACCCAGAGCACTTTGTGCAGTTTCAGGGAGGAGAAGAGCACCAGAACGCCTCTGCTGGAGATTCAGTTTGGGGTGGAGCAGGAGAGGCGAGGAGAGCACCCTGCCGTCAGTGATAAGAAGGAGGTGAGTGGAGTGGAGGGGAAGAGTGATGAAGAGTGGCAGATGAGGGAAGAAAGAGGGAAAGCAGAGAGTACAAGGGGGGAGAACCAAGCTCCTGTGTCATTGCTTCCTCCTCCCCCCCAGTCCTCAAGAGAGACGTCCACTCGTCCAGCCTCCGCCATTCCCATCACCTCCCGTCACCCCTCTGCCTTCCTGTTTCACCCAGCTGCCCACTCCAGTCTGGAGCACTGCAGCTCCCAGCCAGCTATTCACCACAACAGAGCTGTGCCCGCCATTCCCAAACCTCCCTTTGGTGGAAACAAAATGGCCTTCCTCACTGTGCCATCTTACAATGAACCTCAGCGTTTTCGCAGTGTGAGCATGGGATCAGAGCTCACTGGATCTTAGTTGGACAATAGTTTGCAATGTTCCCATGAACTTTTGACTGTCTGAAACCATAAAACTCGATTCAGTGCACGTTTTCACGAGTGAAATTAGTCATAGATATGGAACTGTGCTTCCACTTTTACTTTGAATCTGTAGCACTTCTGGGGAGATTTAGCAGTTTTTGGAAATTTTAAAAAAAGCAAAGAAAATTAAAAGATTTTTAAAGATGTACTTGGATTTTGTTAAAGAAAGCAATAGCCCCCCATATTTTCAAAATATCCTCCCACCTCACTGATGTTTTAAAGTCAACTTTTGACTGTACTAAACTGGGACCTGTGAGGAAAGTTTGGTATTTGAAGGCATTATTGGGAACTTTAAAGGTACGCTCTGACATTTTGGAAGATTCATAGTCTTACTGAGTGTTTGAGAAGAAAAATCTAAATTTAATCTCTGTATATTCAATACAGACCGTACGTGTTTGTGCTAAGCTAGGTTAAACGAGTTTCATCACATTTAGCCTAGCTTAGCACAGAGACTGGAGGCAGAGGGAGATTGGCCTTCATCAAAAAAGGTGGAAACGACTCCAAAAGTGTCTTATTTACATGTTGTGTTTTAGTAGCTAGCAAACTACTTACCAGTGCATCCAAGAGTCACCTGGGTTTAGTTCAGAGTTGTGAAAATCTATGAAGCCGACAACTTCACAATGAAACAGGACTTTGGAAGTATCATGAGCTAGCTTAATAATTAGGCTAGCTTCTTAGTAATTAAGCTATATAGTTGCACCATAAACCACAATGCCAATGTTTTTTTTTAGTTCTATGTTTATTAAATGCAGAAAATACAATAATGAGAGAGCTTTGGAGTTGCTGCAAGACACCATTACAGAGGTAGGCTAGATGTTTCCCCCTTCTTTCAGTCTTTGTGCTAAGCTAGGCTAAACATGTCGAAGCTACCTGTGTACTAAAGAGATGAAACTGATTGAAACCAATTGTTTCTCAAGCTCAAGGAGTGTGTGTTTAAAGAAAAAATAATTTCTGGTTTTTCAGTTATCTGCACATTGTATTGCAGAATATGAATATATTGCCTGTTACTACTGAAGTCTGTATTTCACCATAAACCAAAGTTTGGACAGAAAATGGTGCTGAAATTAAGACAAAATGGGTGACTTTTCTTTGTTCACTTTATTTTCTTTGATTAGTAAAATATCCCTGTAAATAGAATGATTTCTAATGCATTATCTTATATATTTTCCAAAACTTAATTTAAACAAATATTGAATGAAATAACACAACAGGGTAACCCTATTTGGATAATCCACCTACAGGTTTCGCTTTGTGTGTAGATGTTTAACAGATTATCAAGAGTATATGTGACAATTCATGAACATATCCTAACCAAGATGTTTTTTGTGCCTAAATCTAAACAAACCTGAAAACAGTTTTATTTGTGAAACAGTTGAATTGTTGAATCTCAACTAATAAGCTGTTGAAATGTTACAAATACTTTATAAACTATCTGTAGGCGGACTATCCAAATAAAGTGTAACCCACAACATTATGACACAATGAATAGTCATTGTTTTGCATTATTTCTAATGGAAATTGTATCTTACCTGCAAAATAAATGTATAGATATTATACAAATAGGAATGGAGCGGACAATCTGGTGATTATTGACAAGCCCACATTTAGTTATGATACAGATAAAAACAGTAATCTATGACACTGACTATTTAGTTTTTACATTAAATAACACTCCAGTACCAAGATCGACCTGCAGGGGGTGATAGCAGCAAACCAACCACAGACAGTGAAGACCTCAGTCAATGAAAACACAACACAATCTTGCTTTACATCTTGCTCTTGAGTGGGCTGCGCTCCTCCATTTCTCCCTGCGGATGGAGGCTCCTACCTGGGCTGCAGCCGGGGGGAGAGCGCCCTCCTGGCCTGGGTGGACTGCCTCTGCTTGGACAGGAAAGACTGAGCTGGGCCTGGAGCTGTGGAGTCCTTACACAGACTGTGCTTCTGCAGAGCTGAGGACTGCAAGAGGCAAAAACTGTCAGCTGTTGGTGATAAAAACACTATAATACTGAAATTTTGGCATGTTGACCAGACTGGACTGACACCCGCTATTGCTTATAATAAGAAGTACTACTATTACTCTACTATACCAGCATAAACTAACATTTAGATAGTGTCTAACAGCCATATCAGCTCTACAAATAACATTTGTAAACACCTGACAAAATGTCACTGTAAGGAGTGCATGTTTAAAACAAGACTGGGGCTCCATCCCTGTAAGTGGCTTGCTTCTCGGAAGCCAGTGAGGGATAGCATGAAGCTCTGTGTACAATCCGACCTCCTGGTAAAGCTCCTCGCTTGTAAAAAAGAAGAGACTTTGTGTATCAGAGAAGGCACTTGGCTGTCCACTTCCTCCCCATGGCCAAAAGTGGACTTATCAGTAACAAAGACTGCAGTACAGTGGAAGTGGTCATAAAATACCCAGAAAAAAGGGCATGCAAAAAGTAAAAAAAATAAAAAAGAAATCAACACATATTTAAAGTATGAAAGTTGTTGTGTAGCTGTACGGAAAGTGTTCAAAAGTTCAAGTTACTTATGTTTCTGCACTTCAGAATGAGACAAACCAACACATGCAATGCTTTACATATATATCAAAAAACAGTTAGAGATGTGACAAAAACCATTTGTGGACTACAGTGTTTGATTGAAATTGATCGAATGTTTTAAGGGACACAGTTATAAGGATTTTTCTTTCCTCGTGTACTCACCATGCTTTCCCAGGCTATCAGGATCTGTTTCTCCTCTTGTTCCTGTCTGGACCTTGTATTATCACCCTGTGTGTCCTGTAGCAGTCACATTTGAAATTTTACCAAATCACTTTAACACAATGAAATGAAATGCCCAACACAATAACAAAAAAACTCACCTCTGGGGCAGCTGTCGTCATGGTATCAAACGGTCTGGCCTCCTTGTTGCTTGTCATTATTAAAGATATATCACAACACCGACAAATGTAACCAACGAAATGTTTGCGTGACTGTCCGACTTGTACACCAACAGCCCGCTGACCTGCCTGTCTGTCTGCAGCTCAGTGCAGGCTGTATTTTGCAGCGGAGGCCCTGGTTTTGTTGTGTGGCACACAGAACAATATGGAGAGGTACTGCAGGCTTAAATGCTCTGGCTGCTTGCCACAGTCAAAGATGCCATCCTGCTGACTCGGGCACATTCGCTGTCGGACAGTTATTCACCAGGCTGGGGATTAGTAGGTAATCACCGAAACACAATGCAATTAGCTTGACAATAGATATATCTATGTTAATACGGAATCATATTAACATAGAAATCATGACCTGATGAAGCAATAAAAATGCGTTTATGGTGTTAAGAAGAGAATATGAAGGAATTCTGTTCATTCTTCCTGTCAGTTGTGTCATATCACGCTCTGATGTTTCCACAAAGATCCATGAGTTAGTGTGCATGTTTGTCTGTCTGTTTAACTGAGTCATTACCAGTTTCAGTGACCCAGAAGTACTGTAGTTCCCCTAATTATCACTTGACCAGCATCAAAGGACAGCAGTATCAGCATATCACGCAAGATCAAGCAACAGAGAAAATGTGTGGCCACTTGTGGCTAGTTGTCTTCTGGAGCTCTATATTTCCTGTCTCCCAAAGGAGACATAAATAAAGACAAAGGTCAACCCGTTCCAGTCTTTGCGCTGGCTGCAGGGGAAATGTGGTTTATGTTTTTTTCATTAAGTGTGAAAACACAAGTGTGGGGGAGGATTTCAAAGAACTGTGTTTGTGTGTGTTTTTCTCTGGAACCAGGAGCACTGAGATCAACAGGCGGGCTTACCGAAATGATCTAATTTAAGATTTACTTTGCAGCTCCTCACAAATGATCCAGCCATATCTATCATATGGGAGAATGTGTTTGCAAGTATGTGCACACGTGTGCACTTATCAAATTGTTTGTATGTATTTGCTGCTGTGTACGTTCCGTTTGTGGCACTTTGTGGAAAAGTGGACAAAAGTAAAAGAAAGAAAACAGAGAAACAAAAATGTGGGAAGAAAGGAAACTTTCATAGACAAGTTTCTTGGAATCTGCCTCATCTGAAACCTTGCGAATGTTTACTCTGTTATGAAAAAGACGTAGATCATAAGGCCACAACAGACGCACAATGCGTTGCAAATTCCTGTTAGCTAGCAGGGCCTGAACATCTGTTGTGAAAGCTTCCTCCTACTGCTGTAGTTTCTGAGCTGCAGTCTCACAGACTGAGATTTCTGCTTCATCTGGTGAAGTTTCCTCGCATCAGCTCATCACATGAAATCAAACTTCTCGAAGCAATAGATTTTTAGAATAGGCAACTCATACCCATAAAAACCCTATAACTAATATAACTAAAAATAATGAAAATGCTGGACAGCTTAGGTCTTCTTGTTGTAGTTTTAACCATCATTTTTATCGGTTATGATAACATTGTACTCACAAAAGTAACTGCTGAGATCCAATGTCCAAAGGGGAAAGAAACACGAGCAGTCAGACAGGTTATAAACACGGCAGAAGTTTAGCCAGATCATCTAAACTACTTTATTTTGAGGTAAAACTGAAAGTGAGCACACCTGAGATGTCAGTAGTAACCTTTCATTGCACAGTGAAACTGTGTGTGTGTAAATCCACTTTAAGTACAGTAGGTCAAAGTGGAGCCAGGAAGTTACCCTTTAAACTGTGGTAGATTACAACAGTCAGTATGGGTAATCATTTTACTGTTTGTTTTTGTTTTGTCTTCCATCTAAGAGACTAACCTGGGGGGTTTGTTTAAAACCCGTCTGATCATTGCTGACTTTTTAGCGATGTCAACGAAAGTGATTAACTTAGTGATTACATTGTTATTATTACCAGTGGGAATAATCGCCAAAACTATGAACATAAGAAACCAGACTTTCCCTTTACATAGTCACATTTTGTCAGTGTGGCGTCAAGACAAACAGATAATCAATACTGATGGATAAGTGGGAATACAGAGATTACAGCTGCATTCAAAGACAGTTTGAAAAATATGTCATAAAAATATGGTTTAACAGAATCTCAACACTCTGTGTCCATGTTGTGTAGGATGTGTCATGATGTAGGTGTTGGTCACTGGAAAGTGAAAGAAAGTTGTACTGTATTGTTAAAAATAGACACTAGACAGAAACCAACACATTCATAGTCCTTAAAACGGAAAACAACATGAAAATCCAAATAGAAAAATGTTCATCTCTGTTAAATACAATGAAAAAACATATAGCTGTTGCATCTTATGTTTCCAAAAAAGGAAAGAAACATCTACACCCATGAAAAAGATAAACTCACACACACAGTTATGCAAGTACATACATACACTCACACATAAAAACAAGTCATCAATATGACCGCAACAATATTTGTTTTGATTTGTTTGTTGAGTGAAGTACACACTCGTATACACTGTTTAAAACCCTCAACATAATAAAAAAATGGCATCTAACATACACTCAGTATTTATTGTACCAGTTCTAACCCTGCACTTTCACATTTGTTTTTGTCTGGTGTGTGTGTGTGTTTCGGGCACTCCCTGTCTTACACACCCTGCTTCATGAAGAAGTACTCTCTGTGCATAAGGACCTGTCTGTCTGGTTCTCTCCAGTCGTGTGTGTGTGTGTGTGTGTGTGTGTGTGTGTGTGTGTGTGTGTGTGTGCTGTACTGACTTTGTTTAAACAAGACCACTTTATCAGTTTTGTCTGACCCAGGTTGAATCAACTGTTTGTTAATGGTCTGTCTGACAGTGTAATGTTATCAAGATAGATGGCAGTTTTAAGTGTGTGTGTGTGTCTACAATGATCATAAGTGTGTTTATAAAACAAAGTAGATAACATATTGCCTTATTGTCTTTTTTCATCTTTATCTAAAAGAGGTTAAAAACAACCCTTGGTGGTTTTACAGGTGGTTGTGAGCCAGGGTATTTCCTTGCAGAAACTGTAGTCTTGTTGTCACTGTACAGTTGCCAGTTAACCAGCGGACCCTGCAGGAAGTCACTGCTTCAAACCAGCACATAACCCCCGTAAAACCACAAATTGTCGTTTTACACTTCCGTTTTTGTATGTATGTACAGATAAAAAAAAAAAACCTAGATATAACGTGTTAATTTTGCAGATTTTGTTACCTTCACACAGAGCCAGGCTAGCTGTTTCCAGTCTTTATGCTAAGCTAAGCTAACTGGCTCTCCGGGCTCCAGCTTCATATTGATCGTCTCACGTATCTCTCAGCAAGAAAGCAAATAATTGAAAGCAAGAATTCCCCCCCCCCCAAATTGTCTCCTCACTCACAGAACATCCACAAAATCTCAGTTACTTCAATATATGTATGGCATTTCAGATCTGTGTGCACATATACAAGTATTATCTGGTTCTATATATACAGTGACAAACATATTCTGCCACAGTAGTTCAACCCACAGTAGTTCAACCCCCCCCCTGCATCTCTGATATTCTCTGAATATCAGAGATCCAGATTAAAAGTAACTACGTTTTAATACCTAATCATCAGCACAATATGTACATATAAGGACTATTCTGTTCACATGTTTTGTTCTTCACTCTGCTGGCATTAACTCACACTTATATAATTCTGAACCCAGTTATTTTAACAACCATAGTCTTCTCAGATGTGGTTCCAAAGGATAGATTTAAAAAATCTAATTGAACGGGGTCCATGGTCTAATACGGAGATATTGTTTTGGCAGGGGGTGAGCTGCGGGTGGAGGTGAAGAGTCTTTGATATGAAAAGGCTTGAAAACCCCTACACACAGTGAGTTCATTGTAGAATCAGTCCTGAAGTTCTGATTTGTCACATAAATGCTGGATCCCCAACAGGCCTCTCTGTTCTCCGTGCATTAGAAAGTGAGTTCTCAGAGTGTTTACACCTGAGTGTCACAGCGCAGCTGCCACCTGCAGCACCAGCCTCGCAGCTTCCTCTGCCCGGGCCATACCACTGTTTATGTCCTGGCTGCAGCCCTCAGCAGTGGCCAGCGGCAGCAAAACATGTTTTTCCCTCTGGCATCTGAAAACTGGGCAGACAACGTCTCCACAGTCAGACTGCAGGTTATTATCTAAGTCAACCTGAAGATGTTATTATTTCTGAGGGTAAGGTGGAGCAGACTTTAGGGATGGGAGGGATTTCTACCACACTGTGAGCAAACTAACTAACTTTTTTTTCTATTAATCCCCAATTCACTACATTACTGCTGACTGTTATTCACAATAAGCTATACTGTCTGGAATCAACAACGACAAATGCATGTAAGGCAGGATTTAGACAAAAGTCTCTGTCTGACTCTGTGTGCACAGTTAAGTTCAGGTACATTACCATAAACGGGGGGAAACAGCTAGACTGGCTCTGTTTAAAGGTAACAAAATCCACCTACCAGCACCTCTAAAGCTCACAGATTAACAAGTTATACATTATTGGTTAATTAGTTAAATTTATTTACAAAGGTTACGGGATGGATTATTTCTTGGGAGCAGTTGCCAAGCAACCAGCAGAGACTCTGGAAAGTTAATGGTCTAAGAATTACTTTGTTAATTAGTGAGCTTTATAGGTGCTGGCAAGTGGATTTTCGTTACTTTAAAACAGAACCAGGCTAGCTGTTTCCCGTCTTCATGCTAAGCTAAGCTAACTGGCTACTGGCTCTAGCTACATATTTATCTTACAGATGTGAGAAGGGCATGAATTTTCATATCAAAATCTTGGCAAGAAAGGGAATACATCTATTTCCCAAAATGTCGAGCAATTTCTTTAAAGAAGACAACAATAAGGAGCTAAGTTTTATACTCATCAAAATTCGTGCCCTGTATCATGTATCCTGCCCAGCATCTGTCTTCATTGTGTTTCTCCACTCATTTATTTGTCCTTGTTATTTTCCTCTCATCTGTATATGATATGTTTTCACAAATAGTCATCAGTAATGTAAACTGTCCATAATCTGTAGTTAAAGCGGTAAACATGCAAAACAAGTGGCATGGCCCTGTAAAGAAGAACATGTTGAGAAATCCAGCAGCTGCAGGGTTCCACATCTGCATTGAGAACAGATGGATGGGGGTGGGGGTGGGGGTCGGGGTGGATGGGACAGCAAACAAGTGTACTCGAGGGCTGAGGGGTGACTAGTTAAGGCCCGAATCCCCACCCTGACCTCTCCTCCTCCTCCCTTTATTCCTTCTGTCTTGCCCGCTCCCATGTCACCCCTGGGCTCCCTGATGGATGCTGACAGTAACGGCTGTCCTCTGTCCCCCAACCCATCACCCCCACCCATCCACACCCCTCCTCATGCGCCCCCTTCCTCGTCTCTCCTTCACTCTGCCCTCGCGCTCTTGCCAGTTCAGCGCTGACCACCATGACCTCGTTGTGGAAGTTTGCGCGCTGCAGCTCCGCTCGGAGCTTCTTGGGGGGCAAAATGTCTGAGCCTGGCTGTCAAAAGCACATCCAGGACGTGATCTGCCACCCATCCATGACTATTACTCTCTGGTGGACAGTTGAGTTTCTCAACGCTTCAGGCAAATCACTGCATGTGTCAGAAAAAGCCAAAATGGAGTTGTACTGCATGTATCAATACTTGTCTCGTGACTCGACTGAGTCAGTTTGACACCTGTGTTCAGAAAACGGTTACACAGTGCATCACAAGTAAAATGATCTCTACGTCAATCACTTTCTAAATTAGGGTGTGGCATTGTCTATGAAATATGCACACACACACGTACACACGCACACACGCCTTCCCATTTCCTGTTGTGCAATTTCATAACTACCGATGTGATGGCTGAACTTGTTGAGCTGGATGCAAGATGGCAGGTAATCAGCACAGAAGCTGACATGGAAATAAAACTGGGACAAACTTACACACAGAAACACACAGAAACACACACACTCCACGCTGACATGGGTCAGTAATGATGAAGTAAACTTTATAAAATAGCAGATGAGAGAGGAGAAAGTGGAGGATGTCATCTTTCGGTGGGGACATGTATTATTCATGCTGTCAGCGGAGACATTGGTGAAGTCACAGGAGTGTAAGTAATAGCGTGTGTCACATAAATCAACAGCAATGATGACCTCATTTTACCGCATAACTCCCTGAGCCCACACACTCTTTAAGGAGCTCCAGATGCACACACCCACCCACCTTAGAAACATGTGTGCACTTATGTTTTGTCTTCAGCTTTTTTTCTCTCTCTATAATCAGAATAAATAAGTAAAATAATAACACAGATAAATTCTGGAAATAACAGGGAGTGACCCTTTATACTTTTTAACCCTAGAATTACACCAGATCAATCTTTGCCTCTCTCTGTCTACACATACACACACACACACACACACGCTTACAAAACCAGTCAATGGTGGAAGAAGTACTCTGATTCTTTCCTTAATTAAAAGTACCAATACAACAATGTAAAAATACTCCATTACAAGTCCTTCAAAATCTTACTTTAAGGAGTAGTTTGACAATTTAGGACACACACTTATTTGGTTTCCTGCTAAGAATAAGGTGAGAAGATTGATACCACTCTTATGTATGTACGGTAAATATAAAGCTACTGCCAGCACCCCGGTTAGCTTAGCTTAGCAAAAAGACTGGAAACAGGGGTAAACAGCTAGCTACCATCACCTCTAAAGCCCACTGATTAACATTTTTTCATGTTGACTATTCACCTCCCAAAAAACCACAACTTAGTAGGTGGATTTTGTTACATTTTCCAAAATGTTGAACCATTTCTAAGTACAGAAGTATTATCATATATTATTATACTGTTAATACGGATGCATTGATGGTGGAGATGTGGCTAGTTTTAAATACTTCACAGTTAGGTAGTTTAATCCAGTGGTTCCCAATAGGGGCCAACCCCTTCCACAGGGTCACAAGATAAATCTAAGAGGTCATGAGATGATTAATGGGGTAGGAAAGAAGAAAAATAAGGTTCTGCTACACAAATTTGTATTCATTTTTTAGACTTAAGACTTTTAGACTAATGCTTTATTGTGAAATATTGGATAATTTTACCTCCTTGAACCTGAACATTGACAAGGGGCCCCAACAACACATTGCTTTTTTGTAAAGGGTTAGTTGGTTATTAGGTTGGTAATTATCGGTTTAATCTTTAACAATTAAAATACATAGTATTTTATTGGCTCAACCTATGTTTTAATGTAAAATCATAATATGAAAAGTTACTAGCAAATATATCTGTCGGATAAATATAGTGGTGTAAAAAATGCAACATGTATAAAGCAACAAAATATTGGAAATATTCAAGTAAGGTACACGTACCTTAAAATACCTAAGTACAGGGTAAGTGTACTTAGTTACTTTCCACCACTTCATGCAGTCACATACACACACTGCACGCTTTTCAGCTGTTGTTGTCTGACAGCTCATGCAGGTGTTGTACCTGGCAGCAAAGCCAAACACCCGTCCGACTACCACCACACCTGGCTGGAACCGCAGACAACCACATGGCAATAAACTCTCTTTCACACACACACACACACACACACACACACACACACAGACATGAGTGTACATGGCAAACAAACCGCCACACACTCACTCGTAGCCACTTATCATAAGATAACTGCAGTACAAGTCATGCCTATTGTCAAAATACAGACACAACAGACAGACAGACAGTGAGGCAGCAAGAAAGATAGACACTCTCACCATGCAAATATGAAATGTACTGTAGTGTGCTCCCTCCTTCCCAAGAAAAAAAAACTCCTCTGAAATCGTGAGCTTCATTTTCCCATGGCCTCACAGCCACACACAAACAAAACAAATCATATAACAAACTGCAGACGTGGTCTGGTCTGCCCTGTGGCGAAGGCCTTAAAATACACTCAGCAGCTATTAAACACGTTTCCTTCTTTTCAGCTGCGCAAAGTAATACGTGTTGTGATCACAAATATTTCTTCACCGATTTTTTTCAGATGTTTCCAGCTCTCTCTACCCTATGTTTCTGAGAGACAGTGGGACAGGTTGCCTCTCGATTCCTCGCCTCAGGCCAACCTGAATCCAGGATGGGATGTCAATAATTTCCCAAGCCTTTATTTTACGCCTCCGTCCGTGGCAGTTCTTGTCTTGTCTTGCTGCCTGTTGTTTTGCAGTTCAGGAGCTTTGAGAGGTGATCTCATCGGCACCTTGCTCCTCAACCCCCACTCCCAAAACAACATTGTATTTATCTGACCAAAATAGCCACCTCAGGCTGGAAAAACCCTAGTCAAGACAAACAGAAATAGGCCAAGAGTTTCCAAGGAAGCCAGTCTGGGCCGGAGGTGATGCTTTTGACTGACAACAGCCACGGGGCAACAGAACAAGACTGCATTTACTGCTGTAAGGTGATGGTTAGAAGCAGATTTAATAAAACCTATTATTCCTGATCTACTGAAGAACAACAGAAGTACAGGGGGGTGGACACATTAACTGCAACACCTGTACAGTGCAATACAAGCGAGAAAAACAGAACAATTTGAGCTTCATAAAAGTAGTATTTGATGGAGGGCTGATGTATTTAATTGATGCTAATTATACGGATGTTGAAATTTGTTTGCAAACATAATACACCCTCTATCTTTAGACCTTTGATTCAATTTAAGTTGGTGTTTTGAAAAGTCATGACGGTTAGTGACATGGTTTGACTTGAGCGAAGGTTAACTTGAGTGAATGCCTGTTTCATTATGAGGTTGTTATTAGACCATAGATTTCTCACCTCCTGAATTCTGAGAAAAAGCTTTTTGTAACAGAATTTTCCAAGGCAAAACTAAACTTTACATACAGTATATATAATTCATATTAAATCTTTAATGAAACTATTCACATCAAATATTTCGTCATTTTCAAAGAGACAGGATCATTTTGAAGCATACAATGGAAAATTCATCCATATTTGAAGCTAAATTTAGACTTTGAGAGGCAGATAAATGGAAGTTTTTGCAACGGCACTGAAAGGCTTAACAGGAAAAAATGTCAAGTTTTGAATTGATTGTGCTGTGGTTTTAAACCTGTGCTTCACTTATTCACTGTATTTGCTGAAATTAATAGTTTGACAGGTCTTGTTGTCGTCACTGTAAGGTTGACAGGCAATCAGCAAAAACTTCCGGAAGTCAGGCCAAGAAATAGTCAAAAATACCCCTTGTAAAAACTTGTCGTTTTAACATTTCTGTTTTTGTAGGGATTAAACTGTCGAGATATAACATGTAAATTAGTGATCTTTACAGGTGCTGGTAGGCAGATTTTTGGACAGTTTCCGGTCCTTATGCTAAGCTAAGCTAACTGGCTGCTGGCCGTAGCCTTATATTTAACAGACACGGGAGTAATATTGATCTTCTCATCTAGAAAGCAGAATGTATTTATTATCCGATCAGCTACAATATTAGCTTTCTATCAGTGTTGTTTAAGCTAGTGTTTTGGACTAGACCCACAGAAGCCACACTTTCAGTCTGAGTGGCTTTGCTAATTCTCTCCAGACACCAGTGAGATAATTTGGGCTATCTGCCCTCAAGTATAGGCTTGAGACACACACACATGAACAAACAGACACACCACAACATTCACACAGACAGACAAACATTGACCCTCCTCTACTCTGCCAAAGGAGGAGGAGGGGTGGGAGAAAAAAAATCCTGAAGAATTAAAAACACATTCCACTTCCCGTAAAGCTGGGAGACGGAGCAGTGAGTCACTGGAGCAGTTTGAAACGGGCCCTTTTTAGTTTCAGACTTTAAACGTCTACACGTGGAGCTTTCAACCTCCATGGGTCCTCATAGTCGAACGTTGTTGATGGTGCCGCTCTCCTTCCTTCATCCCACCCCCTGCTATTTTTTCAGCCGTTACTTAAACAACTCACTCACTGACTGTGACACATGACGGCTTGTCTGAAAGTGATCGTCACTCATCTACTCAGTTCAACTGCAGGTCATGTAGGTACTCTATGTTCTGGATAAGACGATTTTTGAGTTCAATAAGCCTTTTTAAAATGAATGTTAACACTGTTTGCCAAATATCTTTTTTAATGTTCTTAATAGTCAGAACATTTAAACATTTAACACACACATACAACCACAAAATGACACACATAATCACACATAATGTACGCTCCCATCAAGACAGGCCACACATTTAATCACAGCAGAGTCTTTGTGATAGACCTCCATCATGTATTATTTCCCCGCACAATGATGCCAGGAAAAGATTTTACTGCAAAGGCAATTTGCAAAACACCATCATTGTGGGAATAAACCCTCCTTCTCTCGTTCTTTTCATCTTTCCCTCTCCTCCCATCAGTCCAGACACAGGCCCCCCAAAAAACAGACTGAAACCCCAAAATGATGCTGGTTTTCCATTTGGTTCACAGGCAGCATCCTGAGTCACAAGACAGCGGGTCCCACTCCAATTACACACACGCTGACAGCTTAACTGACTCCACTGAGGAAGAGTCCATGGTATCTGTTCTCTACCAACTCCCCTGCTGGTGGGACTGACTCACACACTGAAGTTCAGGTGGACCAGCTATCAGTCGAATCTGTTCACACTCAACAGGCGGCCTGATTAATGGCAGATCACATGATTTAGACCAGCTGGCTCAGGGCTTTTTGTTCTTGCCGTTGTTGTAGTTAAGTCATCTTCTGGTCATTCATTTTCTTTGTCTTCTAGTTCTTGTTATCCTGTCTCATCTTAAGGTGTCTAAACCTGACAGTCAGGTGAAAATTAGAAGGAGCATGCACATTAGATTTCCCTCTATTATTACCCTGAAGGATAAGGCTGGTGTTTGTCACTGTTTCCTTTCATGCTTTTAGTCTATAATGTTTGTATTGTCTACAAATCCCCAGGCAATTTGAACCTACTGAAGACATCTTTAAAAACAAGTCACAAATATATTTTTTCATTTTCATAAAAGGCTCAGAAATATCTTTAAACAGCAGGGCACTGTAGGTTTTAGCAAATATTAATCAAACAGGAGGACATTTTTATAGGAACTATTTTCAGCAGCGGATTGATACAAATTTGGTGTCTAGTGAGTATTTTTGGCAGCAGGACTGTGTGTGTGGGATCAATTAAAAATAAACTACAAGCTAATGATGGAACAATGGAGGTCTATGGCACAGAGAAATAAGCTATATCACACTTGTTAGTAGAATCAATTAAATTGTTGGTCTTTTGGTCTTCACAGGATTTGTTGACAATAAGAAAAATAAAGAACATTACCAGATTTCTCCTTTGACAGGATAGATTTTAGAGTGTGGTTACTGACCAGTGTGTGTTCTTTAAAATTAGATAAACTATAATCAGTTGGTAAAACGACTACAAAACAAACATTTTAAAAGACTAACATAGAAATGGATGGTTCCAAATAAATAAAAAAAGATTAGGTCACAGTCTTGAGTCATCAGAGGAGGGTGTTCAGGTCTGGGCAGCTCCACGGGACAAATAAACACACACACACACACACACACACACACACACACAAATGTATGGATGTTAATATGCAAACACGTGCATACAGACATATACACACTCTCTTTACTCTCTCTCAAATGCACACTCACACATAAACCCTTCTTAATTGCCCTGGCTGTGCACCCAGGGGGACAGCAGTGACTCAGAACGAGTCATGCACACACACACACATCACAAACTCTCACATACACGCAAACACTTGCCAAAATGCCAAACTGCGGCAAACTTTATTGGTTGCAGTCGCCTGAGCTCCTGTAGATGTGAGTTGATCGTTGTGTTATTATATTTAGGATGATGGTTAAATAAGCTGGACTTATACAAGAAGAAGAAAAAAACAGTTTTCTGACCTCACTTCATACCGAAAGCTAGGAGATCTGACGACAAGTGACCTTGTGATCTGTTACCACATGTGGTCAGATGTGACTTAATTTATTATCTACTTTGTTATCTATTTTCTATTTTCCTGTGTAGCAAAAAATGTATCAATCACATATAACTGATATTTAATCAGGAGCCATAAAAGTGAACACTGAAGCTAAAGTTTATATTTGTCAGTACTGAAGGGCACCAGTGCTAAGTCTTTCTTTGATGGTGGATTAGGGATTAGTATTTAAATAATGTTGTTGTCATGTCAAAATGAATCTATATTAGGAGATGCAGCCTAAAACACGCCAAAAGTGTTATACAAGATTTTCAAGCGACTGACATCTTAAGTCATTTGTGGGGATAATTATAAGGTCAACAATAATGAGATCCATACCACATTTAGAGTGGCAGGTGAACATCCTTTCACTCAACAGCCAGATATGAAAATAAGATTAATATTTGCCATCAGAGCATGGCTGTTGTATAAATGTAGGCTGCACATGCCTTAAAGGGATGGAGGAGAAGGGATTTTGGCTGAGTTTTCCATCCACCCCCCATCCTCATGTAGAACCATTAATCAGAGACAATATGAAGTCATCACTCCCTCATGGGATTTTACTGCCTGTAAAAATAAACCTTACATGGCTCATAAGCAGATTTTCTAACACTGATATCACAAACTAACAAGCTTTGGCTTGTTGTGCATTCTTCTTTTCTGGGGGTGATGTTTTTTTAAAGTAAAAAAGAAAAAACTTTTTACGGTAATCAAATGAGCCGAGATTAGCAGGATTGATTAGTTATGTTTCCACTGCAGTTTTTCTGAGGTTTAAAACTAATAAAATGTGATGATTGGAAATAACAGGAATCAATCTGGGTTAGAGGAAATGTCTGATCTTGAGGGGAGCTTCATATTTTCCATGAAGAGGGGAGGAATGAACGTTGCACAACTCTGTGAATACAGGCTCAGACTGGAGAGGAGAGGAAAGGAGAAAAGAGGAGGAGAGAGGAGAAGCAGAGAAGAGAGGAGAGGAGAAGAACAGAGAGAAAGGGAGGGAAAGGGAGAAGAGTAAAAGAAAAGAAGAAAATAAAGAAAAAGATGAGAGGACAGATGGATGTATGTTGTAACAGAGAATGGGGAGGTGAAAGAGGGCGGTTAGCTGGCATGGTGATTGCGAGCAAATGTATGCGTCACCACAGCTATTCCAAGATGCACAAATGCACTCTCTCTCTCTCTCTGTCACACACACACACACACACACACACACACACACACACACACACACACACACACACACACACACACACACACACATATTTTGATAGGCTTTGGCTGTTTCCTTGACAACAGTATAGTATTTTTGGGGATCAGAGGTGGCGGTTGTGTATGCGTGTGTGTGGGTGTGTGTGTTGCAAACAAGGTCATTTATTCTGGTGAATATGACAGTTTCGTGTCACTTAAAGAGGGTCTACTTCTACTTCTTCACGCAGTCTCAAATTAGTCATCACTTTTCAAAAGGTTCCTTAAAATAATGTTCAATAAAAATACATATAAAATAAAGGAGAGACAACAGTGTGAGTGTGTGAGTGAAGGCCCGCGAGAGGTTTCACAGGCCCTCAGATGGCAGGAGAGGTTTGAATTGGTTTTCCAACAGAGTCACATAATATTGTCCATGTGTCAAATCTTTTCTTAGATCATCTAATTGCTAAGAAATTCATTGACGTCATTTAGGGACAGAGACAATGAACTAACCACAAATCTAGATGGATTTGACAATAGCAGACTTCCTTCACTGCTTGATGGGTGCGTTAGACTTGCTGATAAGAAGGAACTTCACACTTCACTGCAATTTCCAATTACTAATGATCCTAACGCATCTGTGGCAACCTAATAATTGTCAAGAGGAAGCTGTTCTCTGCAAAAAATAAACAGGATGTTCTAATTTATTGTATTTAATGAAGAGCTGTTCTCAGAGGATGCTTCTGAGAAAAGTGTACTCTGGTTGACAGATCTTCATTTGTAGATGAAATGTTGGCATGCATGTACAAACACACACTCCAAATGTGTCAGATATACCAGCGGACTCACACACACACATACACATGCGCACACAAATACACAATAGCCCCCACCTACACTTCACTACAGGAAATCAAACATTTCCTGCTGCATTTTGCAAAGGATGTGAGGTTAGTAACTCACTGTGTTTCAGTGTATTATGAATGAGAGCCACTCTCACTGTGGACCACAGTCTCACTCACAGCACTTTTGAAGATCTATAATCAGTCGTATTCATATTTATATGAGATGCTCCACTCCCACACATTTGATGAATGAAGACATGGGTTATAAAAAGGCCACAATGGTTTGAAAGTGTACTTATATGAGTTTAAAAAAGATAAGGTGGTAAATTGAAAACAGCATGCTGAGAGAACTGATAGGCTATTCTCAAAATTTGGTAAGTAATACTTATCAGATTCAGCTTTTTAAATGAATGTATTTAAATTGCTTTTTGTTTTTCATGTGGTAATGCAAAAACTCCAACTTTAAAGGTCTGACTAAACCCTAAAATTGCTCCTTATGTGTGTGTATGCAGCGAAAAAATGTATAGATCGCTTTGGACAAAAGCGCCAAATGAATGTAATGTATTGCAAAGTTAATCACCCTCAATCAATCAATGTATCTGTCTATTAATGCCCATCAGAAATTGGAGCTGGCATTAACCCTTACCATGAAACCATAAGCACTTTACTCTATCAAACTGTTTCATGTCAGCAGTTTAGTCTTTACCTTTTGTATCTCTCTTGAGGACAAGAGGATAAAAGTTGAAGTCTGTCCATATCTGAGGAGGCAGGGTCTGTGTTTGATGGACAGGTGCTGATGGACTTGCAGCCAGGTCTTTAGACTGATTACAATGGGTCCTTTACACAGGTACTCATTATGGCCTTGTTAATCAACACTGATGGGATTTGTCAGTGTGGCTGGATTGACCGAATTAACCCCTAAACAAGTTGTCTCTTTTTAACTCTTCCAAAACCCCAAATCACAAGAGGCAAATTGTTAGGAATGGATTAAACAGTGTGTTTATCTGCTCTATATGCATGTAAGCAGCAAACATTAGCATGTCCAGCTAACTAGTATACTACCTACTGTAGTAACCTACGGTTACTTCCAAAGCCAGGGAGTCATTAGCTAACCACGTTATTTTGTCAGGTTACATGTTACATCAGAAACATCTTGTTTAGGACTAGAAAATACACTATACAGTATGTAAGAGATTCAGTTTATGTTAGCGGTTCTGTCCTGCTCCTATTTGGTTTGGGGAAGTTTATATTCCATCAACTTCAGCCAAACTGGTTAGCCGAGATAGCGTTACATTTGTCAAACTCATCAGTTAGTCCTCATCCTTAAAGCCTTATTTCTCTTGTAAAAGTGAAATATACTTTTTGACATTTGGCATCCAAACAAGGTTGGGTTAGAGTGAATAACTGGTAAGGATACTGACTGTTTCTCTGGGACATGTAGCTTTAGCTTCAGTCTTTTAGGATTAGGCCTTTATCGTGTATGCAGCCATTATGAACATATTTAAGTGCATTTTACAGAGTTCCCCCTTTAAAACAAGAAGGAGGAAGTTTTCAAGTTAGCGTTAATTAGCTAGCTAGCTGCAGATGATAAAATCTGCTAGCTTGCTGCAGTCGTTATTTCAGCCGACAAAATTGACGGTCGTCTGTTAGAAATAAGAGGCCTGCTTTTGTCTATTTCTGTCTAAAATGAAAGACTCATTGAGTCAAAAATAATATGAACCTCCAGTGGTAAATCAATGCATCTAGCAAGGTTACAATGGAAGAACAGCAGGGCTTAGCAAAGGGTCAATTAGCTGAGTGTCTGCAGAACAACAGTGTCTGCATGTGTGTTTGGTTTCATCAAGCAACTACATGAAAAGAAGACTTTATCTCAGCATTATTGTGTGTGCACCTATATGTTCCTGCAGAGTAAACAAGAGTCAAGTGTTGCCTCTGGACAGAATTTTAAATACACATATTTTACATAAAAAAAACACCCCAAGGGCAAACAACATGCTCAGCAAAGCACACGTAATGCATGCATGTACACAGGTAGTGAAAAAGAGACAGACAGAACGACCGACAGATAGATAAAGAGAGAAGATGAGACACATGGAACAAAAGGAGGCTGTTTTCTAGAGAAAAACTCAAAGCCAAGCAGAGATCTTTTTACACACCGCCTGATGAATACTATCATACACATCTGATTCAGTGATAACACCCTCCACCTCATTTCTGGGCACCAGACTCCACCAGTAATACCAGACAGCTGGGAGGCAGAAAAAGCAAAAGTGCAGTTTAACCGTTTCACTGCCGGACAGAATTGAGTTGCTTGTGGTTGTCTGACTAAAAGCCTTCTCTCCCAGTCTCTATATATTAGTGGTTTCACGGCAGTGAGTATTGATGAAAGTGTCACAAGACCTCTCCCAGTCACGCCTGTCTCTACCACTACCTGACAGATTACTGAGCACTATGAGGAGGCATCTTTAAGTATTACCTCTGATTACTAATGGCTGGTGTGTATCTGTACAAGCTACACCTTCCTGAAATGCAACCAAATGTTCTGACAAAACTCCTGAATTCATGAGATAAGCACATATGGTTCATGCCATCATTGGAAGTGCTAAAAATTAAGCGCTCACCACTTCTGTATTTCAGTGCTTCTGCAGAGGGGATGTTTTTTTATAGAAGATATGACTACAAATGACTCTACGATTTCCCCCCACTGTGTTTCTCTTTCCCCTTTGCTCTCATGGGAATGTAAGGGGAGTAAATACGAGGGGTGGACCTCTGGAAATTATGTGATAAAAACAGATGAGGGCAGTGGCTAAAGTAATACTTAGATTCAAAAACAAATGTGAATAAAGAATAAGTTAATTAATAAATTAGCCCTTAACTTGTATGGTGATTAGAGGAAGGAAAAGGAAAAAAAAAACATTCATTTAACATTTTCATTGGTGATGATGAATCATGCAGTATGTGCACAGTGTGTCTAATAAAATGATCTGCTTGGTTCTTGATTGTATCTCTGCTAGTCTCTATTCACAAATGTATGAAGTCAGTCTGTCATCAAACCTTGCAACCTGAAAACGGTGGTATGGTGCAGATGTTGAATGAAAAACACAATAATTACACCAGTAGGAAACGTGAATGAAAGAGTTGTGATGAAGGTTTAAAATGTTTATTGAATCAAACCTGAAGCACACTTTTAGTAAATGATGGTTCTCAAAATTAGCCACCATAAGCTACTGGTCATACCAGACCAAATGAGGTTGTAGCTGTAAAATCCCTGAATGTGCTAAATTGTGAAAAGGTGAATTTTATTGCTTATGAATTAGCTTTGTACTTGTAAGAGGAAGATTATGTTTTTTCCCCATTAAAAGTAATTTAGTCTGGCTTTAAACAAACTTTGTATATCTCAAAAAAAATTATATTTAAGAGCTTTTAGAGCTAAATTATCAATTCACTTATACTTTCATCAACAGTCAATTGATGATAAAAGATTTAAAGGTCCAGTGTCTAGGATTTAGTAGCATCTAGCGGTGAAATTGCAGTTTGCTACCATTTGAATACCGCTCGCCTCACCCTCCCCTTCCAAGCGTGCAGGAGAAACTACGGTGGCCGCGAAACAAAAATCGCCCTATCTAGAGCCACTGTTTGGTTTGTCCGCTCTGGGCTACTGTAGAAACATGGCGACCTCCGTGGAAGGGGACCCGCTCCCATGTAGATAAAAACGGCTTATTCTAAGGTAACGAAAACACAATGATTCTTATTTTCAGGTGATTATACACTAATGAAAACATACTTATTATACATATACATTATATTCCATTTCTACCAATAGCTCCTCCTAAATGTTACACACTGGACCTTTAAGATAAGGTAAAACATCTTTTAACATGTCAATTTCCAGTTTCACCCCTCACCAGACTGACCACTGTGGAGTCTACAAAAACTGAAAACATGCAAAAACAAAATGTGTCATGTTACTGGGGGACTGAACGGTGAATAAGAGACACAAATGAGTCTCATGTTTACAAAAAGTGTTTGTTGTTTTCATGCAGTGTTTAATGTTATGGGCTAAAATGGCTTGCTAATGTGTGTAATTTGTAATTTGGCAATTGGCATTTCTTTCCCTTTGCTATGTGCTGTTTGTGGTGTTCGATGTGTAGCAGGCCAACACTACCACCAATACAGTTTACCTTTAGGCATGATTGCATTACAAAGTCTGTAGGCTGTAATATGATGGTGACTAATTTATCAGGAAATTCTTTTTGCATCATAGAGCCGTCAGATAAAAGACATCTCAGCAGAAAAGACTTCACAGACTTATCACACACGTCAGTAAAAGGACTTGAAAAGAGAAGATACAGTAAATGAAGGAGAGGTAAGGAAGCAATATCTGTTCATTCAAGGACCGAAACGCCTCTCTTCACAGTTTGATATAAGTATACAGGCTGGTACAAATTTTCTAGGATCCCACTTATAGCTTTGAGCGGAGGCATTCAATGCACCTAGATATGAAAAGCAATCACCTTTAACCAACTTTGTACTCACTCACTTGGCTTTCTTAGTACGAGAACAACTTGACAGGAAAGTTCCTGTGTGAGTGTGTGCTTGTGTGTGTGCACGTATAAGTGAGTGTGTGTAAAAACCCAAGATGGTGAACCACTTCTGGTAAGTAAAATAGAAGTGGGCTTTACTTGCTGGTGTCATCTCTACATTGCTGTGAAACAGTCAGTAAATAATGAGCCTGAGTGAAACGCCTCTGACTGCTGAATACAGATGAAAGTTTAAGGGGCTTGAATGACTAATTAGGAGAGTTAGCATGTATTATGACTGTAATCCCTCTCACTGTAGGCAATTTGATTATGAGATTAATATTATGTTAGTGTTGTGCTATGTGCTTGATATTATAGCACTGATATATTGTGATGCAGTTGCATAAGGGACAGGAAAAGTCACATAAATGTACACATCAAAAGGCTGAGGACTTGAACATTTTAAGCTTTTAGAGTATCAAATCTCTCAGAAAACAATGTAACCAATAAATTGGGACAGCGTTGTTATCATCAGTCTGCTACATGATCAAAATGTACATCACTCTGTGGAGTATAGTGTGATGTAATCACTGTTCTAATGAATGAATGGGTGGGAAACCGATTATGATGAACTCCTCTGTGGCTTGTGGCAACCACAGAAGTTAAATACTGAAATGGTTCAACTACATAAATCAACAAGTGCTCTATATTCTCTCCATCTGCTTACCGTTACAGCAGTTAAACAAGACTCAGACATTCATGAAGTATTTTCAGGCAGCCATATCGCAGCATCCACTTCTGTTCACATCTCTCTGCTTTATTTCCAGGAAGCAATGGAGTGTAGAAGTGCTGAGTCTCGATGATCATCAGCGACAGTGAGAGCATCAGAATGCGCCTCGGGCGCCTACACAGTTTCAGCCAAACTCGCACCACTGATCTCACCAGTACCCACGCAATTAGACACACTGTCCTTTCCCTGTATCTACTAATGTGTCTCTTTGATAAACATTTCTCATAATGCAGGCGCTCTCAGTTGCAGGCAGGGATGCAGTTAGCAGACATGCAGACAAAAGAAAAAAACAAAAGTGACAGATTTAAACACACAAGGCACACAAACTAATGTGGTAGACTGGTATACTGGTATATGATATTTACATTAATATGTATAAATACATGTAGAGAGAGCTAGAGAGAGATGTTAGAGATTCTTAGAAATCTGTTTTCCTGGGTGTGTTGTTTGGGTTCCAACCTCCTACTACAGAAACCAGATGTGCCCATTTAACCTTTTTATGTCTGTATATCAGTAACATAATTTACCATTAGCTACACTGTATCTGCACCGAAAGATAAACATAGCTACCGTCTCTCATTTAAATTACCTGCTGGGAAATTGTGTAGGCTCGAACCTCAAACCAATACCACAGCTTCTCATTTTACACGTTGAAAGTAAACAAGCCAAGTCATTTACCAGCTACTGTGATTAATGTTACAATCAACCCTCATGTGAATGAGCTCTCTTTCTCACAGGTCAATGAGTATTTTCGCTCCCTCTTTATTTTCACAGGAGCGATGAGTTTTGTAGAGAAATGTTGCAGACATGCCAAGCAGGAGGGAGAGACATTTACACAAGGTCAGACTGCACAGAGATAATTTCATGGCCATGGATGCAGCTCTGAATTGAGCGATAATGAAAAACAACCCAACACTTAAAAGAGTATTCCACCGATTTAGCATTGCACTCCTATAACACTGTCAGACTCATGGTGGATAGTTTGAAAAAAAGGGACCAAAATCAATGTAGCAGAACCAGAGATATCATCTTTTTTATTCCACGCATTCTTTTTCCTTGTCAAAACCTGGGGCCTTGTAAAAATTAGTTGAAAAGACACATGCAAACTGGAGGAGACCGTTTGCTTAACATAAAGACCGGGGACTGGAGTTTCAGAGTCTTGTCGCCACCGTGAGTGGAGACTCCAGGAAGTGACTGCGATTGTGACTGTGATCTGAACACATATTTGAAATCATTTGGTTGTATGTTTGTTTCTAAATATCTGCTGATCTATTGCGTCCATTAGCATGATTCCTGATGTGAACCTTTTCAAGCCTGCCGTTGCCACACTGTCACTGGCCCATTACTGCAACTTATTGAGGAAATGAAAATGTGGTGTACCCAAATCCTCCACACCCTGGCCTACTGCCACCTAACATTCACTTCTCCTATTTTCACACAAAGAGGAACTCTGGCCAGCGTCAGAGAGAGGAATCAAACATCCGCAACACATCCCACCGCTCCTCCCTGATCCACCAGTTTATAAAAAATCTGAAACCAGTTTTCATCTTTGTGTGGCTTATTGAGGTGTAAAAAAAAATACAGAAAGGCCCCTATGATACTATGCTGCCTAATAAGATATATATTGTTTTATATGAGTATTTTATTGTATTTATAATGATATGGGCTTATGTAATAATCAGAATCAGAAATATTTCATTGATCCCCGAAGGGAAACCCTTTGTTACAGCAGCTCACCTTTACGTCAGTGCACACAGGAGAAAGTACTAGCAAAAAATACAATACACTATAAAAACAGGTCAGAAAATAAATTAAGTACCAGGTGGGTATAAGTATAAAATAAAATAAGTGTGAAGTACCAAGTGGGTTTACCGGTTGATGATGATAATACGGTATAATAATACAATGTAATAAGTAGTAGTGCATGTACTGTCGAGTTAAGCGTAGCTTATTGAGATTATTATGAGACGGTGGATATTGCACAGCAGTAATGGAGGTAGGAAAAATATCAATATCAATAAACAGGAAAAACTAAATATTGCACAGGAAACTGGTTAAACTACATTAGACTGTCACAGCACTTTGAGCAACCTTTCAGTCACTTACAGTATATAAGCCCTCATAGTTTTACAGCAAACATATGATGTGTCTTGTTTGGGTGCGTTTGCAGAAAAGGGAGTGCTATTACACTCATTTGAAAACAGTACATGACCTGTCTGGGACCTTTTTGTGTTTTTTTTTTATTGTAGTTCATATCCAATCAGACACTTTCTCCATAAGAGCCAGAAAAAGGAAGTTACTTCTCCTTTTTTTTTTATCAGAAAGCAGTTTCCTTTAATGACTGCATTATCCTCATAAATGACATTTTGTACAGACATTCATGGCACCCAGAGGATAAATCCTAATAACTTTCATGATCCCCTGACTTTTCATCTCTACTCGCCACTAACAGGTCAAAATTAAGATTTATCCAATACTTTGGTTTATACCTGCAAAACTAATGCCATTCCCACCAGCCTCAGCTGCACTGTGTTAGTGCTAATGTTACCATGCTAAACTAAGACAGTGAACACAGTAAACATTATACCCGCTAAACATCAGCATGTTAGCTTTGTCTTTGTGGGCATGGCGCAATGCTAGCTTTAGCATTTAGCTTAAAGCAGCGCTGTGCTTAAGAACAGCCTCAAAGAGTCACTAGCATGGCTGTGAACTCTTAGTCTTGTTGCTATGTAATTAATCAGAACAAGACAAAGGACGCCACAATCTCCAGTAGCATTGACTAAAATATATCAAAACAATAGCTAGCCTCATAGTTAACACCATTATGCTCACAGTTTCATCCCCCACTCATTATTAAGTTCACATTTTTGTCTTCTTCAAACAAAAAAAGCCAAGCTCAATTAATAAACCAAATGAGCATGTAAAATCAGATTAGACCTAATTAAACCCCCCACTTCCCGCTGTTTGCCTTTTTTACAGACTGGCAGAGTGACAGGGAGTTTAAACGTCCGTGTAGATGGAAGGGAAGTAGGAAGGACAGCTCCATATGCGTTACATCAACCCGTGGGGGACAGCTGGGTCCGACTGTCTTTTCCTGCCACACTCATTTGGCCCCAGTAATCATCCTGTCTTGTGCTAAAGGTCTCTCGTCGCTACAAGGCTCTTTGGCACTATCTGGGAGCTACAGACGAACAATATGCTGATTAAACATGTCTTCATTAAAGCCATTACATGCACAAGGCGGCTCAACTTCCCGCAGGCAGCCAAATAACGATGAGGGGGGAGAAGAAGAAAAAGGCTTATGGTGCACGGATGTTGTTCAGTTCATGGAGGGGGGGGGTTCCTTGTTAGCATTAATTTAAGTGACCCACACACTCTTTAAGGACTGACTAACAGTCTTGGGAGTGAGCTGTCTATTCCTCGCGGGGACAGCCAGCTTTTTGCCCTGACGAACACCCCTACCTGACTCACCACACCTACAGGCCGCTTCCAGGTCATCGAGCTTCTAGCGTGGAAGACCTTGCCAAAGACGCAGGAGAGGCGTTACTTCTGGTTCATTTAATAAAGCTGGCCAGTGTTTTAGTGCCTGAATAAGCTGCAGAGGTTTTGGTGGGAGGCAAGAAGGAAAGGAGGGAGTTAAAGTCGTGATGAAGGCCAAATGAACATCAGAAGCTTTCAGGCGTTCTTTGGTTTTGTCCTTTTCTGACAAAAGTTTTGGATGTGAAGTGAGTGAAGTAGCTTAATTACAGAGAATGGTCAGAGAGGACGATACCAAACAGGATTTTTTTTTTCTTCTGATAAGTGAATAGTCATGCAAGCTGAATGGATTTAAAGCATCACAATTCTTTACAGACAGCCTTCATTTGTAAATCCAAATCACTATTTTTGATTGAACTTCATTTGAATTCATCCTGACTTAGGTAATTACTTCATGATTTTGCAATTCACCTCACACTGTTGATAAATCAGCTCCGTCAGCAGTCCTGGCTGGTTCCAGATCATTGAATTCTCAGTAAAAAAAAAAAAAAAAAACATTTGGAAGCATGATTCATAACTGAACAAGTACAGGTGTGTGGTTGACATTCTAGACTTTCTGATGAATGCCACACTTGTACAGTACCGTGTGACAAATTTTATTATTTCCTCTCATGTATGCTATGACATCGCGGGCTCTCCGGGGCACATCATGTACACCAGTGATGTACTAATAGCCAATGAAAAACAGAAAAAGTGTCTTTGTATGGCTCAGCCATAGGCGCTGTCTGTACCGCTGTAGCTGATTGCACCTATGTGCTCCTCTATTGCTTTCATGTTTTTTTTTCTTCTTTCTTTCATATTTCTGATGCTGCTTTTGCTCTTCATTGCCCTATCTGTCAACCTGAATCACACCAGCGCTCAAAGAAAGTGACAGAATTGCATGTATGAGGTGTTTGAACTGTGTGTCCGTGTGTGATTTTCAGTGCATAGCCCCATATAATCATGTGCATGTGAGCAAGAAATTGTTCAGAGCCTCAGAGCCAATTAAGGGTCTCAAATAGAAAAGTCACATGTAAATATTCCATAGTAGAGTTTCTAGTGCATGCAAGCAACGACAATCCACAGAAGACTTTTGTATCGTCCTCACTCAGTCAGGCTTAAGGCAAGAGATTCTCAGCCACTTAATGGGACCAAAAAAGAAAAGAAACAGGAGACCGAAATTATGTAAATCAAATGAACTATTCCTAAGAATCGTCATCCTAAAAGCCATGTATTTATCATCTAATCTGAAGCAAACATTTATCAGTATCAAACCACACGCGATAAGAAGTCAGTTTTGTGATATCTCAGAGCAGTGACTATAGTGACCTTTAATAAGTAGATGAGGCCACTCTGAAACTGGAACTGACCACTGAGTGATACTTCACTCTGTTTCCCTGAAACTACTTGTGTTTCTCTGTTTCCCCTGACATTTCTTCTCACTGACAGGAGCTCTGACCCTGCACATCAGACCACTGTTTCAGTGGGAGGAGCTCGGCCCAAACTGACCACTGCAGCACAGCTGCCAAACTGCAAGCTTTGACTCCCACTTTCCTCCCACTGAGGAAGTGCACAGGATATGGCTGATGTTGCTTCAGATATTCTGAAGAACTTGCTCAATGTTACAGAGAAATGCAGCAGGTCTGGTGAGCCCTAATGTATCTATCATTTCATGTGAGGTGTGTATTGGTGCAAAGGTGATGGCAAAGGTTCAAAGGTCAACCTGGGATAATTATATGAGGGAATTTGGGGGTATTTTGGAGGTCTAAAAGAAGATGCATTATTGGAAATGTAGGATCCAGTGATGATGGAGTTTGATCCATACTAGGGACTAAAAGTCTGGATATCTCGACTTCTGCTGCCTCAGTTTTGACCATCCTTTTTTAATCTGGCTCTTGTGAGTCCCCTACGTTTATAGGATTGCAATACTAAATCGCTGGAGTAGACTACCCCTTTAAAACCCAAACTACAGACACTAACAGGGTCAACTTTTTAGAGACGAAACTGTAAAATGTCAGTCAAATTACACACTCAACGATCACACTGTGAGTCCAGAAATCCAGTAATAACCTAATTATCTGCCACATTTCCTCACTGAGATCTCTCATGTATGCACACTACTGCAGACTGGCAGAAGACTCTGTCAATCTCTTTAATGTGACAGCTGACATGGCAGTGAGAACATAATGATGACTTTCAATTATTCCTTTAATTTAATTTATAAAGCGATTTTCTTTAGATACATTAAGAACAACCGTATCCTCCAGTCAAATTACTACATTTAAAAAATAGCGCTAGACAACAAAAAAAAAACAAAGAAAGAAAGAAAAGAAACAAAGGTGCTGCCATACTGAGAAAAAAACACAAACACACTGGATAGGGATAAGCAGAAGGTTGGAAAATCGGACTAGAAGATACGAACGTGCGTGGGCGCGTGGCCCTCTGGGAAGTGATTCAGAAGTCATTACCATATAGAGACGAAAAAAGACGTCTTTCTGTCAAACAGGTGTTCACTTCGTGGGACATGACTTTACTCTCACATGCCTTAAAGGCTCCGTCATTTGTTTACGCTCCCATAATTTCTATAGGAAAGTATTAAGAATACCAATCCAGCCGTAACCACAAAATACCCACTGTCTGGAGTCAGGGCCAAATACATTCAGTTTTAATGATACAACTACTTAGGTTAATCCCTACAATATTAATGAAGTACTACAGCAGTTTTTGGTGAGCAACACTGAACTCGTTTGTTGAGTATTAAGCCAGTCTGATTATTCTCTTTAACTCGGCTATTGTTTTTTTAATACATAGTCCTGTCTGATACCCTGAGCGTATGTCTTCCTTTGCCAGACACTCTTTATGCTTCATGCATTTCGAAGACATCACGCCCAAGAGTTTACGCCACCTCCATCCTCTCCCTGCCTGCGGGGCGAAGGAGGGCAGCAGTGCGCCTCCTCCGCCTCCCACATCCCGGAGAGCTGGAAGCGCGCCAGGATGGGATTGGCTTCCCGCTCCTGTCAGGGAGGAACTGGTGCGCCAGGATACCCAAATATGGACTGGCCGATATCAGTTTGGATCGCATGACTCAGCACCAGACTATATATCCTTACCGGTGGGACTGTTGTTGAGGATGAAAGGCAAAGTGGTGGTTGTTGTAGTGTTGTAAAT
The DNA here is from genome assembly GCF_020085105.1 of Siniperca chuatsi. Lineage (NCBI taxonomy): Eukaryota > Metazoa > Chordata > Actinopteri > Centrarchiformes > Sinipercidae > Siniperca > Siniperca chuatsi. The sequence goes on along the minus strand of NC_058044.1, from coordinate 25,780,463 downwards.
GTCCCAGAAAGGGCTTTGAGCTGAGAGACACAATGACACTGACTTGTAAATGACAAGGAGTGTGGACGTGCACTTAAGGTAGACTTATTTTATGTGTTTACCTGGGTTAAGCTTCCAAAAGGCCGAATAGGCCTCGTCTTGTTTACAGTCCTTGTTCCTGGCAACAACGTCATCGAGTCGATCTGACATCCCGGAGGCGGGGACCACGGAGGAAACAACCAATCAGCACGCTGGTTGGAGCGCTTGTAGAATCGGATCATATAAATATAGCTGAGCGCGACGACCGCATGTCACTAAAGAGGAAACAGAAGTGGATCTCAGATTCATAGCAGAAAAGACTGTCCTACTCACGAGTGGATTGAAAACATCTGAATTAGTCACTGGACTTCGCTTTGAATCCAACTAAAGGTACAAATCGACGACTTGGTACAGTACACTATTTTGGAAGTTTTGCTCTGTTTTTGATAGATTTGATCTTCAGTATAATAATACAGCGGGACATTGTGCCGGAGATTGAATCAATTGGGACACTGAAGCCTCGGTGTCCAAGCAGCATCTTTGCAGCGCACTCTTGTATTTGACTGTCTGATTTGAAATATGTCCACAATAATGGAACAGCCTTTTTATGACGACTCGTTTCTCTCTGCTTATGGCCATCCAGGCGCAGCCCTGCCAGACTACAAGCTGCTAAAGCAGAATATGAACTTGAACTTCCCCGAGTCTTATCGGAACTCAAACTTCAAGTCACAGCACCTGCGCGCCGACAGTGATTTCTATTCACCGGGGACGGCGGACGTGGGCTCCCTGAAGCTCGCCTCTCCTGAACTGGAGCGACTGATCATCCAGAACAGTAACGGGGTCATCACTACAACGCCGACACCTACCCATTTCCTCTACAACCGCGGGATCACAGAGGAGCAGGAGGGCTTTGCTGACGGTTTTGTTAAAGCGCTGGACGACCTACACAAGATGAACCAGATGGCTCCTCCAAACGTGTCCATCGGTACCGGTGGGGTTGCCTGCTCGGCTCCAGCCTCGGTGTTCGGCTCAACCATGCAGCCAGAACTCGAGTACACCACCCTGGGCGGATGTACCACGAACCCCAGCCTTTCCTCTGCAGCCAGCTATCCTTCCACCACTATCAGCTACATGCCGCACCACCAGTACCACCAGCATCCCCAGGCCGTTGCGCACGGATCTCACCATTTCCAGCACCCCCTGGCCGGTGCCGGCATCCACTCGCACCGATACGGCGGGCTGAAAGAGGAGCCTCAGACAGTCCCCGACATGCAGAGCAGCGACAGTGGGTCTCCGCCGATGTCCCCCATCGATATGGAGAACCAGGAGCGGATCAAAGCGGAGCGCAAGCGGCTGAGGAACCGGCTCGCAGCCTCAAAGTGTCGGAGGCGCAAGCTGGAGCGCATCTCTCGTCTGGAGGACAAGGTCAAAGTGTTGAAAACAGACAACGCCGGACTGTCGACCACGGCTTCTCTACTGCGAGAGCAGGTGGCCCAACTCAAACAGAAAGTCATGACACACGTGAGCAGTGGCTGTCAACTCATGTTAGCGCCCAAAGTAAAGTCTTATTGAAGAAACAATGCACTTTTAAAAACACTGGACAAGAACTGCACTGACAACACAATGAACAATGTCTTTATAGGCTACATTGTCTGTATGAGAGAACTGGATCATTGATTTATTTTTATTTTTTTTTTGGCTGAAAGAAAAGTAGCCTACACAGAAATAATACAAGACTAAAACACTTCGGGCATTTTTGAACAAGTAGGCTAGTTGAAAGTGTCGTCTTGGCGTTGCCTGTTTACATTTTACTTTAATTGCTATTTGTGATTCATTCTTATGTAAATTATGTGTTTGTCAGGCTGAGCCTGATGAGCTTGTTTTTTTTTTGTTGTTTTTTTTACACTTGTACAGTATATATTTAAGTAAATGAAATTATGAAACCGAGAAATGTGGTGTTGTTTCTTACTGAGGTTGTGTAGCTATTTTAAAAAAATGTCACCTCTTAAGAATTATCACAGGAATTCTCATTAATTCTCGTCAACATAACCACACTGTTGTCAACGATCTCTGATCAGCAGTTTGAGTTTAGAGCAGCAGCAGTTGCTTGACGTTAGAGACGTCCCAGCGTAGGATTGTTTCCGTATTGACGTACATACGTCAGTCCATATATGGTGAATTCTGCTGGCAAACGTCACATCACGAAAAGGTTTCCGGGAACTCCCTCCTACATTGCCCGTCAGAAATGCTGCGCTCTCCCCTTCACACCACAATGTGTGTGTGTCAATGAAGAGGTTTGTCAATGAGTGGTTTATTCGAGGTAAGGGAGTTTCCCCATTCGGCTTTCAGTTTCCCAAAACAAGTCGTGAGAACACTAGTTCAGGAAAATGGTTGAAAAGTTCCAGACAAACATGCAGAATAGTCTGTAATGGGTAAAAGAGCCAGTTTGAAATGACAAGAATTAATGCTTTAAAAAAAAAGCTGGCAGAAAAATATTGGGGTAGAGGTAACAAACTAAAGAATTTGAGACAAAATCTTGATTTTATCTGAAGCGTGATTACATATATCCCAGTTTTTACTTCAGTACATAAGACATGGACTGGTTACTCAAGTGTCATCAAAATAGTGAGATCCATATGGATAACTCTTCTCCTTAAACAGTGACACATCTGTGGTCACATATAGATTGACGTATCTGGGACAGTCATGCAGGTCTGTTAAATCATATGCAACAATCCAATATTTCCCAATGAACTGCAGTGCCGGGTTGTTGAGCTGAGTCAAACACAGCAATAACTCCAACATTAACAAAGACGTCACAGCTTTGTGACGTACTCAGATCCTCTGCCAGGCCCAGGGCCGAGGACTGATACAACAAGTTAATTCCAAAAATGTCTGTTGGCACAATACTTTCAAGTTGTAAAGGCACTAAACTAGTAGGCACCAAGAACAGATTTAGGAAGATTTATGGCTCCACCTAGAGGTCACAGTGGAATCAGTTCACAATGTACAGCAGTCCTGTTTCATTTGTCAGACAAAACAGTTATGTCACAATTTTTCCCACTCTTTTAATAAAGATGGTAACAAATTATTAATGACAGCAAGGAAAAATATCTACTTTTTTTCTGAAAAAAGGAACAAAACTATACTTTCAGTGCTTGAGACTATGAGGTTGCCCCACCAATTGTACACTGGACATACAAAGATAAGATTTGCAACAAAGGATTTATCTTAAATTCTGAAATTTTGTGGGGGTTTAAACATTGGACACCATGAGATACTGCTTCACAGGGACACCTCTTATCTGAAGGCAAGTGCTCAAGTTACAAAGTCAGCTAGAAGACCTTCACATTTACTGCTTGGAGAAGAAGTCTTTGCTCTTCTCAACGTCTGGGATGATGGTGTCGCTCCCAGGTTTCCAGCCAGCAGGGCACACTGTGTGGAGAGGGAGAAGGGACAAAGTTTACCACAAGGCCTAAGCGACACGCATTGAACGTTGTATACCCTGGGGACAAAGTGCATGTGTAAATACCTGGGAGGGTAAACTAATAATGCAAGGCTATGTCCACAAAGTAACTAAGTTCACGTCAGCTTACAGCTAAAGGGAAACTCATTTCTGCATTTAAAATTTGCTCACCTTCTCCATGTTTGTCAGTGTGCATGAAGGCCTGGACCAGACGCAGAGTCTCATCCACAGAGCGCCCCACAGGCAAGTCATTGATGGTGATCTGCCTCAAGATGCCCTTGTCATCAATCACAAATAGACCCCTGAGAGGCACAAATTAAGATTACAGTATTGCATAAAATTGTTACATCTACATCCTTTAGTCTCTCTACACTCGGTTAGTGTGTCAGTGCTTACTTCGTCATTATAGTAGTAATTAAAGAGCAGAGTGAGTATTCTGCCAAGCTCCCACCAGACAGTAACTACTGGCCTTTCAGATAGAACCTTTTATATAAATGACATAAGCAGTCTGGCTGACCTGTACGCGATGCCGTCGTCCTCCTTCAGCACACCGTAGTCTCTAGAGATTGTCTTGGTGAGATCTGCCACAAGGGGGATTTTCATACTACCCAGACCTCCCTGCTTCCTTGGTGTGTTGATCCTGTAGGATAAAAGTTACAATATAACTAGCAAATCAAAACCAAATTACTGTGTAAGTGCACATAGGACATATTTTGATATACTGTACTTAAATATTTTACAAAAATTAAAATCCTCATCATGATTCAGTGCATGTAGTCGTACTTATTGTAACATCACTTTAGTTTTAAAGACAGAGGACAAAGTAGCCTTCAAAAGTACCTAAACAGAAGAAAACAATTTGTCTATATGGTAGGGGTGGACCAAACAATTGAACTCATGCTGCAAACGCCTTTTGGAAAGCTAAGAGCTAACTTTAAAAAAAAACTAAAATAAAAATACAATTAATGCAACACGAGTGAAGATGCTTCTTAAAACCTACAATGACATCAGAACGTGCTCCAACAGAGCCAAGACTCACAAAATTTGTCAAATATAAATATTTAAACCCTAAAGCAATGCACTACACCCAGAATTGCTGCTGGGTAATTCATTATCCCACTCAAATTTCATATTAAGAGGAGACCGTTACCTCTTATCAGTATATCAGGACTCAAACCTTATCAAGACTATGCAGAAGAAGCACAGTGACAGGAGATAAACTGATAAACTGGGGTGGGTGTTGTTTCAGATCTTCCAAAAACCCTCACTATTAACGAGTACTTAGAAATCGCAAACTAGGGACATTTCGATCTCAGTCATTTAATGACCTGACGATCTCTATGGAGTCCCGATCTGATAATTAGGCATCTGACAGCTAAGTAGCTCAAAGCTCCTAAGAAAGTCCAATAGCTTTTTCATAGTGAAATTGTTTTGTATGATATTTGTTGAGACACCCATGTTGCTGTAGATCTGTTGTGACAAGAAAAAAAAAATACAAAAGTTGAAATTAATCCCCCCCCCCCAAAAAAAAACAACAGTACAACAGGCAGTTTTATGGAGGGTTTTAAGGGCCGAAACTAAATATATAAATAATTGTGTCATTTAATGCTTATTTGTCACCATTAATAATTAAAATACATTTTCTTAGTTGTAAGTAAAAAAAAAAAATTCTGTGTGTGTGTGTGTGTGTTAGCTGCCTAGTGAGTAATTGATACAATTGCAGTAGTCTCTCTTCCTGCTACCAGCAGACCTCCGCTCTGCCAGCTTCTCCTCAGCGCGTGCAAATATATCATTTAATTTGTAATTTATTGATGGTGACAATTAAGCTTTTTTTTAAAAAAAAAATAAAAATTATTATTATTTTTTATTTATTTATATATATATTATTATACATTGTAGGTTTTTTTTATATATATATATATATATATATATATTTATTCATTGAAGCATTTCTTCATTTAATTATACAATTATTTATGTATTAATATATTTAGTTTCAACCCTCAATACAGTTCACTGCAAAATAATGACAAAGAAAACTTTTGTTAAAGCTGCTCTTCTTACGTCACATGTTGGCTGAGAGGATGTTAATTCAAAACTGTTGGCTCAGGACCATTTAAGTAATCAAGTTCCCACTGCATACAACCACACAAATTAGAGTAAAACTCAAGCCACGATTTCCTGTCAAGTCAGCAGACATTCTCACCATGCCAAGTGACTGAAATGAGAGTCTACGGAGCAGCCGATAACCTCACAGCCGATACTGCGGAACTCCTCTGCCCTGTCGCTGAAAGCCACGATCTCAGTGGGACACACAAATGTGAAGTCCAGGGGGTAGAAGAAGAAGACCACATACTTCCCTGAAGAGTACAGAAGGAAGAAAATGAGACAAGCATTGATTCTAGTCAACACACATTAGATATGACCCCCAAAAGTTGTTGTTACTCAAGAAGAGTGGGTCTACATATACTGTACATACAAAGTTAGACTGACGATATTAAAAAAAACTGCAAACACCTCTATTACTATTGGTGTATGAAGCCTATGAGAAATAACACTCTTACCTCTGTAGTCTGACAGCTTGATGTCCTTGAACTGTCCATCCACTACAGCTGTGGCTGTGAAGTCTGGGGCAGGCTGGCCAATCTTTGCATTTCCAGAGGACATGATGTTGGTGGCAAATGACTGACAGAGAGATAGCACATATTAGCAGAACATTCCTGATACTCATACACCGTCATAGATAAGTTCAGCCGGGTGGAGCTCTGATAGCAACAAAACCCTCAGGCAACATGAGCCAGAGAACAAAAAAACATTTAGACTGAAAACACCAAATGCATAAGGCTTAACCGGACACCCAGGTTTTGCAGCACTTTGATAACTGCTGCACTGCTGAAAAGCTTGTTCAGTTAGGCAAACCGAAGTAAAGTCACATGCAAGTCATGTTCAGCCAGCAGGAAACAATAGCCCATTAGGAAGCTTACATAACCATGATAAGCACAATCCAATAAGAGGATATTTTTGGGATATATATACACACACGTTTTTATAACAGGGATGCACATATGATTTGTAGTTTATTTGCTTTTAAAAAAAAAAAAAAAATCAAGGTTGCAGTTTTAACCATTGCAGTTATACAGAATGCGTAATGTATTTAATTTTACACACTAAACACTGCTGATCCAACCAGGCCTTCACAGCAGCCATGAGGTGTTTATTCTTTTTAAATAGCTACAATTTGGTGGTACAATGAGCAAGGTGTGTGCATAAGAAGAAAAATCCTTATTTGTCTGCCCTTATACTAATTTAAAAAACAAAAACAAAAGCTAACAATCCTCTGTCGTCTTGAATGATTTACAGAGGAATACGGGAGTAGCAGACATTGCTTGCTCAAAGTTCAGCGGTGTAGCTCAAAGCTTTATATTTAAAGTCGTTTGTCAAATGAGGTGGTAGCAGCAGAGGTTGAATAAAGCCCCTTGGCACTGACCAGTCTCTCCTGCAAGCTGCAGCGCAGAGACAAAGAAAGAACCAGAAAGAGGCCCAAACACTTAAAGAGGGGAGCAACTGACCCGCACTGCCTGGCTAACGTTAGCTTAATGTAGTAAACCGGTTTCTTTGTTGTCTCTCTCTCTCTCCCAGGCTAAACAGTCACTACTCCTGGCCGAGCCGTGCAGACATAATGTGAACTTCTGACAGAAAAGAACCGGACAGACATATCATTTTTACTCACCTGTCTTTATGTAAAGCCGAGAAGAAGTTGGTAGCAGGAGGAGAGAGTATTCAAAGGAGGGACGGCTGCGTGCAAGAAGTAGGCAGGGCCAGCTGTGGCCCCCGGAAGTGAAAATAACGTCTTTCAAAGTAAAAATTGACATTAGCTTGTGTATCTGTGTCACTTTGACTTCAGTCTTTAATATTTAAACAGTATAATGTCGTAACGTGGGCCACTGAACTCCATACACCTGACAGTGGTGGAGAGTAACTCAAATACTATTAAGTACAGTTTTGAAGTACGGGCACTTTACATTCGTACTTCCATGTTATTCTACTTTATACTTTAACTCCACAACATTTCAGAAGGAAATATTCTACTTTTTTACCACATTTATCTGACTGCTGTAGTAACAAGTTACTTTTGATACATGATACATTGTTAAGGATTTATACCCTACAAGACAGTAGTAGTAGTGAGTTAGTTCAAATAAGCTCCATGTCAACCACTTACTACTGTAACTGCTTACATGTTAATGCATCATTGCAATAGTAATCTGATAATATAATATACAGTATATGGTAATATAACAGTGTCAGGGGCCATTCTGCTGCCTAATGAGTACTTTTACTTTTAACACTTTAAATACATTTTGTTGCTAATTCTTCTGTACTTTTACCTTTACTTGTAACAGAGTATTTCTACTGTGTGGTACTGTATTCTTACTTTAAATCGTAAAAATCTGAATACTTCTTCCAACACTGACACACACATATTTGCAGCAGGGCCAGTTGGTCAGTTTTTTTTCTACACAACAATCAGTGTAGCCGGCATCAGCAATCAGTGTAGCCGGCATCAGTCCACAGTTCATCTCACATTTGTGGTTGTAAACTTTTCTCACTAACAACAAACTTCCTTTTTTGAGTTCCTTTGGTCAAATTAGTTCTAGCTTCTAACTTGAACTGTTACGCTACTACCTCTGCTCATTGTTACTCCTTACTGAGGATGGCATTAACACATACACAGTGTCAGGTGCAGGTGGAAAGTTGAAGTGCATAAGACAGATTCATGAAGGGTTCTCAGGACTGTCCTCTTAGTGGCATTGCAGTTCTGTTACCCAAGAGGCCTTGGTTAATACTCCTTGAGATGCACCGATTCACATGTCTTCTGACCTCAGTGACATTTTTGTTTAGCTAAAATTTGGTACTTTTCTTCTTGGCCTGTTAAAACCAAGGACTAACAGCACATGTTTCAAGCTGGCAACGCAGCACTTTTTACACACATTTCTGTTGGATTTTAACACGTCAGTGATTTTCAAACACTTTGGAAGGAAGGTCGAGTTCATGCTCTAAGCTATTCTCAACCCCAAGTAGAATTCAAGTGTACAAAAACACTGGGGAAGGCTGTTCTCAAACTATCAAACTGTGAAAAGGGATTAATTGACAGGAAACATTGTGCAAAGCCTTGTGTCAGCAATGTATGATTTATCAAGGTGTATCAGGATATTTTCAAACTTTGTGGACTAAAGCTATTACACCAAACTAGCGCTGTCCAGAGTGCTGATACTGGAGCTGTGCCACCTAATTACAACAACAGTTTGCATTTACTCAAAGTCTATTATTTGCTACACTTATTTACATTCAATGTGTTTGTTGGAGTCGTCTTTGCCAAGCAGCTACCACTTCTGTCCTGTAGGCCCAAGGCTGGATCACCAACTGGGCAAAGTGGGCAACACTTGCAGTTCTCATAAGATTAAGAGCAATCATTTTATACTGAGCACCACAACATTTCATTTGTCCTGCAAAAGGCCACTGATCACTCAAAAACACTTAACTCATCTGTCACAAGGAATTAAATTCATTAACTACTGCATCACTGTCACCAAAATAACATGTCCCTTTATTATGGTTTTGATCAAGACAGTCAAATGAGTAAGGAACTGTCTCAGTATGACAGTATACATTGAAATTTTGTCAATGTACGGCATTTCTCATTTGGACTTACACACAGCAACCCAATAATAAAGTCAAATATCCTCTACAGTTGACTGAATAAACTCGTGTCATACAAACACCAGTTTCAACAGTTTCTGTTCGCAGGTTTCTCACTGTCACTGTGCACCTTTCTGTATATTCTCTAGTCACAGTAAGAACCTTATATGTGACAGTGATGTAAAACAGAAAGTACAGTAAAAACAAATGTCTCAATAAATCAAATTCATGTAAATTAAGAACTATTTAGAAATTTAAAACCGCATTGTTGGCCACTCAAACACTCCTGTTTATCTGGTCACAGCATTTCATCTGATATTTGTCCTTCTAATACACAAAAGCATCTTTTGGCACGGTGCAACCGTCCCCTGCATGTCTCTGCTGTGACGTCCTCACAGGCAGCATGTTGTCTCAGTCCTCCCTCTGTCTCTTCCTCCAGATCCACCTCTCCCTCTGCCCGAGCACATCGCATTACTGTCAAAGCTTCCTGTTGTCCCTCTCTGACGTCTTCCTGGTCCATGTTCAGTAACTGTGGCACCCACAGTGCGTAAAACTCAGTTTCACCCCATCAGTGTTTTGAGAATCAAGATTTTCATTCAACGATTGTGCCAAAGCAACCGAGAAAAACTGTTTTGTATATTGTATATATTGATGTTCAGGGTCTTTCTGATTACATGTCAGAAAATATTCAGTGTAAATTAAACACATATACATTTGACAAAACTCTCTCGCCTCAAGATCCATTCAGCTGTTCTGAAGCTTTTGACCATATCGCACAGTGCTCATCAGCAGATTGAGTTTGCCCAGTTGCCATGGTGCGTGCCATGCTGCGTTGTATAAAAAACTACATGTTCCAATATATTTATATATTTTATTCACAGTCATTTCTGTTTTACTTTGTCTTAACTCCACACATCTTGATCACATTTCTTAATTCAGTCAATAGGTTTATTGACAAATGACAATGAAAAGTGAAAAATAATACAATGAATGAAAAATAATCAATGACAGATAATAAATGATGACTGATCATGTAGACCAGACCTGTTTGGCTGATTCATGACATTTAGCCGTCACTGTAGAACCAGGAGGAGAAAAGCTTTTCTGATCCTCATAAAGAACCTCTTGACGCAGCCTGCCCTCTTGCTGCAGGTCTCCACTACGACCTCTGAAAAAAACCCAAAGAAGCAGATGTTAGTTTGATCCAAACCGTAAACACAAGGAGACTGTGAGGGCTTCAGATACGTGACTAACCAGGCTGGATGTGTGCTGCTTTATCCTCCTCATCCTCCAGCTTTGCAGACACACTTTCTGGATGAGTAAAAACTGTTTCCTCATGAGGAGTCGTGGCCTCGGATGCAACATTGCAAAGTTCAAAACCGTGGACACTCTTCTCCTGCGAGGAAGGCTGCTGAGTGACGGTTGGCTCAGCCTCATTCCTGTCAACCGTCAAGTTTTTAATGTTCATGTTTAGTCTGCTGTCAGTGTGCTGCTCCACAGAGAAGAATGGATGCTCCAGCACTTTGAGGGGTATTATTCGCCCGTTGTTGTCCACCAGCAGCATCTTCTTTAAAAGGTCCACAAAGTTTCGCAGCTCGTTCTTCTCGGCCCTGTTTCTAAAACGCGTAATCTGGAAAAACATGTCTAATAACCTTACTGGATCATGGTAATGCAGTCAATGAACAAGTCTCCAAAGATGTTCATTTTAATCAAAGATATCCTTGTAATAACTTTATATGAATGAATGACTGATCAAAAGAGACCACCTACATCCTCCAAGACTTCCAGAGACCTGAGGTGAAAAAATCTGGTGTCTCTGAAATGATGCCCAGTCTGTCCTGCAAACTCCTCAGGAGACTGCAAAAAGGCACACAGATAGATAGATAGATAGATAGATAGATAGATAGATAGATAGATAGATAGATAGATAGATAGATAGATAGATAGATAGATAGATAGATAGATAGATAGATAGATAGATAGATAGATAGATAGATAGATAGATAGATAGATAGATAGATAGATAGATAGATAGATAGATAGATAGATAGATAGATAGATAGATAGATAGATAGATACCTTAAGTCTCCAGGTCTGCTGGTTATAGCTGCCCTGAATACGAAAGAACCGGGAGCTTTTTTGTCCACAGTTCAGCAGATAATCTGGTGGCTGACCCAGGGTGTCCACAATGAATTTCATCTGGAGACACACACACACACGTCAAGTTTGTTTTACATGAAATTGTCGTTTCATTCAGGAGAAGATGTTTCACTTGTAAAAACACAACAGTGAGTATCAAATCCAGGATTTAGAGACTTTTTGCTGTCTGTGAGGAAGATACTTACCATGTCATATTCGTGGTACCCGGGGAAAAGCGTGAAACCCAGAGCAAGTTCTGCAGCAACCAGACCAAGAGACCACATGTCTATTGGCTCCATGAAGACCAGACCCAGCATGACCTCTGGTGCCCTGGGCAACGAGGAAAAAAACAATATTAAACTTCATGTATGACAAATAAAATCTCCCCTCACTGATCACTGATGTTGGCTCTGGCTCTTTTCACAGCATTTCTGCTACGTGTTTTCTTCCCTCCAGTTTCTGTACTTACCTGTACCACAGACTCTGCACACATGACCCTGGAACAGCATCGGACACGTGACGAGCCAGGCCAAAGTCAATGAGCTTGACCTGCAGCGGCTGCTGCCTGCGGTCCACGACCATTATGTTTTCAGGCTTTAAATCTGCATGCATGATCCCCAGGGCCTCGAGGTGGAGCAGTGCTGTGGTCAGCTGAAGAAACACGAGTACTTCACGTGATTTCCCTTTACATGTTGTATGCAGTAAAATGATATTTCTACACTGGATACTTCTGAGAGTAACAAAGAAGAACACACCTGATGTATAACTGGGCGGATCTCTGCTATGGACAAAGACTGGTAACTTCTCTGCCGCGTGTAGTCATGCAGACTCAGGTCCAGGAGCTCGAACTCCAGACAAATGAACCTTTCATGGAAGAACGAGCCATTCCATCTCACAAGATTACATTTGTCTGGATCCAGAGTCTGCAGCTGTTTGAGAATTTTAATCTATATGAAAGGTTAGATTTCTACTGTCACCTTTAAGAGAAACATGGTAATCACTTAGAAAGATTTTTGTTATGTGATAGATGCTTCAGGTTTGATAAATAAACTGTTTGTTTCTACCTCTTCCAGTGCCCGTTCAGTGAAAAAAGGGTTGTCTTTGGTTATTTTGATGGCCACCTTTGTGTCGGTTACAATGTCCGCACACTTGGCCACCTTTCCAAAGCTCCCCTCCCCAAGAAAGTCCTGCACCTCGTAGCAGGAGGCCAGCAGCATTCCTTCATGTATCGGGAAGTTGTCTGTGGAGGACGAGGAGAGCTCGTCAGGTTGTCAAAGCACTACATGCTCAATTTTACTGGTGCATTCATGCCTGAACGTGGTTCAGCAGACCTTTTGTAGACTAGTTAATCTCATCCAACAAGGAACATCATATCAAAAGAGATCAGTCCCATCTACACTTCATATAAATAGTTACTGATATTTTTAAGAACACCATCATCATGGAGCTCATGAGAGATATATTTTATTCCAATATTTAATATCAAAAATGTTTCTAACTCTGATATATTTAGTTTGTAGTGAAATTACTGGCTGATATTAATAAAAAATACACAATTGTTGAAAACTTTATATAATACAATTGTTTCTTTTAGAATGAAACATGCTGATTATCCATTAAAGGCCCGAGGTCCAAGGTCCTTATTCACATAACTTCCTAAATTTAAGGTATGTTTGCAATAATAATTGAAGAGTTTTCTGTGTTTCTCGGCTGTTTAAAATATCTAACTTTCTTTTTTACTATTCTCAGCTTACCTGACATGTCACTCAATGCCATGGACTTTTCTGAAACAAAGTCAATGTGAGTGTTGAAATACAAAGGAAAAGGACAGAAAGGTGTCTCTGTGTAGTTTCAGTCGATGTGAGTTGAAGCTGTTGTGGACTCTGTCTGTCTCTCTATGATACTACGACATCAGTGTGTTCTACCGTTAGGTCACAATCTGTGTTTGGAATGGAGCTCCTCAGTCACTCATTTACATGTAAAATGTCTACAACAATTATCAGTAAAAATAATGTAATGTTATTATATAGTGAAGCAGTCCCAGGGACCATTTTTCTGCATCGAGTACTTTTATTTTTAGTACTTTATGTACATTTTGCTAATAATATGTACTTTTACTTAAGTAACTTTTTCCAAACACCTCTTTTACTTGTAATGGAGTATTTTTTACAGTGTTCCATTACTATTTTCACTCAAGAAAAGGACATTTTCACATTATACTCTTTGTTCTGTCTGCTGCTGCAGGGATGTTGATATGATAGCTGGTGTTCAGTTTGATGTCATAGCTTGATATCTGAGCATTTGCTCTACAGAGTCATTGCAGATGAGGCTGTTATGTTCAACCTGATTAGTCCAGGGATATTAACTATTAACTACAGCTGTAGATGAATCCAGAGGAGTAAAAAGCATAAAGTGGTAAATGGACTGTACTTAAATAGCGCCTTTCTAGTCTTTCTGACCACTCAAAGCGCTTCAACTACATATCTCATTCACCCCATTCACACACATTCACACAGCGATGGCACAGCCCTCGGGAGCAGTTTGGGGTTCAGTGTCTTGCCCAAGGACACTTCGACATGTAGGCTGGGGGAAACCCACATGTCGTGACATTTATTACGGTATAGTTAAATGTGCATATTGGAAACAAGTTGACACCTATAGGCTACTCCTAAGTTGAATTAAAATATCTGGTCAGTTTATACCTGTAGAGACAGAAAAGCAACTGGCAAAAATAAAACATAATGACTTGTAACACTTGAATAATTATTAGTAGTCATTAACTACTCATTACTCAAGTGTGTGTTTAGTAACAGTAACATTAAATGAGTGCATTTTCTGTAGCACAATAGTTACCAGTCACTGAAAAATAAAGTAGTAATACCTAATATTAAGTGGAATAATGAAATCCCCTGACTTTATTTGTAGATTGTCACTAGGGTCTGGAGTACATTTGGCTTGTTGTTATAGCTTCAGGGGTTTTATTTTGAAAAGACACAGCACCGGGAAGGTGTGGACCATTACTTCCGCTAAGCTTGTCAGTGCGAGCAAAACTGATGTCCTGGACCCGTCTACTCAGGCTTTTAGGTAAATTAACCTTTATCTATGATTTATAAGTATAGTGTGGTTTCCAATACAGGGCGTAAAATGTGTAGCTAGTCTCAATTTCACTAAAATGACATTTAATTTGAGCTACCATGCAGCTAACGTTAGCATGCTTCCGTAAGTTAGCAAAACAAAGAGAGACAATTGTATAATTAGTCTATTGAGTCTAAGAGATACTTTGATAAAATGCGAACAATACTATTAGACATAGGGAGGATTCTCCAACAGTGAAATACAAGTTGCAATCCACAGCTGTAAACATATTTCTTAACAGGCTACTTTTTGTCGCGAGGTTAACGTTACAATGGTGTTATTTTTAGGTTGGCTGTCTGTCAGAGCATTTTATAACTGCCCGAGTCTGGGTATTGCAGGGAAGCTTATTTTGCATTTTGGAAGCTATTACAACTAAAAATCCATGATTCTCAAATTTTTCAACATTACTAAATAATATTGATATATCCTCTTCCACTCGGGTACACAGGAACCGCAGGAAGTCAACTTTCTCATCCCTAAAAATAAACCCACAAGATTATCAGCAGCCATGGATTCACAAGGTAAGACTCTTATAAATAAGTTACCAATAATTACATTATTTCTTATGTTACATTGTCACAAGAGCCTAAGTGTGCTAGTGCTGACTATCCTTGTTGATTTTATTTCATTGGTCATCACCATGATTAGACCTGGATGGCATCATAGTAGATTTGATTCTTGAACAACATAATTACTTTTAATACAACAGAACCCAGGACTTGACTTATTTCTTATTTCATTTAATTTATTATTTAATTATATTCATTTTCACCACATACAGTTAGTTGTGCATATCACTTTTCCATGCTTGATTTCTAGGGATGCACCAATCCGATCCACCAGATCGATATGAGATACTGACCTTAATAATCGGATCCGGTATTGGCCAGACGTGGACGATCCACATTAAACACAATTTTTTTGATAATGTCATTATATATAAGTGTTTCCGCTTTCAGGGACATTCTTTCATTTCAGTCATGGCGGGCCACCTCCTCAGTTTTTAGTGGCACAGCAAACTCTGGCCTCATGTTACAGAATCAGAGTCAGAATCAGAAATACTTTATTGATCCCCGAAGGGAAACTCTTTGTTACAGCAGCTCGCCTTTACGTCAGTGCACACAGGAGAAAGTACTAGCAAAAAATAGAATACAATACACTATAAAAACAGGTCAGAAAATAAATTAAGTACCAGGTGGGTATAAGTATAAAATATAATAAGTGTGAAGTACCAAGTGGGTTTACTGGTTGATGATGATAATACGGTATAATAATACAATGTAATAATATAAGTAAGTAAGTAATAAGTAGTGGTGCATGTACTGTCGAGTTAAATGTAGCTTATTGAGATTATTAAGATATTGCACAGCAGTAATGGAGGTATATACCTTACAGATAATGGATCCCAATGAATCCCATGCAGTGTGATACAGATGTGCTGCAGATTTAAAATTTGGGAAAAAGAGAGAACTGGTATCGGATCGGTACTTGGTATCAGAAGATAGTCGGAGCTTAGGTATCTGAATTTGTATCGGGAGAGAAAAAGTCGGATTGGTGCATCCCTACTGACTTGTGTTCATTGCCACTCATATTGTTATCAAATCTCGACATAAGTAAATGTTGTCAAGTCTGGAAGCAAATGGCAACATCTTAGTCAGCATAATTAGTGTTTGTTACGTCATTACAAAACATGCTTCAGGCTTGTTCTTTTTCTTGACTAGAGACACTGACTGAAGTTTCCCCATTCAATTTGTGATGACAAACTCCCATCTGAACTTCCCCACAGCAACCCCACAGCCAGTCATGTGTGAGGTCTGTGGAACATACTTTGAGACACGACGAGGGCTATCCAGCCACGCCCGCCTCCATCTCCGGCAGCTCGGTGTGACGTTGTCAGAAAGCAGCGGAGCTCCCATTGACCTCCTCTACCAGCTCATCCAGGAGAGAGACGGCTCCCTCCCCGATTTCAAAGCAGACTCCGCTGTACCTGAGCTGACCCCTCTCAAAAAAACATCTCAGCAGGAGTCCAGGACACCTTCAGTACCAGAGGACAGTAGTGATTCCTACAAAGTAGGGAGTAGGGTCATGACAACTCCACAAAAGATGGATCATCAGGGATCTCCAGCTAGACTGAAAGACGCAGCAACCTCTCTCCTCCCATCATCCCCCTCTGGTCTTAGGCTGGTTGAGTCTAGAGCTAGTGAAGGCAGCAGCTCATCCTCCTTAGAGCACCAAACCACAACCAAGCCACTGTGGGCGCCGCTAGACACTGACGCCCCCATCACCTTAGGTATGGCTGAATTCTGAAGAGATATTTTAAAGAAATGTTGAAAGTAATTAGTGCAATAGCTGTATGTGCAAGGCAGAGCTTTAACTCCCAGGTACATTATGTGATTATATAACCATTCATACCAGGTACTTATTGATGTAGCATTTTTGTTTTTGTAAAGTTAACATGACAGCATTGTCTCCTTGTGACTGGCCCCCTTTTACTCCTCATTTTCTTCAGACACCAACGATGAGGTCCATGTTTGCCAACTTTGTGGCTGCTGGTACGAGACACGCAAAGGCCTGGCCAGTCATGCTAGGGCCCATCTGCGCCACATTGGAATCCCTGACAGCGAGATCAAGGGCAGCCCTATTGGTCTTCTTTACCAGATCATGGAGGAGGAGGACCTCAAGCCCATCAGCAGCAAGCAACACAAGGAGCACACCTCAAACAGTTCCCCTAGAACCTCCTCCAAACGTCCCTCCAGTCTGTCTTCTCCACCTGCGTCTCCTCCATCCAAACAGCCTAAAACGTCGGAGGAGTGTACCTGTATTCTGTGCGGGGAGGAGTTTGAGAATCGTAAAGGCCTGGCCTGCCACGCACGTGCTCACCTGCGTCAGATCGGAGTGGTTGACCTGCTGGGGAAAAGCTCTGCAATTGACACCGTCCAGGAACTGGTCAGCAGTGGCATGCTGGAAGCCATACACCCCCCCAAAACGAACAGTACAACCAGCTCATCTCCAGCCCCAGCATCTCCTGCAGCCTCGGTTCTGTCTCCAGCTCCAGGCCAATTGCGGACCTCGTTTCCCTCCACAGCCCTCTCCCGAAGCCCTGCAAAGTGCATTCAGTCTCCTCAAATTCCTGCTAACAGGGCCCCAAAGGCTAAGAAAGGCTTCCGGCTAGCAGTGGACCCCCTTCACAGGAAGCCCAAGCCTGAGCCTGTGGAGATCGAGGTGTCTAACAGCAACTCTCCCAAACAGAAGTCGCCTGCTGCTGCTGTTGCTTCAAAGCCTTTTAATGCAGGTAAAGCAGAGAACCACTGATCTAAATTAGTTTTTGGCAAATGCTAGTTGTTTGGTACTATATCATGTTATTACATGCTCCAATTCAGTTCATTTTTAATTCATACTCTCTTCATACCCCTTTTATTCTTTGCATGTATTAATTTGTTTGTTCATGTATGTACACCAAAGTTTGGATGTATCCTCTTATTTTCACCTCCTCCATTTCTAAGTGTCCTCCACAGATGTACAATCCCTGCCAACAGTCCTTTGCGATTTCTGTGGCCAGCTTTTTGAGACCCGCAAAGCCCTGTCATGCCACGCCCGCGCCCACCTGCGCCAGCTCGGCCTCACCTGGTCGATCAAAACATCGCCAATCGATCTCCTCAAAGAGGTCATGATGCATGGTGAAGAAGACAGGAAAGAGTCTGCTCGCAGCGGGTCATCAGGCAAAGCCACGTGGACCCCTCAAGGCTCCAAAAAGGAACCAGCCACCAACTCCTGCGCCTCACCTCTCGATTATTCCATGAAAGAGAAATCCCTGTCTGGCAAGAGTGGGGCCTCACACACCGGTAAGACATTAACACCACTGTAAAGCAATAGTTAGGCTATTCATGTCAGTTTAACAACCATGACAAATACAGTAGTTACTCTTGTTAAAAACTACAGTTGCCAGCTGTTTTAGGAAATGACTTATGGTCTATGAGAAAACGACCCTACTTCTCACTTGATTTATTACCTCAGTAAACACTTTCCTAATGAGTTTATGGTCTCAATTGCTAGTTTCAAGTCTTCTTCAATACAGCATGATGTTCATTTTGTACCTTATGGTCCCTTTTTAGAGTAAAATAGACATCTAAGAACTTTGCCACTTTCACAGTGTGTTTCAGTTCATGAAAGTTTACTGTAACATTTTGGTCGCCTAAAAATGTCTTGTTCAGCGTTCAATTGTACTAAGAGACACTCAAAGGAGTTTGCTGTTATTGTTTTCCGCTAAGTACATTTTGTATAAGCCTGTTTTTCGCTAGCCAAAATTAGCATCCCAATTAATATTCTAGTTGACGTGAATTACAGGTGCACCTTGCTAACCAAGCTAGCTAGCTCCACCCTCTCGTCCAAATATGGTCACTTTTGTCTCCAAAAACCAAGATGGCAATAGCCAAAATGCCAAACTCAAGGCTTCCATACAGTAGTCCACAAACCAATGGGTGGCGTCATGGTGGCTACATCCACTTCAGTCTATGGTCTTATCCTTTAAAAACTTAGACTTTGATCTTAAAGATTAGCTTCTTTTCAACGTACTATCTCTTCGTGAGACACATCCCACAATGCAGTGCTGCCTCAACACATGCTGTATTTTGAGTAAGGCAAGCATTTGACTTTTACCTCAACAGGAAAACAGCACTCTTGCCATTATTCTGCTGTCCTTTTAACTATCTTATTGATTCTACCTGCGTGCACTAAAATCCACATGTACATTTCATGGAAGGTTTTGGAAAACGTTCTGTTAGATGAGATGAAGTCACTCACTGAGGTAATAGAGGATTAAGCAGGTTCAACACATGGAAATATACCACAAATCTCACGCATTTTTAACATTTCCTATTCCTGGACCTCACTGAACTGGTATTACATGACTGTCATTGGTATCTATACCAGTGCTTGTCTAAATATGTCTCATCTTCTTTGTGTCAGATGCATCCTGTGAGCTTTGTGGGTTTGATTTTGAAAATCGCAAGGCCCTGGCCAGTCACGCTCGGGCCCACCTCCGACAGCTGGGAATCATAGAATGGAAGGCAGACGGAGCGAGTTCGCCAATCGAACTCCTCAGTGAGTTGATCCGGAGGGACCCAGAAAAGGTAGCAGCAGTAACCCGGCGCTATCGTATGGGAGACCTTTACATCAAGAAGGTGGGCTGTGCTCGAAAAATATGCCTAAAATATTTGCCATTTAGATTTGGATACACACAATGTATTAAGCAATGTAAATTCTAATTAACCTCCTAATGTACATTCATTTTCTTTCAGTCCCAGAGAAGTGCTGCTTCGCCCTCTCTGTCCACAGACTCTGACTCTGTGCCCGGCAGCAGCCTGAGGCATTCGGTGCAGCACCCTGAGCACAAGGTGCGCAGAGAGGACTCGGGTGTGACTGCCGGCTCATCTAGACAATCACAAGGACACACACGTACTGTTGCAGTCCACAGGGAACCAGGTGTGCGCTCCCCAAGGGGTGAGATATGAAAGACTCTGAAAGATAGCTAGACACAGATATCCTGTAATTGATAAAGAACGATTTCTTTCTGCATGTTTCTCTAATATCTTTCTATGTGGTTTCAGGGGTCCATCCACCAAAACATGTAGTGACTGCACGGGAAAAAAATCAGGACACCAATTCCCAGCAACCATCACGGTCAGGCAGCATCCCCGCTTTGCTGCCAAAGCCCCCACTAACACCACTGGTCAAACTGGTGGGCAAAATCTACTCCCTCAAGTGCAGGTCAGTCTATAAAGTACAAAATATAAAACAAAATCACATTCCCATTGCATTCAGTGAATAATAGGGTTTAGAGTAATTGACCTATAGGGTTTATGTGTGTAAAAAAAAAAAAAAAAAAAAAAAAAAAAAAACCTGACATCAAATCAAGTAATGTCTTTCATAATGGATAGTATCTTAATGCAGTCAGACTGGACCTAACAATATCATTTTCAGCAGCTTGCATTGTTAAGTATTCAAAAATCTGTATTTTTGAGCATTTTTGCCATTATTAAGTAGCAGTCAATAGAGAGGTGACAGGAAATGAGAGGAGAAAGAGATGGGGATGACATGCAACGTCGCCCTTCAATAATCATTCTTGACTTAGCAAGTTGCTTTTTGTTCTTAATGGCACAACAAGCAGCATCCTGCTGGTGGGTCATTGCTCAAACCCACAGAACTTTATTTTAAATTCTAGTGGAGATCCCAACCTTTCCAAAGATACCAGATATGTCAGGCTGAATTTGAGGGAAAAGATCATAAAATTATGCACAAGACATCTAGAATATTTCCATTAAAAACACGTCAATGAAGAGTTGGAACAAGAAGATACAGAATATACATATATGACACTGTCAGACAAAGTGATGATTTTAACAACCAACAAGTTACTTAAATGGAAACAAAAGAGAACAACAGTATGTATGGAGTGAACAACGACACAGCGAGTAATATAACTAATGTTAGCTAGGTTGTGGGTTAGCAAACTGTTGCTGCTGTGAAGCTAACATGCAGAGAGGACGAGACGGTTTCCCAGAGCCAGCAAACCAGCTCCAGACAGCGATACTCACAACTCTCCTGCTGCTATAGCTAACACCACAACATTTTGACAACAAAACTACGACTCACAATTCACTCTCTTAAAAAAACATGATGCAATTACAGTGATGCATATTTAATGCAGTTAAGAACACACTCCCCCTCTCTGTCCTGCTGTTCAGGTTCTGTGAAGAAGTCTTTCATGGACCTCTGTCTGTTCAAGAGCAGTGGATCACACACCTGCAGAAACACATCCTGTCACTGGGCTACAAAGGCAAAGCATCTCCACCTGCTGCACCAGTGGCAGCTCCAGCACTCGTCCATCCAGTAGCTGTCTAGTCCACAAAATCTTTCTGTAATTTGCATTAAACAAGGTCGTCATTTTGAAATGTCATGTCAAAATTAGAAAATTAGATGTTCCCTTTTTGTCCTAGAGAGGGCAAACATGAGCCATATGAGGAAAGCAGCCGAATGTAATCCACTCTGGTAAAATCCACTAGATACAATAGATCACAATACTCAGATCACTGGATGTTTTTGGGAAAAAAAAAACATCCATTGGTTCATCCCCCATTTTGATGGTCAATGCTTTCCTCCTGCTGCTCATAATCCCTTCTATTTGTATAGATGTTCAATGTGTTGTGAACATATGTAGTGTGATTCAATGTTGGCATGTCCCACACTGAGAGAACGATCCTGATCAATGATTTTCTCTTTTTGTTTTTGTCCTACTGAGCAGACTGGTATGGTCGCCATTTCACTGTGATATACTTTCTCTCCTTTATATGCCTTTGAATGGAGTCTTGTTTTATACATCTATTTTTTAAGTATTTTATTATAAATCAGGAAGGATTTAAGTTTTTGTCAACTGGAAATGTTTTTGAATAACACAACAGTGATACCAGAAAGTTACACACATACAGCAATTTGAATCCAACTGGTGACAACTTGTTTGAAAAAAAAGGTCATCAGTAATGTAATGTCCTAAAAATCTAAGCCTCAACCGTCTTGACCATAGAGACACTGTGTTTCCGCTCTTGCCATGTCCTTCAGGTATAACTGCTAATCATGTACTGTTTCTGGTCTTTTGCATTTATTTTTTTAACACTTATGTAAATTAAATTCTGTCTTGTATTTGACCACATAGTGTGTGAAACATGTTTTCTTATTACAAATGCCATTCAAATCAATTTACAACAACCTGCACTTCACCAGTACTCACTGTAAGACTCAGATAATACACATACAGTTTGTCAACATTGCCAACAGATGTACATGTCTTTACACTGTTTCCATGTAATTAATTCAGCACATAAATTCACCATTCTCTAACATGCCTTTCTTGACCATGTCATCTTTTATTTAAGATTTTTTTTTCAGAGTAATATTTGGCATTTCACTGTAGCGCTTTCTTTCACCACTCATTTCTTTGCACCTGCTCATCAATCATGTTGTGAGATGTCATATACTGTGTGTTTCTTTTGTTTTTTTCGCCTTTATTTGACAGCAACAGTTGAAGAGAGGGGGAATCGAACCCCGGGCCGCTGCGGTAGGGCCTAAGCCTTAGTACATGGGCTGTGTGCTCTACCAGGTGAGCTACCAGGGCCCAATTTGGGGCATTTCATGCCTTTATTAGAGAGTGTACAGTAGAGAGATGACAGAAAATGAGGAGAGAGAGAGAGAGAGATGGAGGCCGGACACAAACCCGGGATGTACAGTTCATGGTCAGTTCATGCTTAAACCCTAGGCCACAAGGGTGCCCTGTCATATTTTATTGTTCAGCTTTGAGGTCCTGACAGCCATTGTAGTTGTGTCACACTCACCGCTGGATGTCTACATTCATTTATTGTATAACAATTAGAATTTAGAAAATAAATAGCTTGTTTAGTCATAAAACTAATTTTCTCTTTACAATTAATTTCCTTTCAAAATATCAAAACGTCAGCCATCAGCACAGTGGAAATCAAAAGGAAACAGGCAAATGTTGCGAAAAGTTGGTTGAAAAAAACATTTACTGAGTGTGAGTATATCTATGATGTTACATAACTGACCACTTATGAGTAAATACTGTTGTCCATAATTCCATTTTCACTTTCCTTCTCAACTAAAAACATGTCATTGTTGTGTGTCAGGCTCGTTTAACATCTCAAGCTTTCACGCTTCGGCCAACCAGGATGTAATTTCCTCTTGAAAGAATGTGTGAACAGCAGTATTGAATAACTGTAAATTAAATTGTATTGTATCCACTATACGTATTTCTCCATAGTCTTCCAAGCCGATTGCTTCTTCCTGCAGTCTCATTGTTTGTAATTTATTACCAGAGGGAGGCAGGCAGTGTTTCAGTCTGCCTTCAGCCACTGATGGATAAATCTGATGTCTGCTCCTCTGCTGGTATGCCAACCTTAAGGCATTTACAGAGTGAGGAGTGATCCCACCTGACAGGATCTGAGCAGGCTGTTGCTCACAGCTATCAACACCTGATGGTTTGATCACAGACACAAGGGACTCAAAGCAGCTATTTCAAAGCACTCATTGAAGTGAGAGCCCAAATTAGGAGCACATCTGTCTTCCAGGGCTGTGGGATTAGGAAGATCTGGTATAATAACTTTGGGTTTCTGACTGTGGTCCATGGGTTTTAAAACTGGAAGCTGGACAGTCTAATACAATCATTCAATTCATGTAGTCAAGTACAATCCTTATTAGGTTTTAAGAGTCAGTAGGAAATGCAATACCTTATTTTTTATAACCTGAAAATACCATTTATTTCCCTATTAATACTTATTTAATACAAGTGGTGTATATGGGTTTTTAAGGGGTATTTAATGAAATGACTGGATTATAATTTCCTGTGGTGATTTTATATGGTTTGGATGGTTTTAAGGTTTTTAGCAGAGGAGCCCCATAAAATGCATTATATTAAATCTCTAAAGTTTTCATTTTTCAATGAATCTGAAAAATGCAGATTGAAATTAAAGTTGAATAGCGCAGCAGTCATTAAAACCGTCTAACACAGCGGTGACCAATAACAGTCTTAACTGCTGCATTGCATTGCATTAATTGCTGTAGCAGAGCCCTCATTAATGTTATTGGTTCCAGCTGTGCATTTCCTGCTATGACAAGTCAAACTGTCTTCTGTTAAAAAGGTTTGTGAATCTCTCTGATTTTGGAACAATAAAGTAACAGCGAAAAGGGGGAAATAACAGCAGCAAGTTTAGCAACGACTGTTTTAGCTCATTGTTTTGGTTTTACAACCTGTATGTAGGCCTACTGTATGTTTCAATCTCACTGCTCTTATCAACCGTGTTTGCAGCAGCAGCAACCAACTGTTCTAGTAGTAGTAGTAGTTACTCTACCTGCTCAGCACCAAACGGTCGGCAAAGTTAGCAGGCAAAGTTAGCGACTAGCTGCTACATCTGGCAGGCTAAAGAACCAGATATACACTAAAACAGAGCTTAAAGTAGAGTGAATGTTCGACTTAAATTTGTCAGGTGGCCAGAAACACAACTCCAAATGAATGCTAATGTTGCTCTGTGTCTGCTGCATGTGTAAAATCATCAAAAGTTTGCTGATACGTTAGCCATAACAACTTTACAAGGTGATTTCAGTCTGTTGGTTCGTAAAACGTCTTCTGGAGTTCTTTTGTCCCCAAGTTACCTAAAACATCAATTAATGCTATCCACTGAAGGTTAGTTGGAAACAATGGTATTCCTGATTTATTAATGATTTTATTTTAGCTAACAGTTGGCACAAGAGTTAAACATGAAACATAAAAAGTATTTCAGTCTGCCTTCAGCCACTGATGGATAAATCTGATGTCTGCTCCTCTGCTGGTATGCCAAGTTCTAATCCTGTGTCCCTGTGTTAATCATTTATCTCTTACATGCGAAATAGTCCAATAGTAGTATTTTTATATCAAAATCCCACTCTTTTCTCTTCCTGTAAAACATAATAATAATAATGATATTATTAATAATATAGCTAGATTTAAGTAGATTTGGGGTGACTAGCTAACCCCGCCTATCATATAAAACTGTACTTGAGCTACTTCTGAAACTTCCATTTCACTGTGACTTTATGGTTTTAAACCAGTACCAGGTGCGTAACATTAAAAAAAGAAGCAAAAAAAGTCATAAACCAAGCAAATTATGTCTTGCTAATCTTCTAAAACAATGCAAACAGAGATAAAATGTCTACCCTGTACAGTAATATAGAGTGCAGCAATGTATAATACACCAGTCAAAGCATACTTAAATATAGTTTTTATTTGCTGAAAATATCTTACAATGTAGAAGACAATACAAACAATCGTATCATAAGAATAATTGTAAACATTTATTTCTGCCATAACCCTAACCCTATAGGTAGCCTACTAACACCTAATGGTATACAACTGTCCATCACATCACCATTCAAAACATGTTTAATCCTGCACTTTGACCACAGCTCGCTGTAGTCTGGTTTGATCAAAACTTAACGAAAGATGGCTGCAGTGTGGTTGTACATTAACCAGATGATATGTGGTCGCACCGGCAGAAAGTCTGCTAAGGATACTGATATCAGGAAACACCTGATAAGTCTCAGCTATTTTATGCAAACATATTAAGCATGAATTCCCTCATAATATCCAGTCATCAAGTGTAACAACAGTGTATTAAATCCTTTTAGTTCTCTCCTTGAAAGGGAGGTAAAGGCAGACCTTTATGACTGTTGCTTTGTTATTTGGGTGGAAGTAAGGGAGGGGATCAAGAAGGAATAAGGCTTTCTTTTCTTCCTCGAGTCTGTCTATGACTCAGTGTCTGGAAGTAAATTCTTCCAGCATCTCCAGTATGATTTATAATATGTTTTGGGGGCTTGGCAGAAGATGGAGTTTTATCACACAACTTGTGGCTTCGCAATCATGCCTCAGAGAGGACTGATTCCCCAAGACTGTGCAACTCTGGCAGTGTATCTGTACTTTTCCGTTTCTGTTTTCTAGTTGTTTTTAGTTTTGTAGTTTGATATTTCTTTTTATAAATAGCTGGCGTTGGTTCTGCATTACTGCACTATGTTTCAAGGATAGAAGTTCACACACACAGGTCAATATATTTCAGCACAGATATGTGCAAACATCATTGTATGCAAAAAAGCCATCACGCCCTTGGATCACACAGTCTGATTCAGCATTTTACTGTGCTGTCATTTTTAGTTGATGAGGTTATGATTGGGTCATTAGAGCCCACTTGGCTGCAGTTTTGCAGTGTGTTATTTTGCAGCACTCAGACTCCACTGACACTGGACACCAGAGACGAGCACTTGAGCCTTTCCCAGGGGGGCCGTGCTGCTGCTGTCATCAAGCCAGTCTTCTTGAGACTGCTCAGTTGACCTTGCATAACTCCTGCTACACTACAGATCCTGGATCGGTCAAACAGAATCTGAAACCTGTTTGCCACAAGCAGCTAATCACGGCAACGATTTACAGTGAAACAAATACATGACTTACTGCCAAGATGCTGTTAGGAAATCCAGCCCACACTCATATTTGTGTATCACAACTCAGCAAAACAAGAAGTTAACAAGAGAACGCTGTTGCAAGGCTGGAGGACAAAACAAGTCACCAGCTCACCAACTGATTAAACAGATGCAACAGGACCAGATGTATGATGGGCTGCGACTCTATCTCTGACCCTCAGTAAAGCGCAGAACAACATGAATGTAATGCAGTATGCAATATAATGTGTTTGGAATTACAACACTGCTTCTGCAAACATAACAGAGATGTTGAGCATTAGCTATTTACACATCTCATCAATAAAACTATCAATCCTTTAAATTTACTTTAAGAGAAGAAATAATATTTTCACCCTCTGTGATGACCTTTTTGTCATTACATTATTATGTTCATTATATAAATGCTTTGTTTTTGTCAAAATGTCAGATGGAGTAATTGTATTCCAAAGTCACAAATTAGATACAGAGCTTATTTATTTCAGCGCTGCTTTTAATTTTCTAGAGGTTGATGTGTGATAATGATTGTTTTAGTATTTTAGATCATTATTTGGCCCCCTGACAGACCTGACCATGAAAATATGACCGCTGTAGAGATTCAGAACAGATTGCCGTCACATTGCATTATGATTACTAGCAACAGCTTCGAGCCCTGTGTTTGTCTGGGTGGATACAGAGTGAAGCTCACATCTGGTCTGTGTACGTACAGGTGTTTATGTGTGTAGTAGCAGCCTATATTTGTGTGGCTGTATATGACTGTGTGTGTGTTCTATGTGTCTGCGTGTCAGACAAATCTGTCCTGTTGTGTGTGGATGAAGGCACGCACCACTGCAGGGTCAATATAACAGTCAGCTGCTGTGGAAGGACGATTATGCAGCCTTAAACACTGCACTCCATACAGCTATAGGAGATTCAAAAGAAAAAAAATGTGTGTGTTTGGAGCTATCAGTCAAGCATTTTTTATTGAACACACAAAAAAATGTGCCCATAACCCCTGGATAGTAAGACATTTAGGAAATAGCAGTATGACAACATGTATGGGACCCCAGAAAGGAGAGACCAGACAAAAATGTAATGTCTTTGGTTATGTTTCAGAGTTTTATCAATCTATATTGTAATGATGTGGTTTCACTTGTTCATTTTATTTAGACCGATTTTAACAATTATTCAGTAATGAATAGCAATTAAGATATGGAGCTCTAATATGCCACTGAGCATAAAACCTCCAGTTAGGGATTTTTTTTTATGGCCATTTGGGAAACAAGCAACATAAGCATTAGCGCTGAGGGGAACTGCAGAGCTGGTGACCTCTTTCACTTAGACAGTCATTTGATCCATTGTTAATGTAAAAATGTTAATTATAGCCACTTCAAGAATGAAAGGAGAATTTCCTCTGTATTTATTAATATGGGACCAGGTGTTTCCCCTCACAGTTTTACTGAAAATCACTCCTGAAGCATTTCAGTAAATCCCCTCACATCATTCAACTCTGAAGCTCAGGGGTCAGCCCACCTAAAATATACTCAGTGTCCTCAAAAGCAATGTTATAAAAAAAAAAACTCAGCCGGAAAGTATGCTGGAAGTGCCTCCTTTATTTCCTGTAAAGAAGAAAGATTGATTTGTTCTCATTTGGCACTCATACCAAATGAGAACAAATCAAGCTGAAGGTGAAAAGATTCTGCAGTGTTTTTCCAAACAGCTTTCATCAGAGCAGCAGTGAGTTTTGCAGCAGTGCAAAATCCCAACAGTCAAAAGTGAAAGTCAGGATTATGTGGCACGGGAGTGTATATTCAGTATGTCACGTGATATATGGGTCATTGGGGAGAATGTTATTCATCACCTAGATTATGGGTCTTTTGGTCAGCCTCGCTTTAGGTGACATTAAGACACTCAGTTCTGGTTAGAAAAAATTGGAACGCTATTGTTGTAGAAATTTCTGAAATAAAGTGAATTTAACAAGAACCGCTCTTTCAGAGTTTTATTGCAATATTCAAGCAGACATTTGCAAATGGATCCTCCACCTGGCGGCTAAGAGAATGCCTTCGTGGAAATCATCAGTTGTATTTCAATCAGTCTCATGCATCACAGAACATTTGTTTCTCTTAGAGGCCAACACTTGACCTTTTGATACACATTGATACACAGCTGTTCAACTGCACAATTGTTCAAACATACTTGTATCTATCTTGAGGTGAACTTTCTGCCCTTTTCTGCTGAGTTACCCGACAATGACACTCAACAACTGTTGGGAATGGTAGCTTGAACACGTTTACACAAAGATAAAGAAATCAAGAATTTTAGGAATTTACTCTGAAGGAATGAAGGAGGACTAGTTAGTGTGTTTTCTACAGAGGTAGACGAGAAGGAGGAAGACAGGGCTGTAATTTTCATTATCTTGTCACATAATACGCCTACTGACACCACATGCTATTTCTAAAACTATTTGGCATTGCAAATATTTTCATCACTGGGCCATTTTAATCCATGCATATTTCTTTCAGGGAATGGTTTTGGTTCCACAGATGAATTGGCTCAAAAGTGCAGCTCAATCAATTTTTTTCTCTATAACTGCAATTGATTTGAATTGGCTGTAGTCCAATAACGGTTAACTGAAGAGAGGAATTTAACAAACAAAATCAATCATTCTGCCCATTTTCATTTAAGAGGAAACCAGTTTTGTAGGTTATTTCTCAGGAACACGTGTGTACAGCTAAGGCTTTGGTTGCCTTATTTCACTCACTGGAGAGGATAATACTGAGCTAGCTACATGATACCAAAACAGAATTTCTTAAATTAACTGCCATGCCTAAATAGCCCACGGTTGCTTTTCTTCATGTTTAGAACATGAACTTTATACCAGCACATAAAGGTGCCAGTGAAATTATTTGCCCCACAGAATATTTCCTCTCTGTCAGAACTGGCCAGGGTTGATGTTGACAGTTTTACTTTGCAAACGCAAGAAAACATTCTGTGGCATTAAATTGGAGGCATGAGATGGAGCCAGGGCAGATTGCCAGTCCATCACAGCGCTAACACAGATGGACAGATACACTATGACTCACATTCATATTCATACTCAATATAGAGAGAAGGGATGTGGCACAGCACCAAACTGCTTCTTTCAAGAAATAGGTGCAAAAAACACACTTAAATATAGAAAAATACCACAGGAAGGAGAAAGCAGAAGTCTTTTATATGTAAGATGTTTCAGGTGATTCAGTGGAGTTGCTGCTTTCCTCCTTTATAACATTTCTGTATATTTAAGGGAATATAGAGACTCAAATCCATCTGACTTGTGGATTGAGTATAGGCCCTAGTTGTTGTTCTTGTTAATAACTGTTCTGAGTGTCAAGGTTGACCATATAAACAGAAGTGTTGCCAGAAATTTTGGCCCCCTGACAACAGGTCCCAGCAGCTTTGACACAATAAATATCTTCTGCATAATCCCTGACATTTTCCAGCCCCCCTGTCCAGCTCTGAATCATGGACTCCTGATTTATTCATAGTTTTCCTCCCCTAACAGCGCCCCTTCACAATATGTGTGAACGAGCCCATGGAGAATACT
Organism: Siniperca chuatsi; assembly: GCF_020085105.1. Classification (NCBI taxonomy): domain Eukaryota; kingdom Metazoa; phylum Chordata; class Actinopteri; order Centrarchiformes; family Sinipercidae; genus Siniperca; species Siniperca chuatsi. Next base: position 25,750,395 of record NC_058044.1, on the reverse strand, counting down.
ACATTTCAGATGAATGAGCTGAGAGATATTTGAAATTCAAAGTCAATCATCAAAGTCCCTGAATTTCCACCCACTACCAATAGTTCAATGAAAAGCCTTGCCTGCTCTCCCAACACCATATAACCTTACATGAACCATTTTTAACTTGGTAAGATACTGTGACAGGACACAGGCAGACACTGTAGCTCTGCTCATTACAGAGGAGCGCCTTGGCCAAACACAGTATCCTCCAAACCAGTGTGGCTCCTGTAATGTGGGAAACAGTGTGCAATTAGGTGTAAGCCATGCAAAATGGATATTTCACTTCCAGTCCACTTTATTACTGTCACAGGAGATTAACCCATGTGTTTTGTTGACTTTGGCTTAACTTTCTTATAGTTTGGGGTCCTACAGACCCCACTGTATGTGTAAAAATAATAATAATTGCAAAATTAACCTTTTTTTATTTTCTTGACCTTAAAAATCACAATGTCTTGAAAAGATAAAAACTCATTCACAGATATAGAAATGTACAGTATGTTACCCTACATAGGGATGTTACTTGTGTTTGTGTCATGATTTGAGGGTCTGTGTTTGGTTATTTCCTGTTTTATTTTGAAATATTCTCCTTGCCTCATGTATTTGGTAGTTTTACTTCCTGTCTTTGTTTGCTTTTCCCACCACTTTGGATTGTTTGCCGCACCCTATTTAAGTTCACCTGTGTCTAGTTACCCTGCCCTCACCTGTGTATAATCTCCACGATTGCTTTGTTCTTCGTCAGCTCGTCTCAAGTGCTATGTTGGCTTCTGCCGTTTTGGCTATTGTCTGCCTACCTGTTACCGGTGACTATCAAGCTGCATGTCTTACCTGTTGCTGCCTGCCAACCAGTGTGCCTGCCAGTAAGCCATATTAAATCACTGACTGCACCTGTCTGCGTTTGGGTCTTTTCCCTGTTCCCTGCTTGCCAACATCTTGATAGTTTGGGGTCATTTAAATCCTACAAAGGTCTCTAACCCTGTTAGACCACTAATTTGGGATTTGGGAGGGTTAGTGCTGCATTAAAAAGTACTGTCAGCACCAATCACAGGGGTCTTAGATGAAATAAGATAGGCTTTATTGATTCTACAGGGAAGTTAAGTGTAAAGTAGCAAAAGTACAAGAACAGAGATGTAACTGTTAAATATTTAAAAATTTGATGTTCAGAATATATAGTATTCTATCTAAATGAAGCATCGAAAAAATGAAAATAAATGGTACAAATTAATACAAGCTGACATAAAGAGTACTTATAAAGAGAACTATAAAATGTATTAAGACTAAAATAGTCACAAATTAAGTGATTTAAAGAATTAAATACAAAACTTACACTTGAGAGAATGAAATTGGGTGGTGGATAAAGTGTCTTGTGTTTGCAGTGTTAGTAGCTTAAACCAAAGTTTGTAAAGTGTGTGTCTTATAATGCAAGACAGTAGTTCTCCAGTCTGAAGCCGAGAAAGTTAAATAAGTGAAACTCGAGACAGCTGATGACACAAAGATTAGGACAGCAATTGCATTGCTATTTATACTTTGTAGATTAAAATCCACAGGGCTGTGTTATGTACGGTGAAGTATCTGCCTGTAACTGATGCAAACTGAGCTTCTTTAACGCCACAGAAGCAGTGAGCTCTACACACTGACTCAACCAAGTGATGCAAGTAAATTCCAGGAAAGTCATACAGTACATTTGGGGGTTGTGATGGTTTAAACCCTGATAGTTTTGCCTCTTTCAATTATCAACACTTCTGTATGGTTCATGTGAGAGTTAGCAGAGGGACATACAGCCAGTCAAGAAGGTCCAGACTCAGACGATGAAAAATGATTCAGAATGTGAACAAGTAACATACATAATTGGTGCCTGAATGTTTAACATTAAAAAAAAACACTGTATTATATTCAAAATGCAACACCTACTTTATTTACAAGTCAAATACAACAAACAAAATAACATCAGCACAGTGTTATGGTAATCCCATATTCTTTACACACCTTATACACCAAAAATACATGCAGCACTATATATATAATACATCAGATAAGTCGCCTTTTGTAAAATTACGTATTAGATGTACTTTCCTGAATAATAACTTTGTGTGACATATTTGGACGTTTCACATTATTTGCTGCGCAGAGCAGTAAAAGTATACATCTGGAGTTTGTACATAACATTCAGTGAGTCTTCATTGTGTCACATAAACACATGACTCGTGCACGGTGCTCTGATGCTCAACAGGGCAGCACAAGCTCCAAATATGGAACCAAAAATATTGGGGAGCGACCAAAATCTCTAAAAGCTCGCTGAATGATTTTATTTCTGTGGTGTTTATACTGATGGCTCCTTCAGCAGTGAGCGCGAGCTAATGTAGCTGCCTGCCTCGTCTTCAGCCCGCTGAGGGATCAAGCAATGTTTGGCTCCTGAACAGCGGTTGACTCATGTTGTTTCATAACTGATTGTTCACTCTGCTCTTTGATTTGTCTCACCGTGTTCCACTTCTGCTCTCTGCGGAGATCGACCTCAGAAGGGGATCCTTAAGAAAATCAAAGCATGTTAAAGTGGAAAAACACGTTTAAACACCCTTTTGTAAGATTGTAAGAATAAGCTTTTTTTTTCCATTAATAGCTTTATTTTTCCATACCAACCACTGCATGAGTAAACAAACCAATTGTGCACCATTGATAATCCACATGTAAGTAGAAACCAACACACAGGGGCACTAATTTATACCATAGATAACTCACTGCCACCAACAATAAGATATCATTTTTGAAGCCCCCTGAGGTTGCAGACCAACACTAATGACCTTTTCATGATGAATCTTGTTTATTCCCTGACATCAGATATATATTGGCAGGCCTGTTGATGGAGTGTCACTTATGACGTGCCTCAGTGGCGGATGGTAAGAAACAGATCGATCTGAATGGACTTTGTATTAACTGTGTAAAAGGAAGAAGAAACCCGACTGTATTCACAAACAAACAAGGTGGCTAACAAGTCAATCAGTCTCATTTTCTGTCTGTGTCACGGCTGTCAAACATACTCCTCTGCCTGTATCTCTGTGTGATGCATCTTTAGCTGCTACCCTTCAAAACTCTCATGAGCTGTTTATAGACAGTCATGGAAGTCAGCCAGCAGACTTCACCCGCTCCCTTTGTGACTGGATGGCACCAGTCTAGTAATCCAGTGTCTCCACCCACAGTACATGGAGGTCAGTCAACACATTAGCACCGAGGGGTTTTCTATCATGTCCTCGAGCTGGAAAGTATAACCACCCCATTTCTGGCCTGCATATAGTCAATGTTTTTGTTGTATCCTAAATTTGCCCGTGAAATTCACACAATGACCACTTCAGGACATGCTGCACTTCCTGACCTGCGAAGACTAAAAATATGGATGTGTAATGATTTATAAAAACTGACCCACCCAGACTAATTCCAGCAAGAACCCAAAGAAAAAGAGAGAAAACATGATCTGAAATTGCAATACTGCTGATCTCATGTGCCTGATCTCACAGACAATATGTTGGACAAACCGCCAATATGAATGTACCTTACTAACTTGAACTTCTTGATTTTCAGCTTCCCACCCATTGGATCAACCCTCCATGTAGTTTCTTGATATTATCACCCCTTTCACCTCTCTGCTTCTTTTCCCCTCTCCCTCTCCACTGGGATCTGTGATTCATGGGTTCAAGCATTTCAGAAGCCCATGGAGAGCCGAGGTCGAGGGTAAAGTCATAAATGTAGTTGAGCAATACACTACAGCGCCGCTGCCTCGGGGTGAAATATTCTTGTTTTATTTGCAAAGGACTGAAAATTCCCAGTAAGATGGAACAAAGTACATTCCATCCCTGTTCCACCTCTTGCACATTTTCATGTCAGTTTAGCTGAGGTTGGGATGTTTTCAGAAGGGATTTGTGATCTAAACTGTTTGCTAAGCCCCGCCCCCCTCAGTTACTATTGCTACACCTGTCAAACTTTATGTTCTTACAAGGCCAATGAAAGTTGTGGCAGATTTTAACATCGAAATACATATTTCTTTACACATACATCCACACACTCTTTAGTTAGTATTTTTGAAACATTGATTTTAGACAGACGTGGACAAAAGTAGGCTTTTCATTTCTAGTTGCCGACAGTCCATATCAGCTGTAACTAGCTAGCTAATTAAGCTAACATTAACTCCACATGTCCAGACAAAAAGTAGCATTCTTACCACTTGATGATCCACATACAGTAGAAAACGTAGAAAGAATCAGCATTGAAAAAATGTCAGGCTGGTATTTTGTTCTAACATAACCCTGTTTGGCTCCTTAACATACATACTTATTTTCATATTTTCAAACAGTGGGTTAAGGTAATGCTATCTCAGCTGACTTTGGTTGGAGTGTAAACTTCCCCAAATCCCAAAAAAAGGGCAGTAGAGAGCTGTCAACTAGTGAGCTCTTTCGGCTCCCAAATGGCTCTTCATTTAGTACCACTTCTGCTGGTCACTGCCTAAATTATATTCTAATTTGTTGCTAGAAATAAAAATGCAAGATTCTTCATCTGCAATACATTGAAATGTTCTGTCATATTGATGGTTATGGTGATATGACAATGTTGGTATTTACAATGGTTAAAGGGGCACCAAATTGAGTAGCTGCAATCAATCATCAGAATTATCATGGCGTAGACAAATGGAATAACTCAAAAAGGGGACTGAGCCATGTTTGATAAAGAGTGTGGCTAGGCTAAGAGTCAAATTGATGTGTATGTGTGTGTGATAATAGTGAAGGATAATAGTGCCCAGTTAAAAGAGTTAGTTAGCATGCAAAGACTCAGTGTGTCAATGTGAAGCATAACGTTAACTAACATCAACTTAACATGTGGCTACCAAATGACCTAACAGATGAAAACACATCACAACAGTAAAACTCAATTAACCAAATCAATACATATACATTCACAAGAGTACATCCACAGTCCAGTGCTTAGCCAAGTACACTGTTAAGCTATGTAAAGCTATGTAATGCCCAGTTACGTTACCAGTCCATGGAGGGAAAGAAGGTTTCTTTGAAGTAGGCTCCTTGTTAGCCGGCAGCCCATCTGTTGTAGACGGGCCAAGCTAGAAAGAATTGTGGTCCTTCCTGTGCAATAAATTGCAATTGTGAAGATAAGAGGAATCTGGTCACTCCATTCTTGGTTCTTTGGCAGACTTTGTGTAGTAACCATTGGCGCTAATTAAGCTTTGTTACAGAAATCTTATGCAGGCTCTTGCAGTGCTGTTTTAGATCAGAGAGAGAGTTCACTTCTGCTGTGTGCTCCAAGCAGGACACACTGGAGGACAGCTGTCCGGCTGCAGTGAAGAGGCCAAGAGGAGAGAGAGCTTGCTTACTCTCGCTTAGCGGTAAGCTAACCAGAAATCATAAGACAAAGGCAGGCACTTGTGTTGCGCCTGAAGCACCACAATCCAAGACAATCTTTTATTCCTTCCATTTAGACCATGCCGAGGTTCAGTGAACTATCAGGTCCGGGCTAAAGGTGTGTTCACATAGAATGCAAATACATTTTTTGCACAGGGCGATCACATAGTCAGTGCAAAGACGGGTGACGCGAATGAGGCAAATAAATCATTTGCATATTGAAAATATTCAACTTGAGCAGAAAAATCGCGTGTATCGCGGGGCTTGTTTTGTGAGGAGGACTGGACGAAGTGGTGGGACAGCGGCCAACAGATAGCTGCTGAGTGCCGAGGAGCTCTGAGGAGAGAGCCGGGGGGCAGAGCTGGAGCTTCTGGAGGAATAAACACCCGGAGCCAGACCGGAATTCTGCTCTGTTCCAGAGCAGTTTACCGGCGGGAGGAGAGCTCAGAGTTTTTTGGGTTTTTTTTACTTTTTAGATTAAAAAGTTAATTTATTTTCAACCTCGCTACTCACCTGTTGGCAGCAGCAAGGTGCCGACCTCCACTGTTGTTTTTGCAGGGTGAATATTCGCGGGTTGTACTTACTCACACGAGTAACACGAATAAACACAAATGATCTGGCGGTCAAACTTGGCCGAGTAATGCAAGGCAAATATTCACTTCGTGTTTGGTGTGAACACAGCTTCAGACAGGAGTGGGGACCGGCTCCCATCGTTCACTTAAGGCTCATAGAGCTGACTCTTTCACGTCCGACACATCACTACTGCTAAAGTTACCCGAAACTCTTCCAGGTACAGCTTCCACACAGAGAGGAAATACTACAGAGTGGTTGTGCAGGGCTTTTTTAACGTAACATGTAACCCCAAACTGATGTAGTTAGTTAATGATGTGTTCCTTAGTCTTGGAAATAATGCAGGGTTACCACTAAAGGTAGTAAGCTAGTTAGCTGGGCATGCTAACGATTGCAGCTTAGATGAGAGCAGATAAACATGTTTAAATCATTCCTTATTCACACCCTCCAAACTCTTTAACTGCCGAGTGTCGATCTTACTACAGCCCCCGCTCAGCATGTGGCGAAATTCAAAACTGCAAGTCTGCCGTACCTAGCTACAGTTTCTAAATTAGGAATGGACAAATGCTGTTTGGGGGAGGGGTTTTAGCGAACGATCAGTTGCATAATGAGGATGGTTTAGATATATAAGGACACATCTGTTATGATCTTTAACTTCTAGTTCAGTCTCAAGGGTTGTCAACACAGTCATAATGTGAAAATTACTTTATATCAGCAGGAATGTAGCATCTGATAAACTCATCATATAAATATCTAATGGTTTTTCAAGTGTTTTGCAATAGTTCGGCTATCCAGTAAATGTGGGGAAAAAACCAACTCCATTTCCTGATTGGTTGTAACTGCAAAGTCCAACAGTTGGTTCATTCATCTTTTAATATTAGTTTCATTTAGATTCCAGATTTGTTTTTAAATAAAACCAGAAAGGTACAAGTACATACAAAAATAGCCAGCATTAGCTGTAGGCCTATTTGTCATTTCCTGCTCTAATAGCTGATTACTAGGCGGGTGATGAGTTTGCCCTCCAAGGCTTGTTTTTGTTTTTTGGTTTTTCACACTCCATATTTCCAAAATTGAACGCCAGAACAAACGGAACAAGACAATAACGCAACAAGACGGACCTGAGTTCAAAGGAAAAAGAGTCTGTCTGGTAGGAAAGTGCTGTAATGGTGTACAGATGCATATTACACAGCTGAGTTCAAAAGTCTGCTAAATGTCAAATTCAACATTGTTCAGTTCTAGTTCTTGAGAATTATAGCTCATGTTTCTGTGGTATTTATTTCAATACTGCCAGTAACCATAAACGTATTAAAGCCATTTGTTGTTAAATTTTAGATTAAGATTTTAAAAGAAAGTACTGGCAAAGGGCAGAGTTGAGTGCAGTTTGTTGCTGCATGTGAACCTCCTCTACTGCTCTGGCCTCCAATCATTTCTGCCTTCAGCCATACTCTATCTATCTATTTGATCAGCCACAGTAAATGACTTTCTATGCCAACACATTGTTCATTTAACAGGAACTCAGACTAGTTTGGCTCACCTGTGTCAAAAGGAGTATAAATTAGCTCTTGACCTACTTAGGACTGGCTTGAACATCACAGAGAATTACAGACTGACAGCTGGCACACAGGAACTATTAAATATCGCACCACCAAGATTCACCTCAGTGCTTTTTTCAAAAGACATTAGCATTTAAGCAACTCCAGGAAGACCTTGAGGCTTAAAGAATCATCATAACCACACAGTTGGTTGGAATAACCCATATTAATCTTATTTACGCAGGTTTATTTTTTTAAAGGATTGTGATATGATAATTGTGATGAATCCACATATTTTCTTCTCATATTTCTGGTTAACTTGTTTAAATGCAAATAATGTCTCTGCATGTGGAGAAAAGCTTGAGCCCATATGATTTGGGCATGTTTGTTTGCATGACATGTTTGTTGTTGCAAATATTTTCCTTCCAAAAATCATTTGGCCTTCAGCATGAACACATTTCAGCATGGCCAGATTCATTACAATTGCTAATTCAATAGTAGAGATGCTAACAGGGCCATTTATTATCATTTTCTGTCAGAAAGTTGGCGCCTGTCAAGTCACTGGCCTTATCTGGTTTGTACTACATCTGAGTCAGCAGTGCAGATGTGCTCTTTTCCTTTGTTCTTGTTCTTTTGTACATGTAGCTTGCTTTATACAAAGTTTTTCATTTTTGTGAAGATAGTCCTGATTTTGTTTATATATTACCCTTCTTGGTAACACTTTATTTGGATAGTCTGCCTACAGATAGTTTATAGAGTATATGTAACATTTCAACAGCTTATTAGTTGAGATTCAACAATTCAACTGTTTCACAAATAAAACCGTTTTCTGATTTTACACCACTGTGGTTAAGGATTGGTTTGGTTTAGACACAAAAAACATCTTAGTTAGGATGCCTGGATTATAGCAACAGTACGGATGGAAGAAGGGAATGAGTAATGGGACTGAGGCAGAGGAAGGCAAGGTCATCTCAGACTGAATTAAATACAAGCTGTGTTTTCCTTTGATATGCTGCCAAATGATACTTGTACTCTGTGTATTCACAGAGTACAAGGTAAGGGCCATTAGATCGCATGCATGTAGAATGGACAAATGGAGGCCAACCCCTGGTGGAGTGACACTACAGTTATCTGATGCACCATTTATCTTCGTCAGGGTTTGTAAATTAAGATATGCGAAAGTTCATGTTTTGATTTTTGACCTTTCTGACTGTGTTTGAACTACTTTATACTTTAATATGTATTTGTCACTGACACCTGCTCACAGTATGTGTGAAATGTGAAAAATCTCAAATCTTGCCCAGATCTTGTAGGAACACATAAGTGTTATTTATTCCAGATGTTTTGTAGTCTGGATCACCGCTCTTTGCTTTGAACAACCTGGACCCGGACCTTTGTGTGTTTCAAAAATCACCTGTCGTCCACTCAAATACTGTGTTTATCCTGATCTATGGGGAAAGGTATTTGGTGTAATTTAAGATTTACATTTTTCGTTTTTTTTTTTTTTTGCTACCCTCTTATGACTTATAGCACATAATTAAGCCTAGCTGAAACCACTTCTTAACCACATAAAATGTGTGTTATACTACCCTTACATGGATATAGCAGTGATTGGCTCAGAGTCTGGTTGTGGTGAGCAGCAGCCTGTCCCGAACATGGTTTAGGTTTAGTGTGTGAGGGTGCCAGGCCACACCGACATTCTGTAACTTAGTGGTAAAACAGACATACATACAACCAGTAGCTGTAAAGTACTAAATGCCCTGCTGAAGTCCTTTTTCACTGATATTTTACTGAGTTACTGAGTTTAGTTTGCTGTTTTGAGTTTCCATTCCAAGAAAGACGAAATGACAGAATTCAAACTTGATTGTTTCAGATGGATTAAGTGGAAATTACAACAAAGCGCACAAAGTCAAATCACTCTTCTCTTCTATGCTGACTAAATTTTTATTGCCGGTGGATCCACATGTGGCCAGTTCACAGCTGTTGAGTTTATGTTGCAAAAGTTGCAAAAATCTTTTTATTCTGCAATGGATGTGGTTTTAAATGTAAGGAAGTACAAAATGTACTTATTCTAAAAATGTATTTAAAAGTACAATTACTGACTTTGAAACTGCTATAAAGAAATAGTTTGATATTTTAGGAAATACAATTATTCGCTTTCTTGCAGAGAGTTAGATGGGAAGATTGATACCACTCTCATGCCCGTATGGTAAACAAGAATCTACCACCAGCAGATACTTAGCTTAGCTTAGCATTAAGACTGGAAACAGGGGAAATCAGCTAGCCTGGCTCGGCCCAAAATCCACCTACGTACCAGTACCTCTAAAGCTCACTTATAAACACATAATACCTCATTTGTTTAATCTGTATGAAAACCAGATTATGAAAAAGAACACGTTGCTGTGTTATGGGAGGTTATGTATCAGAATATTTCTTGGCCGGGTGCAGTGACTTCCTGTTGTCTGGTTGTCACATTGAGATTGCCAGGCAACCAGCTGAGACTCCACGATTTTGTTTCTTTTGGACAGAGCCAGACTAGCTGTTTCCCCCCATTTCCAGTCTTTGTGCTAAGCTAAGCTAACCAGCTGCTGGCTGTAGCTTCATATTTAATGGACAGATGTCAAACTATTGCTTTAAAAAATACAAGTACATAAAAGTTACTAATTCACAGAATCAGGAGTGAATCTTTCAATTTCACCCTTGCATGTAACATACAACACTCATGCACAAACACACGTATGCACACACGTGCACACACTCCCATGCATTTGATGGCACCCACCCCATATTAACTTCCTCCATGTTTTTCAGTCAAGCTCCAGCCCTCAAATTATTTACAGTAGGTATTGTAGTAAGAAGCTGCTTCAGGCCACGTTCACAGAACTGTCTGCCCTTTGCCAAAGTGATCATTACACACTGCAGCAAATTTACATAATTGACTCCGTCAGACAAAGAAATGGAACAAATGTACTTTAGGCCATGCCAAAGATCAATTAAACAGTGTGTGGATGTATGTGTCAGTTTGTGTGAAGGAATATACTGTATGGGTGTGTGTGTTTGGTTGTACCCTGTTTGTGTGTATGTTGCCAACAAGAACACATGTTTAGGTCCTAAAATTTAGGAGGTCCTAAATGATATTTGGCCTTTTGTAGTTTCATAAAGAACAGAGGACTATAAAACAGGATTATGTGAAAACAATGAGATATATATTGGCAATTTTAGTCAACAGTTTTTATGAGATCTATTTACAGGTTAAATATTAGTGTTATGTCTCATCATTCCTAATTCCCTGCATGACATAATGTTCCCGCTGTAAAACCTTTTATAGAAATGTCTAACCACATTGTTTATCATCAGCAAAGTGTCTCCTTTTGGCTCATAAAACCCTTTTTCATACAGATCTTAGTTTTTTGATCCATTTATTTTTCAACCCTGTAGAAACAAACTAAACTCCAAAAAAAAAAAATAGAATTTGTCTTAGGTGTCTCACTGCAAACAAGCGTATGAGTCTATGAAACTATAACCTATATGTCAGAAATCTAAAGTAGACACACCATTAAAAAGCAGAAGGAAAAACATCCCCAAAATTGTGTTCTGTTTTTGTAAAAAACAAAAAACAAACAATGGCTTTATATTATATTTTATGGCTCTACATTACAATAAACATAACAAAACTTATATAGACAAATAAAACATGGGGCAATAAATGAATATAGAGCAAAAAACAATAACAGTTTAATCACATCATACCACATGCAATGAAGATGTTGTTTAAAGGCATATCATCAGTGTTAAATGAGAACAAAGCAAAGAGAACATCAGTGAAAACAATGACGGTAACAACAGACAAGTGTTAAAATAAATTACTTTAAATGTTCCAAGGATACAATCAAGTAGAACTTTAGAAGATGTGGTTTCTAGTCTGTTGTACATAAAATACAGGGAACATGGAACACTAACCAGTCCAAGTGCGGGTGGTGTAATATGTTTTGCTACAAACAAGACAGAAGGTAAGAAAGCAATCTGTAAAAAGTATGCAGTTTCTGGAAACAGACGTTTCACAGTTCAGCTGTGTTCCTCAAATCACACTTCAGACCATCTTTATCTTTGTTAAATTTACTTTATTTGAACCCAAGATGCCATCACGTCAGTTTGAGCCCGGACTGTAGGGATGCTGTCGGAACAAGGCTCAGTGATGAGCCTTTGATCCTTTCATGAAGCCTCAACAGGTCCCTGAAATCAGGGCAGCACACTGGCTGATTCTTTTCCTGTCACTCGTGTGTTCCGTCCCAGCTGTTTGTGTTCCATCATCATGAGAGACTGAAACAGAGAGAACAAACAGGATCCGTAGGGCACCAGCAGTGTTGGGGAAACAGTTTTACTATCCAGTATAATAAATGACGCCCTCAGTAGACTTTAAATCTAATCTAAGAAAAGTAGTAATTTCACATAACATTCTGTACAAATTCCCAGCCTGAGTTTGGTGTTGGTTCAGTTTGTGATGTAATGTCCCGCATTCACACTCCAGATGATTTAGATCAACGGCACTACCCCCACCATGAATTTTATCTTTTACCTTAAACTGATTAAACCACTGTAAAATGCTTAATAAATGATGCGGCTACATCAGAAGGAATAAACCTGATGTTCTATTAGAGGCTTTGCATGAATCTTTGCATGAATGAATCTGCGCACAGTGTGTACTGGTGTAGCTGAGATCTCCTGGTGAGTCAGGAAGATATGTCTTTATTTGGGGTTTTACTTGCTGGATTACTGAAAAAGCAAAGCAGGTCTCTATTCCTGGGCCCCAGAACATCAGCTCCAGGTTCACAGTATGTCAAGTGGTTTGTGGTAATTTGATTATCTGAAAGTCTGTTTGGGGATCCAGTTGTAAGACCTTCATTATTTCAGTTTTGCGTTTCCGTCTTGCATGTTCCTAAATTAACATGTGTTTAACCAAATTACCACACAAAGTAAATAAATACTTCTCTTTCTAAGACAACTGAGCAAACGTCCGCTGATAAAGGCCATGAGTTGCGGCTCCACAACAAATCAAGTTAGTGGACCTTGAATTAATTGAATTTTTGTTATTTACCATTTCCGAGGTGAAGAATGAACTCAACATTTTTTCACGAGTTTTGAGCACAACTGTTTTAAACCTGCCTGTGAATGATTATTACATGTGTGTAAAAAGTGTTATTTATCATGATTACAGCTATGTTATACTGTTATCCATCATTCATAAACTGTTTATACACCAGTTACTGATGCGTCACCAAAGTTATTGTTGACAAATACATAAATAAACACTTGCAAATGTTCGTATTTCTGCTTACAATTGTGTTATAATGTGTTATGAATACTGTATTAATTGATTATGTAGTGCTTATAAATGCTAAATTGGGGTGTTAAAGATTTTATTTGTGCTATTAAGAATAAATGTCTCACTTTTTGGTTTAATTGAACTGATGATCTATTTTCACAAATGAAATATGCCGTTAGAGTCATTAGAATTTCGAGCCCCTCTGACAAAGAAAGAAGAAAAAGAAAAAAGAAAATGTTCATCAATCTGTGACTAAAGTAGACAAAGTCAGATTGGGGGTAAACACAGCATGATTGTTATCAGTAGTATTACCAAAATCAGTGAGCTGGCATGTTACTTTCGCTGTGTCACCACAGTACAGTATGTACCTTGGGGAGAACTATGCTGAGTAAGTTCAGTGTCGTGAACGCAGCAGAAGTTTTAAGTTGTGTGTGTGAGTTATCTGTCCATCTGCCCCCACTGTCTCCTGTACCGTCACACAGCTGTGTGCAGCCTGCACTAAATCTGTCATACAGTACTGTACACTCATCCCTGCATAACCTTTCAGGCTGAAGACAAATACAGGGAAAGTAACGGGAGGCAAGTGTCCTTGTTATGCAAACCTTTTCCAAATTAGGCAAACCCCACTGGACCATTTATTATTGAATATGAGGAACATTTTGAAGATTTTCTTGTTAGTTCAGTACTTTATCACTCCAACACATTTTGTTGTCTGATGAGAGCTACTACAAAAACACTTGAATCCAGATGAATCCCATGGCTTTCAGCCCTCAAGCCGCAGCGTACTGCCACTGACAGTTCATCAAGGCTGTGAGACTGATGATGAAATGGAAATGAAATGCAGGGAGGGAGCTGGAGCAAAGAGATGGATGGCTTCGAAATCCCAACCATCCCTCAACAGCTATAACTGTTGCTATTATTGTTGGTACTGTAAATCTCTTAGTGTGCAGAGCATTTTAAAGGAGTGACATTGACATATGATTGTGGTCTTTGCTCTCTCAGTTTCTAAGGTTAATTGCTACCTGATCAATCAACCATCTGCCTGTATCCAAAATGGTCACTTTTATCCATCCATAAACGGCAATCTGCCATTAAAATCAATCTAACCTGTTCTAAAGAGGTTTATTAAAGGTGGAGCAGTTAATGCTTAAATGGTAGTGGCATGGTTATCCAATATAAAACTCAATTTTATGCCTATATAATCAAAGAGAATTGCCATCACAATATCAAACAAAACTAACACAAAGATTGACAGCTGAATTTATATTTAGAAACAAAACACAACAAAAAAATGTGGTGTTGCAAATGGGCACAGTATTTCTCCAAATTAAATGGGGGTGGTGGAAAATGATTTCTTTATTAGTGTGGTCACATATTTTCCACGGTTTGGTTTTGACAGATGAAAGTGTGAGAGCATGAATTGCCTTTCAGCCAAACAGGGTAGACAATCTGATAACAATTGTGAGCTAGTGCCATCCAGAATTGTATTACAAGGTTGATGGGAGTTAAATGTTTCTCACTTCAGTTGCACAAGTCAGAAATAGAAAAAAAAGAAGACAACAGAGACTAATGGTCCTTGTTTCATTTCCTGGCATGGGTCATTACCATACGGCTCTGTGGATCAGCTAATGGTTTCATTGTTTCAGGCTGGATTCAGTTTGTCTTCATTAGATAGTGTTTTATGTTCTCTAAGCTTCTCTTGCTGGTTGTTCTGTGTTGATACAGTATCATTGAGCCCTCAGCTGAAAAATAACACCTGTCTATGATCAATAACAACCTTCACTGAGCAAATTGCACATGAAAAACAATCTGGCATTTACAATAAAGGAATAGTTTAAAATGTTTTAAATATGCTTATTCACTCTCTTGCTAAGAGTTAGATAAAAATATTGATACCTCTCTTAGCTTAGCTTAGCATAAAGACTGGAAACAGGGGGAAACAGTTAGCCTGGCTCTGTCCAAAGGTAAAAAAGTCCACTTACCAGCACCTCTAAAGCTCATCAATTAAAACGTTATATCTCGTTTGTTAAATCTGTACAAAATCCGAAGTCTAAAAAGTACAATTTGCAGTTTTATGGGGGTTATGTGCCCAACAATTCATTGGTTCTGTGCAGTTGCCAGGCAATCTGCGAAGCTACTGCTCCCAGCCTAGAAACAGTCCTGCACATAACCCCCTGTACATTTGAACAGAGACAGGCTAGCTGTTTCCAGTCTTTGTGCTAAGCTAAGCAAACAGTTTGCTGGCTCTAGCTTCATATTTACTGTACATACATGAAAGTGGTATCAATCTTCTCATCTAACTCTCAGCAAAAAAGTGAATAAGCGAATCTCCCAAAATGTTAAACTATTCCTTTAATGTGTTAAGATGACTCAAATCAGAGAAATACAGCACGTTGCTGTCATGATCATCATGATTATGAGTTCTATAAAAGAGCAGTTTGAGCTCATCCAAATCCACTATGACAAAACTTATAACATTGTCTTTGCAAATACAATATAACAGTGTAAATAATGCCACTGCAAATAGTAACAGTTGGGATTTAAATGTAAAATTTGTTAAGAATTAACAAGCAAATTGTATCTGGATGGAAACATTTAAAACTGTTTGTGTGTAGGTTGATAGGTGGTTGGGTGCTTGTGTCACCATCAACTATTAATAACATCTCTGCTGATTTGATTATCGGCTCTTGTTCTGCTGCACACCCACTTTAATTACCACTTCCCCTCTTTTATTCACACTGACAGGACCTCTCATTAATCACTACACAGAGGCAAGCCCTTCAGTTTTATTATTATTCAGATATGTTGAATCTCCCTGCAAAATGTCTGCTTATTTATTGGCAAAACTGGCTAAATTGAAAATGTATTTGTCTTTACTCTTCTTTGATTTAAAGGTCCTGGAATGGGAATGTGTAAGTCACATTTATCAAGTAGCACAAAAAAAATGATGTCCTTCAACTCCGAATTTATGTTTCTCATTGCCATTCGTGCATTTAAATACCATGTCTACGCAAATAATCATCCAATTTAAATCATACCACAAGCCAAGCACATCAGCCAACACAGCTGGAGACAGCCAGAGTCCCCTTATAGATTTAATACAGATATTGACTAAATATGGGTTTAGTTTGGCCAAGGCATTATAGAGAGAATTTGATCTGATACAGACCATTAAACACTGATATGGAAAATGGTTATTGTTTTTTACTATAAGAGAAAAAAAAGCCACAGAAACATTACGGTTTCGCTATTTGCAAAGAAAGCGCGTTTTAAGAATTTCTCTTCTTAGAACTACATTTGGTTGAGAAACTGTCGGGAGATCCTGTACTGGATGTACTTCCTAGCACCTGCAGACTTTCAAGCTGCTGAATTACATCAGGACATTGGATTGAATGCTCCAGTAAATATTCAGCTGTGTCAACACAGGACAGCGTCTTGTTTCTGTTTTGGTCTCTCCAAAACTAAAGTGCAAGTACTTTTGGTGTTATTATATGTATCAAACATCTTTTAGTTTATTGTAGAAAACACTGACAAGGTCCTTCATCCTGAACAACCAATCTTGTCCTCAGTCTTGTTTGCTTTATTTGACACGTATTTGTCGTATCATTATATTTCCAGCATTATTGTTATAGCTGTTGTACAAAATAATATTAACTAAGTACTAAGGAGGCACAACTATTGCCTAGAATGGATGACAACTGTGAGTCCTTGTGGATTTCCCTATATTCAGATGTTGCTATTTCTCTTGGCAGAATGAACACTCCCTCCCATCTTTTCAGAGTTTGATACATACAGTAGGCGAAGGAGTAACCGAATATTACGAATGACCTCCAACCAGACAGTCAGACAGCAGCTTTTAAACATTCTACACTACAAGAAGTGTGTGTTTCATCAGCGTAAAGTGGCTGAACTTGTTTCTGTCTTTGACAGCATGTTTGTCTCCTCTTCTCTCGACTGAATATCCTCATGCAAACATTCCACTGTTTCATTTTTGGCCAGTAGTTATTGAGGCGCCCAGACAGATAGCGTGTGGCTTTCCACTCATAATAGCCAGCATCTCCTTAAAATGTCAATGAGGAATGCACAAGCACATGACCCCTTGATTACCATTGCCACACTGAATGCATTTACATGATGTCACATTGTTTGACTGAAACAAGCACATTACTACTCAATCTTTCTGACATACAGGCATGTGCTCTGGAGAACGTTTTGGCAAACTGGGTGACGAGAGGAACCGTTGAACGGTTGTGATGGGGGAGTTTTGAGTCTTGAAGCCCAGATGGAATACTTATGTACACATGCAACAAGAAAACTCACTGCTTTTTCTTCAATATCACATTTCAAACTTCAAAAGAAAAGATAGAGATCTTACTGTAAACTTTTTGAAGCTGAAGAGCTCCTCCATCTCAGAGTGCTTCAAAGTTTATCAGGTATGCAGTCAGCGGGTTTTTTCACTTTGTGGTCAGTGGAAGGGGAAAGGGTGTAGAAGGAGCCTCAAACCCATAAACCCCAGACTTAGTATTGGAACAGCCAGTGGGCTGCAGAGGCCAAATGGCACCATTTGTAAGAGAAAATAGGGGAGAAAATGGGGGCAACAGGGTCTCCTTTCAGAGCTGGAGGAAAGACACACATGGCGGCCAAACGCTTGATTGTTGTACTTAAAGTCTAAATGGGCACCGGGAAAGGAAGACAATCAGACATAAATTAGTGGCTCTTTAGTCCAAGACCAGCACACACTGAAACATGCCTATTCTGCTAATAAGATTTATGAAGCCAATAAAATAGAAAGCCGTCTAATTCAGCATTGACTTCCCAACATGCCATGGCTATTCCTACCTTTGTTATTGATGTTTTACCTGTTGTTATTGGGGTTCTTTCCTTATTATTATTATTATTATTATTATTATTAATCTGATCTTGTTTTGTTAAGCACTTTGGGCTGTATCTTTGGATGAAATACGCTATACAAATACAGTTATTATTATTATTATTAATATTTTATCTGAATTCATTCTGTGGGCTTTGAAATCAACAATAGTCTGGTCAGAACTGAATGTGTATAAATTCACAGTCAGCTGCTTCTGTTTTTGACTGTTGCTATGTCTTTTTCCTGTAATATGTCTATAGAAACATACAAGCAAAATGAATTTGGAAACAGTTTCCTTGCAGTAATTTTTTTAAGCCATGCTTAAAGCCAGGGATGGCAATGATCAGTCATTTGGTCTGTCAGTCCACTTTGCTCCTGACTAAAATATCTCAACAACTATTGGATGAATTGCCTTGAAATGTAGTACAGACATTCATGGTCCCCAGATAATTAATCCTAATGACTTTGATAATCCCCTGACTTTCCTCTAGTGCCACCAGGTTTTCTTCTTTCTTCTTCCTTCATTAGAGAGTCAATAGCAAAATCAGGGAAGAGATGAAGGACATGGGGGAATGACATGCAACAAAGTTTGGGTTTTGAGTGAAATTCTTCAACAACTGTTGGACAGACAGCCATACAATTTTGTACAGACATTCATGGTGCCCAGCGGATGAATCCAAATGACTTTGGTGATCCCCTGACTTTTTCCTCTAGTGCCACCACGAGGTTGACATTTTTGAGTGAAATGTTTCGACACAGATTGCTGTGAAATTTGGTACAAACATTCACGTTCCTCAGGATAAATTGTAATCATTTCGGTGATCCCTTTTCATCCAGCGCCATCATCGGATCTGCAACGTTCCCATCAGCCTCAGCTGTACTGTGTTTAGTGCTAATTAGCAAATGTTGGCATGCTAACTATGGTGAACATGGTAAACATCACACCTGCTAAATATCACCATATTAACATTGTCATCATGTTGACGTTAGCATTTAGCTCAAAGCATTCTACAATGTATCTTCAAAAGACAGCTGTCAGTTCACAGACTTATTACACTGTTGCCAACCAATAGGACCTTTCCTCCAGGTGCCTCTTTTTAAAATAAAACAATTAAACCAATTTATGTGTCAGTGCCCCTCTTTCCTGTGAATCAGCAGCCAATTTGAGATGTTACTATTACCCTGTTTCCAAACCACAACTTGTGCAAGTATGTGTCCAGCTGGGCTGCCAGGTCCCTGTAAAATTACAAGAAATTACAACAAATATGACCACCTGTCCTCAGTATGCAGCAAGAGGACCAAAATCAGAGATACAACATGCCTCCTTATAGTTTTCCCTCTCAAGCTTCAATCAAACGGAAGAAAAACTGACATGTTTTCCTTAATGCGGCTACTAAAACCCTCACGACTAACGTCAGACTCCTTGAGGAATATCTGGATCTTTCATGAGGGTAAATATGGCTTTTCCATACTTTTCCTATGAGTTTCCATAACATCTAGGCGTTTGGATCCACAACACAAATGCAAAACAAATACCTCATAATTTAACCACATCTCACCTTTTTATTTAACTATTATTTATTTAACTAAATAATAGACCTACCTCCTTTGCACTGAGGTCATTTATTCAGAGAACTGAAACAGAAAACCCCTCTAACAGTATATCCACCATGTACTGGATCTTTCTGGATAACTGATACCTCAGAGGTTATTTTGAGCACAGAGTTGCGCATTAAACAGCCAAAAAAATTAATGTAGGCAATGAAACCGAATCTGTTCACATCGATCCAGGCTGCAGAAAACACAAAGCTGAACAATGTCTTTATCACAACTGCTCACAAGTGAAATCCAATCCTAACCTCGTGAAGTGGTTCATGACCAAGTCTGGAAATGTACCTTTTAAACGTCAGCATGTTGTGGACGTTTAAAAGGTGACAAAGTTATAGCTGTAACATCTGCAGCAATGTAAATCTAAGCAGCTTTGGTGTAGCCTACATAATGTGCTGCCTAAAGGTTTTAAAAAAAAAAGAAGGCCTATTTGAGATAATTTCTCAGAAATGTAGGTGACACACATAAAGTGAGTAACGACATTAAAGCGCGCTTACTGGCCGTAAACAGAGAGAAGCGACAGAAAGTGCAGCAGAGGGATGAAACGTGAACTTGAGTCAGGGGGCGCACAGCAGCAGAGACGCCCACAGACGGGAGGCAGAGAGACGCGCTATAAAACAGTGACTCGGTATATGAGTGTCAGTGGGGATCCTTCACAACCTTCAAGCCACCATGAAACAGCCACACGGACTCAGACATGGAAAATACTCCGCAAAGGACATCGATGCCTTGGACTTTATCAAAAGGAAACATGATTTCTGATCTCAAGAAAAAGACATTTGTTTTTGGACTTTCCTGAAATTGTTTCATAGCCCCTGTCTGTGGAGTAGCCTATCTCTGGATATCTGTTTGACAAGCAAAACTATCTTCTGGTTCTTCAGCTGCACTGAGACGGATATCTGAACTATGTAATGGTGAGCCATGTCTTCATTTTAAATATAATAATAAATAAAAAAGGAGGTAGACTTTTTCTCCTAAGGGAACACTAGAAGAAAATTTAAAATTGGATGGATCTTTGTTTAAATATCTGACAATGATTTGATAAATAACATTTATATTGTTTTATTACTTTGATCATAATTTTCCTGTTCATACTTTCTTACACACTGCAAAACTGCACAACATTCTGCAAAGGGGTGCGATGTAGTGCAAATCCACCATCTAATGGCATTTCTTTCACAACTGACAAAGTGTTCAGTGAGGCATGGGAAATACAGAAAGTTTATTTTTTAAATCAGACACCATATTCTGACATCTACATATAAGGTGATCTGTTTAGGTACAGCAAAGCAGCTATTAGGTTTCCATTAGTTGATATACAACACATTGGACTCCATTATAATCAGATCTGAAACTTTGTCAGCTGTTGATATTCTCAAAAAATTAAGAACTCATTGTACAGTCAGTTTAGACAACAAAAGCATGTTTTCTTGATATTAAAAATCCATCTATATGATTATGATGAAAGACGTCAAACAATATACCATATTGCTTTAATTTGTTTTAATACATTGCTTTTTGTTGGTGTGTTGCTGGGAGGACTGTCCTGTTTGACCTCCAGCCAAACTAAACCTGAGTGATCAGTGAGTCCACTCTCCATCACGAGGGCTAGTCAGATCTTTAGTAATCTATGAAGAATTAGTAGCAGTATATGTTTAATGTTTTTAGTTATTAGACCTCCCTAAATCTTTATCTTAAAAGGTACAAAGAAAGCATAGCCTACATATGGGTTACAAATTAAATGAAAAGAAAACACAAAGTTTCGTAGTATGGTGTTGGGCCGCCACGACCTGCCAGAACAGCTTCAGCTGTTTAGATTCTCCAAGTGTGTGGAGGGAGTGAACACCATTCTTTCAAATGATATTCCTTTATTTGGTGTTTTGATGACGGTGGTGGAGAGCGCTGTCTAACTTGTCGCTCCAAAATCTCCCATATGTTCATTTAGGTTGAGATCTGGTGACTGCGGCCATAGCATATGATTCATATCATGTTCTTTTGCATCAAAGCATTCAGTGACCTCTTGTGCCCTTTAATGGAAACATCTGCATTCGTTATGTTTCTTCACTCATGTAGTCAGGTTTTTCCTTTGATTTTCACCTGTATGTATGTGTAACTTTTATTGTTTTTTAATCATTCTTTTCATCAAATCATCAAATCAACAGTATTTTACTTTAGGTGATCCACAGCTTATCAGCTCTATACAAATGTCATCTTCTCTCTCTTGCAGCCTCCCTTAACTATGGACCTCATGACCTTCAAGGTTCAGTGATGTTAGCTTTGAGCCACTACAACTCCTCAGCCTCCCCGCTTCTCCCTCCTTTCTCTAATGACAGTGGAGGGAAGGTGGAGGCCAGGGTGATGGTAGAAGGGCTGTCGCAGCAGGGGAACCTCACCTTGGTGCAGCCCACCACCAGTGGCATCATTGTCGTCATATTGTCCATGACACTGGGCATCATCTCCAACATCGTGGCCCTCTTCATCCTGGTCAATGCCTACTCCCTCCAGCGCCGGCGCACCAAAGCCACATTCCTTCTGTTTGCCACTTCACTGGTGGTCACAGATTTCATTGGCCACGTGATCCCTGGTGCCCTGGTTCTCCGACTCTACCTCTCTGGAGGTGTGCAAACCGAGGACTTCTACTCTTCTGATAGGATGTGTCAGTTCCTGGGTGGCAGCATGGTGTTCTTTGGCCTGTGCCCACTCTTCATGGGCTGTGCCATGGCTGCTGAGCGCTGCCTGGGCGTCACTAAGCCGCTGCTGCACTCTTCCCTAGTCACCAAAACCCGCACAAAGATCTGCCTGTCTGTCATCTTGCTGGCAGCTCTGTGTGTGGCCATGCTGCCGTGCTTCCAGCTGGGCTCTTACACCTATCAGGACCCAGGGACCTGGTGTTTCATTAAAGTGCTCAGTGACACTGAGGAGGTGGATGTGGCGTTTGTGGTGCTGTTCTCTGGACTAGGTCTGACCTCGCTA
Organism: Siniperca chuatsi; assembly: GCF_020085105.1. NCBI lineage: Eukaryota > Metazoa > Chordata > Actinopteri > Centrarchiformes > Sinipercidae > Siniperca > Siniperca chuatsi. Next base: position 25,728,102 of record NC_058044.1, on the reverse strand, counting down.
GCTGTGGCGCTGGTGTGTAACACCATCAGTGGACTGACGCTGGTGCTCGCTCGGCTCAGGAGGCAGCCCGGCTCCCATCACTCGGCCAAGTCCCATGACATAGAGATGGTGGTGCAGCTGGTCGGCATCATGGTCACCTCATGTATCTGCTGGAGCCCTCTTCTGGTGAGTATGAGGAAGTACAATGACAGGGTAGCATACAGTCAGGTCATAATGAGATGGCAGCTCTCCTCAGGACTGTGTGTTCACAGACTGTGCTTGATTGACAGCTCCCGCACTGTCTTGTCAGTTTTGCTGCGCCTGTTAGGCCAGGAAAATTTACACCTTTCTTATTGGTGCATATTATTTGGTGACAGCATGCAATTCCCTGCATGGCTGCACCCAGCTCCAACCTGACCAAAGTTCTACTGAACCAGGGTAATTAAAAACACCTGTGTGGATGTGCAGGGACTTCAAGTATTTTTACTGCCCACACTTGTGGAAATGGAAATATTTGGAGTCTTTTTTTCCCCAGGATTATGTCACTTAATGAGTGTCAAATTAGCAACAGATTAAAAATATCAGAATCAGAAACAGGTTTATTGGCAAATAGGTTTTCACATACAAGGAAATTTGACTTGGCCAAAGTCAAGCAACCATAAATATAAAATAGAAATTTACATTAAAAACACGTTATATATACAGTTTATATTCTTAAGTGAAAAGAGGGTTGTCCAAAATACTGACTAAAGAATGTGCAAATGTTCACAGTATAAAGAACGTGTGCAATGTGCAAAAATAAAATCCAAAGATTTGCGTAATGTAACAGGTCAAGTTAGATGTGGAGCATTTACGTAAATGTAACGTGCAGTGTGGAGCGGGATAAGAGTCAGTGTCAGCAGGGGTCCTGGGCCTTGTTGATGAAGCCAGCTGCAGTCTGGAAGAAACTGTTGGGAACAGTTGGAAAGATATTGTTGTTCTTTTCTTTTTTTTTTAAACATAAGACTGTGTGGTTTGTAGTAGCTGGATCGGAGACATTAAGCATCTTTCTTTTTTTTTTTCAAGGATTTTCACTCTCCACTTGACTTTGTTGTGGAAACAATAATCGTCAAAGAAAGAGACTCAAATAGACCTGCTTTTAGATAAAAAACATAACAAATACTGATAACTTAGGCAAATAATGCATATAGCTTACAATCAACAGAAGAGAGGGTCTACTAACAAACATTGATGGCAGATTCTGCTGCATGCTCCTTCAGACAGGGGTGTGCAGATCAATACCTACAGTACAAAGTATCAGAGTATCAGTTCTAGTGTCAGCAGGATCAATTCCAAAAAAACTTGATCCATCTTACATTAGATCACCTTTTGGGCACATGAACACTCTTCTTGGTGTGTGCAGTCTCTGCAGCTGTTGGTACCAGTATTGGTGATTCTGCCATGTTATTACTTGGTATAACCACAGTGGTAATACCAGGCATTGATGGCATTTTAGTGCAGCCATTCAGGACTAAAGCTTTGTGGTATCGTAATACTAAATTAACTTAAGGTAGGCATGTTTGAAGAGCTTATCATAACATGTTTCAGACCTGTATCTGTGCTGTCACTCTTACAAAAATCTGTATCAGTCCTTGCTGATATAGATGCAACAATAATATTTAATTTGATAATATAAAAACAATATTGTTGTATCCATGTCACAAAGAATACCAGAATGAGAGGGCTTATTCAGAACATCCATTTGTTGTGTTTTTATAAAATACAACAAGATCACTTTAAGAACTAGTTTGGTGTTATTACTGCAAAGCTATTTTTGAGTAATTTTCAACGCAGTGTTTTTGCTCTTTCATCATGTAATAATGTTTCATGCCCGCAGATCTTTGGCCTGATGTCCGTGATCAGCTCCTACACAGGATCTATTGGAGAGGACCTGTCCAACTATAAAACCCTGATGGTGATGGGCGTGAGGCTGGCCACATGGAACCAGATCCTCGACCCCTGGGTTTACATCCTGCTGCGCCGCACCGTCCTACGCAAGATCTACCTCATCGCTAAGTGCCAGGCAGGCCTAAGGGGTAATATAATAGGCCGCTGGGAGCCCACCTCTTTTCCCAGCTCAGAGAAGAATGAAGTCAACCAAGTTTGAGATGAGAGAAAGACTGATATAGTACTTTGTGAATGTACTTTGTCACCAGGTCGTTGAACATATGAAGAACTTGCCGTACAAAGACGTTTAGAAGGAGAGACCCACAGAGAAGCATGTGTAAGGAACTAACTTTGTGGCTGTGATGGTGGAGCCGATCAGATTAGACATGCACTTTGACATTTCTCGGCTGGTCCACTTTAGAAATGTTTAATGGATTCAATCAAAATATCTTCATACTCCATCAAAGTTTTACAGTGAGTTCATTGTCTGACCTTACAGATGGAAGCTACCTAATGCTATGATTTTGCACAAAATATCATAAACGTTCTACCGTTTACTTATAATAAGTGAACATTCCTTGTTATTATTACATTCTCATTTGGAAAGTCATGGCCACAGTACATGAACACAGTACTAACCACACTCTGTCCTGAGAGACTCTAAGGTTTGCAGGACTGATACTTATAGAGGGACTGAGTATTATTTGGTTTTATTTCTCAACCTCATTTTTACCAGCTTTGAAAGTAAAAAATAAATTGCACAGTGACTTGCTCTTACATTATACAAATGTGGAAGAATTGAGCTGTATCAGTATAACCATCAGAGGGAGCTCCAGAGTAAAACCAGAAGTATTTAGAGTATATTTGTGATGTTAATTATTCTGCTGAATGTATTTCATGAAGGAATGTTAATATTCAGATACTGTGGAGTTTATGTATGTTTAAGCGAGTTTATGCTTTCCATGTGCTTTATACAGTGCTTTATGTGAAATAATGTAAGATTTTATAAGTTAATACTTGAATTGTACCCTCAATTTACTGAGGATATGAAAATAACTTTAAATTGAATTGAATGTAAATAAAACAATGCAATGTGACTTTACTCTGAATGTTTGCATTTATTTTTGATTAATTGTCTTTTCCATAATTTCCCTAACAAATATGCCTTTGACAAGAAGGAGGTTATTTGTATATTATTGATTATTCAGCCAAACGGTGCTTTAAGGGTGAATTGGACTCCTATAAACACTGGCAGTATTAAATTAATCAGTTTCAGAGTCCAATTACAACAGAGAGTTTAGTATTGCTGTATTTCAGTATTCTCTCAGAGCAGTCTGCTTTCCTGAGTATTAATGATAAAAATCTGTACTTTGGGTTGTGCGAAATGAGAACAGTGTGATCTACAGCAGGGATTTCCTGCAGTCATTCTGGACTTCACTTTCCATAGATGACAAAGATGACAAACTGAAAAGGATTATCCACAAAGGTCATGCAAAGAAGCACATTAAATCAAGAAGACTGTTGAGCAAATATTTTTGATTCAGGCTTGATTCAGTTGCCATTTCCAGTAAGCTGCTTCCTTACAAGGGCAAGTGTCTATAGAAGGTAGTCTGCCTCTGATGTGCATAAACTGTACGTGAGGTGCAGCACTTCAATAAAATACTATTATTACCTGCTTCCTATTTTATCTGTTTCCTCCCCTGCATCACTTCTTCCCAACCACATTCATGTGGTCTGCAGCTGCAACATTTTTTCCTTCTTATTTCACATGCCTGCCTGAAATGCTGCCAATTACAACTAGATGGAAACAGCCAGTGATATCTAGATGGCCCACTCTGTTGTCTTTTCACCATGAGAAGTGTTCATGTGACACTCTGCTGGTCTGTAACTGGCACAAAAAACCCTGCATTCTGTACACCACCTGAAATATGGAATAATAATAAATTATAACAAATTAAAACTATATATGAAAAATATATAAGTGAGTAACTAACTAACATCTGTTGCTTACAGAATCAGTTCCACTTGATGACATTAACTTCTGTCTTGGTGATTTTTTCACCTAAAATGTAACTACTCCTACTCCCTAAACGTTATACAGTGCACCAGTGGTGGAATGTAACTACCGTAAGTACATTTACTTAAGTGCTGTACTCAAGTACAAATTTGAGGTACTTGTACTTTACCTGAGTCTTTTCTTTTCATGCCACTTTCTACTTCTATTCCACTACAACTCAGAGGGAAATATTCCACTTTTTACTGCACTAACATAATTTGACAGCTTTATTTGCTAGTTACTTTACAATTTAAGATTTCTGCATACAAAACATACAAAGAGCTTATAAAATATGATGCTTTGTTATAAATTAAACTATCCAACAGTTTATACAAGTACAGCTGAAACGATTAGTCGATTGACAGAAAATTAACTGTCAATCGACTATTTTGATAATTGCTTAATTCATTTTTCATTCAAACACATTTCATGGTTCCGGCATCACAAATGTGAAGATCTGCTGTTTTTCCTTTAATTATTTTAATAATTGAAATGTATTTTTAATAATTTTGAGGTTTGGACTGATGGTTGGACAAAACAAGCGTTATGAAGGTGTCACTTTGGGCTCTGGGTAACTGTGACAGCATTTCTCACTATTTTCAAAATTTTTACAAAACAAACAATCAATCGATTATGGGAGAAACTAATCAGTAGATTAATCCATAATGAAAATAATCATTAGTTGCAGATACAAAAAAGTTAAAAATTAGCTTCACATCAACCAACTACAACAGTAAAGTCTTGCTCTTACATAAATGTATTATTGCTGCTTTTACATTAATAGTATAACAGTCACAGGGCCATTTTTCTGCTTGAGTAGCCTACTTTTACTTTGCATTTTCCTGATTATACTTACATACATACTTGAGTTTATTTTCAATGCAGGATTTTTACTTGTAAGAGAGTGTTTTTAAAGTGTGGTATTAGTATTTTTACTTAAGTAAAGGACCTGAATACTTATTCCACCACTGCAGTGTAAGCCTAATATAAGTAGTCATACTATCATTTTACAAACATAACAAAAATCCAGTTCCTAGGTCGTGTAGTGACGTCATCTTCAGGGGACCCTTTGCTGGCTGACAGCAACAGAAAGGTAGCTAACGTTACCGCGTAAAGGTCTACAACTGTTTATTCGCTCGTTGACAAAGGTAAGCCCTAACTGCTCAAACGAAACTTAGACAGAAGTCAGTGGTATTGTGCGAAATCGACACAAACGTCATTGGCATGCTGGCCTGCGTTAGCTAGCTCGCTACTATCAAGTGGGCGGTCAATGCTACAAACATTAGCTAACTAGCTCTCATAGCTTATCGCAGCACCTTCGTTCAGCATAGGATGGGTAAATTACGTGACCATTGGACAGCTGTATTAGATCACGTTTGTTTAGTTTGCACCGAACTAAATTACTAATGCACACGTTGCTTATTTTATTATTTGCAATCAGACGAGCCTCTTAACCTGATGAGCAAGTTTCCTGCGTAATGTTAGCTAACAGCCGTCAGCAGAAGATGCATGTGGATAACTTAATCTTATTTATTACATTTTATTTGATTGGTCTCATACTGCCAGTTATCTACCAGCTTTACGCTGACTAACAAAGGTTTTTCCTTCTAAAACAGGGGCTAGCTTCGGTCTGGAAGTCGTGACAGCATGGCGGCCGCTGCAGCGTCAATGTGGGATGAGCACCAGGCCTATGAGGAGCTGCTGTACTGGGACAGCCTGATACAACAGGGCCACCGGCTCCTCCCACATGATTTTGACAGGTACACACAGCATGTAGTGTATGGTTAACTAAATAGTCCTAACTGAAATCAAAAATAAAATAACAGTGAGACAAAGGCAAGGCAATTGAATTTGTATAGCACATTTCATTAGAGGGAAGCTCAATGTACATTAAAATGCATACAACATGTACAGGAGAGTACAACTAACAAAATATTTTTAAAAACAAGTTAAATAATAATGAAGAACACTTCAAACACAGACAAATGCACAGAAATGAATCATAAGCCTGAGAAAATTCTGAATGCGTCTCACAGTTGTGACAGATCAGGTAATATTCAAGTTTGCCAGTGAGCTGATCGGTAAATGCTGCACTTTCCTTTTTGTGCTGAAATCACTTTTATTGTCACAGCCCGTTGAATTAAATGTAGAATTATATATTAAAGCACAGCCTTATAGGATCTTGCTAACTGTTCAAAGTGTCATGTCTGTTGAACATTGTCGGGTTACTAGGCGCTCCATTTCACACTTATGTCTTTGTTGTATCACCTGCTTTTGACTTGAACGCTGGAGCTTGTCTTGTCAGAGCTGTCCTCATTTTGTCATTTCCTCCTTCCAGATACGAGGATCTGCGTTACTGGTATGACTGCCTGTGCTACGAGGAGGAGCTGAGACAATACCATCACTACATCGCTGCTATCGAGGAGATTGAGGACGAACGGCATCATGAGGTTCTTGTTTCACCTGCTAAATCGTCCCCCAAAGGCTTGTTGATCCATAGGCTTTTTAATTCGATTCCTTTAACCCACTTCTGCAAGTCTCCACATAAACACTGAACATCTAATGTTTTCCACTGTTTTATTTCTTTTGTACTTCCTCTTGCACGAAAACTGTATCTGGTGCATGTGGAATTTTTTCCCCAAATGTTTATTTTAAATCACGCACTTCCTAACTATTACAACTAATGTTATACTTCCCAATTCTGTTTTTATTTTTACATATTGAATGAGATTGCTATTTCACTGGAATACATCAAAGTAGAAATAAACTTGATAAGGAAGGCAAGAACTGCTTTTAATTAATACTCTTTAATAACTTACAATATGAATATATGATTACGGTATAAACTAAAGCTACATTTGGTCTCATCGACACTATGTTGTTCTTTTCTCCGACATATACCTTAGTTTTTCTGATTTCCCAATTAAGGAAGCTGCAGCCCCTCAGGTGCACACAGGGCCATATGATCGCCACGTGATGGCCAAACACTCTGAAGTGTATCCGTCACCAGAGGAGCTGGAGGCGGTGCAGACAATCGTCTCCCATGTGGAGTGTGCCCTTAAGACTGTGTCTGACCAGATAGATACTCCAAAAGGTGAAAAAGAAAGTACAGAGGCAGGGAGGTAAGTGAGGCGTCCAAATGGTCTGTGGCAGTTGTCCCAATGAAGAAGTATATCAATAGTCTTTTATCTCAACTGTTTAAAAAAAAAAAAAAAAATTCTTTTAATTCTTTTTTTCCTCCTCACAATGCAAGTGGGGATTCCCAAGAGCGTGTCCTGCGTGGGGTTATGAGGGTCGGCCTGGTGTCCAAGGGACTCCTGCTGAAGGGAGACAAGGACCTGGAGCTGGTGCTGCTTTGCTCCAACAAGCCTACTATCACTCTGCTTAAACAAGTAGCTGAAAAGTTAACTGCACAGTTAGAGGTAGAACTGAGTACCTACAGTTGCTTTACGTAATTCTCCGTAAAAACACTTGTTGAGGTTATTTTTGTTTCTTAGATATGAAGAATCCCTCTTTGCCTTCCTAACGTTTTGTTCCTCTTTTTAATAGGTGAGTTCAGTGGGAGCTTATACAGTAAGCCAGTGTCCAGGAGATGCTGCCATTGTTGTGACAAGCACCAAGGAGTCAGTCCTGACTCTCACTATCCACCTGACATCACCGCTTGTCAGAACGGAGCAAGAGAGCAAAACTGAAGAAGAAGAAGAAGAAGAAGAAGAAGAAGGTACGAATGTTGGTCCAGCCTCCAACTAGACATCAGCTACCCCAGGCCTGATCTGTGTGTTCTCAGTATGCAGACACTGTACTGCTCCACTGATCTGTAACTCTGCAGTGCCAATTGAAACACAACACATGTTGTCCATCTTCATCTCATTAAACCTCAGTGGAGCCTGTACAGTGACTGTCTCAGACCGATGCCAGTGAACAACCAATGACTGTTGGCTCTTCACTCGCTCAAGAGTCCTGTCGTCGTCTTGTGACAAACTGGCGTTTGCCAGCACTACATTTCCTCTGTAGTCGCTGATACATTCTGCACATGTTGTTGATAACAATGCCAGTCATAAAAACAAACTTTGTTTATTCTTGTTGAATTGTTTTCATGTTTAAAGTGAAGGCTTTTCAAGAATAACAAGTTAAAGCGCGCATTGCATGTACTTGATGCTGAACATGTACATTTGGCACCAGCTGCAGCAAAACTGATCAGCAATGAGGACATTTCTGTGGCTTCTCTTGGGGAAACAACTAAATCATTGTTTGTTTATAGATGAATGTGTTGGTTGGTGGAGTGTTTGTCAAGCTTCTGTGTTGATCAGCATGAGCTGTATTTACATGGGAGTCTAAAGTTTCAGTGAGTTCATTTAAAGGTCAGGGGGAGTTTGTTGAAGCCCCACATACAGAACCATACCGCTCTCAGTGCAGTTTTAGTCCATTTACTACACTGTACACTGGGGCTGCGCAATTAAAATGATGTAATAATTGTGATCACGATTTTACCTTCCACAATCATTCAGAGTCGATCTGGTGCAGTACTGACACTCTGTGTTTGAAGGGCTTACTCTGGTGCATCTAATCAAGCGCTCCCTAATCACAGGTAAACTGTCTGACCAGTCAGGTGCTGTCATGAGTAGTGATTCGCCAAAGAGCTATGGTTTACAGACAGTTATAAGACAAGAGTTGATGGTACAAATACATCTTTTGAATAAACTGTGTGAACTCATTGTCCCGTTAGCTCAGAGAGCTTTATTTTCCCTCTTCAATAACAAAATGGTGTGCAATGGTGAACAAAAGGCCAGGGGAAAATAGAGAGAAGCTCTGGGACCTACTGTGACTGACTTAACAGTAAGCTCGCCAGCTACAGCACTTCACCACTAGCCCTGTGAGTAGTCACTGTCACCAAGCTTCTGCCCCAGTGTGTCACATACGTATTTAATTAACGTTTGAAATAAATATAAGTATCGGATCGGACTCGGTATTGGAAGACCAGGGGGCAAAAAAAAACTTCAACGGGGCATCCCTGATTTAGGCAACTGTATCTGCATCTTCTTGGTTGGGATTCATAATTGTTATTTGATAACATTACATTACTCAGGTGAAATTGTTATTAGTATCACTTTTTTAAATTTAGTATTATTGAATCTAAATATATTTACTGGTGAGCTTTAAGAAAACACTGATTTCATGTATAGACTTACTTTTTCTTAGAGACTTGAACATTTTTAATATGCAGCAGTTTTTCTTCCCTAAATAAGGATGCATATTCCCGATAATTAGCATTTCAGTTAAATATTATTGTGGTTATAATTTTGGCTATTATCGTGCACTTGTACTTTACTGCTGGCCATCAGTTTTTTCAGTTTCAGTTCACTCATGCAACCATTCATTGTGGCACAGTATGGAATTCAACATGCAGAAGCCTAAAACTTGCTGGGGATTGATTAGTTGCCTTGTATTTCTAGTGTAGAAAATGAGCTAAAACTTGCACAAAGCTGGTATGGCCCTTTGTGTTTTCCGATCTTTCATAAAGCCTGTTTAAGCCACTTTTGGGTCAGGGACTCCATCAGTTTTGCTGCAGTGTGGGGCAGACGTGAAGATTCTCTAAATGCTTGTGATTTACAACTGATTGCCTTTTAGTTTGTCAAGTTTTTTTAGGATCGCTGGACCTTTGACCAACTGGACACACTGTCTCAGGAGGGGGGGACAGCAGCAAACCCAAGCCGAGGGGCTGAGGGAAGGGGGCATTTATTGTAGTTTACACACTGCATACATTAACAACATGTTATGCAATGTTGTAAATATTACTGTGTCTTTATGACAGTTTTTACTTCCACTTTCACACACTGTGGAAGAGTTAGCTGGGATCTGTGACAGGTGACTATTATGCTTGTTGGGACCAAAGATTTACACATTAGGTACTTGGGACCCCCTTTCCCTGCTGCTGGTGGTTTGTGGAAAGCTGCTACTCCCTGAGCTGCAAGACAGAGCCGACCCCCTTGGTCAAACTGTACCTTTTCTTCTTACCCCACCTCGTCAATAGAAACGCGAACAGTCAACGATCCGCCAGACGTTCTGGACACGCAGAAATGCCTATCTGCCTTGGCGTCTCTCCGCCACGCCAAGTGGTTCCAGGTTTGCATTCACGTCCTTATTTGTACGTAAGGTTGAACTGTTTCTTTGAATGGTCTCTTCATTATTTTCCCTCCATTTAGAGACAGTAACACTTTTTAACTATGCTCTCAGTTGTTGATATAGTCCATAATCTTATGAAAGTGTGTCGGAAGTTTAAGAGTTTTACTTATTAACTCATGAATGAGTGATGTGCTGATCCACACCAATGGCAGAGTTGGATAAATCATTGGTATTGACACCAGCATATAATTTGATTTATCAAAATGTCCTCTGTCTGACTGAGCTCTGTCAATATGAACTCCACTACTGTTGTGAAAAGCATTTTCTATCAACAAACAGCATGTGGACAAAAATGTGTAATAATACATATTAGACAGTTGTCGATTTGGAGATGGCTCGGTTGTTCGGACCTTTCTGTGCTTAGTTTTCGGGGTCGTTTTGTGGAACCTCAGAGAGCACAGGGTTGAGGTGACGTCAGAGGCGGCAGCGCCTCTAACTGAACTGGCTTTTGTTTGTGTCTCCAGGCCAAAGTCAATGACCTGAGTTCTGCCGTAGTCGTGATCCGGATCATGAGAGATTTGTGTAACCGCGTTCCTACCTGGGCGCCACTCTCAGGATGGGTGAGGAAACTGATGTTGCACATGTTTGTTTTGTATAAACCGGCCTAATTTCCGACTCTTTTTGTTTTTAACGGAGCAACATCTTGATAAGTAATGTCTATATTCTGTGCTCTGATCTCCACATAGCCTCTTGAGCTGCTGGTAGAGAAGGCTATTGGTACATCTGAGAGACCAATGGGAGCAGGCGAGTCATTGCGCAGGGTTTTGGAGTGTGTTGCATCTGGAATTCTCTTGGAAGGTGACATTTTTATTGACTTGTCAAACCAACATATATGTTTATACACAGGCATTAACATTAATACACTAATTTAACTATATCTGTGCAAAGATGGCCCTGGAATTAAAGATCCATGTGAGAAGGAAACTGTCGACGCCACTGCAAATCTGACTCTGCAGCAGCGGGAAGACATCACGCAGAGTGCTCAGGTAAGATGAGGCTGCTCATACATGCAAGCGCAAGCTCACTCGTATTTTTTAACCCAGGATATAGTACCTAACGTGTGTATTTTCCTTAGTTTGCCTTGAGGCTGTGTGCATTTGGACAGATGCACAAGGTGTTGGGGATGGACTTCAAACCTATAAAGCCACGGAAATCAGTGGGAGCCAGCAGCAAAGATGGCACAGGTACCTAATGATCTGTTTCCTTTCCCCCTTCTGTGCCGTTTCATAAAAAGATCTGTTCTCAGGCTTGTTTCTGTTGTTGCATGCAGCCCAGATACCACCTGCTGGACACTTCAGCCTGCCAACTAAGAGAACTTACACAGAGGTGGAGAAAGGAGAGGAGGAGCCTCATCTCAACAGCAAACAGAGGAAGTCTCTCAAGTTCCAGAAGCGCTTTCAGAGGAAATCTTGTTAGTAGAAATATCTGAGGCCTTGGTATAAGCTGAGCCTTTTTACTGTTACATGAACCACTTGAACTGTGGATACATGACCTGGCAGACATACTGTAAAATGTTTCATGAAAATGATTCTTATTGTATATTGTATTATTAAGTCTTTACCTTCAACTCTGAGCTGTTATAATATACAAATACAAGTATATTGTCAGTTTGACTGGGTTTATTTAAAACACACTTTAAGTGTAACTTGAATAATAGCTCTTTCTGTTTTCCATCTAGTTTAATGTTAATTGTGACACTTTTTACAAATACATTATATACATGCATCCATGTGCACTGAGGTGTCAGTTTATTATGTAAGCTTAGCTAAATCTAATGCAATCTAAAACCTGTACTTAATAAATTGATAACACAAAGTACATGATTACTGAAAAAAATGATTGCAGAGCAACAGGTTTTTATATATACTGTATGTATATTTCTCAAGTAAATTGCTCAGAAGCCATCATTCAGTAATCAGTTAATTGTTAATTGTGCTTTTGTTGAAAAATTCCCAAAATTGTTGTAGTCTTCAAGTATTAAAGGATAGATTTGCATTTTTACAGCGACCAATAGCTGTTTAAAAGTACTTAAAAAAATGATCAATCACATAATGTATGTGTGCGCAGCCTTGGTGTCAACAGTGCAAATGCTTCTTTATAAATCTGTGTAATCAGAAATATTAGAGGTTAATGAAAACATTGGCGCCCCTGTGCCCTTGTGATACTGGCTCCTTAACTGTATGTGTAGTTTTTCATTAAACCAAATCAGGAATATTTTGACTCTGCTAATAGAAACTTGGTGTGTTAATACAAAACTATCTTCTGTTATTGAAGCTTACCAGTTTTGGGGAATAAAATGAAATGAGAAAATGCTGTCAAATACTCACTTGTTTTTGTTGGGTTGATCTCCAAATTTATTGAATTCATTTATTTAATTGCTCATATTTCTCTTTCTGCCTTATCTCTGCCTGTTCCTTTTTTTCCTTAGTCACAGATGATTTTAGTATGAATGCTGTGATGCGCCTGAACCAGTACAGACCTGGCCTGGAGTACCGACTTACATCTCAGACTGGTCCAGTCCATGAGCCGGTCTTCACAATGGCTGTGGACTTAAATGGAAAGACCTACGAGGCAACAGGGCCCTCCAAACGAGCTGCCAAGCTTAATGTAGCCACCAAGGCAAGACTCTTGTATTTCTATCTACATAAGCTGCCATTTGCTTTATAATAAAAATCTAGTCTCCTAACTGACTTATCGGCTACGGTGACTAACCCATTTCTGACTTCTTTGTTGGTCTGAATTCCTGTTGTAGTTTACGGATTGGCTTGCAGACACATCACTTAAAAAAAAAAAACATTTGTTTTTTGTAAACCAACAGTGGACAGTAAACTTGTCTCAAACTTCTGCCCAGCTGTGCTCTGCTGTGTTTATAAAAAGTGCCGTGTCACTTTAACATTGTTTTATGACACAACATCTTGCTTTTCCCTGAAACATTTGCTTGTTGTGATTGTTGACAGTTTTTCTTAACTATTGCGACCCACGCTGGGCATGTGACTGTAGGAAAAGTTGTTGCTGTTTTAAGTTCCTGTCAGTTAATGTTTTGACTTTTGTCATTCTCAGGTCCTGCAGGATCTCGGTCTTCCGACAGGCTCAGAATCTAAGTCAGAGTCGATTGGTGACATTGAAGGAACCCTGGAATTAGTAAAACCTGCTACCACAGCCTCTACTACATCAGAAGACGTATGTACATCAGTTCCTCCCTCTGGAGTGGTGTCTTTAGAAGCCTCTTTACAGTAACTCTCATACAGTAAAGCCGTCTCAACATTTGCTTTCCTCAGAGAGAAAAAAAGTGATGTTCTTGAGTGACATGTTTATAGTCGTGTGTATTTGACAGCCTTTGTTTGTCCACTTGTTATGAGAAGAGTGGCCAGGGTCCTATCTTGACCAAAAATGGCAAGAATCCTGTGATGGAGCTGAACGAGAAGCGCCGCAGCCTGAAGTACGAGCTGTCTGCAGAGACGGGGGGCTCCCATGAAAAGTGCTTTGTCATGGAGGTGAGTCAGCAGTATCATATGCAAGAAACAAGACTAAAAAGATAATCAAAAGGTTTCTGTTGTTTTTTTTTTTTCTTCCTTTGCTTTTCAAATGTGTAGCGAACACTAAAATTAAAACACTTTAACCTTTAAGGTGATGTTCGCAGTTCTTGGGTCTCCCCTGCCTTACAGCTTTGATGTCTGATTTGCATCAAAGCTTTCTATGGGATATCTATCCCATAGAAAAAGAGCAGTGTAGAGTCCACTAAAGATTTTGTAAAGTGTTAAAGCTTCTGACTTTGCCAACTGTTAGTGGTAGAATCAAATAAGAATAAACACTGTGATCGAAAGTAATGCATGTCAGTTTTAAAAGGGCAAAAACTTTGATGTGTTATCTTTGTCCTGTCTATCAGGTGGAGGTTGATGGGCAGAAGTTCAAAGGGAGAGGCTCCAATAAAAAGGAAGCAAAGGCCTACGCTGCCCTCGCTGCTCTGGAGAAGCTGTTCCCAGAAGACAATGGAGTGTCAAACAGCAATAGAAATTCTTCAAAGAAGAAGGTCACCTACACCGACATGGTAATTTATGTAGTTAATGATCTGATCTATGATTGTACATGTTCTGTATTTGGAGGTGGACCATTTTGGGTGAAGATGGCTCTTTATATGTTGTGGATTGGGGCTTCAAGATTCGTTTCCTAATTCTCTCCTGTAGCTGTTTTATTTGCAGAATTATTTTAGTGTAGGGGCCTCCTTCAACACTGTGTTAGTATCATGCCTAGACCCCCACTGAATACACTCACACTACACATTTGGTAGAAGCGCTGGAATTGAGACACATGTTGGTACAGCGTTTATTAATGTTGAATAAAACATTCAGTTCTGAAGTTAAATATCAAAATGTCAAGAATACATGCTCACTTAGAGATGCATTTATACGTTAAGACAAAAAGGAACAACTTACACATTAGCCACTGCACCCACATCTCCACAAAAGCGTACTCGCTCGCCTAAAAGCATTTGCTCTTTACTTAAAATCTGCCATTTCCTATTCAACAGCACATCCCAGGGTTCGGCACAATCCGTGGCATTCCTTCAGACTCCGGGTCTCGTGGCTGGGGTCCCAACAGAGGTCGAGGCAGGGGCCGAGGCAAACCGTTTCCTCCAGGACCCAGCTATAACAAGAGTAAGGAATTTTACACTTACTAGGTGTTGGCCTAATCTTACAAAGACAATACAGGATCCTTTAAATCCACTTCATTCACCTGTGAGGAACTCAACTAAATAGTCATTTCTTTCCTTTATTTTAAAAGCCAACTACAGTTATGAGAGCAGCACTGGCACAGGCTATCGTAAGTATGCACTCTGTGCAGACTGACTTTAGATTGTTGTTTTGTTTTTGTTTTGCCACTGAAAAACATAAAATAGGAATCATTGTTCTGCAAATACAGTATTCCTGTTTTATTTTAAAGAAGTTAAATAAGTAAAACTAAAGTAAGTTCCAAACAACAAAAACAACAAGCCTTAAAGTCATGGAGAAGCTTTACTTATTTTACAGAGGTGTTGAAATTCGAAATACACCTATATCCCAACTTTATTCCTCTGTAGTCACCCTAATATAAGTAGGAAAAGTCAACATATTTATGCTGAGCACATCTTACGTGTCCCAAGTCATGTCTCTCTTGATTGACGTGTTCATTTTAGTTTGTACCAAGCATGTCTTTTGTTTTGTTTTCACCACTGAAGGAAAATTAGACAATGTTAGAAACAAATGATTTTGCATAGCAGTGATATTGCTCTTGTTACAACTGTCTTTTAGATAAACTGTATGGTAATAATGCAGCCAGCATTCCAGCCATAGGCACTGGCTCCCCGGGATCAGGCAGCAACATTGGCTACGGCACCTTTTACCCGGAGAGCAACACCTACTCCTCCCCACCCGTCTCCAGCTCCGACTCCAGCACTAAAGGAGAAAGCTACCAGTCGATGCCTCCTCCCGCCGACCAGGAGAGCCCCTACAGCTACGGGTATGGCGATGAGAAGAAGAAGATGCTGACCCAAGGTCAGAATGAGGCCCAGGGCCAGGGCCAGGGCCAGGGCCAGGGCCAGGGCCAGGGAGACTACTCAATGTACAGCACAGCTTACCCTAGCTCAGTGACAGGTGGCCAAGTGTATAATAATTATGGTGAGTAAAGACGCAGCAAGATGAAATCCACCCCTGCAATCCAATAAAACTGCCCGTTTCTTCCTGCTAGTGCTTTTTTTTTTTTAAATATACAAATCATGCCCTGTTTCAATATCCTGTTTAAGAGAAAATGCATCACATAAAGGAAATAACGCCTTCTGGTTTGATCTCACTCCACAGGCTGGGGAAACCAGTCGTCCTGGGGGAATCAGCAGGGGTATGGCATGTACCAGGGTTTCGGTGGACAAAACCAGGGCTCATACTCTGGATACAGCGACATGAATTACTAATCATCACATCGTGTACAGCCTTTCTCACCTCATTATTCCATCTTTTGACTCTGACTCTGTCCTCCCTCGATGTTGATCCTGGGATACCACTTCTGAAAACAAAAAGTGATTGTGTTTTCCCTGAAACTGGAATTTTGCTGTTTTTTGTTTTATTTTCACCTCACTTGTTAGTTCTTGGACATCTGGTAAAAACAATTGTTGGTGACAAATGCAGGCTTATCTTCTGATTAAAGTCTGCCTGTTTTCTTTTTAACTGCAACATGCCTCATCATGTCCGTGTTGACATGAGTGTAAAAAAACATCCCTTGTTTATCATTATGTCTTGTTTCTAGGGTTGTTGTGTTTTTTAAAAGAGTGTACTGGTTCTGTATCAGTATGTTATGGTTTTATTCAAAGCTGCTTGTAGTTTTGAACTGAAGCTTTATTTGTTTCTGTGTTACATAAAATGCTCTAATCTTTCTTGTAGAATAAATGACTTTTATTTTGGAGCAAAGTTTCAGACCATCAGTTTGCTGATTCGCAGACAAGTACAAAGTTGTTAAAATTGAGATTTTAGAGTTGACATTTTCAGTTACTGTGATGGACAAAGCTCTGATATTGAATGTAACAGCTCAGGTCAGAGTTCGGCTACCATTTGTTGGATCATGAATTATGTCTTCAAAGCTGGGAAAACAGGATCAACTTGAGCTTCCCTTAAAAATACCAAAGATGTTCTTCACATCAGTGTTACTGGAAATGAGTGCTGCGAATGGCTTCTGGAGTGCATGCAGATGAATCCCAGTATTAGCCAATGAAACATGCTCATAGTATCACCATGCAGTATTCGTGGTCTGTATGTACAGCTATGTGGCTGCTAAAGATGAGATGAAGCCTCATTGACCCCTGTGAGGAAATTAGGTCACTGTAGTTGCAAACAAACAAGTACACAAATAGAATGTAAAATAGGCAATACAAATGGTAAGTGTAGAACAAGCTATAATAAAAATGGTAAAATACAGCAATTGTTTATGTAAATGCATACTGCCACTGTTCAGCAGTAAGCAAGTACTACTTTTCCTGACAAGTGAACTGAACTTCATGTGTAAAAAAAGGTGGAGTGCCCCTTCAATCAGGCCTGCATGTGTGAGCAGTATGAAAGTAGATTTTAAATGCTGCTGTCTTCTGCATCTCACGTGCTAGTTGCTCTTCATCTGGTCATGTTAAAGTTTGACTTCTATTGATAGCTTGATTTATGGCTCCAAAAAGTAAATTCACAGTTTATAATGCACTGACAATGGCCTTCTAGCTTTTAAACAGACAATTATGTGTTTGCATCAAAGTGAGAAGCGTGATAGTAGAGAAAAGGGGGCTGTGGAACCCAAGTTTAGTGTTTAAACACTAAACAAAATACAAGATTGCATTTTCTGGGACTATACAATTCAACATTTATTGTGCTTTATGTTAAGCTTTAAGCCACTGAAATAAACTCATTAGGCTACATTTGTTATTCCCAAATTATCCAAAAAGAAGGAAATATGGAGATGCAAAAAAAAAATGAAGACGGAAAACAGTGATTAACACTGAAGTGGAAAAAGTGGAGTCTGGACACCAGCAATAATAACCATTGTGGATCACGTGTGGCCCAGATGACCCTCCAGTCCCAAGACTGAGTCAGGGTGTGAGCAATGATCATGCCCCTGCAGCGTGTCCTGGGGCTGGCCCTCCTGCAGTCTCTCCTCCAGGAATGCTGATAAAAGGCTGATAAAAGAGCGCTGTGAGGACAGAGTGTGCCCCGTCAGGTCGTCCTGAACCTCACCAGTTATCAGCTGTGAGTGTTTTTTATCTTTGGGTTCTGCACAGGTCATTTGATCCGTGTGTTTCATAAATAGCAGTTTCTTATTTAAAAGAAGCTGCAATGGTGTGTTTTGTCAGACATGAAATTGTGACCTCTGACCCTCTTAGCCTCATAGACATGGCTGCTTTCATTAGCTTCTATTAGCTCCAGCTGGGAAATGTCAGCTTCAGGCTGCAGCCAATCACAAGTCGCCTTTAGGCATATAAGCAAGAGATCATGTTTTTTTTTGTTTGATTTTTTTTTAGTGAAGTAGGAGAGAGAGAGAGAGGAAGCATAGGCTCACATGGTAACCACGCAGCTGCAGTGGTGGTTTGTTATGTCTGTTCTCTTCTGGTTTCTTCGCTTAGGCGTGTTTACTTTCAGTTTTGGTTATGGCTAAATGTCATGTTCTCCGTTTGCGTTGTGTTTGGTTCTGCTGTTAACTGAATATCTGATGTTGATGGTTTTTTTTGTTTCTTTCTTTAAAGATGGCATTTACACTGGTATCCATCTTAATTGCTGCCGTCCCTGTGGCCTACTGCTATCCTACTGCCTTCCAAGACCTGGAGAAAACTAGCAGTTAGTATCACTTAATTTCGCTTTTGTAAACTACTTTATATTGGTGTTAGGTCTTGCTCGTCAGACTGGACTCCTGAAGTTTTGTTTCGTGTTCCTTTTACAGAAAACAGAACCTCCATTAAGTTCCTGGCTATAGGAGACTGGGGTGGAGTGCCTTATCCCCCCTACTGCACTGCTGTACAGAAGACTACTGCTCGAGAAATGAGCCAAGTAGCCGAGCAGATGGGAGCTGACTTCGTTCTGTCCCTTGGCGATAATTTCTACTTCAAAGGTGTGGACAGCGTGGATTCTCCTCGGTTTAAGGTCAGTTGAGTGAACTTGATGTGTTCTAAAATGACAACTTAAACGGCAACAAAACTGATGTTAAAACATTGTGGAGGTTAAACCCGTTTTCTCTTCTGACTCGTCGATCAGGAAACTTTTGAGTCTGTATACACTGCAAAGTCTCTCAAAGTCCCCTGGTATGTGCTTGCTGGGAATCATGACCATGCAGGGAACGTCAAAGCCCAGATCGACTACAGCCACAAATCTGACAGATGGTAAAAAGGCAAATTTTAAAAGTTTAGTAAAGCAGAGTTAAACATGTAAGACATCCTTAAGAAGTCTTAAACTGAAACGTCTTAAGTGTCACAACTTTGCTCTCTTTGTTCTTAGGAAGTTCCCCTCTTACTATTATGAGCTGAACTTCCACATCCCCAACACGGGGAAGACCTTGACCATCATCATGCTTGACACCGTAATGCTGTGCGGTAACTCTGATGACTACATGGATGAGAAGCCCAGAGGCCCCCTGCATGCGCTGGATGCCAGCCGTCAGCTGACGTGGCTGCAGCAGCGACTGGCTCAATCCAAGGCAGACTTCCTGTTGGTGGCCGGCCACTACCCTGTGTGGTCCGTGTCTGAACACGGGCCCACAGAGTGCCTTCTGCAGAAGCTTCATCCCCTGCTGATCAAATACAAAGTTACTGCTTACCTCTGTGGTCATGACCACAATCTGCAGGTTAGTTTGTGCAAAATGTCAACACTTTAGTATAAATCTGTAAAGCCGCTTTGGCTTAAATCCCATCTTGTCTTTGTCCCTACAGTATATTGAAGAGTCTGGTGTGGGCTATGTGGTGAGCGGTGCTGGAAACTTCTTGGATCCAGATATCCGTCACTGGAATTATGTTCCCAAAGGTTCTGTGAAGTTCTTCAGTGGCCAAGCTTCAACGCTGGGAGGCTTTGTCCATGCAGAAGTCACAAAGAACAAGATGATCATGACCTTCTTCCAGGCTAAAGGCACTTCTCTCTATCGCACTGTCCTCTCTCAAAGGAACTTTGAGGAGTCTAGCTAACCCCAGGAACAGTCAAATTGTCAGTTACATACAGCATTAGTCTGCAGTGTAGTTTTGAGATTGACGCAATGGCTGTTAATCCTGTTTTTTAAAGTTTTGGCATTAATATTTCAAAGCAATTGCTATATCTTTTTAATTTTTTTTTAAAGAGAATCAGTTTGTTTTACCTGAACTTTATTGTACGATAAAAGAATAAATGTGGTTTGTAAAGACTATCTGGTCAGCTTAGTGACTTATTGCACTGTTTCTACTACAGAGTTGTAGTATTTGCTAAATGCAGAAGGGTTAAAATCCTTTTTTGTACCCTGAACTTTTTGAAATGTGGCTTATAAAAATGCTTAGTGTGTCCATCTGCAACAGAAAATGGATCTGCTTTGTCTGAGGGAGCAGTTTGTGTATGGAAATTTGACATGAGGTTTAGAATGAAATCAGGTGCTGTAGAGTAAATGGTTTGCTCAGTGCATTCACTTTTCTTGTCAGGTCTGGTACGTGTGTCACAAGCAATTGCAGCCTTCACTTATCGTCATGAACGCCTGGTAGCTGCTGCACTTGTCTCAAACGCTTACATTTGACTGTAAATGCCTTTACAATTTTCAATAGATTATGGGCTGGTAAGTTTACACTGCCTCTGAACTTGAGCCTCTAAACACTTAACTCCAACATGTACACAAATTCCTCTTGGGTGGGGATTGAGATTACAGGAGCCACAAAATACATGACATATGATTATATTACCTCTAAGCTTGCCTGCTCATTCTGTAGTTTTAAAATTAGGAAACATTTCCATACATTCACCTGTTTTGTGGCTTTACCTATTTTTCTAATGTACACATTTTCATTGCTATTTGCAAATACATGAACTACTGTTACAACTTTGGATCCAATCACCCAGCCCTTAAATGTGTGGGACATGCGGTAGTTTTATGCTCATATTAGAAGCCCATGTGCCGAGTTCAAATACTGAGATGGTTGGCTGCTGCTTAAGGACAGGAGAGGTCAAGACTTCCACAGTTGCTGCTCTTTTGTCCATCACAAAGAACCACCTGGCCTGCCAACAGAGGATTAAGCTGAATGAAGGCAGTTTGGCAGTGACTGCAACCAGGATAAACTCAGCCAACCAATGACAATTAATCTGGGAGAGCAGGGAGCAGAGACCCAGAACAGATGGGTTGATATTTGTCCTCCCTCCTCCTGCTGACATGTTGAATTGTTGAGCTATAATGTATGTATGTATGATGTAAGCAGGTTTTTTGGATCTCGCCTTTTCATTCTGCATCGAGAAAATAAATGTATGTACGCTTAATGCAAATAACCACTGTATGTTGGTTAATAGGTTCATAAATCCCCAAACGGGCTAGGACACACTATATTGTCGTCTTGTATTATGTAATGAAATGCCATAGAGATTTTCTTCCTTGTGGTGTTCTTGTCTTAACCACCATCTGGCTGCTGTAGGGTTACTGACTCTTAGTGTCTGTTGTCCTGATCCAATTAGGATGAGTTACAGTCCGCTGGTGTCATCGTCAGACTGAGAGCTGGACTGACAGAACTGAGTCAAAGCCAATAGGAAATCGGCCGAGGACAAGCTGTCATCTGAGGATAAAGGACAGGTAAAGATCACATAACCCTGACTGACTTACTGCAGAATTAGGTCAGACTGATGATTAGAATCTGAATGTATGTGTTGATCTCTCGCCTGCGGGGGTCCTCAGTGGGTGCCCCAAGGGGTTTGCAGCAAGTAGGACACAATTTAAATTCATGATTAAAAGGGCTAAAATCAATATTTTTATAATAACCACATATCAAATGACAATATGAAAACCATGTGAAAGGAGTCGCTCATAGTGATGAACCTACAGAGAATTGTCACCTGAAGCTGCAGCTCCCCTCGGCTTTACGGAGCTTTATAACGAGTTCATTGTTTAGCTGTCCAGACCACAACTTTACTGTTTTAGTTCACTCTCACCATAATGTCATTTTCGGCTGCAGCAGGCAGCTGTTTTCAGTGAAAAAGCTGAAAAACTTGCTCAGCACCTAAACGGCAGACAGACACAGATGGGACATTCTACCAGAAATGTACATTATCTGTCCTTGAATTGTTACAGTGAATAAAAAGTATTTAATCCAAATATGTCTGAAACTGACTCGATGGTTCATTTCTGTGAGTTGTTCTGTAAAGGAATATGTTGTTCATTAGGTCCTCAGATGTTTTTTTCTTTATTAAAAACATCCCTGTGTGACAGGGCCTGACAGTCATGTGACATGGCATTACAAATTAATGGCATTGTTCTTTTTTATTATCTTTATTGCATATAATATGTATTTAACACATGCCATAGTAAAACATTATTTTAATAAATAGACATTACACTGTAGATTTGAAGCTTTTTATGCTCATTGCACAATTTTTTTGAACTTGGCCCCTCTTTTACCCAGGCCTGTGTAGCGCTGCTTTTGAGGTTGCATATGAATGATATCTCAATACATTTATAGATATAATTGTCATTTATATTACCTTTGAGTAATGATGACTGTAATTATTTCAATTCATAAAGACAGCAGTCTTTATGAATTTAGATGGCTCCAGTTAGTACAGCTGAGAGACAAAGGCAATGTTGGGCACGACGAAAGGAGAAACATCTTCAGAAAGATAGTGGCAGAAAAAGGAAAGAAGGAAAAGTATTCACGAGTTGAATGAGCGAGACCAAAGACATAGGCGCAAATTATGGAAAGAGCAACAGAAAATATTTAGGCTTAAGAGAAAGTCCACAGCCAGAGTCAGATCCAGGGCCTAAGGTACCTTCACGGTACCACTTCATATTACAGCTTGGTAATAACAGGCTAATACCATGGTAATATCTACTCTTACCTAGGAAATTACATGCAATTACTGTTATTACTGTGTAATAATGTAGATATTAAAATGGTATTACCCTGGGACGGTGTAGTCCCTCATTCGTCCAGGAGTGTTTTATCGTAGAAAACGTTTCAGTCGTAGTCATCTGGACACTGTTTTCAGAATCAAGACGTTTCGGCTCCCATCCGGAAGTCATTCTCAATTGTGCAAAATGGACCGGGAACTCAGAAATTTAAGCTACTCTGTGTTACATAAGCCCTGCCCTCTGGAAGGAGTCTACCTGAGTATCTGTTGATTACTCTGCCTAGTTTCACCTGAAACTGACCTAATAGTTTCCAAGATGGCCCAGTAATCAGTAATCAGGCCTATTGTTTTCTGGCTGCACCTCCCTCATCACTGTTAAGTACCTGATTAGCATATGATTGGTGTGACTGAGGTGCTAATACACTGTGGTAAACTTTGGGCAGATTGAATCTCAGACCACCATTTCTGTTTTCTTTTTTCACAAAAATGGCTTCTTTGACACCCCTTTCAAACCAACTCTTCTCTCTACTTAGAATCTTCACCTCGCTGTCTTCAAATGTGTGATTTGTAGCTTTTAGATGCAAATGCATGGCGCTCTGCAATCCTGAGTTACGATGGTATTACCCTGTTATTACTGAGCTGTAATATGACGTGGTACCACAGTTTCAGGTAAATGTCTATTGATTAAATTTGCTGTATCATACTAAAAGGTACTTCATACATTATGAAGTCATATTTCCATAGACGGGTTATTGTTTTCACTCCTGTCTCTGTTTGTGCCATTTTAGTTGTTAATTGTTATTGTTAAATTCTGTTTTAATGAATTATTAAATTAATTGTTAAATGAAATATGTTTTTTATATTTAAATCTTGTGAAATCAGTGTACTGAATTAAAAAGATGTTTGGAATATATCATGTGGCAGTCATATTCTAATAAATTAGGTCCTTATTATATGTCCTTGGCTCAACATTACCATATTAGTCTAATATTCTTATCATTAACATTAAAATCATAATAATTTAATGTAGGAATGCTTACCAAAACTTAAAGAACACAAAACATAACTTTTTCTGCATCAACAAAATCCATAAAGTCTGTCCTGTAACGCCACGGTCAGTCCTGTCACACATGAAATTATGATATAAAATTGACTATTTGAGAAAATATTGCTGAATTCAGTTCAGATTCAAGAATAAGATCTTTTTTCCACCAAGATTTTTAGAAGTGGAAATGTACATTTCTGGTAGAATGTCGCAGACAGAGACTAGCTGGTGAACATAGTGGAGAATTTAGCAGCTACAGAGACAGATATTTCCTAAAGCTGTTGGTGGAGACCAAAAACAGAGCTAAAAGAGAGTGACCATTGGCCAGAAACACGACTCCAAATGAATGATAATGTTGCTCCGTCACTGCTGGATGTGTAAATAAGCAAATGTTTGCTGTTCACCATATCAGTTTAGAAAGTGATGTGTCAGTGTAGTGTTCACAGCTTGTTTTCGCTGCCCTCAAAGTTATTGCAGGTTTAAATGTGAACTATGATCGTAAAGTAGCTGCTAACAATCAGCATTTTCATACAATTCAAAGTCAACGAGGAAACACAACAGAGCGCCAACAAGGCCAAATTACTGTATCTATGCCCACATTTTAGGAACACAGGTCAAAATGAACAACACAGAGACAAACTGCACTGACAAAGAGGAACAAGCTCACATGTTGAAACTAACCCAGAGAAATAGAAGAACTAGAATTACCGCCCTGCGGTTGTATGCCTCCGCCAATCAGTCAAGTTGCAGTTTACATCCATGTCTAGTTACTGTTTACTCAGTGTGTCGTCCCAGTCACCATGTGTGTGAAATCTGGAATCACCCAATTCATTCTTAAATTATGGCTAAAAACCTATTTTGAGGTCACAATGACCTTTGACCTTTGAGTCGCCTATTCAGTGTCCGACCAACTGTGAAATACGTTCACAATCTCCCCTTCTGTTCCTGAGTTATAGTGTTGAATAATGGCCAAATATGTGTTTTTCCAGGACATTATGATGTCACAGTGAAGTTGACCTTTTCACTAAAAAATGTCATCACGTCATTGCTGTATCCCATTAAATATCTGTGTGAAAGTTTGTCATAATTCATCAATTCTTGAGTTATGGCCAAAAACATGTTTGTGACCTTTGACATTTGACAACCAAATTCTAATCAGTTCATTCTTGTGTCCAAGTGGACATTTGTGCCAAATTGGAAGAAATTCCTTCCAGGCGTTTCTGAGAATGGGACATGGGACAGACGTGAGGTGACCTTTTTTTTTTTGGGGCTTTTGCCTTTATTAGATAAGAACAGCTGAAGAGATAGGAAAGGGGAGGGAGAGGGAGAGGGAGAGAGAGAGCGAGAGGGGACAACACGCAGCAAAGGGCCCAGGCCGGAACCAAACCCTCTTTAACGTATTCAGCTATCAATGTTGTTAATCAATGTTACATTCCTCAAATGTTGCTGAGTTGCTCAGTTTTTCAGCAGCGGCCAAACCCTCAGTTACAGGTGTACATTCAGTTGATATGTAGCTACATGTTTTATGTTTTCCCACCTTCCACCAAAAGTCCACAACTGCTGCACAGTAATCCTGCGCTCACATGTTCCACAGCTAATCCTAAAATGTCTCTTGACGCTGGTGAGCAGAAATGAAAGGCTGATTCCACAAGCAGTTAGACTCCATGTTAATGTAGGGTTTATTCTGCTTGTTAATCAGACAGCTCACACTACGTGGAGCTATTATAATTCCAATAATGTAGTGTAGGATATGCATAATTACGTCCTGAGCTTTGACCTAATTCATAATGAAAGCTTTGCGTTATTTACCAACACAGACACAATACAGGATCTTTCACACCACTCTTAACCTCATTATAACCTCTTTGTAAACCCTGCACTCAACCCTAAGCAAGCATCGCGTTTTAATAACCTGCAAGATCTGGAACCTTCCAGTGTATCACCTCCTCACATTCTAAACTTCTTTGAGTCTTAATTGGCTTTACCTTAAGCCCTAACCCCTTTGCACCAATCAGAGAGCTCCTGTGCCACCGGTGCATTTCCCTCAGTGTCAGTGTGGAGTTTAGAGCGCTAAGATCTCCTGCCTGACGAAATAGGATTAGCAAACCTTCTATCTCCCCTCAAGTCAGAACTGAAAAAGCCATTTCTAAAAAGTTAAATTTAAAGTCTGACTTGTTGATTTCCTAAAATAAAGGTGCAGGCGTTGATTTATTTGAAACACACCTTTTTCCAGAGAACCAAATAAATAACTAAGAACTAATGGGAAGAAGAACTCCAATGGGATATTAATTTAGGAGAGAAAGGAACTTTACTTTTGATTTATTGGAGAGAGAGAGAAGGGGTGAGACGTTTCAAAAATGTGTCATTGATATTAAAGCCCCTGAAAACTGTTTCAACAATCAAATTTAAAATTATGAAATTGATCTGATTGGACTGACAGCTGCCTGGCAACATGAGCAAACAAGGCCTCCACAGTCATCAGATTTTGATTCAAATGTTGCTAAATCACAAACAGAAAATTGTGTTCATGAAGGATTAGATCGCTCATAAAAAGAAGCTGATGGAGAAAAAAGGTTTTCAGGGCCTTTCAGGGTAAAATTAAGTAAGTAAAGGTAATGGTGTATTGTAATTTTAAAATAAAATAACATAAAAAATGTAATTGTTTTTGGCATTTATTGTTAAATCTATGTATTTCATGGAATGAAAAGTTGGCTAATCAAGTAGCCAGACCTCCACATGAAGATATTAAGGCGGCCTTTCAACTGATAGAGTTTCAAAATGCTGCTAGTTCTCTGAAAGTGGAAAAGGTTCTCCTTTTCATAATTCTGTTGATCTACGATACAGTATAGATACACCCTTTTCTAACTAAACCTGTTGCTTGAATTTCTCACGAAGGAAGTGAAAAAAGTCATTTTTCATTTGGCGGAACAACTCGTTCCACTGCAATACCACTGACTTTCAGCTCTACTTCTGTGCATTTGTTTTCCCTTCAGGTTGTTCTTGCCTATTAGATGCAATAAGTTGGATGTCTCGGCAATGCAGAGCTGCTGTTCCCCTCTGTTGGCCAATTCCACCAGGTAAAACAACAATGCTGACATAGAGACCTCTGCCCAGGCCACCAATGCTATCATTCAAGACCCACATCTCACACACAAGTCAATCATGCTGCTTAGGACCTAAATCAGACCCACTCTGCTGCACTGAGCTCTCTCTTCCCCATTCATCACTGGCTCCACGCTTCCTTTCTACTCTTCACTCGACACTCCTCCCTCTTGACACGCTATTGTTGGCTGTCCCTGCACACCCCAGCCTAGAGCCGATGAATCCTGTCATACAACCAGATTTGGCTGCTGCTGCCCGATTATCTAACTCCACGGCTCAAAAGTAATAAAAGGATGTTGTATTAAAGGCTAAGCTGCTCATCTAATCTTCTCTCCCTAATCTCCACCCCTCATTGAATACGGACACTCTGGGTTTCACAGATGGAATGAGCAATGTTAACTCAGTGAGAGTTCCCCAAAATTATCTAATATAAAAAAAGACAATGTTAATACTTTGATGTTTGTCCAGAGAGAGACAGTAAAGGTGGAATAATCTACTTTTTAGCTATGGGCGCAGACAGAGAGAAAATGAGAAGTTAATGAAAGTTCTGATACTGTGCACGTGCAATGTGTGTGTTTTTGTGGTGTCACAGCTTTTAATACCCCAGGGTTTCTGCATCTTAGTCATTATCTGGCTTAAAATGGACCCTGAAAACGGTGCGTGTGTTTTTGTGGTTTTTTGAACAAGCAAAATAGAGAGAGCTGCATGCCTTCTGCAGTTACATCCTAAACACAAACTATCATATTTTAACAGTGACTCCAGTGAATCATATACCAATATTAAGACTATAATGTAGTACTTATGTCACATTTGTGCTACTTTGCATTTTACCAATTTAACACCATTCACTTACAAATGCCCAGATTCTTATAAAATAGGATTTTATTGTTGGATTCATTGTAGTAATTATTACTTTGTTGAAACAGATAAGTAGAGATGATCACTCTATTTCTGAGGCTTCCATTTTATATTGAACTCATCTTACGCACACAGTCATGTGAACGCGGTCACCTCCACTAATTGAATTCACTTCACCCTATTAGTAAGTTAGGCCGATCCTCCTATGGACCTGAAATATATTTAGCATCAGATTAAGATTGCGACACAAGTTTTAGCAAACATTATCTTAGTAGACACCAGTATTCAGCTTCATTTGACATAACACAAACACTGTAATGTGCACACTGCTCTCTTAATTATTCCTCTTCAGGTATTCATAAAACAGGACATTCTGAAAAGAAACTGAATAATAAGACAAAACTGAATAATACATTTGAGAATCACTCAGTGAATCAGTGAAGCTTTAAGACTGGATCTGTCGTTCGCTGGAGTTAAAGACACACCCCTGTTCATGGCCAAACATGAACGAATTATAAATTTGTCGAATCAGGTAAAAATGAATGTAACAGCATGGACCTATGTGACAACTGAGTCAGGAGAAGGTACATAGTCATGATGCTAACTTGGCACAAATCCACAGGGAAAAGTGAAGGCCGTCCCATTCAGTGTCCCAGGCTCTGATCCTGAGAAAATGTCCTGTTTGTTTCTGTCTTGGTCAAGCAGACACATCAGTTACTCCGACAGAAGTAAATCCATGCATCCAGGGTTGCCTTGATTGCTGCTTGTGTATGATTCCAGTGGAAGTGGAAAATATGACAAGTCATAGTGCATAGTTCGAGGGTCTCTGCAGGTCATACAATGTTGCTGGATTTGTGACACTTACTGATTTTCAAGAGATCTTCCCAGAAAGTGCTAAACCTTTTCCTTTAAAATGTAGATTTGGGTAAAATGTGTTTGCTAAAGAAGCTCACCTAAAGACAAGAACCAAAGCGAGAGGGAAAAACGAGGAGTTAAAAGCAGATGCACCATATAACTGTCTTGGATCCTTCACGCTGCCTCATGCATCGCTCTCCTTGGGGATTGGCTGATTGTAGGACGGGCTGTTGATACTGAGGGAGGTGGGGAAAAATGAGGGTATGTACGGGATGACGGTCATCAGAGGGCTGGACAGCGGGCTAACATTTGGGGGGGTCATGGGGATGATGACATCGTCCTGGTCCCAAACATGGAAGGCATTTGGGTGGGAGAGGCTGAGGGCAGGTGGCATGTGCAGAGGACTGACTCCTTCCACCTCTCCCTCTTTTTTCAGGTCCTCATCCACTGGGCCCAGCAAACAGTCTGTGGACGGATAAAAGACGAGGGATGAGAACACAACAATTTATCTTCTCCCCCCCCCATCTCCATCCCAATTATCTTTTTTTAAAAGTCCTTCATGGAGCGTGTCATGTTGCATGTCGTACCCCCCTCTCTCTCCCCATTTCCTGTCTGCATATTAACTCAAGCTCTCCAATAAAGGCAGAAAAAATGCCAAAACAAAATAATAAAAAAGTTAAGAAGGACTAGGAAATATTTATTAATATATTTAATATTTATTCATATTTGAGACTTCACAATGAAACCACAGACTTTTGCCTGACTAATTTACAGATTTTGGGTAACCCCAGATGTGATGACAAGTACAGTACATTTCCCCTTTATTAGAAGATATCTACCCACATCACTGTTTGACAGGCTTTCAACAAACTGCAAATCATTTTTGAATGCATAATCAACGTTTCAATAAAACAGTGTTTTATTCACCATGTGTATGGAAGCGAATGCAACATGCAAAGGTCTGAAAGAGTTCTGATATACAACTAATGCTTAATTAAGATAAGACAGCTACCTCTAATTGACTTGAGTACCTGTTACATCTAGCATGAGGTCTTTGATGAGGTGACCCACGATAGCGTAAGCAACAGCAACCACGACCAGAGCGGCCACCAGGAGGTAGAGAACAGATTTAGGTAGCTGGATGAGGTCCCTGGGAGGAGGCTTGTACTCCTTGTACAGAGGCTCCACATTATGAACCAAGTATTCGAATGAAAGTCCGCCACCGTCTGTGTAGTTAAAGCTGTCCATATTCCCAGAGTAGGAGCCTCCACTTCGTCCAGTGAGTAGAAGTTATTCCATTATATTCAATTTGAAAATGTTCCCAGTTTGATTTATCCACTTGCTGAGGTCTCACTGCCTAAAATGCAGAGAGGCAGAGTCAAACTGCTTACAGTAAGAAATAAAATATCTTATCGATTAATTACCTTTAATATGAGGCAGATGGAAGAGTGTGATGCAAATATATTCAAATAGCCTTTTGAACTTACCCATTTTACTTTTTAAGACATAAAGGCTACATTTCTGACACTTAAGGCCAGTGAATAAATTCACCCACCTGTCAAGACCAAGTTTTTGCAGTTTCCAGATTAAACACATTTGGATCTTTGCAGTGCCGGTTCACCAACATGTTTCTACACAGCAGTTAATTACTTTCATTAGTATCACATTGTTATCATAAGTTCATCTGCCACCAGACATCAGGACATTTCAGACAGCCTCTGCGCCTCTCTGCTGCGTGCTGTGTCCTCTGTGCTGAAATAATCCAGACTGTGGGCGGTGACACAGAGAGGCAGAGAGAGAGAGGAAGGGAGATACACTTCCAATCACAGCAGATCAATCAGTCCCCTCATCCCATCCCCATCCCATCCCGCACAGATTAGGCCTACTTAATCCACCACAATCTGAGTGAGTGCTTTCTTCCCTATAATGCTCATACATATTATAACCACTCACACACATACATACACACACAAAAAACAGAAAGTAAAATCAATCTTTGCTTAATTCTTAGTTGTTTTGATGTCATTAAAAAAAATCCTTAAGACTTCCTGACAGGAAAGGCTGAAACTAAATCCTGCCCCACTTCCAGATTTGTCTCTATTCTATTTACAACTGTCATATAATTTCTCATAGTCTCTCATTGGCTGATACATGAGGTTTTCTGTCAATATTCTAAATTTAATGGGTGCTACATTAGTTGAATTGGTGGAAAGTAGCTAAGTGTATTTACTAAATACTGATTTTGAGGTACTTGTACTTTATTTGAGTATTTCCATTTTCTGCTACTTAGCACCTACCTGAAATTAATTAAAAGTTTAAATTTAAAAATAACACTCTTAAAGGGGCTAGTACAGGGCGGTATAATGAATATTTTCTGAATTACAAGATGTTTGCTTGTAATTAAGTATTTACAGTGCGGTGTTGCTACTGTAAGTTACTTCTTCTACCACTGCTAACCAGGTGAGAAAACATCGTCCTCGTTTTAACCATAACGTTACTGTATATAAATATATTATATACAGTCTATGAGTTTAACAAAATAACGTTAAAACACAAAATATATAAAACAGGTCGCGGGATTTCGGCTAGTTTAGCAGCATAAACATAAAAAGAAAACCACTGACTAGCTAGTACGTTAGCACTCCTACTCACTAGCTAGTAAATGCAGATAGCTAACTAGCTACACTTGTCAAACAGTAGGCTTAATAATAGCTATCGCGCTAAGTATATATTTGTTGGTAGCATTATAAGCATTTGTTTGCAACATGCTGTATACTGTAACTACATAACTATTCTGTGGTCTGCGAGTGTGAAGATAAACGTAATGTTAACGTTACATTTTACAGCAAAGAGGGGTTAGCTAAAGCTAAAGGTGTCTGTAACTTTAGCTGTAAGTGAGAATGTGAGCCATTTCCTTTTTCTAACTTTACATTATACTCAGAAACAGGTCATTGTATTCGAATAAATTTACACTATTGTTTCACCAACGTTATATGTGTATTTTTAACAGGTGTGTCTTTTTTTATCCAATTCCGATTTAGCCCCTGCAGAGTCAAACTGACCAAATGGATTTTTTCTTTGAGGACCTACCATCCACCTCACAGTCCACTCCCAAGAGCGGACATGAAGATTCACAGATGGTAACTAACTTATAAATGGATGTCATGATGAATAAATGGAACAATAGACCTTACAATAAAAACTTCAGACAGCATATCTTCTTCCCAAGTTAACATTTCGTCCCCACAAGATTAAAATACATTTTTATGGGGACTGGGGGTTTTCTGGATCTGTGAAATCAGTAAATGTTTACTGTCAGCCATTGCATACCTGGTGACAAAAGAGTTTAGCTGTTTTTTCATTGTCCTTGGCAATACAGACAGAAGACACAGACTATGATTCATCTAGAGGGAAGTCCTCAAGCGTGAGCATGACTGAGATTCAAGAGCAGCAAACCAGGTACAGAATTACCTATACAGTCCCATCCATTCACTGAAGTGACCATTCATGTAGTAGCTACTTTTTCCTGAGCAGTGCTGTCCACTTGCCCCAGGATGAACAACACTCTATTGTTCCTCAGTGAACAAGATTTAGGTTAAAGGCACATTCAACCTGCACATATGTCAATATTGATTGTAGTTCAAGCATAGATGACATCAGCAGGAGAGTGCAGGATCTGGTAGAGAAGATTAACGACAGCCGCACCAGTGACCAGAAAGTGATGGACAGCTTTCAGGGGAAGTTAGTGGAGAAGGTACAAAACTTATTTCGTGCTTCTGGTCCTATTCTGTATAGTGATTTAGTCCACATCCATGTACAGACTTACCAGATACTCCTTTCATGGCTTTCATGTTTGGCCTGAATGCACTTCGTGCTTGAATTGTGGATTGATACACATATCCTGTTGTTTACTGTGTATCTTGTACTGTCCCTGTGCACAAATGTTCTCATCTGGTCAATGGTCTGATTCCCCCCGACCCCACATTTTTTTCCCTAGGTGACAGAGATGTGCCAGCAGATGAAGGAGCACATGTACACGGTCTACGAAGAGAACAGTAATGAGATGCAGGTGAAGCTGCAGGAGTTGTCAGAGGTGCTGGAGAGTTGCGCTAAGCTCAACAAGGAGCTCCTGGAGGCCAGCCGGGCGCTGGCAGGTCTCAGAGAGGCCCTGGCTATCAGCCAGACCTCAGAACCCTGATAAACTAGATATTGTTCTGATGCCCGTATTATTTTGAACTAGTCGATGTGTTATTCTGAATCACTCAATGTGTTCTTTTGTTTATTATTATATTGAGTATTCAGAATAGTTGACTTTGTCTAGATTACTCCTTTGGTTCCTTCTTTCTTCTTCCTCTTTTTCCGAGAATATACAGTTGACTATGTCTTTGTTTTTAGGACAGTAGTTCAGGTTACAGCTCATGATTCCAGTCAAGAACAAAAGCTGAAATCCATGTTTTACTTATGTTCACATTCAGTATCTGTTGATTCAATAAATACAACTACAACAAGAACAAAATAAACCAAAGTATTTGGCTCTCAGGTGTTAACATTTTATATTTGTTATGTATTACAATGCCCCATTGTGTCTATAGTACTTTTGTATTTCACCAAAACTTAAATGCGTCAGCACAGACATGCAGTTGTTCAGACCTACAGTAACTAACATATGATAACAATGTAAAATGACAACAGAAGAGAATTTAATTTGAATTAGGCACACAGAATCTCAGCTACACTCACTCATATTCCCACTCATTCAAAGCCATTTATTCACATATTATTAAATTATCACAAAATAAACCAATTCATAATGCCACAACTTTACATGCACCATGCCTGGTCAGTGCCTGACATATATTTCAGGCATCTTAACTGTACAAATGTCATCACAGTTGGACCCAATGGTTTGTTAGGTTGACCTTACATATTCACCAAAGATACCGAACAGAGGCAGTAACATACGGCTCCCACCACTAGTCTGAAAACATATAAATGTAATTGGATATTTGTGATTTATCCCACCAGGCAAAGCTCCTAATGTGAGGCAGATTGAGTGCACCTCGTGTTTCTACACTTATAAATTTGCCCAATGAGGCTGTGTTTCTCAGAGGGCAGATGAACAGGTAATACAGTACAAATCCACATCAAGTCCATTTCAAGAAGATGGTGGAGAACCTTTACTGTCCAACAGTGAAAGACTGCAGTCCAGTGATGGCTCTGCCCAGGATCAAGGCATGAATGTCATGAGTTCCTATAAAGAGCAATGAAAAAACATTATAAACAAGTTGTTTTCACATGAAGAGATACTTGAGTTGTCAGTAAAAAAAATCACGGTATTCCTCTGAAGTTGCTGTTTTCCATCTTTAACCATGTGCTTTACATGAATTTGATCAAAAGTGGACAGAGTTCTGAAATGTGTCAACCTGTACACTGCTGACCTCTGGTGGTAGATGTACATAACTACAGCTAAAGTTTGAAATGCTTTTCACTGCAATACAGCTTTCTGTTGGTACTCAAAATGCTGAAAATTAAGACTAAGCATATCCACTGATGCGTGCCTACCCTCGTATGTGTTGACGGCCTCCAGGTTCATGACGTGACGGATGATGTGGTACTCATCTGCGATGCCATTTCCTCCCAGCATGTCTCTGGCTTGTCTGGCAATATCCAAAGCTTTGCCACAGCTATTCCTCTTTAGCAGGGAGATCATCTCTGGTGCTGCTCTATTAGAAGAAGAATACACACATTAAAGGAAAACTGTTTTAGTAGAGGAGAGGACCAGTGGCTAACAGAGGCCAAAACAAACATGTGAACGACATTTAAAAGACAGAAAGAGAAGACTCACTTCTTCTCATCAATAAGTCTTCCCAGGGCCAGACATGACTGCAGCCCAAGGGTGATCTCTGTCAGCATGTCAGCCATTTTCTTCTGCATCAGCTGGTTCCTGGCCAGTGGCACCCCAAACTGGATTCTGATTGAAGGGGAGAAAGACATGAAAACCAATCCTTCTCTAAAAAAGCTGAGGCAAGCATAACACGAGGAGACAATGTGGATATCTAGAGGATGGTAATGCTAATGATTTTGTTATGTCTATAAGTTCCTGTGACCTTGACTTTAGTGAACACACATTCTGTAGACAGAATATCATGTACCTGTCAAGAGTGTACTGTCGGGTGGCGTGGAAGCAGAATTCAGCAGCTCCCAGAGCTCCCCATGCAATGCCATACCGGGCGTTGTTCAGACAGCCAAAGGGACCCTGGTCAACAACAAAAGAAATGTAAGCTATCAGCATGCAGTAACATTAATGTTGTAATATTAAAGTAAAATTAATTTGGTTTTGTTGGAGTTAATCTAAGAGAGCAGCCACTTACAGCTAGACCAGAGACGTTGGGCAGTAGGTTCTCCTGAGGAACTTCCACTTCATCCATCAGGATCATGCCAGTGGCGGACGCCCTAAGCGAGAACTTGCCCTCGATCTTGGGGGTGGCAAAGCCCTTCATTCCACGCTCCAAGATGAAACCCCGCACCCTGCCATCTTCACACTTGGCCCACACCACTGCGATGTCTGCCACGGGGGAATTTGTGATCCTAACAGAGGAAGGAGTGCACGTAACAAGAAACATTTCAAACACTTCAGACATTAACTGCATGATTATACATTTAAGTATTTCACAAAGGGCTTGACACTTGATAAAAATTTTCATTTTAAGTTCTAAGTTTTCAGTTTTAATTGACCCTAAAATGTCAGTCTATCACTAAGCTACCCCAAAAGAGAGGAGCAGGCTTTGTCACCGCGCGTGAACAAGTGCATCTGTTGGGATTTTCATACATACTGAGTAAAATCTGACTTTTAAATGGGTAGTAGTAAAGTTAATTGCTCTTTATTTTCTTGCCATATAATTAATTATTTCTATTCTATAAGTTTTCCTCAGTATATAAGAGTTCAAGTACAAGTTAAATCAGGCACACCACTGAGACCAAACAACCATCCGATACGGTGCCATCTAAAGCACAAATCATTGTCCAGGACTGGCGTCACTATCTTCATATTTGTCCCATTCTAAGTCAGTAAGTAGAGAGCTTTGAGAAAACAGAGCCAATGCTTCTTGTATGTGCCTGTCTGTCGACCTACCAGGTCTTGGCTCCACTGATGGTGAAGGTGGCACTGGATGGGTTGTATTTGGCCTTGGTCTCCATACTGCTGGGATCGCTGCCATGGTTGGGCTCTGTCAAGCCAAAGCAGCCCAGGATTTCTCCACGAGCTGCAAGACAAATGAAAACACGAGGGACAATCTTGAGACCGTCCTTTGCCATTTTTAAAATGTCATGCACAAATGCAGAAAATGTCACTCTCACCGAGCCGGGGCAGGTACTTCTCCTTCTGGGCCTCTGTGCCGTAAGCATTGATAGGGTGCATGACGAGTGAAGACTGGACACTCATGACTGACCGATACCCACTGTCCACTCTCTCAACCTCTCTGGCAATCAAGCCATATGCCACATAACTAGTGCCTGCACAGCCGTACCCTGCAGGGTAAATAAAACACAGTGTGAATCCTAATCTGAACATGACAAAAAAGCATGTAGTGTTTTCAAAATACTGCAGAACAAAGATATTGTTCTTTCAACAAATGCTTCCATTACTCTCATATTCTGCAGGACAAAATAATGATAATCTAGTTTTGTTTCTGTTTACCTTTAATAGTTGGGCCTAAGACGCCCAACTCTCCCATCTCTGAGACAATCTCCCGGTGGAAATCTGTAGCACAGTGCATGTTGAAAAAAGAAACTGACAATCAGATATTTATGAGAAAATAAACACTTTTTGCCCACCTAACATAACCAAACTGTTGCAACTCCAGAAGTGAGTAAAAAGCCAAAACCTGAAACTGAAATATTCTGTGCTGCTGTGATATTTTTCTCCATATTTTACATTATAGGAGATTTAATGCACGCCTAAAAGACAGACGAATATGCATAGACAGCAAAAACTTCAGTTCAAGTTTTTTGAGCTTAACATAAGTTAGTCCATATAGTCCGGCACAGACATAATTGCCATGTGTGCTCTGATCATGGATGTGCGCTTTGCTTACGTTCATGTCTGTTGGCCATGAGGATGCGGGGCATGAGTTTCTCCTGGCAGTAGTTGCGGAAGGAGTCCCGGATCATGATCTCCTCCTCAGTCAGCTGACCCTCCAGATCCAGGGCGTCCCGCCAGTTGAATGGCACCTTGGCTGAGGGTCAAAAAATGTACGCGCGCACACACACACACACACACACAGTGGTTATGTCACTGTGACATGTGATAACAGAACGACAGACCAGGTTTTACTCATTAAAACTTCACTTACGTGCCTTCGCCGGCTTTTTGATTTCCTCAACACCTAAAAGGAAGAAAAATACAAGCGTTGAGTCCTGTGGATTACACATCATCTTACACAAACTTAAACAACTTATTGCTGTTTTCACCTCCTGTGTGTTCTTTTTCTTTTAGGACAAAAATGAAGACGGTGTTTGCTACATCAAGGGACTTCCTTAAAGACTGTCACTCCAAACTTGGTCTTTCTATACATTTAAAGAATGAATAAAGAATTAGAAATGCACCTTCGGGAGCTGCAGCTGCTGTGCCCTGGGCTCTGGCCACTGTGACAGCAGCACATTTTTGGCTGTTTGAGAGCAGACGGGTGACAGCACCTCTGAGAGCCATGTGTTTTCTGAACATAGAGGAAAAGGAGATAATATTTTTAATATCTATAAACAAAGTGTAAGCACATTTCCCACTTTATGACACATTGTTATATAACAATGTAGGTAGGTTGAGTTGCCAGACCAGTGAAAATCAGGCACGTTTATAACACATTACAATTTTCTTAATTATCTATGTAAAGTGCTTTTTAGTAGGCTCATAAACACACTTTTTGTTTTTATTATTATCACTCCATGCAGGACAGAAAACAGGGGTTTGGATATTGATTAGGCACTGGGTTAGATACTCTCTCAAATGTTTTCTCAGCTCTTCTGGATGCAAAAAAAACCCTGTAGCCTGTTTATAATGTTTATAATGTTTGACATTTACCAGAACAAACAAGCATGCTGTCCCCTTATGAGCAATGTTCAAGTACCCTAAATCAACTTGTCCATGCAACAATGTAAACATTTAGTGACTTTTTTTGTTCAGTCTAAGCATCCAGATGTACAGTACCTTTTTCTTATCGGGGGGTTTATCTGAAGATCCGATGACTTTTCCGCGTTGATGTGAGCGATAAAAGTTGCTTAAATAATATTTCGCCCGGTGCAACGTCACAGAGATACGTAACGTTAAACATGGGAGCTCTGTTCCTCCATGACGGGTGAGGTAAAATACACTGGAGGCATGTGCGACCTATAGTTGTGCAACGCATGCAACCAAGTTTGGACTGCCTGGTAAATAAATTATTATATTAAATACACTTGGGGAGTTTGTCTGTCTGTGCACAGAATATTGTTTTTCTTGCAGGAGTGTGAATAAAATTTACAACACAACACACAAAATGGCGTTTATGGACTGCTGTGTGGCCGGAGGGTGTGGAGGGTGTCGGCCCACGCCCTTCCAGCTCATTGGCTGGTATAATAAGGAGCCTGTACCCAAGGTTTGTAAGTGACACTGCAGCTGACTGAGGAGCCAGCTGACAACAGCAACTGCATCAACAATAATCATATCTACAGTCTTACTGTAGGGGTTATTTACCCGTGAGGTGCTGATGTTGTGAGGAAAATGTTTTGTAGGCTATAAAATGTCAACAAAAAAAATACATTTTTAAAAGAAAAAGAAGTGCTCACCATAAGCTGCCAGGACCAAATGTTTTGAAATAATTTTGTATGGCCATTGGCCTCATAGCCTTCTGGATTTTAAAGAGTAAAGACAGGTGGCCTTTTATAATGTAACCAGCTGTTGTTGGCATTTTTCTGGATAAATGATAAAGCAATTAAAATCAATCAGGAAGCTTGGTAATATGTATTTATTTGTTTGCTTGACTGATTGTCTGTTTGTTTGTTTTTTTAGATAAAATGCTCTCATGATTTGAAACCTGATAACATTTCATACCTTTAAATTATTCATTGCTTTACTGGCACATCTACACATGACACTTTTGTGGTGAAAGGTGTGGCAGAGCAGTTACCTGTCACAGTTCACCTTCCAGCCAGTTGAATTAGCCTATGTAAAAAAATTTTTTTGGTATGTGGTTGTTGAGTGGAGCTGCTTATCTATTAATTACCGTAAGTAGATTACTCAGGGTATATCCTGCTCCTGTGATCCAAATTGCTTATGAACTTTTAGTCTCTCATGACTTGAGTTGTATAGTAAAAGAAATAGGTTTTCCATAGTGAGGAAGTACTCACATCCTTACGTAAATGTAACAATACCACACTATAAAAACTCCATTAAGTAAAATACCTGCATTTAAAATTCTATTGAAGTAGGTATACAGAAGTATGATCAGCAAAAAGTTTTAAAAGAAAAGTACTCGTGATGCTGAATGTCCAGTGTGTTATATTAGTATACATATTACATTATTGGATTGTTATAATTCTAGTGCATGAATTATAACAATCTTGTGATCAGCATTTTAATGGTGTATTTGGTCAATGTTGAGCCAATTTTGTCTTTTATATACTAATGAGTATAGTTTAATCTATTATAATGAATCATATTCTATACGCTGATCATTTGCTTTGTATAAGAAAACCTTAATCAGCAAAGTAACTGAAAGTAAAACTGTCAAGTGGAATAGAGAACAATATTTCTCTCTCAATTGTAGAGCAGTAGAAGCAGCATAAAAACACTCAAGTAGCTGTAATTAAGCAGGAACTGAGTAAATGTACTTTGTTATTGTTCCACCACCGCTGTGCTCTTTTATTTATTGGGTGTACTTTCTCTCACACACACGCACACATAAGGTAAAAATAAAACACTTTTTTAAAATAACTCTATCTGATTGATTCTACATTTTGAAAAGGAAACCGGTAATTTTAAACGTCTTTCTAAACGCATTATGTCCATTAGAAACAAACACGCTGCACATTCCGTTGAAGTAGCGGCGAGAGAAATGTGTTTTTCCCGCTCAGGCGCACTCTGATTGGCTGTGGCAGCTGTCAGTTACCAGGCTCCGCGCTCTCATTGGCTGGCTCTCCTCACCGTTAGTAATGCGCCGTGCTTCGCTTCGCTTTGAGGTGGACTCTCTCTCCCCCTCTCTCGCTCTGCTCTGTATCGCAGTCAGCCACTGTTATTGATGTTTTTCCCCTCGACATTTCCATGGTAACTGTCCTGTCTAAGGTCTGATCAGCAGCGAGGAGCCGAGCAGTGTGTGAGAATGGAGCTGGAGGAAAAAAAACCGGACCCTAAATACGGTAAGAACAGGTTTATGATACTGCTTTCTCCTCGATCTTTGCTTTTTCTCTAAACGGGCGAAGTAATGGAAACAATGACTGCAAGGGATGGATGGGTGTGGACCTCATGGGTCTTATGCAGATCTGGTGTCATCCTAAGGCTCCACTGCCGGCTTATCTTCCAGAGGAGTTCTTATCTTTGATCTTAGAAAATCTACATTGAATTAGTCTTTTTTCATTTGACAGTACACAGTGAATGAAGGCAGCATGAAATGGGTGGTTGTATTTGGCTAGTTTGCCTTATTTCACCTCCTTTCACAGCCTGTATTACAAACCAAATATGGCTTCAAATGAAACCAAAACTACCCAGCTCAGCCTAGTTATTTATTGTTGGAATGTGGCTTAATGTTACTGATAAAATAGGCTGGCAAAGACAAGAAGGTTGCCATTAAAACAACATTTTGTAGATTGACATATGGCCATTTCATCCACAGATGCACACAGATATGCGCACAAACATACAAAATTGCTTTTGTTCACAATGATTTTGTTTGCATTGCAAAAATTCCTCCCCTATACCAGCCTAAGACATGACTCATCGCTGATTATGATGTGTGTCACACACGCATTTTCTCCACCAGCACCAACTTAGCAGTGCACAGCAGCCTGGCGTGGTTTTCTTGTGTCTGGGATGGGTTGTTGTTCATATGGACTGTTGAGTCATGAAGTTTTCATAACCAGTGTTATGCTTGCATTAATACCCCATGTCAGTGTTGTTACGTGAGAGGATGCCCATAGACGGCTCAAAAGCAAACCACACTGGTATTCCATTGAGAAGACAACACTAATGCTGTCTGACAGTCGAGTTGTTCCTTCTTTCACAATGTATGATGCTCCCAAACCCACACCCACAAGTGCACATCCTCTCCAGTCAATCCATGGACCTCCCACTGTGGAGCATTTCCTTGTTGCTTTCTTGTTACCATATAAACAGCTCTTTTTTTCTCGGCTCCCCTCCCCCATGAAGGCTAAAAGGTCAAAAACCACAGCCCTTTTAAACCAGAGATAAAGGTTTATACAATGCAAACACACAATATACAATCCAGCTCACCAGTATTCTGAAACAGCAGTTTTTATTAGCAGAGTTTGACCTGTGAGCAGTCCCTGGTTGGCTACTGCTGTTACTACTACATTTTCCCTCTGTCTAGGCCGGTGTGCATGCAGGCAGGCAGGCTGCAGCCTGCACTGCCTGGACTGTGTTCAGCCTTGCCTGCTCTACACACTCAGCAGACACAGTCAAGAGGTTTCCAGTCAATATCAAGCTGGCAAACACTCAGATGCATTGCCACACACACACTGCGTGTACACATATATACACAAGCACACACAGAGACACCACTGCTAAATGTTTCACAATGAGCGCTTGTCATTTGGTGACTGTTGCTGTTTGATCCATGCAGTGTCTGTGAGGAGCAGAGAGAGACAGTGATCTGAGCCAGTGGTAGTCAGTTTTTAAGTATTTAGCTCTGCAAAAAGAGACTTTAATGTGTTTCCTCCTTTCCTTTGAAAGAATATGTGGGCCAATGGCCTCATTAGTAGCTGTCAAAGGGGAGTTTTAACAGCTGCAGATACAGCAGTAGAACAGTAGTACATACAGTAGTTTCTGTGACTCCTTCAAGTCCCATATATTAATCATCTTTATCTACATGCCTTAAATAGAAAGATAAAAATGGGAATAGAATCAGGAATAAGTGCATAATGCCTCATTGTATGTAAGGCACACACATGCACACAGACACACACACACAACCGCAGTGGCTACTAACCCATTAAGGTAGCCAGCAAAGGGCTCATCTGATAGCCCCTCTGGGCCCATTAGTGAATCACATCACTCATGACATCATCACTTCCTTTAACACACACACACACAAACACACACACACACACACACACACACACACACACAGTTGTGACAAAAACACATCGTATTATCAGCAGAAGCAGATGCCGTATTACTCCACTTTTAGCATTCACATTTGTTTCCATTTAATTTTTAAAAAACAATTCATGATTTTACTAAACGCTGATAAGATCAGTAAGGTTTGGCTTTAACTGCATATGGACCTGAATGCAGACTGAGATCGTCTGGCAGGGTGGGTTTTCATCCCCAGGGCCCCTGGAGTATGTAATGGCCTACCTGAGAAACCCAGGCTTCTCAAATTAGAAAAAAAAAAAAAAACTCTTCTTAAAGTTACATTTACTGAGATTAACATCAGTAAACCGCTATCACGTTAATTTTGCCAAATAGATGTACAAAGAAGACTATTTACAAGCGATTTGGCTGCCTTTACACAACAAATCTGTTGGAATGCTTTTCAGCACAATCAGAGATTGTGTTTTATGGCACAAAGCAGGCAAAGAGCCGCCTGTTTCTGCAGCTATAATGGAGCTGTGGCACTCACATTCACAGATGGACCTACAAATGAAAGGCTGATGGAAAAATCACTTTCAATGTTTATCCTCTTCAATAAGGAGAAAGAGGAAATGTATACACACAAAGTGTTGGCAGGGAGAGGGAGTAAGACCAAACAGCAACAGCAAACCCTTTTAACTTAATTTAAAAATACTATACAAATAATTGGTAGTAACCTTGTTTCTAACTGGAGCCAGGATACTAAACACCCCAACACTCGGTACCCTGTTATTTTATGAAACTCTGATGTGTCAGAATTATTATGGTTAACAAGACCAAAGAGAAGATTTATGGATGTAGTGAGAGAGGACATGAAGTTAATTGGTGTGAGTGAAGAGGATGCAGAGGACAGGGTTAGATGGAGGCACATGATTCGCTGTGGCGACCCCTGAAAGGGAACAGCCGAAAGGAAAAGAAGAAGAAGAATACAATCTTAATAACTCTAAAACTGAATTGAAATACACAATATTCCATGACTTATAAAACACATTCATACCACAAAATATGTGTTTTAAAAATATTCTTTCATAAAAACAAAATAGGCTACTGTACAGCTTTTTTAGAAGTAACTGTACAGGTAATATTCTTGGCATGTTTTAAAAAAACAACAACAACATACAGTTTAGAGGCCAACCAATACATATATACTGATGTCATCAGTTATGTCTGCATGCTAAAACATGAATATTGGCTAATATATCATTATCATATTTTTTTAAAGGAATAGTTTGACATTTTAGGAAATATGCTTATTCGTGTTCTTGCTGAAAGTTAGATTAGAAGATTGATACCACTCTCATGTCTGTATGCTAAGCATGAACCTACCATTAACTAATTAGCTTAGCTTAGCATAACGACTGGAAACGGGGAAATCTGCCTACCTGCACCTCTAAAGCTCACTAATTATAGGTCCAGTGTGTAACATTTAGGATGAGCTATTGGCAGAAATGGAATATAATATTTATAAGTATGTTTTCATTAGTGTATAATCACCTGAAAAGAATCATTGTGTTTGGAGTCATTGTGTGACTCAAGGAAATTACTGCTCCCAGCCAAGAAATAGTCTGGCACAAAACCTCTGGTTCGAACGGCTAATTATCGTTTTTACAAATGAGATGCTTAAGACGAGCTGGTAGCCAAATCTTGTTACCTTTGGATAGAGCCAGGCTAGCTGTTTCCCTCTGTTTCCAGCCTTTATGCTAAGCTAATCTAAGCTATACTGTCTCCTGGCTGTAGCTTTATATTTAACTGACACATATGAAGGTGGTATTAATCTTCTCATCTAACTCTCAGCAAGAAAGCAAAGTAAGCCAATAAGCACACTTCCCAAAATGGTCTAACTATTCCTTGTTGATATCAGCCTCAAAAATCCAGTATCTGTTGGGCTGAAATACAGGTTAAGGAAACTGGGTTTCTTAAGAAGAACAAGGTTGAGTTTGTACGGACAAGGACATGGTACTCTGTATGTAACAGGCACGTGTATGAGGCCAATAGTTAGTGTTGTATTTCATGCTATGGCATGCTGTCAGTCCATCACATGGCAGTAGAAGTGGGAAGACCAGCCCACGGTCATGTGCCACCAGAGAACACGTAGGACAGTCTTATCTTTGATGTACAGTTCAGGTCACCGCCTCGTATGTGTCAGACACACAGAATGCTTCATACAGTGGGTACGGAAAGTATTCAGACCCCTTTAAATTTTTCGCTCTTTGTTTCATTGCAGCCATTTGCTAAAATCAAAAAAGTTCATTTTATTTCTCATTAATGTACACTCAGCACCCCATCTTGACAGAAAAAAACAGAAATGTAGAAATTTATGGAAATGTATTAAAAAAGAAAAACTGAAATATCACATGGTCATAAGTATTCAGACCTTTTGCTGTGACACTCATATTTAACTCACATGCTGTCCATTTCTTCTGATCCTCCCTGAGATGGTTCTACTCCTTCATTGGAGTCCAGCTGTGTTTAATTAAACTGATTGGACTTGATTAGGAAAGGCACACACCTGTCTATATAAGACCTTACAGCTCACAGTGCATGTCAGAGCAAATGAGGTCGAAGGAACTGCCCAAGGAGCTCAGAGACAGAATTGTGGCAAGGCACGGATCTGGCCAAGGTTACAAAAGAATTTCTCCAGCACTCAAGGTTCCTAAGAGCACAGTGGCCTCCATAATCCTTAAATGGAAGAAGTTTGGGACGACCAGAACTCTTCCTAGACCTGGCTGTCCAGCCAAACTGAGCAATCGTGGGAGAAGAGCCTTGGTGAGAGAGGTAAAGAAGAACCCAAAGATTACTGTGGCTGAGCTCCAGAGATGCAATAGGGAGATGGGAGAAAGTTCCAGAAAGTCAACTATCACTGCAGCCCTCCACCAGTCGGGGCTTTATGGCAGAGTGGCCCGACGGAAGCCTCTCCTCAATACAAGACATATGAAAGCCCGCATAGAGTTTGCCAAAAAACACACGAAGGACTCCCAGA
This sequence comes from Siniperca chuatsi, assembly GCF_020085105.1. Lineage (NCBI taxonomy): Eukaryota > Metazoa > Chordata > Actinopteri > Centrarchiformes > Sinipercidae > Siniperca > Siniperca chuatsi. Next base: position 25,683,228 of record NC_058044.1, on the reverse strand, counting down.
CTGAGAAATAAGATCCTCTGGTCTGATGAGACCAAGATTGAACTTTTTGGCGTTAATTCTAAGCGGTATGTGTGGAGAAAACCAGGCACTGCTCATCGCCTGCCCAATACAATCCCAACAGTGAAACATGGTGGTGGCAGCTATGGGGGTGTTTTTGAGCTGCAGGGACAGGACGACTGGTTGCAATTGAAGGAAAGATGAATGCGGCCAAGTACAGAGGTATCCTGGAAGAAAACCTCTTCCAGAGTGCTCAGGACCTCAGATTGGGCCGAAGGTTCACCTTCCAACAAGACAATGACCCTAAGCACACAGCTAAAATAACAAAGGAGTGGCTTCGGAACAACTCTGTGACCATTCTTGACTGGCCCAGCCAGAGCCCTGACCTAAACCCAATTGAGCATCTCTGGAGAGACTGAAAATGGCTGTTCACCATCCAACCTGACGGAACTGGAAAGGATCTGCAAGGAAGAATGGCAGAGGATCCCCAAATCCAGGTGTGAAAAACCTCATTCCCAAGAAGACTCATGGCTGTACTAGCTCCAAAAGGTGCTTCTACTCAATACTGAGCAAAGGGTCTGAATACTTATGACCATGTGATATTTCAGTTTTTCTTTAATACATTTACATAAATTTGTGTTTTTTTTTTTTTTTGTCAAGATGGGGTGCTGAGTGTACATTAATGAGAAATAAAATAAAAACTTTTTGATTTTAGCAAATGGCTGCAATGAAACAGTGAAAAATTTAAAGGGGTCTGAATACTTTCTGTACCCACTGTAACCAAATCATTGTCTTAAAGCTTAAAGTAGAAAATGAGAAAACATAGAGAAGGCCATTAATCTCACCGGATGAGGGTTAAAGAGAACTGCGTAGTAGTGTTTTAAAGTACTGGGGTTTTTTTCAAAACCCATGCCAAGTGTTGTGAGAGTGTGGTAGTCATGTGACTACTGTGAGGTGAGAGTGCAGCTGCTCTGCATGGAGTTGCACACAGTAACACAACTGTAACAAGACAGTGATCGCAGTTTATAATGTCGACTCAACGGTTTGAGTTGAAGCCTAGAATAACTGTTATGATGCCGGAGTGAAAGACTGTTTTGGTTTTAGAACAATGTCCCTGTAGTCAGATGTCTTTAGTCAATTTTGGCAGCAGCAGGTTCACAGGCGCCACAAGTCTTTGTTGTTTTTGCTGCTCCTCTCTCAATTCCCCTGACAAGTCATGAGCCAAGAGAGCGACCAAAGAAAGAGGAGATAAGGGGGCAGAACTTTCAATACACTGAAAAAAGGAAGTGAAGAGGATGAGAAAATAAAGGAAGGAGACGTAAAGAAACAACTGCCACGCACAGCACACTGAGAGAAATCTATAAAACCGTCCACGACAGAAACTGAGAGAGAAATAATGACAAAATACGAAAGACAAGGTACTGTAAAAGTCTGCCCTGGCTAGATTTATAATGAACTGAAGATTAATTTGTTGCTAAATGTCTTTTTGACATTATTGAAGCTCGTCAGATAGACTGCTACTAATGGCTCATGTATAGTTCACTAATTGTGATGGTTAACGGGCTGCTTTAAGTCACATATTACCTCTAGCAGTCCAATGACGTCTTTGTGGTGGTGCCAGTTGTGTCTCTGCAATGTGTGGACAGAGTGTGTATTCGGTGTATGTGTGTGTGAGTGTATTAGCAGTGCGTGGTGTAGCAGACATACTGTATGTAAGCACTAGGCAGTGACAACAAATAACTGGGCTCGCCTCTAACTCCCACTTTGCGTCTGTAACAGAGCATTTAAAGAACAGTTAAAAGCTACTTCATCATGTGAATTGTCATGAATGCTGCGGCAGACATTTACAGTAATGTAACAAGATGTGTAACAACTCAGCACCTGGTTATCTTACAATAGGATGTTGGTGGAGGAGATTATGTTTACGCATAGCTGAATCCTTCCCCAAGCTGATTTCCTGTGTAAAACATATTTCAAGGTGTTATTCATTGTTCTTTAAAAATGTTGACTCGCAGTATTAGCTCATGATGATCTCACTGTGGTTGTGGTTGATGTTTCTCCTCTGCTGTGTCTGATGTGTTTCCATGGCGGCTGGCGATGTCCACAGGGAGCTCTCCATCGCCGGGGAGCCATTTTGTGGGTTGCTAGGCATGGCAGTCAGGCAGAAGAATCCTTTTGTTCTGGAGAATGTCCTGTCTTTGTCGATACATGGGCTTACACTTATTGTACTGTATATATTGTACTCCTGTGTATCTCCCGTATGCAGAGTGCTCTTTGTGTGCACACATACATTGAACTTATGCATACAAGAACTAGATACTAATAAAGTATTAATCATTTCAAATATAGTGTAAATTATTGGAAAAAATGCTGTTTCTCTGCAAAGTCAATACATTCTTTGTTAAAGCGTTAAATCATGTCACTAAGCAATATGCTGAAACTGATTTAGAGCTCAGTTTAAGTTTTGATTTAACTATTAGCGATACAGCAGGTAAATTAAGTATTGAACACGTCACCATTTTTCTCAGTAAATATATTTCTAAAGGTGCTATTGACATGAAATTTTCACCAGATGTTGGTAACAACTCATGAAATCCACACATGCAAAGGAATCAAACCATAGATGTCCATAAATTAAGTTATGTGTTATAATGTTAAATGACACAGGGAAAAAGTATTGAACACATGAAGAAAGGGAGGTGCAAAAAGGCATGGAAAGCCAAGACAATCAGTAATTAGAAAGCAATTCTGCCCCTTGTCAGTGCAAATTAATATCAGCTGGTTCAGTCCCAACTGATGGCCTATAAAAAGCTGTCTCATTACCAAGGTGTCACAGAAGAAACATCTCATGATGGGTAAATGCAAAGAGCTCTTTCAAGACTGGTGCAACCCTATTGTTGCAAAACCTACTAATGGTATTGGTTACAGAAGGATTTCAAAACTTCTGAATGTTCCAGTGAGCACTGTTGGGGCCGTAATCCAGAAGTGGAAAGAACATAATTTCACCATAAACCGGCCACGACCAGGTGCTCCTCTCAGGATTTCTGACAGAGGAGTGAAAAGAATTATCAGAAGAGTTATTCAAGAGCCAAGGAGCACTTGTGTACAGCTTCAGAAGGACTTGGAATTAGCAGGCACAATTGTTTCAAAGAAAATGATAAGTAATGCACTCAACCGCCACGGCCTGTATGCATGCTCACCACGCAAGACTCTTACTGAAGAAAAAGCATGTTGAAGCTTGTTTAAGGTTTGCTGCACAACATTTGGACAAGCCTGTGACATACTGGGAGAATAGTCAGATGAGACCAAAATTTACACACCCTGTTTTGAGGAGAAACGGCACTGCACATCACCCCCAAAACACCACACCAACAGTGAAGTTTGGAGGTGGAAACATCATGGTGTGGGGCTGTTTTTCAGCATACTGTACTGGCAAACTTCATATAATTGAAGGAAGGATGAATGGAAAAATGTACAGAGACATTCTTGATTTTAAAAAATCTGCTGCCATCTATCAGGATGATGATGATGAAACAAGGGTGGACATTTCAGCAAGACAATGATTGATCCCAAACACACAGCCAAGGAAACTCTCAATTGGTTTCAGCTGCTAGAATGGCCCAGCCAATCACGTGACTCGAATCCAATTGGAAAATCTATAGAGAGAACTAAAGATCAGAGTTCATAGAAGAGGCCCACAGAACCTTCAAGATTTGAAGACTGTGTGGAAGAACGAGCCAAAATCACACTTCAGCAATGCATGCAACTCGTTTCTCCATACAGGAGGCGCCTTGAAGCAGTCACTACCAACAAAGGCTTTTGTACAAAGTATTAAATGAATTTCATTAAGCGTGTTCAATACTTTGTGTCATTTAACATTATTATACATAACTTAATTTATGGACAAATTGAAAATTTCATGTCAATAGCACTTTTTTAGAAATATATTTACTGAAAAAAATGGTGACGTGTTCATTACTTAATTTACCTGCTGTACATATATAGCCACCATGACAATAAGCACTTAAAAAATACTAATGGAAAAGCTATTGAACAACAATGTTTTCTTTTGCCAATTTGCCTTTTATATCATAGTGACAGTACATTTACAGACAGGGAATATAGGGAGAAACAACAAAGGTCCCTACAAAGGGAGCACAAAGGTGCGTTGTTAACCACTAGGCCACCAGACGTCCAACTATTGAACAATGTTAGTGAACCCTAAAGGGATGTCTGTGGTGAGAGGAACCTTTTTATTTCTGGTACCACTGAGTAGTAAAATGACTACATGCCTGTAATACTGTTTGACAGCAGTGATGATGTGTAGAGTTGTTGGAAATAAGTTAGTTACAAGACCATATAAACATCAGTTGCATATTCACATGATTTCCCTTTTTAGCCATAAAGCTTCGCTCACACTAATCTATAGTACTACTGTCATTTTTACACATGTACACTTACTGCTCTAGGAGGTGCTCATAATCCTGCAATGACATTTACAGTATTTTTAGTTTTGCTTGGATGACATTGACTGATGGTCACAGAGAGAGAGTATATTGGCCAAGAAGGACATTTAAGAACAGCAAAGACCATTAACTATTCCTATTACGGTAATATTGTAATATTAATTTCAATATCAGTTATTTGGCCAGTGAAATGGGTGGCCTAAATTCTTTTTTACTTTTTACCAGTAGTTGAGGTTGAGAGCTTACAATCACTAACAAAAAACCACAATTTTTTTTGGTGAACTAACCTTAATGCATGTGTTAAAGACTTAATCAGAGCAGAAGTTAAAAGTATTAAATTCAATTTATAGTAGGAGACATTAACAAGCCTTTTATCTTGTTTTATCCCCAGGGGAGTCCAGGAAGTTTGACCCAAACTTCAAAGGGCCGATTTACAACAGGTGAGACGTCTGTTTCAATCACTGATCATAATTCTTTTCTTACTGTAGTACAAGACTCCAATAACAATATTCTGCCTCTCCTCTCCTCAGGGGCTGCACAGATATCCTCTGCTGTATTCTCTTCATCGTAGCCTTGTTGGGGTACTTTGCTGTTGGTATCCTCGGTAAGACTGATCTTCCATTACTACAATATGTACTGTTTCACTGCTTAGACACTTAAGCACTTAGACAAACGATTTTAGAGAATTACTTTTTTATATTTAAGACCATCTAAACATGTCACACAACTCCAGTACAACATGGTTTATTCACCACACATTTTTGATTGTCTTACCTTCATCAGACTGGTATAAGGCTGTTCCCAGCTAACTTAGATACAGTATGTCCAACATACATACTAAGTACAATATTAGTAGGTACAGAAATATAAATGACCATCAATACAAAACATGCAACATACATTTACTACAAGTAAATTGTATTTTGTAAAACTGTTTTTAAAATGATTGTAATGTTGTATTGTATACTTAATATCTATGGTGATCACTGATCAATGGACTATATATACGAAAACAAGAACAACCTGAGACACCACCCTGATGCAGGCAAGATACCCAAAGACGCTTGGTTAACCGGAGAAGCGTTATGCAGCGTGTTTTATTTTTGATGGACCTGCATTGAAGGTCACACTGGTCTGCACCTTACTGTGTTCTCAAAATGCAAACCTTTTTCCATGTCTTTGCTACAGTATGAACAGCGTCCCGTCTTTATTGGCTGGAGTTTTATTTCAATGTTGTGTATCGCCAACAAAGAGATAATTTACACATCCCAAATTGCAAATGTGTCAGAAAACATTCAGTTTATTTAACAATAGCGTTAATAGGCAGATCTGGTGATACGCAAGAGCAGTATGTGCGGCTTTCCAGTTTTAATATTTATTGTCGTTTGATCTAATGTCCACTTTTGTTCTGAATGAGTTGAATTCTTCTCCATGCAGCCTGGTCTCAGGGTGACCCCAGGAAAGTGATCTATCCCACAGACAGCAGGGGGCAGTTCTGCGGACAAGCTGGAACACCTCTGGAGTGAGTCACCTGACAGTATGAACATGATGTCTACAGTATATGTGTCGTTGGAAACCTTTCACATGCAGACAGTGTTGTGTATTTCAGATAATGATAGGTATTACTGTAATTTGATAATCCTTATTTGGGACGTATTTATGATACAGGCCAAACAATAGTTTTGTTTTACTGTTCTTACCGAACAGGAAGAAGCCTCTTCTGCTCTACTTCAACATCCTGAAATGTGCCAGTCCTCTAGTGCTGCTGGAGTTCCAGTGTCCCACCACACAGGTTGGAAACGATATCTATCTTATCTTTTATGTTCATTTCAACATTTTCTCCTTTCTAACAATCACCGTAATTGTCATGATTGTATGTTGTTATTTGTGTCCAGTTATGTGTGGAAAGATGTCCTGACAGACATCTGACATTGGTGAAAGCCAAGTTAAGCAACAAAGAAGACCGTGAATACTACAAACAATACTGTAAGGAAGGAGTGGACTTTGACAAATTGGTACGTATTCAAATCATTTGATTATTCACATTTTATACATGCTTAAAGTGATACTGTTAAAAGTACATTCCAGTATGACAAAAAATGTTTTTAAAAGTACATTGAATGCTGTTTTTACATGATTCAGAGTCCTCCCGAGATCCTGAGGGATGGCTTGTGTCCTGCCATGCTGATGCCCAGTAAAGCCTGTAAGTGAGAAGCATGTTCTTCTTCACCTCAACTTACTTAATTTCCACCCACACCACAAGCTGCTGTGTCTTGTGGCTTGTGTGAAACCGAAACAAATAGAACCATATAAACGAATCACCTCCTCCCTCCACAGTCACGCGTCGCTGCCTTCCCGCCTTGGGAACGATGAAAGGTGGGGTGGTGGTGGTGGGCAATGAGACCACTTTTGATGCTGGACAGGGCGTCAATATCAATGCCACAGATGTGCTTGAGGCATCCAAGTGAGTCCATTTTACATGTACACACAAAATATGTTAATATTGTGAGAACATTTCTCGACACGTCTCTTTGTGTTTCACAATTTCAAAACAGTTTGATTAACACGCCGGTACAATCCTGTTATAATTGAAATTTGCTTGATAAATCAGCAGGGGTCATCATTGTAAATTTAATCCCTTTGGGTTGTGGAGTGTTGGTTTAGTCTAAATGGGCAGTTTGAAGATATCACTTTGTGCTCTCTGAACTAATCTGTCTTCATTTTTTTGACATTGTCAAAAGATTCAGTGAATAATCTTATTTTTTTATTAGATTAATCAGTAAAAATGAAAATAATCCTTACTTTAAAGCTCAAGAGAAAATGCTGTTAGGTGGCTAAATGAACCAGGTTCAGGATTTAAACTCTCGACACACATCGTGCTATGCTGTGTCAGCTGACAGCTAGCATATCACATCCCCATCATATCTCACTGCAGTGATTTGATGTCCTTTTTAAAGGTCTTTATGCTCGTATTTAGTCCGTACGCTGTGTTTGCTACAGTGTATGCCTGGAGGGTCTTTATGTCAGTGTTTTCTATCAGCGTTATTCCCACTGGGGGAGGTTGCAATGCTCCCTGCATGTTATTTATCAAGATGATGAGTATTACAGGCTGTTATGTTGTATTCTTGCAGGAGACAATATCTCAGTGCTGGAGAGTGAAAAGCCACACCAACAAGTCAAATTATTTCTCAATTGGCAATGTGACATGACTAGCCTAATAAATTTAATAACATAATAACAATATTTCTTTGTGTCACTTCAGAATGAATTCCAAACTTTATCTATTATGTAAATAAATAAACAAGTTTCAAATTAAAAGTCTAAATCTGCAATTGGCTAATTTCTTTTCCCCAGGTAACTAATTTTGTACAGCAATACTGAACAGCATTTTTTTTTTTTGAAGAATGCATGTCAATTATTTCAGCTGGTAAAAACAGTCCTTCTCAATCATTCTACTGATGTTACACACACACCCCTAATTTTTCTTTTTACACTCCATTGTAATTATTTAACTAACAGTATTATGTATTGATGTGTTTAGTTATAGGCTTATTTTTGACTTGTCTTGATAACCTTTTACAAAATTTTGTCAGGTTGGCAGATTTCTACAATTTTGGACAATGGTGGTTTTGAATTAATTTCCTTTTGTTAAAGGAAATCAAATGTGGTTGTTGAAGCTCGCCAGGTGGCCATGAGAATCTTTGAGGACTACACTCAGTCTTGGCACTGGATACTGCTGTAAGTCTGTCCACTTTCTAGTTACAGTAACAGAACATTGTTGTGTAGAACATCATGAGTACAGTACAACATCATGAGTACAACACAAGACAAAATGCCCCCCTCCCCCGTATTTTCTCAACTAGTTTTTATAGTCAGCCAACCTACACACAGTTCTCGTGGCTGTTAAATTTTTTCACTTGGTATATGAAAAGCATGAGTGTTCAAGACTGACTTCAGCTAACTGATCATTTTGAAACCAGAAATTATGCATGACAGCAACTGTCAAGATCACAGACAAAAATGCTCTGTTGTTAACTCTCAGTATGTTAAAACGTTTGACGTGTCCACCCTCTCCAGTGGTCTGGTGATTGCCATGGTCGTCAGCTTGATTTTCATCGTCTTGCTGCGATACTTGGCTGGCATCATGGTCTGGGTCATGATTATTTTGGTTATTCTAGTCATTGGATATGGTAAGTCTTCAGCCTTGGGAAAAGATAAAGTTGCTATCTGCTTTTATTAAAATGAAAAACGTCTAAATATTTGAACTATTCTTTTAGGGATTTTCCACTGTTACATGGAGTTTGCGAATCTGAAGGGAGAGCCGGGCGCTGACGTCACCATCCGTGACCTCGGAGTGCAGACGGACTTCTCTGTCTACCTGCAGATCAGACAGACCTGGCTGGCCTTCAGTACGCACAAACACACTTTCATTCTTTAATACATCTCTCTATGAAGTGTTTATGAATGCTGTTTAATGCCTTTACTGTTTTGCAGTGATCATCCTGGCTATTGTGGAGGTCGTCATCATCCTGCTCCTCATCTTCCTCAGGAAGAGAATCATGATTGCCATTGCCCTCATCAAAGAGGCCAGCAGGTCAGTCTGGCATTGTGCAGCATCTTTCCATTCTCTTTTCTCCGCTGAGGTAGAAAAGTGACCCGACCTTTTTAAAGCTGCACTAATCCGTGTTTTTACAATGACAATGGAATAAATGACCGTGTGTAACGTGAAAGGGAATTATCACCCAACTCTGCAGTTCCACTCAGCTCCACGAAGTGTTTTAGCGTCTTTCAGCTCTTTGATTTGGTTTTACGGCCCGCAACTTTACTGTTTCGGTTCAGTCTCACAGTTCTCATCAACCGTGTTTGCAATCGCAGCAGGCGGCTGTTTTCAGCACAAGGCTTTGATAAACCCACTGCACACTACCTGCTCAGCACCAAACAGCTGACGGACACAGTCAGCGACTAGCTAGTGAACATTGTGGAGCATTTAGCAGCTAAAGAGCCAGATACTCCCCTCAGCAATCGGTGGAGACCAAACAGAGCTAAAATGAGGCTGAATATTTTACTTACATTCATCAGCAGAAACATGACTCCAAATGAATGCTAATGTTGCTCTATGTCTGCTGGATGTGTTTCCTAACACGTTTAGCATGACAACATTATAATATAATAATGTATTTACAGCTTGTTTTGCTGCCCCCAAAAGGTGAACAAATTTGTTAACGCTGCTTCAATTTGATTGCATTTGTTTTCGTAACAGTGAGAAGAGCCCTTTAGTTCTTACACTTATACATTATCGTTTCTTTGTTCGGGAAATTCTCCTCCTCCTTTTGGAGAGTATTGTATCGAAATTTGTCGACATAATGTTTCGATTGTTGTTTTCTCTTTCAGAGCTGTTGGGTACGTGATGTCATCACTGTTCTACCCACTGCTGACCTTTGCCCTCCTGGCGGTGGTGATTGCTTACTGGGCCATCACTGCTGTGTATCCTTTCATTTGTCCAGATGATGATCAAAGATGGCCAAAACATAAATGTGTCACTTTATAGTTATTCGCTCCTTTAATCCTTTTTCCCCCCCACTTTTAATTGCACAGATTAAATCTCCAACCCTACACTGTAGTTTTTTTTATTCTAACAATATGTGATATATTCAGCATATATTCGGCAAGAAAACAAATCATGAAAAAAATATTAATACAATAAAATATACATACAAAAGGCAGTAAATATGCTACGGTATTACCCAAAAAGAGAAAACAAGACAAAAGTAAAGAGAGAAAAAAGATAAATACCTAAATGAATTAAATGGACAACTTGTCAATTTGAATGATCATCTATATTAATTAGCCAGTGAATCCAGCAGTTAAACATTCAGTTCATCACATTTACTACTTCTCAAGACTGTACCCTTTGTATGGAGTTCCTATGATATACCCTTCTATGCTATTTAGGTTTTTTATTTTTTCCTGCTTTATTAGGTGTTTGCTACATGTTTCCATAAATTCATTAATAGATGCAGATGACTCTTGATTGTGACCTTGTCAGAGATATCCTCCCTTTTGTTGACATAATCTCCTTGACCGTTCTGACCAGTTTCTTGTCCACCTCTAATGAGCAGGTGTACAAAGTGTTCAACAACTCTGAGTGTGAGTACTCTCGACAAACCTGCGACCCCAAGGTACGCTTTTAAATGTCACTGCCACATTAAATGAACTGATTGAAGATGTGTGTGGGGTTCAGCCAAAAAGCCAAACAAATATTCTGCTTAAATTTGACAGCGTCACACTTTTCATCATAGCTTACTGTATGATAAATAAATAACTCCTGCGGTCTTCCACTCTCTTCCACTCTCTTTCTCCAGACATTCAATATCTCCAATGCTTCAGCTCAGTGTCCTGATGCAGAGTGCCTGTTTGCCTTCTATGGTGGGGAGACCCTTTACCACAAATACCTCATCCTGTTCCAGTTCTACAACGTCTTCCTGTTCTTCTGGTGCGCCAACTTTGTGACGGCCCTGGGCCAGGTCACTCTGTCGGGGGCCTTCGCCTCGTATTACTGGGCCTTCAAGAAGCCTGAAGATATCCCCGCCTTCCCCATCTTCTCCTCGCTGGGACGGGCCCTCCGGTCAGAGGCTGAATTTGTATTTGTGTGTGCAATCTGTCCACTTGTATTTGTTTGCGTATTTAAAACTTAGTTTGTTAGTGGAAGTGAGGCATATGTTAAGGTCAGTAGTAGGTGGGTTACCCTACCTGTGTAACAGAGCAAAGAGCGTTTCATGCTCACATTTGGCTTCTGTTCCCCCCTCCTGTCCAGATACCACACAGGCTCCCTGGCTTTTGGCTCTCTGATCCTGTCTATGGTCCAGGTCATCAGGGTCATTCTGGAGTACCTGGATCAAAAGTTAAAAGGTCAGAAGATATACATTTCCTAAATGACTTGACTGTGCATCTTCATCATTATCATATATTTATCAGTGACTATGTTTATATGCATTTAGGATATTGTTGTGCTGGTTAATCTTTAATCCTGGTAGATAGATGCATGTGTAATGCCAAAGGTCAGAATAATACAGGTTATCTAATACTGCAATCATAAAAGACCTGGTTAAGATGCCTGGACACACTGATACTCAGTGTGTTACAGTGGCAAACCTTGTACAATATTACTGTTATTGGTTTCAACATTATTTTTTCCCCCACCTACGTCGCCTAGTTTGCACCATTCACGCAGTTAACCTTTTCATACTACTATTACTTCTATCCTCCACCTTGCAGGTGCACAAAAATGTCTTTTCTGATTTATTTATAGCCTGTAAGGGACACTTACAGGGTATCAAAGGTGCATGTAACTTGGTTTAACCCAAGTAAGACCTGAACCCAGGCAATAATCAGATTATTATTCTGTGGTTGAAAACACATTCGGTCATTCGTTCGTTCCTGTAATTGAAACACTCTCGCTCTCATCCTTCAGGTGCTCAGAACAGGTTTACTAAATTCCTGCTAAGCTGCATGAAGTGTTGCTTCTGGTGTCTGGAGAAATGTATAAAGTTCCTTAACAGAAATGCCTACATCATGGTGAGTTCTTGTAACTGGACACGGCTGCATGAGAGAGGTTGGGTCTGGTCAGGTCTTAAAGTGGTAAATAGTTTTTGTTTTTTTTCTCCAGATTGCCATATATGGAAAAAGTTTCTGTCCCTCAGCTCGAGATGCCTTTTTCCTTCTCATGAGGAACATTATCAGGTGGGATTTCATTACATCAATATCCACAATTTTTAATCCTATAAGCATTAGACTACAACATGTATTCAATTTTAAAGCAATTTTTGCTAATTTACTCTTGTATTCTCTATTGTGCCCATTTCAACACAGGGTGGCTGTTTTAGATAAAGTGACTGACTTCCTGCTGTTTCTTGGGAAGCTCCTCATCGTTGGAATTGTTGGTAGGAGAGCTTATTATTTTTAGACCAAAACTGGAGAGAGATCTGTCTGGATTTCTCATTTAAAATCCACTAATTCACTTTTTTTTTCTGCCCAGGGATCTTCTCTTTCTTCTTCTTCTCTGGAAGAATCAAAGTGGTAGAGGACGCTGCTCCATCTCTGAACTACTATTGGGTGCCAATCCTGGTTAGAGACAGTTATATTTGTATGATTTGATCTTTAGTTTTGAGCTCACCTCTGGGCTTTGATGCCACAGCAGAGACCTTAACGTATGTGATTTTCTTCACCTAGACGCTGGTAGTGGGATCCTACCTCATCGCTCATGGATTCTTCAGCGTGTACGCCATGTGTGTGGACACACTGTTCCTCTGCTTCTGTGAGTAACTTAGCATTCAGTCAGATCTCCTGCAGATCTCCTCTTCTTCCTGTTGTCAAGCACTCATACAACTGTGTCAAGCTGAGATGCTTGTTTCTTCTTCCTGCTATGTTTCTGACTCTTCTTCTCTTTGTCTCATTTCTCCCATTAACTTAACTTTATTTTCACACATTCCCTTTATTTCATGTTTTCATTTTCCCCTAATTTCCCATTAACCCAATCAAAAACACAAAATACGCATTCCCCACACACGCAAAAGGTGAGGACTTGGAAAGAAACGACGGCTCGTCTGAAAGGCCTTACTTCATGTCCCCTGAGCTGCACGAGATCCTCTCCAAAGCAAAGAGGCTGGAGGAAGATGCCGACGGCGTTGAGCAGGTGCGTTCTGCAGACCAAGCGGACGAGGTGAAACTGGAGGAGGAGACCCCTCTTCAGCAGCAACAAGACGGAGAGATCCAACTAAAACAGCAGACGGTGCTCAAGCAGGACAACGAGGAGGAGGAGCCTCTGCAGTCCAAGACGGAGGCTGAAGAGCCAAAAGAGGAGAAAAGTGAAGAACAAAAAGTCTGTGACGAAGAGGAGGCTGAAAAGAGAGAAGAAGCAGAGGTGGAAGAAGTGGCCGAAAAGCAGGAGTTGAAGCAGGAGGAAAAGGCAGAGGAGGCATCGCCTCCAGCTGTGGAGGCTGAGAAAGAGGAGACTGGTGAAAAGAAAGACGAATTGCAGGAAGAAAATCCTCCCTCTGCACCACATGAGTAGATGTTAACAGTAATGTAAGGGCAAAAAAATGAGGCTTGGTAAACCTCATAAAGCATAAAGAATGAAAGAACTGTACCTACAACTTTGTGATATGGACCTGTTAAATGTACGGCATACAGCAAGCTAAAATTTCAGATCGCCTTGCTATGTGAGTGATGTGACGTCCAACTGGAGAAAGTTGTGGTCGATATGTGAAGGTTGCAGCAGGTCAAAAGCCCAGTGCATCTCTGTAGCTTGAAAAAATGCTCTCTTGTGTTGGTTTTAGAACAGTGTTGGTTTTTATATTGTGCAGATCTGTAGAACATTGTGAGTGCTGAACCTGTGCCTGATTACTGTCACTAATATTTGTTGTCTTAATCCTGTTAACGAATGCACTACAGAACCACAAGTACCCTGTTTACAGTCGGATCAAACACATCTCAATCGATGGTGAATCTCTTTCACTGTTTACAATGATACCAGCTGACGCCAAAATGTTTCAGACATATTTGATATACTGTATGAATATTGGATCTGTTTTTTTCCCTATGGAACTTGTGTGTATATATACAGTAGTGTCTATTATGTATTTTTTGGCTTCGGTCTTGTAGAGATCCTCCCCAAGATGGGATCCCATGTATTGTATTGCCACCTACTTGCCTTGGTATTTCGGACTGGCGTAAGTGCAGTGATTGTGTTGCCATGACGCAGCCGTCGTGACCTCTCTACAGACCCCCTCCAGATCCAGTACTGATCCCACCCGCCTTGCTCTGTCCCCTCTCTCTGTCTCTCTCTCTCTCTGAGTGCTGCATGGTGTTGACATGGCCTTCTGAATGCTTGCAACTAACATCTTAAGTCTCTGGATGCCTTTGTACCTTTTTTCTTGTTTGTCACCTTGTGAAAGATGTAAGTTGATTTTCCACTGAAATTACTGATGACATTCCATATTTATTGGATGTAAATCTCGATTAAAGGTGATTGTATTTAATCATAGTAGTTCTGTAATGGGTATACACACAAGTTTCAAGATGGTTTGGTGTTTGGAAACAGGTGAGTTTTCGTGTCTAACAAACTCAGCCAGGATTTTGTCTTAAAGGGGCACTCCAAAATGTTATGTTAACGTCACTTTACTTGTCATGGGGGAATAAAACATGAGTTGGAAATTTTTTTTCTGTGGCTCTGGAGGGGGATTTCTGCCTGAGGAAATGATGCTGTTGACATCACTTGATTTTTTTTTTTTTTTTTTTTTTTCACAGGCTGGGAATGGGGTTTTTAAATTTTAGACGTAAAGCCTGTGTTACAAACTGGGGGACCTGGAGTTTGAAATGTGTTGACATTTGCTAATGAGCTGAGCTAACAGATTGAGCTGCATTATGGGTAGTATCTTTGACGCATGTTAGGGACTAAAACCAGGGTATCTCTGCCTCTGCTCCATTGATTTAGAGGGTCCCAATGTTTTTGGCTTGTGACCCCTTAAGATGAAACAGTGTCTACTTGTGGCCCCCAATCACAGGTTATGGACTTTGTGTGGACATGATTTGTGAACAGTTCAGCCAATGAGCGATTTATTTATTTCCCTTCTCAGAAGGAAGGAGTTTTAGATACCTGAAGAGGTAGTATCCAGACAAAAAAGAAAAATCTGAAGTCAGAAAAATAAACAATTGTTTCTAACAGAAACAGGCCTTTTTCCCCCTTTCTTATCCCTTTAATCATCTTGTGACCCCTAAAAATTTTCTTGGGACTCTTTGAGGGTCCCGACCCTCAGGTTAGGAACCTCTGATTTGGAGCATTCTTTCATTTTCTTTAGAGTAACTTAACACCTCCTGAAAATATTGTTTTTCTGACCTCTAGTAGTTTATGTTCTCACCTTGCTGGAGTGATGTACAGACGTACTTCAGGACCCTGTGACATCACTGTTGGATGTGTTTCAACAGACTTTCAACCATAGAGGGCAGCAAAACACTGCTTTTCAGCCTGGTATTAATTTGCTCTTTAACGGTCACTCGCAAGTCTCCTTACTTTATGGGAGTGCAATATTAAATTTCTGGAGTACCCCTTTAATTCTTAATGAGCTAAAAGGCAAAACAGATGATAGATAGACAATGCATTACTGTTCAGTGTTAGCATGCTGTTGGGAAAATGCTGTTCCTCAATTGCTTGTGTCCATGTCACAGTGGAGGATCTGGAGCGCAACGATGGATCAGCAGAGAGGCCGTATTTCATGTCACAGAACCTGCTCACCCTCCTGAAGAAGTCCAATCAGGAGCCCAAATCTGTAGATTAAGTCACAGCTTGGTGTGTGTGTGTGTGTGTGTGTGTGTGTGTGCCTGCATATGCCTGTGTGGTGTTTTTAAGTGAAAATCTGAACAAAGGGAGGAATTAGTGCCATTTCCTGTGCTGCATTATGTGTGTACTGTATGTTTGTGCCTTGCTGTCAAATGAGATTAATTTGTTGTCTGTGTGATATTACATTGTTTCCCTATACTTGCCCAACAAGGGTGATTTTATGACAGAAGGAACATGGGAGCTTGAGTTACAGATAACTGTAGTTAATTTAAGCATGTTTTTCTTTTTCATAGTACATTTTGTTCTTTTTTGTCACTTTTTTGTGTGTATTCTGTCATGCAGTTTCAATCTTCAAAGGGTCCAATATCTTTCAATGAGACCTCCACTTTATGGCTGATGTAGCCTGTTCATACATGAGTAAAGCTGTGCTTTATCAGTTTAACTAAGCGTATTGCACTGTTTGAAATCAGCTCACCAAAGTTGCTAAACCGTAGGCGATTAAAAGCTTAGTATGATACTCAAAGCCTTAAAAATGACCCAAGTGGTTTAATTTGGACTTGCAGTCTTGATTTTTTTTAATAACATGTTATTTTTTTGTTCATACCTACATATTCTCCACTGAATATAAAACATATCCATGATTAATGTCCACATTTTGAGTTTGTAAAAGTTTTACATTACCTTTCGGATTGTTGTAAACTAATTAAAGTTTGTGTTGTCATATTAGTGTTCAAATAACAAAAAGCTTCTTAGGTTTATTTGGGTACAATAACACCGGGATTATTGTTTGCGTTCATCAGTTTTGTCCATCTTAGGGGAAAATTGTTTGATAATGCTGACAAATAAAATTAAAGGTCCAGTAGAAGAACTAGGAGCTATTGGCAGAAATGAAATATAATATTTATAAGTATGTTTCATTTTTTTATAATCACCTTAAAACTTTACCTTACCTTACCTTGTGTTTTTGTTACCTTAGAATAAGCTCTTTTTAATCTACAGAGGGAGCGGGTCCCTTTCCACGGGGCCGCCATGTTGCACCGCCATGTTTCCACGGTAGCCCAGAACGGACAAACCAATCACTGGCTGTAGAGTGGGCCTTTCGCTTTTTTTGTGAGTTTCGCGGCCACCGTAGTTTCTCCTATAAGTTTGAAAGGGGAGGGGTGTTCTACTGGTTGCAAAATGCAATTTCACCGCTAGATGCCACTAAATCCTACTGGACTTTTAAGTCATTTTTGAAGAATAGACAAAGCTTTAAAATATAAGAACATTAGATATTTTAGATCTACTCATTAAAAAAAATCTAAGAATCATGCATCTACAATTTATAAACATTCAAGCATGAACATGTGTATATAACAAACATATAGCAAATATAGTTTCAGGTATGAAATCTGTTAAGTGGTCATAATCAGGCAATATGGGGCTAGTAATCATAGAAAGTCTACACAGCTATATTTCAGGCTCTATGCTTCCTGTGTTTGTCTATATGGAAGCCTTTATTTGTTACTTTTTGGGTGGAACAGCATACTTGGTAGTTTTTTTTTAACATTTGGTAACATCTGGGTCACAAATGAGACTAAAGGTCCAATCTATACTATGTTACTAATGTTATCATCGTAGTAGCTCGACTCGACAAGCACAGGGTTAATAAGTTAGCCTCACTTTCGTGTAAGTGTACAGGTTGCTAGGCAACACTGGAGACTACAAGAGGTCTTCGTTTAGGTCAAGCTAACACTGACTGCGGGCATATTTTTCTTTGCTAATTGGGTACAACAATAACACAGCACAAAAATGCCGTTCGGTGTCAATACAATTAAACCCCCGCTTCATGACCAAATAACGGACATGCAGCGTAAAATCCAACTACTGGGTAAGTTTGTTTAAGGGTAAGTAGTGTGAGCGTTGAGTTCAGTTCATGCTAAAGGCCGTGTACTCTGCTACAATTAGCTAGCCGCCATGTGTAGGTTACCATGTGACTAGCCACTGTAAATCCAAGAGAAATAGCAGTTAGCTAAGATAGCAAACAGTATATTTATTAGTGAATAATGAGACGTCTTTCGCCATTAGTGTCATTAGTGTAACTATGAAATGTGTCCACCAGAGGGCGACAGAACTGCATACTATGAGAGCTCTCAGTCCACCATCAAGAGGAACAGAGAGTCCATCCGCCAGCTGAGGCAGGAGAACAAGAGGCTGTACAGGAAACTGGCAGAAATTAATGCTGTAAGCCCCCATAAAATAGAGTCGACTTCCCCAGCTCTGTTGTTTTTTTTTTTTGTCCTCACTTCAGTCAAATGAACAGTAAAACGGATCATAACTGACTTTCTTTGCAATTACAATCTTGTTTCCTTTGGTGTCTTGCCTCCCAGGGTGATGAAAATATCATCAAAGTGGCCTTTCATAACAGAGGCTTGGAGAAGGATGCCTACCGCAACATGACAGGGAAGGTGAGAGGAAGGAGCTTTAATACTACTTGTTATTAAGGTTCATAGCAGCATTGTGTTGTTGTTCATTCTTACTATTAATATAAAATAATTTATATAAGTATATAGTGGACTGCAAATTGTTGGACTATTTTCACCATAGGTTTCACTTTTCTAACTGTTAACACCTCAGCTGTTGTTTATAGCTGTGTAACTGCGAAATTTGAAATGGAAATAGTCCTCAGTCTTGTATATATATATTATTTAAGGGACTTAAGTGATAGTTTGAGACTGCTTGCAAGAAAACAACTCCCTCTGTTTCCCCCTCGCTGTCTGCACGTCTGTCTCTCTTTTGCTCACACACACTCTCCCTGTCATTACCCCTTTCTCAGGCAGCCCTGACAATGCTAGATCAGAGGGTGCTGTCCAAGATGAAGCGTCTCAATGCCTTAAAACACACCACCCAGACTCACCAGCGCCACCTCGAAGAGTTGAAGATGGAATACCAGAGAGTGAAACCAGAGGGCAGCAGTGGAGCACAGTCTGCTGATGCTCGCACTCGAAAGAAAGAGGAAGATGCCATGGTAGTTACCTCTCACACTCATGTAGAGATGTGCAAAACATGAAAAATTCTATTTTTCACTCTTAACAAAATACATGACAGAATAGTACATGCGTACACGCTCTGTAAACAATATTGTATGTGTGTGTGTCTTCAGAACCTGCGGGCGCTGGAGAACAGCCTGGAGAAGACCCAGTTTAAGTGCAAGGAGGCAGAGAACATCATGACTAACTATCTGAAACTCAAAAATCACCTGCAGGTTAGTCCAACGTACACATTTTTAGCCTCAAAATAATGTTTTGTACTCATCTTCACTTTCTGGACATTTTGCGAGAGTATTGTTGGCACACACATTGTGCTGAGCTGCCCATTGTAGAGATTATTTTGCAATTCATGTAGGCTTTTTTACTCTAGGCATAATGAATTCATAGAATTACAAATATGGTAACTGTGCATTAGCCATCAGCAGACACCCACATGAGAGTTATACATCACCTCTATACAGCGTTTTGTACACAGTCTGCTAATCATTTTCATTTAGGTATCATGCACAGAAAAAATGGATACTCGTTGTTGCTCTGCAGTGCTCTGCAGGGTAATGGCCTGTGCAATGACATTTTGTTGGGACATGTAAACGTTGACGGAGGATTACAGAATGGTACAGTACTTCCTGTTCCAGGCTCACTTTATCTTTGTTTGAACTTAGCTTGACCTCCCTTTTTTGCATTCTATTAATTTTATAGTTTGTCACTTTACATTACAGATAATCCCAGTGCTTGACAATGCACTTAAATCACTTTACAGTTACATTTGATATTTTAGACATTTGGTTAATGTTGTTATCCATTGCAACCTAAGTGCATTAATAGATCAAGCTTTAATTTCTAGATCACAACCTAATGATTAGCCAGTAATATGGCATGCAGTGGTCTAGGTCATAGTGTTGCAGTAGTCCTCTTATGAGCTTATCCTTTCGACACTCTAAAACACTCGCCACGGCTCTCAATCTTTACATCCATATTTCCTGTCCTTTCTCTTTCTATCTGTCACTTTTCCACTGTCACCACTTCAGGAGGAGAGTCTGACTTTCCAGTGCCAGTTGGACAGTCTGGAAGTCGAAATCCTGAAGCACAGAGAGGAGCTTCACAACATGCAGGTCATGAACAACAACGCCCAGCTCTCTAAAGAAGCTGCTAAGGTGACCTGAAGTATCCTCTGCTATGAGTTTACAAAATGCATGTTTCTAGTGAAGGCGTCAGAAGGATGATTCATTCACTGTGTCATCGCTAATGATATAAGTTCTATGAGTCACAAGTAAAGCAGCTACAACAGCGTTTTCAGTGTTTTCTTTCGCCTGTGTCTTTTTCATTTTAATGCATATACAGTACACAACTCGCAAGTACACATACATTAGCCTACCTCATCACTATACCTTTTACAAACAGGAATTTTTCCCCAAAACAATGTTGTTCTCTCTTCTCTGTCTGAATTAATAATGATTAATTTCTTTCTTGTATCTGAATTATAGTTCTTACAAATTCCCTGCTGTCATACTAACATTTTGTTTGTCTCCCTTGTTTCCCTCCTTCCCTTTCCATCTTCCCTTCCCTTTCTTCTTCCTGCCAGGCTGAGTTACAGCAGCAGGAGGAATTTCTCTACAAGGAGCGCAAGGAGAGAGAGCGCATTATAGCCAGCTACAGGAAAAAGGTTGAGGAGCGCAAGGCCCAGGCTGAAAAAGTCGATAGAAGGGTGAGATACACATGGTGGTATATATATATATATATATATATATATATATATATATATATATATATATATATATATATATATATATATATATATATATAAGGAATGAGTGAAATTAATAATTCATGTTTTGAGTGATTATAACCTCCGCTACCTTTAGGCTCAGAGAACAGCTATGCAGCCAGATGAGCTGAGCAGTGAGGCCCAGCGCAGCACCCCCAGGATGGCAGGTGAGGAGGAGAAGGCCATCTCCACTTTTGAGGAGGCCTTCCGACGCATCAAGGAGGCCACCGGAGTCACAGATATACAGGTATAGATGTGGAAAGAGAAGGATTTGCTGCACCTGCTGTGTGTGTGAGAAAGAGGGGTGTGCCTATTTATGTACATTCATGTGGTTACTATCAGTATTTACGTATACGTTTTTTTGTAGGAGATAGTGGAGCGCTTCATCTCACAGAAAGAGACACACCAACATCTGGAAAAGCTGAAGGGAGAGAATGAGAAGGTGCTGCAGCAGCTGAAGGAGCAGAAGGAGCTCCTGAACCAACAGTTCCAGGATATGAAATATTCTGGAGAGGCTAAACTGTCCAGGTGGGACACTCAGACAGTAGTGGTGGAACAAAGGCATTGCATATGCAGCTGTGTAATGCTTATTCTCTACTGTTTCTCTGTGGTTTTATTAGTGACCAACAGATGCTGGAGGAGTGTGAGCAGCAACTGCAAGCTCAACAGCAGAGGTGTGATGCAGGTAAAGAGCGCCTCGACTGGCTTGTTAAAGCCCTCAGTACTGTCCGAGCCGGAGTGGAGCACCTCGCAGACAAACTTCAACACATCACACTGGTAAATACGACCTCAGATTGTCCAACTGTAGGTTTAACTTATGACGACGCCTATTGTCTGTCTTATTCCTAATATGGGTAAATTTTCTTTTCCCCCCACCAACACATCCATCTTTGGCTTTAATTCCTTTTCTCTCAAAATTTCTGCTGACAATCAAGCTTACGTCTGTTCGCCATTCTTCCATTTCTCTCCAGAGTGAGGACACAGTGGCTGAGGTGTCTCCAGACTCAGATGAGTTTGTGGTGGAGCTGATGACCCAGTGTGAGCTGAAGTTGCAGTTGCTGCACAAGGAGTTTCAGGGAA
Source organism: Siniperca chuatsi (assembly GCF_020085105.1). NCBI lineage: Eukaryota > Metazoa > Chordata > Actinopteri > Centrarchiformes > Sinipercidae > Siniperca > Siniperca chuatsi. The sequence goes on along the minus strand of NC_058044.1, from coordinate 25,661,556 downwards.
AAGATCTGGCTGCTATTATGAAGGAGATGGAAGAAGAGGAGGTGAGTCGCAAGCTCCACAACACTCATCCAACATCACAGTGGTTTGATATACAGGTCGTGGTTCTGGATAGGATATTGAAAACTGTTTGGCATTTGCAGAGGTACTGTAGTCCTCGTAAACTTACGCAGAAGGTTTGTGTATAGATAGATGAATCACATTGTGCATACTCTCCTCATTAACAGAGAATGTTGGCAAATGAGTTTCATTGAACACGTGAATAGGTGTCTCTGATGAGATGCCTGCTGACATAGTCTGCCAATAATATCTCTGTAACTGATGACAGAAAAGGTTCGGGAACATCATTAAAAAACTAGTTTGTGTCCCTCCTGCAGGGGTTGTGCGTCAACTTTCAATGATGAATGCAGTTTTGGCAAAGGGCATGTTGGGGCTCTTGTTTAAGCCTACATTGCACAGTGCGACAAATGAACACAGCATGGCTGAGCATGTATGCATGCATGCTGCTGTGCTTGCATAGCTTATCTGAATAGAAAGGCAGCCATTGGAGCCACCACAAGTGTTTGTTGGTGATTACTAACGGTCGGCAGCACCGTCTCTGTTTGAGAACATAGGATATCAGAGTGTACCATAGGAAATACCTGTAGGCCATTTACTAATGACATTGACTATTTCACTCTCAGGTCCATTTTAGACGGCATAATCTTTGTAACTGACGTAACTCTGAGCTGATAATTTCAAAATCAGTCCGGCCTTGTTTGCGTGACTGGTGCTGTTAGAAACTGCTTGGCTGTCCTGGTCAAACAACTTGCACCTCTACCATAAAGAAGTACATCAAGTCTGGGAGAGACCAACCTGCTGGTCATTATACCTGTTACATGATAAGAACATGGACACAAACATCACTGTAGTACTCAATGTTATCATCACTTTTCATACATCATAATAGGTGAACACCACTGAGCCGATGTAAATGACCATTTATAATAATATGAAATAGATAAAACAATGGTTAGTGGTTTGTATTATAGATACATACATTTTCAAAATGATCCCATCTCTCCTAGAACTACAACTAACAATAATTTAATTTCTTTATGAATAGGATATTTTAGATAAATGTGAAATTCAGTTTATATTATAAGGCTTAAAAATAAAATCAATAACCTACACATTAAAAATTTGCTTAATACTGGTGTTAAACATATAATTATAATAATAATAATAATAGCTTTATTTATATAGCACCTTTCAGTGGTTTACTGTAAAAACAATAAAAGTAAATAAAATCCAAAACAAAAAACGAGATAAAAGAATAACAATTACAACAAATACCATCAGTTAAGAAAAAGCCATAAGATCAAAGTGAGTTTTAAGTAGAGATTTAAAAGAGGGCACTGAGTTCCACAGCTGAGGGGCCTGGACAGCAAAGGCCGAGTTACCTTTAGTGACAAGTCGACATTTTGGAGCCATTGGATCTCAAGCAGCAATCAGGCTCATAGGGAGTTAGCAGATCAAAGATATAGGCAGGAGCCTGACCGTTCAAGGCTTTAAAAACAAGCAGTAAAATCTTAAAATCAATTCTAAAACTGACAGGTAGCCAGTGAAAGGCAGCAAGGATCGGTGTGATGTGGTTGCTTTTCTTAGAATGTGTTAAAAGCCTGGCAGCAGCGTTTTGTATAAGTGGCTGTCTTTGGATGTTTCGCCTGCTGATACCAGAATAAAGTGCGTCACAATAATCAAGTCTGGAGGACATAAAAGCATGGATGGCCTTTTCTAGATCTGCGAATGAAAGAATGACCTGATCTTGGTTAAATGTTAATATTCTATGTCAATATTGTCATTGACAAAGAATTTAATTTATCGGTTTTGTAACCGATAAATTGTGTTCAGAATAACACTTCATTCTGTTGTGAGCACGAAAAGACCTACATAAAGTCAGATTCCATGGAAATAGAGGATTTTGAGGATTAATATTAAATATAGAAAATTGATATTGGCAAAACTGTTTTACTGGTGAGACACAGACTATGTTCAATATGTGTCTTTTTGTTGCTCTGAGCAGTTCTATGTCAGGATTGAGGGGAAACTGCCAGCTTACAACACCCGTGTCAAGCTGCCTGAAGACCAAAGACTGGACCTCTTCAATGACGGTGAGTTGGAAGCCACACACACACACTCACGCACACACACTAATACTATAACTGTCTTTGTTTCAAACTGTTTGTGTCTCAGAGGAGGAGAGTGAAGAGGACGAGGCTGACATCATCTCACGGGAGGCGCTGAAGCGTCAGTCTCAGCTGATCATTGACTCCAAGTCCAAAAAGAAGCCCTGGAAGAAGAAGAAGGGCAAGTTCTGATCCAACACCACAGTCTCAAGACTCAAGAAAAATAAATGCTCTGAACCAAAAACTGATTTGAGTGTAAAATGAGCTTACTGTAAGTTGAGGACGAAGAACCTATAAGGATCATCCAAGATTTCCCTTTGCTATTTTAGCCATTTAATGTTTCACCTCTACAGTTATTATTATGTGTCCTAAATTGTTGGCTGGAAATACAAATGAAAATATATTTTTAGATATGTGGAAAGATGAGCACAATTTAACAGTTCTTAGATGATATTTATTAGATATGTTTGTGCCTTTGAAGCTGGTTGCTTGTTGTATAGGTGGGTTTGTTTTGACAACAGTAATGTTCTCTGTCAGGTGTCACTGTTGCACCCGTTTCTCCGCCTCTTTTTCACAGTTCAGAATTCCACCTTCTGCCTCATGGAAAGCCAATAAAAACAATCAAAACATCGCTTTCACTTTTTATCATGTATTTTGGTTTTTCTACCATAAATGGCTGCATGTATGCGAAATGGGTAATTTATGCCCAAAGGTTTTCTCTGTCACTGTCCCGCTGATCAAAACCCATCCATCGTGAATGCAATGGGGTTTATCTTACATACATGATGCACTGCAGCCTGCAGTTCACTGAAAGCCAACACCTGTGGCGAATCCAGCCTTTATTTAATGGATGAATCACATCGACACTAAAGACGCACATGCTTTGTCCCAGTAGAAGATGTGATACAGAGCTGCGTGTGAAACCTGCCCTGCTTGTAGACCAACATCTGAACTATCTCTGCTATGTTCAGCATTTCAGAAATGGTTCCTGCCTCTTTGCTCAAATTCTTTGCTGGTGATGGAGCCAGCTCTTGGATGTTAGGTGGATTGCCTTGTTCTATAACTGAGTTATTAGCAGAACAATAATTCTTCATTCCAAAATGCCACCTCAATGATGTTCTCCGTCTTTAGTTGTCTAGCTGAAATCTCACACATGGTTACCACGGCAACTGCGATTGAATGTCTTACAGATGGTAACCAGACAGACAACTTTTGGCTGTGGCTCTTTGACGGATCCATTGAATCACAAGAGTTAGGTGTTCCTTTGTGTGTGTGTGTGTGTGTGTGTGTGTGTGTGTGCAGAATCTTGCAGGGAAGGTTAAAGTAAGAGCAGCTGTATATTGTAACCTCATCTGCAGCAGTATTCATGTCGCATTAATTTCCTAAATTTAGTTAAGTTTTGCTTTACTGTTGGTTCCTTACTGTTAGAGTCTGATGTGTCCATTGCTGTCTAAAATCTACAGAGTGTTGCTCTTTATTATACCACTTTTTTAGTCTCAGTAAATTGCACAAGTGAATGGTAACCCCTATGATTTTACCAGTATGATGTTTTGAAGGTCATTACGGAGGCAGATTTGTGATCTTGGGCTATATAAATAAAGTTGACTTGGACTGCAGTTGTCAGTTAGCCCACATTCAAGATATTTAAATTTGACAGCTTTTTTGATCCCAAAGATTCAAGATTCAGAACTTTATTGTCCATTAATGCAGGCAATAATGTTTAAATGTGTGTTTCGCTGGTGCATGACACACGTAGCGATACAGTAGTACATATAGGAGCATCAAATGCACATAAAACGACAACACAATATATGTGGTAAAATGTCATACAGTAAAATGCCGTGTACTAACAGAAGCAGGAGTTAAAAGTTAAGTTAAAAAGTTGTAAAAATGAAATGCTATATGCTGGCTCAGCTCAGTAATTCCATGTTCCTCCTTAGCTGCTGCACAATTATTCAATCAGTGTTTAGACTTTAGGTTTGCTATTATGTAGAAATACATAAAAGCCAGTATTTAGATCAGTGATTCCCAACCAATTTGGCTCATGACCCCTTCTAATGAAGTAATGTCTATTTGTGTCAAGTATTTCACATGAAGAAAAGCAAAGATTAGAGAAATAACTGTTCTTTTGGGGCCCCTGGGTGGGCGCAAGCCCTAGGTTTGGAATTACTGATTTAGACCATCATCAGACACTAAAACGCTCCACCAAGGTGTCTTTGCAGATACTGTAACACCTCTTGAAGAGCTGATGAAATTTTAGGCTCTGCCATCAATACTTGGTAAAGTTAATAATTCTGGGGTCTATATAAAGGGCCCAATCAAAATTACATTATTACAATATTTTATTAAAGATGGGGGCCAGTTCTTGGACATGCCCCTTACCTTTGGCCTTATAAAGAAGAATTTATTTACAGCAAGCCTCCATAAAAAAGTAAGATAGAAGACAAAAGATAGAAACAAAAATAAAGTTGGAAAGAATTAAATTTGATTGGATATGATGTCATAAACAACATACACGTGACACATCAAATATTCACAAAAGGAAAAAGAAAGGAAAAGGAAAAATTCAATCCAAGATAGGACAAGAGACAAAACATATAAAATAAAATAAAACAAACTATGAATGATTGAATGATGATGGAAAGAACCTCCATCATGTTGGACATTGATTGGCTAATATGCTGGTCAAATATATCGGCAATCAATCAATATATGCGTGTTTATCTGTAGTAAGTGATAAGAATTCATTTTATTGGTGTTTTTATTTTTCAGCTGACCGACCAATCATTGAGAGGAGGCGGGCCTGCGCGCCCTGCTGCAGATTTTGAATCGCTGCCAGCAGCGTGAGCGAGTTTCCTCAACATCTCCTGGCACCAGGCTTCCAATCCAACATATATCAGCAGTCTGAATATGATTTAAATCGTGTCACGTTTTTGTAGGTTCACCGTGTCTCAACAGTGTACTGTAACCCACCCGCAGGTAAGACACATTTCAGCCCTTGACAGTTTATCAGAAAACTCTGTAATATTATCAGCCAATCGAGTTCAAATTAGCTAAATTTGTACACTGAAAAATGAATGTGGATGATTCTGCATTTTTGGACACTTTCTGATTCAGCAGAATCAAACCATCTATATGTATGCTTCAGTGTTTGTATCACTCTGTGGTCAAGGTGAAAATGGGGGCAGAGAGGCTGTGCTTTATTCTAATGAGGAGGCTAGTGAACTGGAATGATGGGATGGGAAATGCACTCAAAATGGGACATGATTATATATTTCAGTGTAGAGCCAAACAGGGGGGAGGCCATTCCAACACACACACACACTCACGCATAAACATGCGCGCAGAGCATCATCCACCCACAAACACAAAGAACAATCAGTCCTCTGATAAATGCCAGAGTCTCTTCCATCCAAGTTTCACTTTGTCTCTACATGAATATTCTGGTCGGACAAACGCAGCTCTGACCATGGTTTTCATCAGGATTCAGAAGATGCAGATTCAAGAGAAGCAAGATTACAGTTAAGTCATTATTTTAAGTAATTTATTATTTCTTTTTTAGGTTAATGAGTTTTTGATTGTACTCAGAGTGTCTTTTGAATGCTAAGATATCAAGATTGTTCTTGGGGATGCTGTAGAAGAAACATTGCTCTCAACAGCTATGGTTGTTTAAGAGTTGTGTATGTAATTGAATATGTGAACCTTTTTAAAGAAATATGTCATGATTATATTTAGCATTGAGCAGAAATGTATACATACTGTATCTCATTGCAGTCTTCATATTTTCATTGATTGTTTTCATGATGTGGCCATTTTGACTGTATTAACAATCAAACAAATAAACTTAACATAATGGACACTATAAAGATTTCATACACTTTGCCAGTATTGTCATTTCAGTAAAAACAATACTAGCAGTGTGACATCTATATGCTTTATTTTTTGGTAATACAGATTGTTGCCAGCTGTAAAGTTGCATCGATTCAAGAGAAGATTCCTCAATCAGTTCGGACAAAATGACTTGTTATATGTCAGTTTAGGGTTTAGGGTTTACGTTCCCTGTTTTGTTATGAAGGGAATTCATTGAATTAAGGTAATTGTTATTGTGCTGTGCTGCTCCTGATGAATTGAGTTAGGCTGAAACGTTAACCCTATTTCTAGCCCAGCATGGTAAATCTAACCTGCTATGGCTTACAACTGACCTGGACACACCGCCTTTGATGGTTGGAAAAAAACCTAAAATTAGGATACAGGATAAAGGATACAGCAAGGGACTATGCCTAATGTTTTCACACTCTCCTCCCTGACACAGATGAGGCAGCAGGTGTGGGAGAGATCTGACGAGGTGTGTGGGCCCGTAGCGTGACAGGGAGCGGGACATGAGGACCATTCTTCCTGTGTGTGGAGGCGGCGATGGAGGGGAGTCCCGCGGCCTCCGCAGCAGGGTGGGCAGGATGAAGAAGCTTCTTTGGCTCAGGCCGAGTCACTGCGTGGACGTCCACATGGACACGGAGCCCGGTGTGTGGCTCACGAGCTTCCAGTTGTTGGACACTGATGGACAATATGAGGTGAGTTGGAACAAAACTACGCAAAGGTTTCTATACCTGAAATCTATTTTCTTGTATTTTACAAATTATCTCGATATTTTAACTGAGTTCAGGGGTCGTGGAATATTTTCTTAAATCAAGGTCAGTTGTCAAAATGTCATGCATGGAAATAATGCAAAGAAGTCAAAGCATCAATACACTTATCTCCACTGTAAACACCCAGTTTATTGTCCAAGCTTTTGGTCCAACAGAGCATGATAATGCCAAACACACACAATAAATGTAGGAGGGTTCATCAATGAAATATTAACATTCTGGGGGTATTCCACCTAGAGCTAGGAGATGTTAGTATAATATCCACATTGTGATATGACCTTAAACGTTGCCTGGGAATTTGGTTATTATAATGTTAGGGTTTATGGCTTAAATGTTGTCCTTATTTGGCTGAATGAGAGATAATAGTCCATCACATTTCCCACAGCCCAACGCATCATCTTCAAGTTCCTTGTTTTGTCTGACCAACAGTCCGAAGACATTCAATTTACATAGAAACCAGAAAATGTTCACATTTGAGAAGCAGGAATCAGTGATTTTTAATTAATCACCTATTGTTTCAGCTCTACAGCAAATATTTGCCAATTTTGCTTGATAATCGACTTTAACGGTTAATCGATTTATCAAAATAGTGTTTGATTAATTTCCTGGTCAGCTGAGTAATCAAATTATTGACAAATCTCTCCAACCCTAACATGAGTAATGTGTGTAATGAGGCTGGGTGTGTGTATGTTGGCATCCTTGAAGTATGCTACCGCTCGATCTCCCATGAACCTTTTAGTGTAGTAGTGGTGTGGTTTTAAACGGTTGACATCTCAGATTTAAGTGTTGTAGATTTAAGTAACTCTTCCCTAGACTGGATTTATTATTGTATTTAGTGTCCTCTGATATGTAAGTCATTACTTTGTGAATTATTAGGGTTATTGGCACTACTGGTGTAATCATACACACACATCTGTGACGGAACAGCTGTCATATATTTAGTCATTGTTTTTACGTCAGGTTTCTCCCTGGGAACTTCATCTGTTGTTCCCATTCAACTCAACATTCTTGCACTCAGGACGTCACCAACACCAGCAGATATTTAGTGACGCTAAGAAGGAACTACAGCGGGCTTTTCAGGAAGTATATCATATTCCTGTGGGTGCGCTGTGTATTCAAAGCTAAAATAAGCCTTTTAATCATGTGAGGTTTTGAGGAAACAACCTCAACCAGCATGTTTTGGCTTCAATTTACACGCATGCTTCCACTTGTTGCTTGCCTGCCGCCTCATCACCCATTCCTGCGTCTAATGAGTACTAATTGAGGTCTCTCCTGGCGCTGTTTCTCTGCTCTTTTGTTCAGCCTCTGTAGAAAGAGGGTGGGTGGCATGGGCAAATATGGAAGCGCGATGGTAGATTTTCACTTCACAGGGAGACAGAAACTCATTAGAAAAACAAAAAGCTCATTATTTTCTTTGAGCTGAAAGAGCAGCTGACAGCCTGATTAAAGACGTCCCATCTGCTCAGCTTCTCAGTGTTACCATAATATGTTGCTGCTAGTCAATTTGTCTCGTAATAAAATGCAGTGTTTTCATTAGTACTGACGGCTCTTAATTTGTACATTTTTAATGCTTATTTCCTTCACAAAGTTAAAGGTATGTTTTAGGAACAGAACAGACCTGTTTCATGTGGTATTTCCCCACCACGCCCCTGACACCATGGGCAGGAATATAAGCTACAGGCTTATATATCGAGAAAAACCGTCCCGACTGGATTCTTTAGAGGCAGTGGCACTGAAATACACTAATCTTAACATGTTGATGTTGGCCTGAAATCAGCCTCTCACTTTTGGCAGACAGAACAATTCGTTTTGCATCTTGCATTTAATCTCTTCCTGTAAAATAACACTTTTTAAAAATCTATACACATAATTCCCCATCACACATGGAAATGAATGCACCATAAAAATGCGGTAAGCCCTCATACTGTAATGCATTATGCGTCTCATACCATATATAACATGTCAAGCATCACAACAGCTCATAATCTCTTTCCCCATTTTGCACGAGAGGTTTTAAAGGTTCTTGCAAACATCATGGTGGTTATAATAAGTGGTTGTGTGGCTTTTTATTGTCTGCTTCAACAAAGGTGAGGCTGTATTCATATCCACCAAACATACTGTTGACATGCAAAACCTACAATAAACTATAGTTCAAACCACCAACAGAAGTAGTTAGACCTAGCACCATGTGGACTGGCTCCAAAATCAATTTGATTTATGCATCAGTTGCTAAGCGCTACCCTGAATGGGGTTAATTCTTCAGGATTTCACTGTTAATGTTTTTACTTTTATTTAAATAATACAGTATTTCCAATGAATGACCTCTAGTGATGGAGAATTTTTACAGTGTGAAATAGTTACTGTACATTTTAAAGGGTTTGAATACTTTTCCACCACTAGGCACATAGGTTGACCCCCATGTGTATACTACTACCACTACCTATACTGTAAATAGTAGTACTAGGCAGCTGGTACTACTGCTGCCACCATTTAAATAGTACTTGTAAAAAAAAACAAAAAACAATAAAATGAAGATTATGTAGAGATACACTGTATAATATTCCAGTCAATAACCATAAAATATTTTTCATAGGTACAAAATTCACACATTCAATTACATATAATTCACAAATCACCTATATCTATTCAGTAGCAATGTTTCTTTTACAGCATCCCCAAGAAATATCTGTATAACTCAGCATTCAAAAAACACTGAATTCAACCCAACACCCATAAAGCAAAGAAAATATAAAGTTACCTAACTGTAACAGAAATAAAAGAGACAAGCTTTCAGGTAGCCCTCTAACTTTTTTATTTTATTTTATTTTTAGATAGCCCACTACTTGTATTATGTATACAATATCATCAGTATCAATGGCGTTTTTTTCAGTCACAGCCTCTGCATAATAATGTCTGATGCCTTTCATCCCCGTATCCTCATTGGTCGACAGCATTAGCCCCGCCCACAGCTGTCTCGTTAGCCCCGCCCAGTGAGAAATCGCTCATTCCTGCCGCTCCTCCTCCTCCCACCCTCAGTCTCATCCATCCACTGTCACGCTGTCGCTGTCTAACCCCGTCAGGACGCAATTCAACTTTTTACTCTCGTATCGTACTGTAATGCTCAAAAATGATAGTGTCAGATGTAATTCAGACTGAAGTGAACTGCCGGAGGACGGAGCTAAATCCCTAGTTTCTGCCTGCGCTGTCGTCCCATCAGCTGTAGCAAAAGGAGTTTCCAGACAGAAGATTTTGGGATTTCCTCTCTCCAAGAGCAAGACCAACATGGGGAAATGGCACTTATCGATGGTATGTTAAATTAAATGTTTTCTGCCTTGTTTGTGAAGGCTAATAACGAGTTGGAATAAGTTGGTTGTCTGTACAATGTCATTTTGTCAAAACTTTTGATTTACTTTGCTAGTCTACGTGTACTCAGCTACATGTGAACCTATTCTCTCGTTGTCTCTGGTCACCAGGACCAACCTATTGACATAATGGTTTCATTCAGTGCAGTGTCTCATTGTGTCTGGCAGCTAGCACACTGGTGTTTGTCTGAGTTTCTGTCATGTGATATCAGGTGTTTTCAAACATGGTCTGCTTGTTACATATGTGCCAATGATTTCATATGCATGTGTAAACTGGCACAATGTTTTCTACCAGTCCAGTCATGGAGCCTCATTCCAGAGCAATGACTAGTTGTTGAAGATGGGGTTATGGTCAGCATCTTGCTTCATTTTGTCAACAACTCCTATATTTCTCCTGTCTGCATGCTTGTGTACTTTCTTTGAAGCTGTACATACATTATTATAGAGTCCAGCCAATTATATTTGTATACTCTGTCATTGAAAGACAGAGAATGGGACAATTTAGGCTGGCTTATCAACAGTGATTGCTCAATGCAAAAAAGTTTGTTCCTTTTTTTTTTTTTTAATATAATTTTAAGTTTGTGCCTAAAGCATTTCAAGTCGTGGTTGTACTACTAATGCAATTATTCTAAAACACTTGCAACAGCAAATTGTGAGGGGCTACTGTTACTGTATCTAATTCGGGTGTGACAAATAATCAGTGATCTGGTTTCTCGCGACGTAATGTCGATACTGTTCTAGTAAGACTTTTTCTGCAGTTTTATTCAATCGTAATGCAATGCATTCTTAGTGATGCAGTAAATAAACACACCACAGGTGTGATTCCTGCTTTCTGAAAAAATTGCTTTGTCTTTTTGACACATAGTTTCCTATTCAGTTAGAGAATCGTAGAGGATTTTCATACTGTGACATGTTACCTTCTTCCACTAAGTTGCCGTGTGGTGTGACAGTAAAAATCAGTCTTGTGGTCCTGGGCCATAATTTAATATTATTGTTTATCATCACTCCAAATGTGATAAAATTCTCAAATGGAAGTATTTTGTTTTCTCAGTCCTCATGTGTAAAATAACTTAAAATGTATCAATATCTGTCACAAGGTATTCAATACTATTAAAATATTCAGGTCATTTTTTTGAAAATTGTACGATTTTTGTTTAGTAAAATACAGCATAAAACAATATGACTGAAGGAGATGTACTTTATCAAATAAAACACTTGTTCCCTTCAAAACCTGTCTAGGTCAAAGAAAGACCTGCTGATCTCCTCTGACCACTTTTTATTGTTTCTATACAGTCTTGTAACATGTAGTGTGAGGGGAAACGTATAGCTGTTGCGGTTCTGAACATTATATTGAGTTAAAATTAAGAGCAAACTGGGTCACGGTTCAATACATTGTCCCTGTGTTTGTGGACATGAACAAATATGCCAGTGAATGCTTCTTTGCCTGCTCATCGGTCCAGTCACCAGGTGTCTGTCTGCGTCAGAGTTCAAGGCTGGGTCACAAGCAGAATCTCAAGAATGAAATGAAGTGACGCTGAGATTTAACCCTTTTTTATTGAAATGACTCAATCTGAAGGCTTATTGTGTTTTAAATTTGTAAGATTGTCACAGTAATTTAGTTAAGCAGCCCGGGTCAAAAGAGCTCTGTGACTGTTAGAGATTAAGAAAAACTTTCAAATTCAAAAAAGTTTCTTGTTTTTATACGATTCTCTCAAAGTTAAGTAAATGAGTGTATGTGTTTCTGTTTTTGGGTACACTAAAGTCTGTATTATCTACCATATTGTGAAGAAAGGAGCAGAATAGAAGGCTGCGTCGTGTGTTTGGGTTATTATTTGCCAGATCTTGATGACCTTGCATTCTCCTCTGCAGGACCCGGTGCAGGAGTGGGGGGAGGAGGAGGAGGACGGGGCCGTGTTTGGCATCACGCTGCGCAGGGAGCCCGTCCTGCCGGGCGCAGACACGGCAGAGCTCCCTACGGCCTTCAGCTTCGTCCAGTACCACACAGTGAAGGTGCGCAGGCTGAAGGCCGCCACCCTGGAGCGTCTGGTCACCCACCTGCTGGACCCTGAGCACCAGGAGCCCAACTTCATCCGCGTCTTCCTCTCCACCTACAGGGCCTTCACCTCCACCAGCACCCTCATCAAGCTGCTGTTTCAGAGGTGAGAAGCTGTCCACACCGAGGCCCTACAGATTTTTGTTGAATACAATAAAAGTCTGCATATGACATATGTTAACAAAAAACATGAGGGCTCAGTCAGCTGGTCTGCAAGCCCACATATTGTTGCTGTTCCACTCAGAGGGATGCACTCAGTTTAGCACCAAAGATTTATCCTGATGGAGACCCTGTTTTTAAAAAAAAAATGTTTGATGTTTTTGGAAATACACTTATTGACTTTATTGCCAAGAGTGAGATGAGAACATCAATAACACTCTCTAATCTGTCCTTTCAATATGAACCTTGAATCAGCAGCCGTTAGTTTAGCTTAGCATAAAGACTGGAAACATGGGAAAACAGCTAGCTTGGCTCTGTGTAAAGGTAACAAAATTCGCCTACCAGCACCTTACATGTTATATCTTGTTTGTTCAATTCATATTAAAAAATGAAGTGTAAAAAGTACAAGTTACATGGGGTTATATGCTGGACTACTGTATAACAAGCAAGATATAAGGTCTTAATTAGTGAGTTTTAGTGTTGGTCATAGGTGGATTTTGTCACCTTCAGACTGAGCCAGGCTAGCAGTTCCCCCCTGTTTCCAGTCTTTGTGCTAAGCTAAGCTAACCAGCTGCTGGCTGTAGCTTCATATTTAATGGAGAGACATGGGAATGGTATCAATCTTCTCAGCTAACTCTCAGCAAGAAAGCCCCTAAATGTCAAACTACTTAACTTTAACTTTTAGACATAGTTGACTTTGAAACTGCCTATATTTTGTGCTTGAGAAAATATATTCCAAAGGCTAAATCACATTGATTTATGATGTAATAATAAAAAGGATAAATGAAAGGATTTGAAAAAAAAAACAAAGCTGACTGTGGTCGCATGCCAGCTATATAATTATTTTTGTTTAGCTGAGTTAAACTTACTTACCCTGCAAATTTCACCTTTTGAAAAGTTAAGTTACTTAGAAGTTCTTGGTCTCAAAACACCTCTCCTTATTAGATACAGGCTTTAATATTTTCTTCTTACTTTATTGACATGGATTTGTTATTCCAGTGTGTCCTACTTTTAAAAAGATTGTCGCTGTATTCAAATGTAAGTGCAGCATATGCGTAACCAGATTTTTCATCATGCCAAATGCACAAATCAATTTTCAAAGAAGACAGCTATTTAACACCCTCTTTACGTCGCCTCAGTTATTCACAAAGCAAATCTCTATTGATGCTGGGCAAGTTTCTATGACCGGTATTATCCTCATTAACTAAACAAAGCAGTCGGGAGCTTTGTTCCATTCCACAGTGGTCATGACTACACCCTCCACACCCAGCAAACGTGCTTCTTCACCTACTCTAACTGAAGCTCAGTGAATTCACAGAGACACAGAAAGTCACAGAAAGTGGCTTATAGGCATAAGTAGAGATTTCAGATCCAGTCCATAGAACTTGCCTGGTCTTTTGTCTCTCTCAGGTCCTTACAGCTCACCTTTTCTGAATGTACTTCAAATGGTTACCTGTGTAAAACTGTGGCCATTATTGCTGTTTACTTGATATATTATTGTCGCCCTCATCTGTGGTGCGTGTGGCAACAGGTTTCGTGCGAGCTTTATGTGAGGTCAGCCTCAGGACAACCTGGGAAGTGTGTTTTCCCTCCTTTGCCTTGCAGGATTTTGTACAGGATGTAACATTTTGTTGCTCTCATTAACTTGTAAACCCCCTGAACTGTAAACTTGATAGGTGCTTTATAAATTACAATTTATTGATCTTATTTTTTGATCAAACACAACTTTCACAATCTTTGATTCGCTCCCTAAATGTGACCTATTACTATACTCCTAATTTTATATTTCTGACTCTGACTTTTGTGTCACATTTTGATCTAGGACATAGTCATAAGACTTTGGCCATGTTCCTACAATGCGACAGCATGGCAATATGCTTCAGTTATACTGCTGCATATATATTTTTGATGCCATTATTGATCTCCAAGGGACACATTGGTCTGTTTACACTCGTCACTCTGTAACAAGGCCACAGTGTCTCTGCAGGGATTCAGAGTGTTGCAGGACATTTCCACAGGATAGAGGATCAATCATGGGACCTCTGTTGTTTACAGGATGATTTCTGTCACCACTAGGTCCCCATGTTGCCCTTGCATGTGGTGATTATAATGGAAATTTAGTTAATGATAATAAAAATAATCATGGATTACATTTATATAGCGTTATGTAGTGTGTGAGTGTGTATGTATGTATGTGTGTATTAAATCAGCTTTAATAATTGTGTTTACCTTTTTCACAGAGACGACTCAACCACCAACCTGGATAACACCGTCTGCCCACGCAGGTGAGTGTGGTCACTCCTCCATTAACAAAGATTAGTTTGGATTTGCCATCAGTCCAAATTGTGTTTTGATAATTGGGTTTCATGGAGTAAAATTAAAGCTTAACATCATAAGACTTTGTTCCACAAATTTACTTTTTTTCCCCCATTATTTGTATGTTACAAATGATGCCAATGTTGTTCAGGCCTCCCTCAATGAAGGATTAACCTGGACAAGTTAAGGACTAACACTATAATTAACACTTATTAATTTCCCTGATCATCCCCTCAGTACCTTACCCCCGGTGATCCGGCTGTGGCTGGAGGAGTACAGTGAAGACTTCAATGAGCCCCCTCAGTACCAGGCCCTCCGGCTGTTGTGTGTCCACTTGCGGCATCGCCTCTGCTTCAGACGCTTGGCTCAGACTGCCGAGACCCTCCTCAAGAGGCTCCAGGAACCAGGTACATAGGAATGGGAGATGTGATCATGTAGGATTTGTTTATGTCCTGCCACCACGATGCATGAACAGCAGGCCACCTCATTTATGATTTGGTGTGTTTGACAGATTGCAGCCAGTCTGCATCAGAGCACAACAGTGAATCACTGCAGCAGGAGGACAGAGATCAAGAGGATGGCGGAGAGACGTCCACTAAGGAGGAAGACAAATACAACTTTATGGACTTCCCTGTGAGAGAAGTGGCGGAGCAGCTGACCCGATTGGACGCTGTAGGTTTCATTGACAAAAATCTCAAAGCCTCATTACTGTGTCACTGTGGGTCACTCCTTCATATTGTGTCTCGCTGTCATCATGTCTCCCTCAGGAACTGTTTGTCAGAGCGGTGCCCTTCCACTGCCTGGGCTGCGTCTGGTCCCAGCGTGACAAGAAGGAAAACCGAAACCTGGCGCCCACCGTCCGTGCCACCATCTCCCAGTTCAACGCCGTTACCAACCGTGTCATCACCTCCCTCCTCTGCCCGCCCTCTCCAAGTCCTTCCACTTCCTCTCCCATCTCATCACCCAGCTCCTCCTCTAACTTCCTGTACCCCTCCACTGCCCCGAGCTCACCTCGCTGCGCACACACCAGCCCCGCCCACAGAGCACGCATCATCGAGAGGTGGATCGCTATTGCTCAGGTCAGGGTTGAAAATGATTTTAAATGGCGTTCAAAGTTTAGAATCAAGTGACATATATATTATATATAATTTCATTTTTTTTCCAAAAAGCATAATGATTGTTTGTTTGATGTTTCTCTCTGCAGGAGTGCAGACTGCTGAAGAATTTCTCCTCTTTGAGGGCCATTCTTTCAGCCCTGCAGTCTAACGCTGTGTATCGTCTCAAGAAAACCTGGGCTGCTGTCAGCAGGTCAGCAAACAATTACAAGACACTAGAGTTACTTTACTCATAACTTATAATGCCTTAGCAAGATGTTTATTGACTTTACAAAAAGAACACTGTCTTAACATATTGAATTTGTTTGGTTTCAGGGAAAGCATGGCCACCTTTGACAACTTGTGTGAATCTTTCCCTGATGAGAACTGTGTGCTAACCAGCAGAGAGATCCTGGTGGAGGTAACTACATGTGTTTTTGATGTAAACACAAATGTGTTAAGAGAACACGGACTGATGACTCTGCCTAATTAATGAGGGAAACATCTCTGTAGTTGTTGTTATTATTATATAGGTGTGCCAGCTCTTTCCAGAGGCATGGGTGGAGGGGTGTTTTCATGATTGAACTGCTATGAATTGCACTGGCCCGTTCACTCCAGTACAAAATTAATCACTGAACAAACTATTGGATGCACTGCAGTAAGAAAATAACAGGTTACTTCCTGATGTGCAGCGCAGCAGCAGCTTTGTTTGACTTCTTGATGCTTGTGTAGCTTCTACCATACGGCCTATTTTTCCTTTTTAAAGGGTTCTTGGGGCTATACATGGTTGAAACAGTACGTACTGTAATTCCCCTTAGCTGAAATAATTAGTTGATTATTCAGTTAGTTTAACAACTGAAAATGAATTGGCAACTATTTTGATAATCAATAATCATTGTAGTTGTTTACCACTCAAAAACTCCAATGCTCCAAAGCTTCTCCAATGTGAGGATTTGCTGCTTTTCTCTGTTTTATATCATTGTAAAATGACTTTGGGTTTTGGAGTGTTGGTAAGACAATACAAGATATTTGAAGGCATTTTATAGCGTTTACAATTCATCGATGATCTAGAGATTAAGCAATAATGAAAATAATCGCTAGGTGCAGCCTGAGTGTATTATGAAAAGTGCTCTACTCACATGTCAACCTGTTAGTATGATTCTCAGAAAGGTTCTGTTCTTAAAAATCCCATAAAATAAATCTACTTACTTAATGTATTGTGTGCAAATAGCCTCTAATAGTTGGTTAATTATTTGTCCTATAAGACTGAATGAATGCTCAGTCTCCAGTTCACCTGCCCCTCTGTGTCCTTTGTTCCCTGTGAAAAACAATTGATATGAATGTGTATTTAGTGATACTGCTGTTATGAACAGCCCAGTTACTATACAATAATGAAACGGCCATTGTTAGTTGCCAACACAAATAAGAGTGGCTAGATGGGCACCAGTGCTAATCAGCAGTCACTAATTTTATTTAGTACGTACTGTATAATACTCTCCTTGTAAACACACACACATTGCACACCTGAGGGCATAAACAGCATAATAGGCTGTAACTACGTGGCTGTGATTGTCTTTGAACACGCAGTCGTCACACAGCAGCAGGTGCTCAATCCTGAAAAAGAATTCTCACATTGACACCCTGAATTTGAGCTATTTTGTCTTACCAAAGTTGACTCGACTTGTCTAATTTCTGCAGGATGGGAGTCACCCAGATGGCAGTGCCACCCCGGGCTCCAAATCACCCCGGCTCTGCTCAGCGTCCAGACAGATGGTAAGAAAATCAGTTATCATTCTGTTTGGAAATAACCTTGTGGTTCCTCATTTTCAGGTTTGACCACCAAAATAAAGTGAATATGTCAGCTATGCCAGCCAGTAAAAAATGAAAGGCACAGGTCTCTTTTTCTCTGCCTGGATCATCAGTTCTACTTCCCTAAAAGTCACATGTTTTCAAGCTGATTATAATTTGCTAAAAGAGAAAACAGAGATCCAGTTCCCACTTCTTTTTTTGAGCTGTTGACTCGATGGAAACAATTTACACACTTAAAACTCACAACTTGTTTTCCACCTCAAGTAGGAAGGGATATAAAAGCTGACGTGTGTGCAGTGTTTCCCACAGTTTGGCAGTTTACATAGTCTGGGTGGGGCTGTGTATAAAATGTTTTATACCCCCATATTCACTGTTTAAATAGTGATGGCCTTGTTTTTTCAGTTGTCTGTGTATATTTGTACTTCAGTTACAGTATATTCTTTTATTTTCATTGACATTACATTTAGTGAGCTCAATATTCTGTCCTCATTTGTTCAAGTTTCTTACTGCAAGCTAATGAGGCTAAATTAGCATTAGCTAATTTTCTATTAGAGCAACATTTAGGACTTCACCACTCTAACAGCTTCTTGCAAATATATCAAATTTGATATTTGCAAGAAATTAGTAAGAAGTCGAATCTCTGTTTTTGTCAATTTGCACCACAAAGCGCCACAGGAAGTCATTCCTGCCTGTGACCATCAAACTCTTTAACTCCTCCCTCTAAGTGTAGTCTGTATGACCCTAAGTCATTAAACTGGACATTGATCATTACATAATTGTGCAATATATTGCTATTTATTCATACTTCTATTACTGCTGTGCAATATCCTCCGTCTCATTATAAATAAGCTACACTTAACTTGGCAGTTCATGCACTATTACTATTATTATCATCAACAGGTAAACCCACTTTGTACTTCACACTTATTTTATTTTATACTTATACCCACTTGGTACTTTAATTTATTTTCTGACCTGTATTATAGTGTATTATATTTTTTTCCTTAGTACTTCTATTCCTGTGTGCGCTGACGTGACAGTGAACTGCTGTAGCAAAAGAGTTTTCCCCTCGGGGATCAATAAAGTATTTCTGATTCTGATTGTGCAGCCAAAATGTAAAAATGTTGCTTGATTTGTGTCCTTAGAACTTCAGCAGTGGTGTGGTGCCATACCTCGGCACTTACCTGACTGTCCTCACCATGCTGGATACAGCACTGACTGACACTGTGGAGGTGAGTACACATCACACCCACAAACCTACCTGTTGTTTTAGTTTGTTCTTTTTTATGGTTCTTTAGTAGATTTATGATGCCACATTTGTAACACTGGTTGCTTTGGGGTTTTTTTTTTTCCTTTTTCACAGGGCGGACTCATCAACTTTGAGAAGCGCAGACGGGTATGTGTCGACTCCTAGTGGTGTCTTACATGAGTGACTGTGATCATTCTCAATTTTAATAGCCAGTGCTGACTTCTAAGATATTCTTATGTTCTTCCTTATTCTTTTCTGTTCTGTGAATTAACCTGTGCTCTGTTGTATTTATTTTTCTT
Organism: Siniperca chuatsi; assembly: GCF_020085105.1. NCBI lineage: Eukaryota > Metazoa > Chordata > Actinopteri > Centrarchiformes > Sinipercidae > Siniperca > Siniperca chuatsi. The sequence goes on along the minus strand of NC_058044.1, from coordinate 25,642,407 downwards.
GTAGGAGTTTGAGATTCTGTCTCAGATTCGGCAGCTTCAGGCTTCCTGTTCCCACTACAGCCTTCCAGTCAACTCTCATATCACCACCTGGCTGCAGGCACATACGCTGCTCACAGACCAGGAGAGGTGAGACGCACACTGATACCATTGCAATACAATACTAAGACAGTCAGGTGGATTGGAAGACTTTTGCAAAGCCATTTGCATCGTTTCTTAATTTATCTCTTTTTTTTTTTTAACCTTTTTTTTAATCTCCTGAAGCTATGAGCTGTCTCGTGACCTGGAGCCTCCAGTTGACCCCTGTCCCAGCTCTCCCAACTTATGGAGCAGTCGTCTGCTCACTAAGAAACTCGCCTCGTAAGTCTGGAAAACCACCTCTAGCCTGTAACATATAACCACAGGTGCCTCGATATGACATTGACTGCTGTGAAATAAATCCTCAGTCTCCCTTGTATGTCAGACCCAGAAGTTGTTGAATTTGTTATTTGAATAGTAGGGGGGGGAAATTATATTTTTAATCTGCATCTAATGGACAGTCATGAGATACACTGGCCAGATTTTATTTTTAAATTTAAGCAAATGCAGAAGTTTATGAGGAAATAACAAATATCCTTTAAAAGATTCCTGGCTCTGTTCCAAAAAGATACTTGCCTGACTTTTAAAAATAGATTTCAGTTGCTATTTCATGAAAAGGTCCGTATTTGTGTGTGCAGGTTGCGAACAGTTAGTGACAGCTCCCTTAGGAAGACCCACGCTGACCAGATCAGTGTGTCGTCTTCTGGCTCCAGTAGTTCAGACATGGAGGACCTCGCCACCCCTCAGCCCTCCCCCCTCAGACTCAAACTCAAGGTATGAGCGCTGACAGTCTCCTGTGTTTATTGTCTGTATGGAGGTCAGCAGGGACATAGTTTAAAAACCTAAAACAACCAAAGACAATTTCACAGGGTTTTACTACTTAGTTGGTTTCAAAACTGGGGAAATTGGAATGTGATATTCATATTTTCTCCTCCGTCTTTCTTTCTCTTCCCCTCCCGCAGTCTCTCTCAGGCTCTCTCCACAATGTTGCAGAGGATTTTTCCTCCAGCTCCATTTCCCCCTCCTCTCCCAGTCTTTCCAGCTCTTCCTGCAGCTCCTCACATCCCGACCTCAGCTCCTCTTCTCCCGCTCTGAACCCAGAGTCGTCATCGTCCGGCTGCTCTCCTCAGGCCGTGCTGCCCGTCTACAACAAACAGGTTGCTGACACGTGTATCATCAGGGTCAGTGTGGAGTGTGTCAGCAATGGAAATGTCTACAAGAGCATACTGGTAAGGACCATGGTTTTGTAGTCTTATATTTCTGAGGTCAGCCAGCCTGTTTTTGGTTGACTTGGTCAAACACTTTCTAAAAGAGGAAAGAAGAAGAAAAAACAAAAAGTAAGTAGAAGAGTGAGGAGTTGGTATTGCTTAATCATCTGTCTCAACCTCATTACACAGAAAGAAAACCGACATGTTTCATTCAACTATTTTGCGCATGATCAGAAATCTGAAAATTTGCATTTGCAAATCAGCTGCTGTGCCCAAGATTTATAAATGTACTCTTCAAAACAACATTATCAATTTAGGCTGCAACTAACAGTTATTTCCATTTTAAATGTTATTAAAAAATGTTAATTTCACAATGAAGGATTCATGAAGGTGTAACCAGCATATATCTGGAATTTCTACTTGATAAATGATTAAAATAATTAGCCGATTATCAAAAACAATGTTTTTACTTTATTTAAAAATTGCTTAACTGACTTATAATGTCTATTCTCAGTTGTGGCAGATCTCATTGTAGTCACTAGTATTTCTGAAAATAAAATAACTAAAAGCAGGAATACCTACAAAACTGTATTCTAAAAAAAACAGGCTTTCAAATGAAGGTCATTGTCACATTTCTAGGTATTCTGAATGAGAGTTACAGTATTGACTTTGGTTGTATTTTGACATCTGGCTGTCTGTTTCATCTCCAGCTGACCAGTCAGGACCACACACCTCAGGTGATTCAGAGGGCTCTTGAAAAACACCACATGGAGGATGTCAGCTGCCAGGATTTCAGCCTCTGCCAGATGCTCAACAATGGAAAAGGTGAATATCTTCTTATCAGGCCTCCCCTCTAGCAGTCTAATGTTTTCTGAGTGCAGGTTTAACCCGCTCAGAACAGGATTAACCTTTTTTTTTTTGTATACCAAGTTTCTCTTTTTGCCAGTAACTTGTGATCAAATACAAAACACAAGCAAGACCACTAATGACAAGTAGTATTTAAAACTGATTATGTACTGAGTTACAAAGCTGCCAGTCAAGCAGCATCAGACTTTGATTAAAACTTTCTATAACTTTGAGCCTAAAAGGCAGAAGTCATTCCTCAGTTTTCTTCTGCACTAAAAAGAAAAATCAACATTTTTGTGTAAACTGGTTACATGTACACCAATATTTCATTCATTAGCAGAAATGGTTTCAGCCTCTGTAACACATCAACAGTAAATGTCAGGAAATCTATGGTAGAGGTAGCAAAAATCAGTTCCTTCACTGTCGCTGCCTTTTAATAAACTATAATGCAATTCAGCCGCAAGACATTATGATATGAAGGGGTAAAACTCAAGGTTTTTAAGTGGAAAACAACTCTTGCTTTTATTACTTTTTCATTGCCTTCAATGATGCTGTCATTCTTTCAAAGAAGATTTGAAATGCCGACATTTCCAAAAATTACTCTCCATATCGGTAATCACTAACTGTAATAGAAGCAGGTAAAGTAAGCTAATGGAAAATAAATTGCAGCACTTCATCACTTCATTCCTCTTTCTGCCTCAGAGCTCCAGATCCCAGACAAAGCCAACGTATTTTATGCCATGAGCACCTCCGCCAACTATGACTTTGTGCTGCGTCAGCGCTGGAGGAGCCACGGGAGACATCTGGGCTCCTCTTCCAGTCCTGGAGCTCAACCCAAGAGCCGCCACACCAAGTGAAAAGCATCTGTCCTGGCTGAATGTTAGGAGTACATCTAGAAGACAAGAGGAGCTGCTCATCTGCAATGACAGCCCAACAACACATCTGTGGCTGTTTGTATCTGCTCATCACCATGAGGCTGTCACTGTGCAGCAGGTAGGAGCCGCTCTGCCATAGAGACTCCCGAGAAACCAGAGCTTTGACTGACAAATAACCTTGAGGAGCTCTCATCAAGAAGTAGTCTTCACCGGGAGCAACACTGAAATGTGTTATACCAAGAATTATTCTGGACTGTTTAAACAAGAGAAACATGTCCAAGTATTCAGAAGAGAGACACCAAGAAGAAATCAGGATTTTGTATTCTCATATTGTTCTCTATCAACTTAAACATCATCAACATCTTTTGGATAAATGAACCACAATTTTTTTCCAAAGATTTACACACTTGTATTATTGCACATTACATTGTGGATTATTGCACAACATAAACTGCACAGCACTTCAGGTTTCACTGCAGCTACATAGAAACATCAGGAGCAGCTGGTCTGGAGAAATGGTCATTGTCATGATTCTACAGGAGAAAATGTGGCTGCAGAATCAGGCTGGCAGACTCGGCTGCAATTTCTTGTCTCAGACTGGTACAGCAGACGTGGGACTTTTGCTTCAGCCTATGTGGCTGAATGACTAACTGACTTTTTTTAACTACGCAAAGCTAGTGACTAAGTAGGGATGCTCACTGTTAGTTGACGAGTAAGCATTCCCAAACAGATCTGGGTCAAATGTGAACTCTGTCTGATTTCAGTCATGCCGAGCTCATTGAAGAAGAATGAGACTGTTTGGACTCTGACACTGAGATTTTATTTGTCGGGAGAGTCAGTAATAAGTATTCAGTCATCTTCTAGTTGAGGATTTAAATGTTTTAATGTAACTTAATGTAATTTTATCAACTTAAATTATTTAATGCATTTCAGTATTCAGCTTTTCGGGCAAAAGTGGCATGATGAAAATGTGTTTGTTTCTGTTTGTTTTTTTGGGGGTTCATTTTGGATCCTCTCTTCACTCTTTATTGCTACACTGTTTTCAGACATACTTAAATTGCTTTGGTATCTAATAAGCTCAACTTAAGTTTGCATTATTTTCAATGAAGAAAGCTGACTTTTTACAGTCTGCTGTTATTGAATGAAGGACACTTTGTATGTGAGTATAATGTGCACGTTACAAATGTTTATGCTCAGTGGTCTCGCCTGGACTGTGGCATTTATATCAGGGTTGAAAGAGCAGTTGAATAGCTGATATAGAGGTGTCTCTGTTGTGTTTTCCTCACTGATGATGAAGGTTGTGATTCAGGTGAGGCAGTTCAGCACGGTCTGTTATCCAGTGCAATTAAAGCACAACAGGCCTTCTACAGTGAGTGGAATATGTAGCTCACTCCACCTTTGTGATGCTGTGAATGAGATTAATCTAAAGAACGGTTCGTGTATGTGAAAATGAAGTGTCCCAGTATGTGAATTTAATTTAGCATTTGAGCTCATCTCAGTGGTACGAAATCCCCCACAAAACTCTAAAGGCAGCTTTCTGCAGGTATTAAAAGTGAAAACTGGTTTGAAGTTAAAGTTTTCAGTCATTGGATGATGCACACGGAGTGGGTTCACACCCTGTTTATAATGAATTTTTTTTTTAAAAACACTGGTGTAGTTTTGTGCAGGATTTTGCATCTCTGGGTGTAGCTTTAATGCTGCTGTGGTTTGATAAAAGTCAGGTGAGAGGTTGGTAACAAACGTCTGGCAGCTGCAATATACAATTCGAAGGAGCATGACTTCTGCTGTGTCTGTTTTTCTGTCGACTGTATTATTAGAGGCTTTCGTGTTCATTCTCTCCTTCATTATGTGTTTGACATGTGTCAACATGCAAGCCTACATGTCTTTGTTCTATTTTATTTCAACAGATTCTTTATTTTTTAAAGTTTAATCTAAGCACATGTTATTTATAATTAGTATTAAATGTCCACTAATAAAACCAGTTTACTATTAATATTGATTTTATTTATTGTATTGCTTATGACTTAGGAATGTCTTGGGTCCAGAAAAAGGGGAAAGGCTGATATTTGGTTTGTTGATATCAACTTAAGGACCACTGTTAAATTTAGGCTTCAGTTTATAATAATTATTTGTAGAATTGATATGAACTCTGGCTTCGTAGGTCGGCCAGGGACTGACAATTACTGAAACAACAACTGAAACTCTGGATAAACATAATGGTTGTAGCCCACCACTAGGTGGAGCCAAACACAAATACTTTGAATGTTTTGTCTCATCGTGGTTTCATTCAAAGACAAACAACTGTTTTATCCTCCAGTCAAACATCAAGTCTTTTCATGAATGACCTAAATTTTGGCCAGCGTAAAGCGAGGTCATATAAAATCTCTGGGGACACAATGTTGTCACAGCAGTTAAAGAAATTGGAATTGAGATGCGAATAAAACAAAAGTACAAACACGAATCATCATGACTAAAGAGCAGCAGAAATGCAGCTAAAAGCGAGTGAGGAGAGGAGAGTTGGGTCAACAGAGTCGTTCTGTGTGTGTGTGTGTGTGTGTGTGTGTGTGTGTGTGTGTGTGTGAGATAGTGGGAGGTTGTGGCCTGTCTAAACAGCTCTGCTGCATGTTGAAGGAGCTCTAATTTCCATATTTTTAACACATTTCTCTTCTTTCACACTCTTTAAAACCTTAACTGTCAACAAAGGTTAGATTTTTAAGAGCTCAGTGCAAATGGTGTGTGTGTGTGTGTGTGTGAGCTCACAGCTAAAAGTGCAATAAACAGGCTGTGATTTTTTTTTCCCCTGAGGGCAGAGCAAAGCAGTCTCTTTTTCCTCACTTGTGGTTGTGGTTTCTTGCTGCCCCCCTCTGCCCCGGGGCCTCGTGGCTAATTTAGTCTTAATGGCTTCCAGTGTGTACGGGGCCAGACCAGGCCACTTTCCTGACAAGAACTTACAAACTGTTCAATCAGCTGACAGGCTGACTAATATTCAGTCAACTGGTATCATGTGAGATCCGAAGGTCAGAGTTGACTCACAGAAGATTCACTATGAGCTGCTGAACTTAGTTTAACATGATTTCTGTTTCATGGAGCGTTTGTTGTTTTTAATTGCAGAAAGTAGGCCTGCATCAGTAGTTTGGTTTAGTAGCATCTCAGACTGTGATGCAAATAATAGTTTGTTTGGGATAAAACATTTTGAGATGTTCCATATAAACAGAAATGTTTGGTGAGTCGGGCACCAATGACCATGAACCAAAACATCCCTGGTTCACTGTCCATAAAATGCCAAAAAATAGTATTTAAAAATGTTTGGTGAATAATTAAGACCAATCCTTCTGGTTCAGCAGCAACACAGTAAGAACTAAAAAGCACTCAAAGAGCATGTGTACCTGTATCAGGCTGCCTAATCTTCTAAATTTGTTATTTCAACAGCAGAAAATGTATAGAGGTTTTTCATATACAAAACATGGCAATAGATAATCATGCTGATTTTCTATCTTCCTGGGAATATTAGGGCTTTGTAGAAGGCTGAATTGAACCAAATTTAAAGTGAGGCCAGAGAGTATTGAATTAGCATATTGCTGTAGATCTACATATTGGTGAAATGCTAGCAGGATCAGCGTTTGTATGTGTACTTAATAAATCATCATGTTGCACAATATGCTGAGTTATGAGTTATGGTGGTTAATACCAAACAGGCCTCACATATAAGAATTTAGAAACCAATTATAATGCAATGGTATGTAATACCTCCCCAGAAACTTAAGCAGATGCAGACTCCTTAGCAGGAGTGGTAAAAAAAAAAAAAAAAAAAGGGGTGCTGAACTAAAAATTATGCAAAATCTGTGTGTGCTCAAAAGAGTGTGGCCTATTTGCAGACAGGCAAAATCTAGGAAAAAATACTACTCATCACATTGGGCACGAACTTTATGAATTGCCGCGTGATGGCGCTATCCACACCAAAGATGTATTAGTTCTATCTTGGCTCATGGCCTAACTAAATGTTCATGTAATCATCCAATGATTATTTTGTTAATTTAATTTAATCTCTAATATTTTTGCTGCTGATCAGGAGATAACAAATCATGACGAATATGACTCTTGTCCTCTGTGGACTTCTATAGTGCAGCTCTGGTGCACAGATTTTCTTGCATCAGAATAAGCTTAATCAATTTGAAAAAATTCCAGTAAAAAGAAATATTTACACTTTGAGTTGTACCTTCAACAATAAGGGCCAACAATGTGACCAGGGGTTGAATCTGGAATATGATTGGCAACCCTGGTGCCCCCCCAACCAGAGTCAGACTGTGACAGGTAGTTGTCTTGTTAGTAACATGGATGGATTACTGAACGGGCCTACCGGGTACAGGCCCAGGGCCCCTGGATCAGAGCCTCTGTATGAAGTGACTGTTAACATTTCTTGTTGGAAAGTCAATTAAACGATTCGAAAAAGCGTACAACGAAAACAAAGAGACACAAGTCGACTACAAAGAGACACAAACCAACTACAAAGAGAAACAAAACAACAACAAAGAGACACAAGCCAACTACAAAGAGACACAAGCCGACTACAGAGAGAAACAAAACAACTACAAAGAGACACAAGCCGACTACAGAGAGAAACAAAACTACAAAGAGAAACAAAATGACTACAAAGAGACACAAGCTGTCTTCCAAGAGACACAAAACAACCACAAAGAGACACAAAACAACTATAAAAAGATGCAAAATGGCCACAAAGAGACACAAAACAACTACAAAGAGACACAAAACGGCTGTAGGCAATTTGGAGTTACAAATAGCAGCTATTTATTGCTAAAGTTTCATATTAGAATATCTAAAGTTGTTTATTTAGCATTCATTTATTACACTGAATAAACCATGCAACTATTAATAATGTAGTTTATTATTGCCAAGAACCAGGGCTTTAAATTTGAGTCTTAACACATTCTTACACATTTTACAATTGTGACCCCCTTCTTTAAAACTGTGCCCAAGTCTGCCCCCCACCCCCCTTCAAAAGTTTCTAAACCTGCTCGTCAACAGTGTCACACACACAAACACACACACACAAAAAGTGACACACTTTACATACATTTAGTCTAAATCCCTCCATTCAGACAGCTGTGTCTGAAGTCATGTGTCACTAACTCCACCTCGTTGTGTCAGTACTGTACATGAGTTGCATGTCTCCTGTTCACTCAACTGAGAATAATTACCAACGACTAATCACAAATTAGTGTGTGTGTGTGCTCGTGTTTTCTTGCATGTGAGGCAGAGGTCACTGTATGAGCGTGTCTACAGTAAAATGTAGACAGAAGTATGTTTACATATTGCATGTGAGCAAGCAGGTGTCCTCACTGTGTGTATGTATGTGTGTGTGTGTGTCACGCCCAGATATACAGTACAGTAGGTCAGTGGGGGAAGATTTGCTCAGTACAGTTGTACAGTTTCAGGTCTGTGGTGTAACAGTAGACAGATGGGAGAAATGGCTGAGACTAATCTAAAGGGGTTAATCCACTTAATAACCACCACGAAGGACTGCAGGTTACTTCACTCACCGCAGCTCCAACATGTTGTTTGTCTGTCAGACTGCTGAAGCTCCAATAATGGAAAATGCTGAGTGTTCATTATTCCTGATGAAACAGCATCAGCTGTGTGTACTGTATGGACAGGAGAGCATCAACTTGAGTAGATTTGTATGTTGATAGGATTTTAAAAATCTACTCACATGCCCATATGTACATCTCTGTAATAAATTGTCCTCTCCATACGGGCTCTGAAGAGTTCCCTTCCTAAAGTGATTTCAAATTAAGTGATGAGGGACAAAATCCAGTGTCCTCGTTCTATGCAAAAATGCATGAAACTAATATGAGACTTCATCACTCTGCCTTGTGGGTAACTTCCAAATTTACAAGCCTTTTAGTACAAAATCCCCTCTTTGTGTTTTCTGTACAGTTTCCTTGCTGAGCAGAGCAGCGAAGCAGAGGGATAGTAACACAAAAAGGGAATTTATTTCTAAAAGGAGCATAACTTTGGAAGATCCAGCTGATTTGGAAAACCCAGACTGCTGCCTCATATTAGCTTAGCTAGAACGAGGACTGTGGATTTACACTGGAGTTGGCTAGCAAGGGATCTCTACGTAAACGCAGTGTGAACAGGGGGAATGATTAGTGAGCAATAACTCTTTCAATGTACATATGGCATGCGAGATGGACTTATCAGAACCTATCCTTTAAGACACACAATGAATGTTTTGTTCAGCTGCTCACAGCCAAAAAATAATTATTCTGTTGTATTTTTTGTAATTTGACACATTTCAGAACACTTGGACAGAGGTCAGTGTCACATTCAGGTGTTGAGGGAATGTCCCCATACAAATAATGGCGCCTAGCTAGCTAACATGCAGCTAGGTGCAGGCTTGATGAAACTTGATGGCTTAAGTAGAAAATGTCATTGTGTTTCACACTACATCAAAACAAGAAGTTATATCAACATCAAGAGTCCACCGGTGTCTCTCCTGATTGATTGAAGCTGGCAGCTGCAAGTTTTAACTTATGAATTTGAATGGCTTATCAGTAAACCAGCAATAAATGCTTTGTTAATAAAGAACAACTTTTTATTAGAAACACCATATAAACCCGTATTGACTCCCTGTAAAGTGTTACCAGAGTTTCTTATAAATTCAGGTTGTCTACTTCCTCTCTGTGTTTAATTAACTTTATTGATCTCCAGTGAAGTTCCAGTTAAAATATTTATGGAACAATGTGGCAGCTTGGATTTGAAACTGTGCACTTGAGATAATGTGTTTAAGGGCCATTAGTGTTGCTCTGATGTCAGGTAAATATCTGTTTTGTACAAATACAGCTCACAAATATGAATCTATTATACTCTTACTCATAACACCTGAGTCAGAGTTCTCCAACAGCTATACGTGGGAAACTTGATTGTCTGGACTGAATCAGCATTCATGATTACATGAGATAGCTTTGGTTGTGTTTAGATTTTGATCAGACAAATAGCTTTTAAAGGAATAGTTCGACAGTTTTGGAAATACGCTTACTTGCTTTCTTGCAGAAGGTGAGGTGAGAATATCGATTCTAATCTCATATCTGACCGGTAAATGTGTAGCTGGAGCTAGCAGCTTAGTTTAGGATAAAAACTGGAAACGGGGGAAACAGCTAGCCTGGCTATGTCCAAAGAACAAAATCTGCCTACCAGCACCTCTAAAGCTTGCTAGTTGACACGTTATATCTTGTTTGTTAATTCCTACAAAAGAAGTACTCAATTACTGTAATTTGACCAATTAAAAAAAGGAATCCATGTTTTAGTTCATTTTAAAGTGTTAATGTTACTTTTCAATTGTTTAAAGTAAACAAATACTTAAATCCCTAAAATAAAACTTGATAGGGAATATATTAACATTCATTATAATCATGAGTGCTATGTGTCTGAGTTGATTTTGACCAAAAGTGGGCTGAGATGATTTCGGAAAATCTTTCTCAAATGGGATCCTGTCAGTGCACCTTGATTACAAAAACAAAGAGCAGTTCCAAAAAGATTTTTTACAAAGCTGCTGTGCAGAAACAGCTCGAAAACAAGTGAAGGTTCAGCGGGCTGACAAATTCAACACTCAGATGATGGATTGTTAAAGTCACATGCCAAAAGGGTATCACTCTCCCTACACGTACACCAACAGGCTACTTCCTGTAGCACAAGGGCACACGATATGGTAATGGAGCTCAAGGGTGGTTTAGCATTGCATAACATGGAGCTGATTCATCTCTCTCACACACGCGTGTGCACACACACACATAGTTGTTCCTAGTGGCCTACTTTCATTTCAAAAGTGCATAACTTTCTTGTGGCCCATTTTTACGTTGTAATGTAAATGCATCGTAAATGTAAAGTAATGCAATGTAAATGCAAGTGTGTGTGTGTGTGTGTGTGTGTGTGTGTGTGTGTATGCGTGTGTGTGTGTGTGTGTGTGTCATAGTGTGTAACTGAAGTTGTCCTTAAATCACTGTTAATCAATCTGTAACAGTGCACACACACTCTCACACAGACATGCACTGACCTATTTTACAGTGCTGTGTAGGACAGAGGCAGCAGGGGTAGAATGGGTCATGGCAGGCAACATAACTCTCTCCTGAACCGCAGCCAACCAAGCATGCTCAATAAAGGAATTGTTTTTCTCCCTCACTCTGTCTTCTCTTTCAGGCTTCCTGCAGGCCTGTACCAAATCTGAGCCCCATTTGTGGTGGTGGAAATAAAATATATAGCTTTTATTATACTAATACAGTATCAGCCTGGCCAGTGGTAGGTTTACTGTATGTACTTTTATTGATCACAGGAATTTTTGGGTTGATTTGGTTTATTTGCGATTCTGAAATGGTCCGAATGTTACCAAACTTCTAGCAATTTAGAAATATACACTAAAACTAAACATGTGATGCAAAAATATTAAGGTGTAAAAAAAAAAAAAACCCACAGAAGGTAATTCACCACACCACATATTTATTCAATATTATTACAATAATCATCACAGGAAATGAATTATGAAATTCAAAGGATGCACCTAAGGTTTATTAATAGCTCTAATAAACGTCACTGAGGGAACTTTAAACTCGATTAGCACCATGTCCAGTCATGTTGCAAAGTGTTTAATAATTGATTAACTGCATTCCAGAGTTATTTATTCTTTAACTGGAGAACTTCTCCGTGTCCATTATTTATGTGTGCTTTCTTGCAGAAGGTGAGAAAACCTGTGTATAATATTAGCATAATATCAGATTATTTTCATCATGATTTGCATTATCCTGACTGATCCTGATCAAATCCAGACTTTTATTTGCCTTTCAGAGCATGTTGGTGCTAGGTAACAAGCTAAAAATATTTTTTATTTGATGGATCATTTGAAACCTTGTGATTTAAACTTTACGAGGGTTGGATTGTGAAAAGCAAACATCTACTATATACACACTAAGTTAATGTTTAAAGCTGGGTCAGTTTAGCTTCATTGCACAATGACTTTCTACAGCATCGAGCATCTGAGTTTCCCTCTCAGCCTGTGAATTTAAGTCTTCACAGATTTCTGCAGTAAGTGATGGTATTTGACATCTGCTCGGCATGATATAAGCTGTACATCGTCTGTGTGTGGACAGCTGGCTAAAATGACTCAAGCCTGAACACACACTCATAGTACCAACACACAGTCTAACACTCCTCAGCTTCATCCTCCTTACCCCATCCCTGCCTCTCCCTGTGCTGCTGACCTACTTACTGCAGCATCCCAGTTACATAACCAGCCAGGGCTGTTGATCACCGCAGGCAGCGCAGGGCCAACACACCCTCTCTCTTACACACACACACACACACACACACACACTCCTCGATATGACTTACAAGCTTTCGTTAACTTCCTTACACTGTAGGAAGTTAAAATCCAGAGTTGTGTGTGTGTGTGTGTGTGCTACTGGCCTGCTTCCTCAGGCAGCAATAAGAGATAGCCTCTTTCTGAGTAGTTTGCTCAAGTTTACACTGTGGAGGCATGTGACGTAATCCTCTCTCCCTCCTTCCTCCTCTCTCTCTCTCTCTCTCTCTCTCAGCCCTTCACTCTGAATAACCCCCCCTCTCTCTCTCCTCACCCTCTCCTCCATCCTCTCCTATCCCTCCTCACTGACCTAGTTTTACTCTCCTGGCCCGTTTTCACAAGGCTCCACACAACACAAAGCAGCTTTAACAGCTCAAAGATGGGTTGGGGAAAAAAAGGGGATGAGTGAGAGAGAGCGAACAAGATATACTGAGAGTGGGGGGAGGTTATAGGAGAATGAGGAAAGGATAGTGCACTACAAATCACTGCAGTTGTCTCAGGAATGTCACCTTGTTATAGCTGACTGGTGGGTGGCATGGTGGGCTGAAGTGAAAACATATAAGAGTTTCATTCTGACGAAAATCAGGGGGTCTATCTGTGGTCAGCTGCATGCACACATCCTTCCTCTAACTATCTGAAACTGAGATGCAGGAACAAGGTACTGTTATTGTACACGAGAAGTGCTGTGGATGCATTTAATTTGCGTTAAAAGATTTCAAAATGTGAAGCACTGAGAATGAAAACATGTCCACAAGTGGTTCTTTGGTCATCACGTCTTTGTTGACATTTTCAGACCAGATATATTGTCCTGAGATTCTCAATAAACTTGGGTGTTTCCTTGAAATTTCAACACTTCTGTATCAGATAGGCTCTCATTCCTGTAATGGCTCTTATGTAACCCTTGTCAGTGACATACTCTGCCCATGCCAACTTGTTGTTCCCATCAGCTATTGCGCCATTAACAGCAGGGTCAGATGGAGGCTGCTAAACTCTGTGTTCACAGAATGACGCAGTTTTCTCCCAAGACAGTTGTGTAACTTGTTTTTGCTTGTTGCACTCCGATACATTCTGTGATTTTTCTCTCTTCTTTTGTCCAACTAAAGCACATCTGTTAAAGTATTAGTTCATGGCATTGAGCAATTCTGGAATACATCAGAAACACAAAGCAAAATATGTGACTTTGCTTATGTGTAACTACTACTTCTTGTAACACTTCTGAATATGTGGTTTTAAAGGCTTGAACTTTTCTTTCAGTTGCATTACTGTAAAAGGAGCCAGTTTGCTCTTGCTTTTATTTGAGACTGGTTTAATCAACATCCTGATGATCTTAAATCCGAGTTTAGTCCAACATTCACTCTCCTTCTAGCTCTGTTTTGGTCCCATCTAACTACTGAGGGAAATATCTGGCTCTTTAGACAAGATTGATGAGAGCAGTGAGAATGAACCAAAACAGTAAAGTTACGGGCCGTAAAACCAAAACAATGAGCTGAAAGATGCTAAAAATGCTCAGAAGAGCTGAGGGAAACTGTAGAGTTGGTGATAACTCTGTGGGTTCATCTCTACAACTGACTCCATTCACATTGTTTTGAGTTGTAATAGAGTTTATTTAATATTTTATGTACTGAATATAGCCTTGTGTGCAGACAGTCTGTTTATTAAATATGAGGTGTACTTTGTGGTCTTTATTGCAGTCATGTGTGTTTTGTGACTGTCAGTATAAATATATAACATGAATATTCAGACTGAGGTTAAGTTTAGCCAACAGAGTCCTCCCTTCTGATTCGTTTCATTTCAGTGAATCTCTGCCAGTAGGCGGCATTAAGTGATGACGTAGTGAACCAGTGAAGTTTTTCCTGCTGTGTCGACTCTACTGAGCTGTACTGGCAGACTGGGATGTTTCTGTCTGTGAGCTGTTGGTCTTCTGCTAGAAAAAGGATGATCTGGATGTGTGTGTGCTTGTGTCACTTTCACCATGCATTTCATACGAGCAACTCAAAACGTTCGAGAGAGACGTACATAAATTCAACAACCTTTTATTTTTTCCCAATTTTGAGTCTTTCGCAATCAAAAATGAGTGTTTTTGAAACCATTTTGCATATCCACATGAAGTATAGCAATACATAATAACTTCTGGACAAGCCTTATTAATTTTTTTTTTCCATTTTCGGAAAGCCTTTCGGCAAACAACAAAGGTTATACGGTAACACAGAGTACAAATGGTAACTGGGGCAAGGGGCATCATGGGTAAATACACAGCACAACCAGGAAGAGCATAGAGCAAAATGACACAACAGGATAACAGAAAAATACACATAATAGCCAAAATAATGACCGAATATAATAGAAAATAACAATATTAATAAAATAATAATAAAATAATGACAGCAGTATACAAGAGATAGAGAGACAACTTTACATTTATACATAGTGGCCAGAGGCAGGCACCAGGAAGTGAAACAGTTAAACTTGTACAGACTGTATGATCGACTATAGCTAAAACAACTCAGTGCAGAGGTGAGTGAGGTCGTTAAGACATTGGCCAAAGTGGGGACAAGGGACAACACAATAAAGAGGCACCTTATGAAAAGAGAGCAGCTTTGCTGGTTTTGCGACTGGAGAGCCACTTCATTTATTTGACAGACAATTTTTGTCTGGAAATGAAGATGTATTGATTTTTGTTGAACGGCTGGCAAACGAGGCTTGCCTTGTGCTTGTCAGGTTTTGCCAACAGCAATGTGTGACTGCATAGCCTTGACTGATATGCAGATAACTGGCCTTGACTGTTTTGACAGCTTTGAGTGTCGAAGAGCTCAGAACACCTGAATGAGGCCCCTGATCAGATCCATAAATCTGAAAAAAAGTGTACTTTTCGGGGTCTCTTTTTTTTTTTTTTTTTTTTTTTTTACAAGTTGTGGCTCATACTTTTACTTAAAAGAAAATCTTTGAGGCATTTTTTAGACAAAGGGGGACTGTACAAGGTGTCTCAACAAGAACAAACTGATCATTTTTAAGTCTACGACTTCCGCATCCCACTGCTTTATTTTTCGTTGTTTTTGCCACATTTTTCTTCTTAAAATATATATTCCATATATGCAAATTTATGTCACAGTAATATACAATCTAAGTGCTTCAGAAGTGAAGGGGACTTGTGTGCAGAGGGTGAAGGATCAAATGGTACAGATGTGTTCAGAAGGAGGAAGAATGTAACTCTTTGCCAAAAAGGGAGACGCTAAAGTTAAGATGTATATTCTTTGGTCAAAGGAATGTTCCCACAATGCCACAATAAATGCTGGCCAGCCACCAAGGCAGTTTACAATGATGAATAATTGAATAATGTTTGAATTTTCCACAAGGGAAATATCCCAGACTCCAGCTCTGGAGAGCTTCATTCTGTCCCCTCCCTCGTTAAGTGACCTTTTATTTTAATTGGAGGGATAGGTGGGAGGTAGGAGAGAGTAAAGGGAAGGGGAACAGGTGACACAGTGAAACTTGATGGTGAAATCACATCCTAACTACACCTCACACAAATCACTGGCTTCTTCTCTGTCTTGTAAGGTGCCGCTGTGAGTCAGTCATAGTTGTAGTTGTCTGTCTGCTGTAGACGACAAAAAGGTGACAGGAAATGTCTGTTTTTAATACTCGCGCTGTTCATATTTGTCCTTAATCTCGCCTCTTATTGCGCCCACCCCTGCTGCTGCTAGATCCCTTTTTTCCTCCCTCCTTTTTAGCCTCCACCCTCTCATTCACCTGAGGCTTGACCTCTTCCGCATACTCAAGTTCGTTCTCCAACTCTTTGATCTCCCCGTTGGCCTGGGCGCTGTGAGGGTTGCTGGGTAGAGCTAAGTAAGGGTGCTGAGGCAAATTGGGAGAGGGGGACATGGAGGTGTTGACCGGTCCCTCCAGCTGCGCTCCTGCTGCTCCATTGGACAGAGCTCTGTACTTGAGGCGGAGCTTGTGGGGTAGGGCAGTGGCTTTGACCTCGGTTTGGCATTCGCCATGCGAACCGGCAGCTCCCACCACCTTCTGGTGGTAGCTGCTGATGTCTGAGGAGGACGAGGAGGGGGACTCGTCATCTGTGGAGCCCTCCTTGTCAGAGCTACGAAGGTCCCCATCACTGGATGAGGTGTCTTTAGCGGAGGAGTTCTCTTGGTAAAAACCATCGGCCCGGGGACCTCCCTCGTAGGTGAGCACCGGGGGCTCTTCATCCAGTGTGTTGAGGTAGCCGTTGTGCTGTGGGAAGGAGGACTTGCCCTCCTCAGTGTTATGGATCAGATCAGGGGCAAAGGGGTTCTGGTGGCTTTCCGCATGCTGAAGACTGCTCTCCTGACCCTGGTAGCTGTAGTGCCCATGCTGTTGTTGGGCGTTGGGATTGTACCTTTGCTGCAGCTCCTCTGCCGATTCAGCATGACCATTAGTATATTCATACTGTGGCGAGTCCAAGGTCTTTGTCCTCTCTAGCTTCTCAGCAACCTCTGTGATGGTCACTGAGCAGTCAGAGAACTTGGAGGTCGAGGTGTGCTGGCCATGCTGCAGAGGTCTGCTCTGCTGGGACTGATGGTCCTCTGGCCTCTGGCTCTCCATGGGGTAGCAGCCACTGCTGGAGCGGTACAAGATGACACTCCTCTGTGCAGAGGTGGCCTGAGGAGCGGGGCTGGAGGCCTCCATGTGGCATTGCTGCTGTTGTTGGTGGTGCTGGTAGTCCATGGCACTTTCGGCCAATGGGGTGTTCTGCTGGTGAGGAGAAACCAGAGCAGTGAGGTTGCCATGGTAAGCCCCATTTGGCATACCATTGGGCATCCCATTAGTGATCCCACTGGGAATCCCGTTGCTTTCTAGTCTGGCCATCTCCATACTTGAGGGCTCCTTCTTTATGTTGTAGCCCATGGGTTCTGGGCTGTCTCTGGAGGAGCCGTCAGACATGTCAGAGATGGAGCCTCGGGGAGAGTAATTGTGGAGCGTGGTGTGGCGCTCGCCACGGCTCGACTGTTCAGTTTCAGATGAGTCAGAATTCAGCATCACCTGGGATGCACTGGAGTAGCCGCTGCTTGAGAGGTAGGCGTTACTATTTGGGGTGCCATTGGTGCTGCTCCCATTGCTACTATTGTTGCCACCAGCAGCACTGTTAGAGATCTGCTGACTTTTCTCCATGTAGGAGGCTGTGCTGATGAGGCCAAAGCGCAACTTGAGCTGAAGGAGCTCTGTTTTTAGACGAACGTTCTCCTCGTTCAACGCCATGACCCGATTCTCTAGCACCATGTCATTGAGGCGACGCTTTTCCCTTGAGCGCTTGGCTGCTTCATTGTTCTTCCTCCGTTTTTCCCAATAAGAAGCATCTTTCTTCTCATCAGAAATAAACTCTCGCTTGCGACGGCCGGACATATTAGGCTTGTTACCTTTAGCCTGGCGGCTGATCCGTGCTCCACCTTCAGGAGTAGGGGATGGGAGGCTCCCGCTGTAGGAAGAAAAAGTGTCTACCTCCATGGCATTTTTGTTGCTGGTGGATGGGAGGTGTAGACTCAGACTTTCCATTTTTTCTTAGCTGGGGGCTAGAGTGTAACTCTAGCAAAGGGCAAAGGGGGGGAAGGGAAAAGATCTGTATGAGCCTTCTGTTTTCTCACTAAGGAGTTTGACCTATGTCGCAGGATCTGCAAAAACTTCTTGATGAGGTATTTGTGCTCCTCGAAGGGATAGCCTCATTGATTTCAGTTACTTATTTTTCAAGATTAAAACGTTCAAGTGTCCAAATTAGCCAAGAAGATTAAAAAGAGGTGGAACTCCACAAAAACCTCAGACATTGAACTAGTGTTCTGAACAAGGAACCTAAAAAAAGAAACAAGTTTGTATTTTGTAGTCTTCCAGCTGTCTTGGCAAATCAAAGCAGTCTCTGGAGTCTCGCTAGAGGTTATTTTGAGTTTATCGGCGTCTTCCTCAATCTTCAGCAGAGCTGTGATGCCTGTCAAGCCGCTGCACTGCTTCTCTCGGTGTCTTAAAGGGGATGTAGGTCAGTCCGTCTACTTCGGGGCTCCCTGAGGGTCCAGCTTCAGTGCTGCTGTTTGCTGACCACTAACTGGGTTATGGAGACAGGGAGAGAGAGGGAGGGGTAGAGAGGGAGAGAGAGAGTGTTAGACTAGCTGTAAAACCACTGCAGTTCATTGTGGCATTTATTTACATTTCAGTCGTGTCAAATCAGATTTCTGAACTATAGTACAAAGCTTAATGTGGGTCCCTTGAGTGTAACCTCTGAGGCTCTCAGTTTATCATAATCAACCTGCGCCAAAAATCTATGCCATAACCCCCAAAGTTAAACAATGTTTGTCTTTCTTGTCTTTGTTTCCTTGACTTCACAGAGGAAAGGAGGGTGAATGCAAAGTCTGAGTAGCACTCCACGAGTACAGGGGCTGTGGCAGGGACTAAACACACTGTATGTGCTGCTGCTGCTGCTGCTGCTGGTGCTGCTACTGCAGAGCTCTTGTGTAAGACAGGACACTGTCATAGTCACATAACAAGGACTGAGGAAGGCTGACCTGGTGCCAGCTCTGCAGATACTGACAGATAAAGAGCTGAGGCAGGCAGGGAATGGACAGGGATACATTTGATGTATCATCACACTCTATGATATATTACTGTAATTATAGTATGGTGTGTGATGAAACAAATTATGTGTAACTGTAATTTCTGCTTTTACATTTTATTTTCTAAAATGCATCATAAGGGACTAAAATCTGAGTTATGAATACCGGGCCAAATTGAAAATAGTGCATCAAACTCATTGAGGAGTGGCTGAAATGGGCTCATGGGAGTGGACACACATCTGTGTTGGGCTGCGTGAGTATTTGTGTGTCTATGGGGGAGGGGGAGATCTCTGTAACAGTGGGAAATGTCTCAGTTTCTCTGGTAGCCGTCACGCTGTCTGAAATTACACAACACTACAAGCTGCTGAACTTCCTTATGTGGTGTCAACATCGTAGCTCAACAGGAAGCCTTGCCCACCCAACATGTCTTGCGCCAAAAAGTTAACAATAATGCTGAATGCAGCACGGACGGATGTTGACGGCAGTCTGGCGTTATGTAATAACTAGATCTGCTCGTTTTAGGTCTGATTCCTCTGGTTCTCTCACTGCACAGCGTTACACAGTTGATATGCAGTAATTAATAACACATCATTACACTGAGCCCCAGAGTCCATTACAAACATGAAAACATCTTTTTATGACACACACACACACACACACACACACACACACACACACACACACACACACACACACACACACACAGGAATGTAATAATCTAGGTCACTGTGCCTGTGGGTAACAATGACTCCTCTGGTGTCGATTTTCATTCGCAACACTGGAGTTCAGCGTAGTACAAATATGAACTTTTATCATCACTTGCTTGCTTTTATTAGCGTTGTCTTTACTCTGTTTCCACAATTTTTTCGGGGCACCCAATTTCAAATATTGAAAATTGAAATCAGTGAAGCACAATTACAGTTTGGTGGACACTAAGTTGTCTAAAGGAATTTAACTTGAATACTACCAGTCTAACCACAGTCCAGTCATTTTTAATTGTCAAGCAACTTTTATACAGACTTTCAAATCTTTAATATTGAAATCAAACAAGCACAAGTATGCAAATAACATATTGGTACAGGAGTAATATTAGGAATTTGAGTTATTGAAGCAGTAAGGACTGGATACCTGCAGAACATTTCCTGCACCATTTTCACTCTGTACCTCAAAAAACATCAGTTTGTTTCAAGTGTCTTATAGCAGATTGTGTTGCAGCTGCTACAGCTGTCAGTCCTGTTGGTTACAAAAGTAACCTATCAGTAACAACTGTTTCATTTTGAGAGTTCTTCTAAGTTAAAACTTAGAAACTCTAGCACGCAAAGGTGAAGTCAGACAAGAAAAGATGGGGAGGAATTTCACTGAAGAAACAGCACGCAGCTCCTAATCTCTGTTTGTGCTCCCATATTTGTCTTATGTTCTCTCTGTATAATGGTGCCTGAGTATGAGACCAGACATGGCGCAAGCAGAGAAAGCAGACCTGAACAAAGAAGCTCCACCAACTGTTCCCATTATTGAAAATGTGATGGCAAAGGGCAAAAAACATGTTCACAGTCCAAAGAGACTAGAAAAAAAGTGCTTGAACAAAACTGACTTACATCGACCCTCTTTCACTATGCTGTAGTGTATTGTTCCCATATCACAAACCACTTACTTCGCACCACCGAGTCAATGCCACATAACTATTTCATCTCAGTCTTCTCCAGACTGGTTACTGTACTTCGCTACTTCCCCCAGAGTCAATGACCCTGTTACATAATCTCACATTTAAAAAACCCACATTGTGACCTTGAAACAGCTTGACTACTGCTCTGAATAATTAACCATTTATTTACCCATGTCTGTTATGTTGTAACTCAGGGACTAAGTCTAGATATGCTGCAGGCTATTCTTCAAATTGAATTTTCCCTCCAGTGCCAAAACAAGGATTTTACCGTCTCTTGTTTGTCTCCTTTTCTCAAAGAACTGGAGTAAAGCTAGGCTCAGTGAGCCTGCCCCCCCCCCCAAACCCTGAATAATTTTCATAAAGACTTGCACGGGGGGGGGGGGCGACGAAACAAAGGCGGGTGGGGAATGAAGCATGCATACGTCTGTGCTGTCCCACTGACCTAGAAACGACGCTAAGCAGTAAACACTCCTCCTGTCTTTGACGGTGCGCCATAAAATAGGTCAGTGGGACTGCAAGGGGAGGGAGTAGAGGGAAAGAGAGTATTAGAGTGCACTCTAAAAATAGAGCGACAGAAAGAGGTGGGGGGGCGGGGGGAGCAGAGGAATGGGGTGACAAGAGGAATTCAGTTGGTGGAAATGAGAACAATTTTACAGAATCTGCAGCAGGAGGAATAAAGAGACAAACTTGAATACGTCATCTGCCTGAAAATCAGATTATGAAAGCCCCCCCCGTGATTTTCATGCAACATTAATTCCTGTTCGCTCTAGAAAACGCTGCCTTATGCAGTACATAACAATATGCATCAGTAGCAGATGAAAAATGATAGTGAGATAGGGAGATGGCATTGACGTCAGAGCACACACCCATCTCTGCAGCCAAATACACACATAACAGGCTCTCTCTCAGGACTGCATGGGGAGGGGCTGCTGTTGTTGCTCGTAACGTACATGCTCTGAATTTCTCTTGTTGCGGAGCAAAGCTTGTGTAACACATGCATATTACATAGCAACAGAAGCTACAGGTTACTGACTGTGACTGCCCTGCAATCTCCTCTTTCACTATCCTCTCTGTGCATGTTGTGCTCTGAATTAAAAGCCAAGACTAAAGTAAAAAAAAAAAGAGATACTGGACATGGTACATTGTGCAACTGGCTCTTTGTGCAGGGGCTAATTTCCCATTAATAAAGAATGATTCACTGCAGCTACTGGAAGCAGTTTGTTTTCGGTGCTTTTGGCTGTGGAAAACACAGCTCTGAAGTAGTTCCCAGGCACTTGCCGCTCAGGGAGGAATGCTTCACCTCTGATCTCCTATGAGGCAAGTGTGAGTAAAACGCATGGCATCCTCTTCCCCTCCTCCATATTTTAAGTGATCCAACACCACACACGTGGAGGGGGCCCCAGCTAGGAGCCTCCATTTTAACCCACGGCTTTGTGTCAAGAAACAAAACTAGGAGACAGGAATCCAGACATTCCAGGTCAGTTAGTGAGACCTATGGCTGAGTGCTATTTAACACTTCCTCTATGTAACATGTGACTAAAAACACTGCTACCCGTACTAATGATTAGTGACAGAATACTTAATCTTACACATAAATACAAAATTTGAGAGGTTACAAATTTGAAGAGCAAATCACATATTTGCTTCCAAATGAATAACCATGACCTTATTATGAAATTGACAAATATGTAAATGCTTTTACATTTGCATAATATTCTGTTTAGTGTTTTGAACCTCACTTAGTCAATTGGTGACATGTGACCTATATCTTTTTAAGTTCAATCTGATTTCCTGCAACTACAATATTCGCATCTTTACTTACAAGTTTTAGTTACTTTCAGCAGATTCACAAAGTAAAATCATCAAGAGAAAAAACCAAATTAACAAAATGAATTAATAGACACTAAAGTAGGAACACTGGGACAAGTAGTTGTAGTTGCTAAAGTCTGCATGAATCTGTGGTCTCATATTCCTCAGAGCAACAGGCAGAGTGGTCAAAGTAGTCCACAGCTCGTCCTGTATACCTCATGTGTCTCCTCACCCAGATACAGGTCTGACCTATATTCAGAGAACCGGCTGGGAAGGAGCAATGCAGACGGCTCTGAAACCAGACCAGCTGGCAGCAGGCGGACTAATAGCTCACCAGAACTCTGCCTGCTTTTGCCAGACAGGGGTTTCCATGCATTGCATCACATCCTCGATGTTCACTTGTTATACTAATTTCACAACAAAGTCATGCCAGGACCTCACAGGAATCTTGGGAGTCGAGTTTTGTACCAAACAAAAAAGAATGTTAGAACTGGTTCAACCTCACTTTAGCTTTTTGTCTGTTCCATGTTCTCTCTTGGAGGAGAAAGACTAGTTAAAAATAGCTCACAGACATTGAGCAGCTGTGTTACATCATTAATGAAAGCATTTCTAAAATACTAATTCGAAAATTTCCACCCATTCAGACTTGCTAAATATCTATCCGCTGAAGAAATAAGGATCTGGCGTTAATCTGGGTATGAATGATGGGAAGAAAGCTCAGGGTGTGAACGGGAATCAATTACAGGCCTCTCTGTCCCAGGAGAGAGCTGCTGTTTATTGCTTCTCCCTGCTGTGTGCTGGTTATGTCATACCCTCCAACTCCCTCAAAGCAATGCTCTGTGCTTTACTTAACACACCTTATGAGAAAAAAAGAATTACCCTGTGACTCACTTTGAATGAAAATCAGAGATTTTGTGACTGTTTTCTCCTTTGAACTTGAACATCTATAAATGTGTTTGTGATGTAACCTAGAAACAGAAGCAAATGCTCTGCACATCTGGAGAAAATGAAGATTTATAGAAACATAAGCATGAAAAAAAAGATTTTTATTAGATTACTGTTGAAGTACGTGTTTGTTTTTTTCCCTTTTGTATCTCTGTAATACTCCCATCATTTTTTAAATATAATATTAACCCAGGCTATTTTTCCTAAAACCATTGTTAGACATTTTTGCATATAATCATATCATCATTTTTTTAAATATAATATTAACCCAGGCTATTTTTCCTAAAACCATTGTTAGACATTTTTGCATATAATCATGTTTCCTTTAACCTCCACTCTCAATTAGCCTACCTTAATTGAAAATGTGGCATTAGCAATACCCTTTGTATGAATTGGTATCCTAAAAGATGCCATGCTTTAATCCAGTCTAATGTTTGCATCAGCTGAACAGCCAAAGGGATGAATTAATATCTACGCAACTAAAGTGATCTTGTGACCTACGTAAAAACAACATACACGTACAAACAAGCAGCATGCCACGTGCATGAGCTAATATAGTGCATTATGTGTCTGCATTAACCAGACAACACAGACCGAGCACAGCAGCTGCCCCCATTCCCTGGAAAACACCACCATGAGGGAAATAACCTCGCCTTGACATTGAGCACATAACGTGGGATATGGCCCAACCACGTTTTCCCAGTCCGGTTACATGTTTCGTGTCAATAACAAAGCGAAAAAACGCAGCATACGACAACGCAGTCGCCTATTAGTCTCGCGAGTACCGTGTTTAATGTGACAAAACAGCCGCAAACGTCTCAAAGTCACGGACGCGCGGATCTGCCGGCAGAGCCGAGAGTCGCCATGTGGACAATAACCGGCCATAAGCATCATGTCCCCATCTCAACACACACACTCACACACAGCTATATAATAAACCACACCGAATAAAGAGCATATAGAGATACAAATAGACAAAGACAAAAGCCGAAAAGCAGCCTTCCGCTCAGTCATAACATACCTTTCCATGTCCTGGTGGAGGGGGGGGGGGAAAAGATTCAAGCTTCCCCGACACAAAAGCTGTCTCGCTCCCGTTTCCTCCTCTCCTTGTTCTTTTAGAAGAAACCACCCCAAAACGAAAAGTTTCCCTCTCCTGTTCCTGTCGCTGCTCGGGCCAGTAGTGGTTGAGTCAGTAGGTCGGGTGGATGCTGTTTCTGTCTTTTGGCTCGGGCTGCCTGTGTGTTGCGCGTTGCCGGACACTTTGCTCCAGTTTCTCCGGCTCCCTTTCTAGAAATATGTGTTAGTAGGTCAGCGGTTGCATAACAGCTCTTAGGCTGCCTCGTCACGTTTTTGTCCTCTATCCCTCCGCGCGAGAGTGTCTCTCTGTGTGTGCTATTAGCCCCTCTATTTTCTCTCACCTCCCCACCCCTCCATCTCTATCTCCATCTCTCCCCCACGATGTAATGACATCTCCTTCACGGGAGTGGTTAAGTTTATAACAAGGGCATGAATGCGTTTACACTATAGGTTTACACAGACACGATGTTACCCAGAGGTCCAATAATATCATGTAACAGCATGCCCTTCAACTGTGCAAGTGTACAGTCACTGTTACATATGCTCTCATTACTCATTATTATATAGCCAGTGTTTTCCTGTTGATACTTTGCAGTTGTTGAAGCAAAGATAAAACGAATTCCGTAAAAGATCTTAATGCTTCTTCCACCACTGCTTGCCAGACTTGAACTCACTGATGGTGTTTCAAAATACTGTAGCCTACTATATAGGCTATAGGCTACTATATAGCGCAAAATCTAATGATTTCTGTATGAAAGTTCAAGCAATAATCCACCTTCTCTTGACCTTTATTTCATTTTGTGATGCGTCGTTTTGATGCTGCCACTGAAATCAATGTAAATGAGTTATAAGGCTGTGCCTCTTATTCGTCCCTCATGTGCGGGCAAAATATAAGAATATGTGTAATATATAATATAATATAATGTAATATGTATATATAAAGTATGTTGAATATAAGCTGTATTGTGAGGAGATATTTCCGCTTATCCTATTTTGTGTCTCTCACACACACATGGGGAGAAATGCAGAGGCTTCAGACCACCAGTGTCTATCTGTTAGATCACATGTTAACTGAATTGTGTTTGCAGTGGCAGACAGCAGAGTTCAATCCTTTGTTTCCACGTTAAGATCTTTATTGTTTTTTTGTTTTAAATGGCTGTTATCTGCTATGTTTTTGGTATTTAGATTTTTTCCTGCTTACTATAAATTCCGCGTTCATTCATCAAGTTTTGTTATTTTGCCATGCTCTAGATTAAGACTTGCTTTGATTGTTTGTTTGGTTTTTACAATAAACAGTAAAACAAACCAAAAAAAAACTACACTGAAATCACTATCCATGGCCGAAAAGATGGAGTAAAAGAGGGGGGAAAGGGGACCTTCTTGAAAACGTATCATTGTATCATTATTGGGGGTTTTTTTTAGTTTTCACCCTATCCATCTTTTTGTCATTTTGTTTATCTTCACAGCTAATGGATGTGTATTATCTGCTTAGAAGCTTTTCTATTATCCCACAAAGCCCGTTGTCCTCATCGCCACCGTATGTAATGAGCAGTTACGTCAGCCCTGTTGTATCAGACAGACATCCACTTCCAACCCTATTTCTCACTCACATCCCTTCCCCCTACTTTGTCTCAACCCACACACGTGCCCCCATTCACTACACACACACACACACACACACACACACCATCATCACCATCATTAGACCATGTTGGGGAAACGGTGGTCTTGAACTTGTCTAGCTCCTCCCCCCACCAGTTTGTTAAAACCACCAACCCCCAACACACTCCTCCATCTCTCCCGCTACCTCTGCATGCAGGCATTCCCTTGGCAACTGTGGTGTGGTGGTGTCTGCCTAGCAACCAGAAGGCTCTCACTTCTTCCTATATGGCTTATGGCATGGGGGTTTGCAGACTGTGCTGGATAAAGATTGATTGCAGCCAGAATATCTCATGTGTATCTCGTGTTGCTGCACAAGTCTGCTATTACCTCTTTAACCACGTTAGCATTAAGATTCATCTGTATAGGTCATGTAAATGTCATTTTCAAGCTCCAGCCTCATTTTTGCATTGTGCTTTTTTAATAAAGATGGGTCATTTGAAGGTGGGAGTGCTGTGCTGCCAACACAAAATTACATCCTTGCTTGTTCTGCATGTGCAGCATGTGGTACTACAGTAAGCACAATGGAGGAGAAGACCTCTGTAGTAACACTGCTGTGAATGAATGAATGAATGAATGAGTCAGTGGTTCATGCTGATAAAGACACTTGGCGCCACCTGGTGTTAATAAAAAAATGACTGACTACTGAAAATGGAAATATTTAAGAATGTGCTAATACAGAAAAATGACATTCAGTCAGGTAAATCATGTTCTCATTCTCAGACAAAAAAAAAAAATCATAATTCAGTAAATGTATTGCAGCTTTCTGGCTCTCCACCGCAATCAGAATGTATTTAACAGTAGCACTACTGATGTCCTTCTGCAGACTTATTCTCTTTCCAGGTGTTAATGTATTCTGAACCTGTATCCTTCACTTCCATATGGGCCAATCAGTCTCCACCGCAGCTGCTTCAATGCTAAAAATAGCTTTCAGACTGCTGACGTGATAGATGACTCATGCAGAGTCTCACTCCTCTCCCTGCATCCGTACACCACCCCTCTCTCCCTGGCACTGTCCAACACCCCACTGTCCCACCTCATTTCAGTAACCTTAGTTCAGTGAGGGTGGACTGATACCAGGGTGGTGTTTACAGTTTGAAAGCATTTATTAAAAGAAGGAAGGACATAAATGAAATTCAAATAATATCATCATTATGAAAATGAAATTTGTGACATATTCATACTCATAGCGCAGTGCACCTCCCCACTCCAGTGCCACACCTACCATAGCTCTCTGCCCCAGCTGGTTTTTGTTTTTGTACCGCAGCCACTCCTGCCTGTGATGTAATGCACAACAAATACAAAACAGCAAAGTCTCTAAGTTATGAACAATGATTTTATTACTGTAACGGTCACACTCATTCCATCTGATGATCATTATTAGATACAGACATATTACAGTTATATAATCTCCAAAGACAATGTACACTGTATGCTCTGCTATTACAGTGAAGCTAAATGCAGATGGTTTGTAATGTAAAATACACTGAGAAAATCTTAATCTGTCATCAGTTTTTTTTAATATAAAATCTACTTTTATTTCCAAGTACAGTTCACTTCAATTATAATTCTGAACAAAGGTGAAATACACACTTGTATATACCTTGCTGTCATAAGATAAACCAGATACAGATACATTACACAACACATAAAGATCACAAAAACAAGTAGACCCCCATGTGTCTTCTTTGGGACGGCACATATTTGTGCTGCTTTTCAACACAGTATATTTAACACAAGGTAATATTGATATACAGTGTTTGTGTTGAAAAGCCTATAAACTGTATGTTGTCCCAAAGAAGACAAAAATGGCATTTACACATCTGAGTCAAGTGAACATGGTGAGATTGAAGTGTTACAAATCATAACTATGTGCTTTATGTTGTATCTAACATGTTCTTCCAGTGTTTCTGACAGACCTAGTGAACTATTCAGAAATGTACAGCGTCCTTCAAATCTCAGGAAATCAACATACATCAACATGTGATGGCTCACACAGAAATCACTTTTAGTTTGAAACAGGTGTCGTAAATAAGGTTTGTCACTTCAGAGGTAGCTGTTTACACTGGGTCCATGCTGTCCTGTGGAAATCAGCAGTCTGTAAGATTGATGGTTTGGAAAGATGTAGTGTGAAATCTGTCTATTTACTTCAGTCCAGACTTGATCCTCTTGTGCTCAGGTTTTAAGCGATCTTGGGGAGCAGCTGCTGAGAGAAGAGCCTCTTCAGATGAGCCACTTCCTGAGACAAACAGCTGATCTGAGACCTGAGACTGCTGTCCTCTGTCAAATACTTGGTGTCCCTGGAGTTCTGCAGAGAGGAGGAGTTATAATATCCAGAGGACGGACCCTGATACTGCTGCCCATGTCCACCACAGGCCTCCTCCCTGGACCAAAGAGCCTGGCTCTCTGTCCGACTGTCCCACCCGGCTTGCTGGTGGTTCCTCACCTGGATGTTTGGCCCCACTGTGGCTACAGGTGGTCCACTGTGTCTGGTATCAGAGGATGGAGACATCTCCCCTCCATCGCTGCAACCACCGGGGCCTTTGAAGCGGAGCTTGTGCGGGAGGCTCCTCAAACACTCGGCTGAGTCTTGTCTGTTTACATACTGACTCTCGTTGACCTCCAGGGGAGTGATGTTGTAGCCCTGCGGCTCCTCCACCAGCCCCCTCGGAGAAGGCCCACCACGCTCACTCGGTGTGCCATCAAAATACACAGGGCTGCCCACATTTGAGCTGCATGAGGTGGAGACACCGGACTCCTCGGACACACTATGACTTGACAGAGGCCCGGCTCCCCTCGGCCCATAGATGGCACCCTGCTGCGGGGGGTGAGGGTGGATGTGGAGGGTGCTGGCGCTGGGCTGTGTGTTAAGGTATGAGGAGCCATCAGTGTGAGGTTGGTAGAAATGTGTTGTACTGGGTGTCGGGTGAGCACAGAGGGGTGCAGACAGTGGCAGGATGGACACATCAGATGGGTCCTTGACCAGACCGAAGCGAAACTTCAGGGCCAACAGCTCGGCCCTCAGGCGGGCGTTCTCCTCCAGCAGGCCCAGGACTCGCCTCTCCAGCACCATGTCATTGGCTCGCCGCTTCTCTCTGGACCGCTTGGCTGCCTCGTTGTTTTTTCTCCTCTTGTCCCAATAGCCTTCATCTTTCTTCTCGTCATGGATGAACTCTCGTTTGCGGCGTGCATTGTTGCCGTTGTCTTCATCGCAGCTGCTACCAGCCTTAGCTTCAGCGTTGGCAAGGTTTTCTTTGCGTTTGAGGGCAAAGGTGTGGCCCAGGAGGGTTCGGGCCAGCTGGCTTGTGGAGGTCAGGATGGAAACAGCCTCATCAGTGAAGGACCCGGCCCCTCCCAGAGGCCTGGACTCCACACCTCCCTCCACAGCCAGCTGTGAGGGAACTGACAGGTCCTGGATAATGCCTCCCACAGTCTGACCCGTCATGTTCAAAGACTCCTGATTTGACACTTCAGGGAGCTGTGAGGTGTGTGAGGAACTTATTGAGGGTTGGGAGTTTGGGCTGAAGTGTGCTGTAATGGCACCACCTAGTGGTGGAAAAACAGAAACACACGTGAGCTGACGATTTGTTTACAGGGTTGCAAAACATTAAATCGACATTAATGTTGCCAGGTCAATGTTGTAATGTATTTAACAGCAGGAAAAGACATGAAAAACAAACAACTCTCATATTAAATAAATACTTAAAAGAACTACAGTGGGATAAAACTATATTAATATAGACTCATAATAACAATAGTCTTATATGATACAAAAACCAGTGACCACAACCAGGCATTTACAATTAGTGTTATCACTACCAAAATGGTTTCATTAAACCCCATTAAAGATGACTAATGAGCCCTAAATAGTTTAACGTTTACATAAAAGTAGTATACATCTCATATAATCTCCCATGCTATTTAATCCGATATGGGATGATAAATTACAGAAATAATTCATAAACTTTCTTAAAAACTATTTAACTAGATACGACACATTACCTCGCATGATAAAAACCAATTAAACCAGTGCTCCATCTCGGGGAAAATAAAGGACATCTTACTTCCAAATCAAACAGCTGCTGAAACCTTTGATGAAAACCTCAGTCAGAGAGAGGAGACATGTGGAGCTTCACAGCTCGTCTGGATGTTCCTGCTGCTCAAAAGCTCCGCATCTCTCTGCCTGTCGTCGTTTCTTCCCCCGCTCATCGGTTCAGCCGGGGTCGGAGCCTCACCCCGTTTGACCTCCCCCTCCTCCTCCTCGTCCTCCTCCTCCTCCTAACGGGAAGCCAGCTGAGTCAAACCAGCGGAGACATACAGAGTAAACAGCAACAAAACCGAGCTGCTGCTTTCCAGGTTGTTTCAATAATATTTTATGACTTTAACACAGGCGCGTCATTGGCAGTCGAAAGACGCCGAAACGAAAGCGAGGTTCAGATTTAAAAAAAAGTGAGCCAACATGTAGTTTACTCAAAGTTTCAAAATTCAACAGATAAACTGAGAATATATCTAATAAGTGATGACTGAAGATAAAAACACTTTACATCACAGCAAAACTGTGACGGACAGAAAAGGTTCTGGTCTGCCACAGTAGCACATTTATCTGTCAAAAAGGACACGTGATGTGTCAGTCTGAGCCAATCAGCCAATGATCTCTACCGGAACTGCAACTCAGCCTACAACCCGTCCCGTACTGAGATTTACACCAGTTACAACCACACATTTCACTGTAAGGTGAATACTATAAACAGGTTGCTGTATTATGGCGTAGTGTTTAGCTAGCTCTTGCTCGCTCTGTGTACAGCAATTCATGCTCCAAGTACGTCCTTGAATGGCCATATGCATTTGAGGCAAAAAGCAGTGTGAAATTTGAACACGAGGAGTTTACGACCGTGCCAGCTGCTGTGAGGCTCCAATAGGCTCTAACTGAGCTAAATGCTAATGTCTTCATGCTAACATCTTCAAAATGGACATTGCTGACATGCTGATGTTAAGTAGGTACAGTGGTGGAAAGTAACTAAGTACATTTACTGAAGTACTGTACTACTTACATGAGTATTTCCATTTTCCACTCCACTACAATTTAGAGGCAAATGTAAAAAATACTTTTACTCCAATACATGCATTTGGTTACTAGTTACTTTGCAGATTCAGATCAATAATACTAAAGCCTTTACCAGGTGCAACATTAAAGAGATGCATGCATTAATGCATCAATAATTAGAATCCAATATATACACTATTCTGAAATAGGCCATACTGCATAATGCGTAGCCTACTTTTGGTACTTTAAGTAATTTGATCCTAATACTCTTGTACTTTTACTTAAGAAATATTTTCTACTTCTTCCACCACTGAGTAGGTATAATGTTTACCATTTAGTGCGTTAGCATCCCAATATTTGCTAATTAGCACTAAACACAAAGTACAGCTGAGGCTGGTGGGAATGTGATTAGTTTTGCAGGTATTTAATCAAAAACCAAAGTAGGCTACTGGACAAATAGAAGTTTTGACCTGATGATGAGAGGAAATGTCAGGGGATCACCAAAGTTATTAGGATACATATAAATATCAAATAGTTGTTGAGATATTTCAGCCTGTACCAAAGTGGTGTACTGACAGACAGACCGACACTGCCGTCCCTAGAGCCATACCACTAGCATGGTTAAAACAGTTGCAGACGATACGTTTCTTCCTTAGCCACCAGGACGACATATGTGCTTCAACAACAGGGACTTTACTTTTACAGTTGTACCTGGAAGTCTTGCTTTAGTTTTATTTCCAGCTGGCTTCATAGTGGCCGGACAAGTTGTTAAACCTGTTCTTCACTAAGACAGTAAACAATGGAAGAAATCATCACAAGCTACATTGTGTTATAGTCTTCCTCTCTCTATTACACACAGACACACAGGCCTGAAAGTGGAAGTGATCTTAGTAACTTACACAATATGTTTGACTCAGTTTAACAATTTGAACTGAATTCTTAAACAAAATCATTCATAAAGAAAGAACCATGTGGGCTTTTCCACTATCTATTGGGTGTGGGGGTTTGGATGTCATTTTAGAATTTTGATTTGTAATTTGTAGTCATTTTTTTAATTGAAGTTGTATTTCGAGCAGATTGCGATTTTCATACTGTAAAGAACATTGCTCATTCATTTAACACCTAATCAGCTAATAGGTTTCTGTTCTCTCCTTCACTTTTTTTACATCACTGTGTTAGATTAAAGTTTACAAAAGCCTGTGCGGACAGCAGTCATGGTGGCTTGAGTTGTCCTCATTTGCTCTTTGCAGGTGAGCCCCCATAACGAGGAGTTCAAGGTAACACAGTTACATGGAAAAATGTGTTGTGTACATGCCCTCTTTGTTTCTCTACAAACACTTGCACAAATAGACCATATGATTATATATTTATATCCATCACAGCATTAGATTATCAGACACACAAGTTGCCACTGTTAAAGAACAAACGTGAGGATGTATAATGTCACTCACTCACAGTATATTTTCTCCTTTTTCAGAGACTGTTGGCCTCACTATGTAAGAACAACAGACGTGTGCACCTGTGAGTTAATCTATAAATTATATAACCTTGTATTGTAAATGAAGAATGTAAAGACAGACTCACAGAAAGTGAGTCACTTGAATGCCGGTTGATAGTGTGAATAGAAAAGAGAGCTGTTATGTAATACACACACACACACACACACAGAGCATGTGAGGACTGCTCAGTGCTGGAAGTTCAGTTGGGGTGAGGTTGCACAGAAAAAAGGAACATTGTTCCATGAGCGATCTGCTAGACAGTGATACTTCCTCCCTACACATGGAAATGCTTCACACTGGACCTCTCTGTCTCTGTGTCAATCTCACCAGTTTCTCTAAAACAAAGCAACAGTTAACTTCTCATTCTTTAATTTATGCAGATCCTCTCTGGACCATTTAGTAACAACAATGTCACTATTAACATGTTTCTGTGATCAGTTTGAACATGTTGGTGCGTGGCTGTGACATGTAGTGGTGTGGACAGACTCAGCGAGGAGGCTGGGGTGACATTCTGTGAAAAGAAAACTATACTGCTGTCCCGAGGTTCAGCTGAACAAGCTGCCAACAAATTAGATCAAATGAAACATTTTGATTTCAGTTCCTGCCTCCTGTTTTCAAGGTTATCTCTTATTGGAAAGTATTTTCCCAGAAATGCTAGCAGCCTCCTGGAGCATGGGGTTACACTGCAAAACATATCTATCTTAACAAGTCATTTTTGACTCCTAAAAAAAAAAAAAACAAATGTTCTTAAACAAACAAACAAAAAAATCACTGCATGGCTGAGATTATTGCATCTGTTTCCAGTTCAAATCAGCTTGAATTTTGAATTTTACAAAGAA
Organism: Siniperca chuatsi; assembly: GCF_020085105.1. Taxonomy (NCBI): domain Eukaryota; kingdom Metazoa; phylum Chordata; class Actinopteri; order Centrarchiformes; family Sinipercidae; genus Siniperca; species Siniperca chuatsi. The sequence continues at coordinate 25,608,926 of NC_058044.1, read as the reverse complement.
GTGTATATTCTTGATATATGATCTGATACTACTTGAGAAATATTTTTTCTAGGAATCACTTCTCAAAGACTCCTGAACAAGACTGAAAGTCTACAGGCTATGTTGCTGTGATAGTTAAAGGGGCACACCACCAAATGTACATGTCAAAGTCAGTTAACTAGTCATGCGGAGTACTACTCAGTCTGCGAAAACAGTTGTATAATGTCTTATGGCTCTGGAGGAGCTATGTCACGTCTAAGAAAATTAAATTACTCAACATCATTTGAGACTGTACATTTTTAACATAAAGTCTTTCTTATAAACTGGGCACATATTTAAAGATGTTGGCATTTACCAGTCAGGGTGGTTCTAACAAAATACACTATCAAAATGCATTATGTTTTTATGGTCAGGATATCTCAGCTTCGATTTTGACCATTCTTATTTTAAATTGTTTCTTGTAAGCCCCTCAAGTGTAATAGCAAATCACTGTAGCACCCTTTAAGGTTAAGGTTAGGGGTTAGTGAATGTATTATGTCAACGAGGGCATTCACAAGTACATAAGTAAAAATATGTGTGCATGTGCATTCATGTGTATGTGAAGCTTCATTAGACCCTCGAAAACGAAGGCAGAAAGTAATTGACTGCCTGAGCATAGAGCGGACAGTGGCCTTGTTTGACTTTGTGTGTGTACGCTCAAGTTCAAATCAGGGGAATCACCCCCCCTCCCTCCCTCCCTCCCTCTCCCCTTCTCTCTCTCTCCCCCTCCTTTTTACATCCCTCGATCCACTTGGACTCACAGTCCCTCTCAACAGTCTCAGTACTGTAGCGGCTTTCACCACTCTAATCCTCATCCTGCTTTCGGACATCAGGCCAAGATTCCCATCATGTGAGGTTGTGTAATCGCAAACAAAGAGTGCGGTCAGTAATTCCACACATCCATACCAAGTTACTATACATTAAATTAGTTAAGTCAAGACTTTATTGGGAGTGAAAACAGACACATATTCTGCTGGAAATGTTTATCTGCATTTACAAATTCTTACCTCTCCTACCACATGGAGTGTTACCAGTTTGGCCCTGTCTTTGAATGTGCAGCCCCTACAAAATACAAATGTAGATAGATACACACTGCAGATAGATATCTCACTTTGAAGACTGGTATCAGTGCTGACCAGAAATAGCAGGATTTAATAATGCAGAGAAAATCCATTTATAGAGGCTCACTGGAGAGGCAGCCAGAGCTCCTAAAATATTAACGCTACAATATACTGTACAGTAAAAGGTGTCTAAGTGTGTGTTTCTCTGTGACTGTGTGTGTGCAGAAGTTTCTTTGGTGAACTGAAGATGTCCCTGCCTCTTCTCAGTAACACTGTTGTTCTGCTGAGTTCACACAGTGTTACCATTCACTGGATGTTACAGTGTGTCTGTGCCTGCAGGACAAGGAAACAATACAATGTTTGAAGGAAGTGAAATGACAAGTGTTTGCATAGAATTGACTATAATGTTTAGGCCGCTGAAAATGTTGCCGTCATTTTAAAATCCATGATAGCTGTAGTTATTGTTTAAATATCGAGTCTCAATGTCATATGAGTTATATGCAATAATACAAACATGTTTTTGTTTAAAGTATTTTCTCTTCAATGTGCACAGATTAAATTAGCTCTTTTTATGACTTCTGACCGCACAGAGTTCAAGGAAAAGTAAACACAAAAAAGCTTGTTTTTCATGCGATAACTAATAACTACTAAATGAGGATATGAAACTTAAAGGTTCAATCAGCCACTAGATGACGCACTCCCCCTCCCCCCTTCCATTCCATTCCAGTGGTTGCCAGTTCGTTGCACAACCTGCATTTTTTATGGTTGAGTGCCGTGAGACACAGACTATAACGTTACATTGTTTGAGGGAACTGTAACTTAGGTTAGTTAGGTTAGTTAGGTAACTGGACGCAACCGTCACTAATGCTAACGTAGCCCCTCAGGGATTGACGCTGTTATTTTTCTAATTTTGACAATCTAACCGGTGACAACACATTAGTTAAGGTTTTAAGGACTATGGCTGTCTGTAGTTGTTGTTGATTTTGTTTAAATATGCAGAACTGTAATTTTATGGGTTATTGTTGTTCGGACGATTAAGCTAAGTTAGCTAATATGTGCTAATGTCAGTGTCCATTTTTCCACACTAACTGGCAACTATACCATGTGATACCAACGTCGTTATACTATTAGCTCACAAGACTTGTTAGAAGCAGGAACCAAATGTCCGACATCTCACACAGAAACAAACAAAACATTAATTTTGGACCCGTCAAAATTTTGTAAATGATTAATTCACAGTCCTAATTTTTTTTTTAGGAAAAGTGATACTTTTATTCTGCACCTTTCTAAAAGCTGTGGATGTATTTTAATTTTTAAATATTCGTCTACATAAAAATGTTATTAATATAACCTTTAATACAAAGTTATGTTTTTTAAGCTTTTCAAATTTAATTTTCACTTCTCTATAACATTCATGAAGGCAGTAGGAGTGCCCACTGACTCATCTTTATTAACTTCTTCTTTCTGCTTTTCCCTCTCTGTCATTTAATTTAACAAGTGTCCTGAAATGTCTTCTCCATGGGGAAAAGTCACTCATAGAGACTGGTTAATCTACATTTCTCCACAGAGGAAAACAAGAAAAAGAGGGAATTTAATTACACATCTGTCCCCAGTAAACCTTCCTTCAGTTGTTCAGCATACAAGTTGTTCTTCTGTGTTTCCATAGAAAACATGATCCTCCTATTGAATATTGCCATGATGCATAATGCCTGCATAATACCCTCTGTAGAAGTATATAACATGATGTAAACAGGGAAGGAGGAACTAGAAAGTGGAAGTAGAAAGGGGATTTGTTTAAGAGTTTGATTGTTTGTTCTTTTTGGGCCACCACAGGTCAGAACTCTGACTCTGTCCTCATGTTACATCTAAATCCCAAATCACTTACCTTTGAACCCTGCACTAAAATAAACTCATGCTGCAGATGGAGCCTCATGACCATCTCTAACCTGTTAGTGAAGTGTTGCAGATTTATCTGCTGATGTGTAATATCGTGCAATGCGAGCACAGTCTCAGTGGATAACAGATTATTCATGGCCAAGACGTATATATGCAGCACTATAATTATCAGGATTACTTCATGTGTGTATGTTTAGCTGTGAGTAGGGAACTACTGTGTTGGTGATGTTGTGTGCACAGTGTGGATGTTACGGGCTCACTTCCACGCTCGTCTGCTATCATGCTATCTTGGATAAGCTGGTTTAAGGAGCCAATTATAGCCATGATAGTACACCAAAAAGCTCATTGCTGTGTCAAAGATTAATCGCTACACCTCCAAACCAGTGTTTGTACTTACCTTCCTTCAGGCCAAGTAGGAATAAATAAAACTTATTTCTTTAAGGGGTACTCCAGCAATTAAGTATTACACTTCCTTAAAGTTGGGGGACTTGTAAGAGACAGATTAAAAAAAGAATGGTCAACATCGAAGCAGCAGAGGTCAGGACTTTTAGTCCCTAGTATGGATCAAGTTCCAAAAAACTGGACCCTATATTTCCCATAACACAGCACAAAGGCATCTTTCATTATGCCGCACTCACACCATATGGGATGGCAGCTATGGGTGAGATTATCATGTTAATGACTTGTGAGTGTTTGTATGATTACAGAGTTGGTCATGTGAGGGTTAAAAACACTGTGCACTGACAATATATCCATTCAATTTGGGTTTAGTTACATTGATCGACAGACTTTGGCTGACGTGAGTTGTCCATATTTCTTTGGTTTTCAGGCACTTCTGTATTAGTAAGTGCCAAGTCAGTTATATCTGAGCTTTCAGAAAAGTCAGACTTTCCCGGTCATGATTTCGACTTGGATGTTATGAACATGTATATGACATGAACCCGGCATTAGACTCACATCTTCCAAACCCACATTGTCAATTTGTAACGCAGGCTTTCTGTTAAAAAATTTAAGTCAACCCAAGCCGTCATCAGGGTTATTTTTTCAAACTTTGGAAAGCTGAGTAGTACTCTCCATGATGAGTAAACTGAATTTAATGTGTAAAATTGGCGGAGTGACCCTTTAAAGCCAATGTACTTCAAACAAACTACAAACAAATTGCACTCTATCTTGTTCACCTGGTAGTAATGGTAATGGTATCAATAAAGCACCAACAGGATTACATGCAGCAGGAAGTAATTAATCTTTGGGATTAAAATGAATGTGTGATCATCCTATGTAGACTATTGTTTTATATCCACTCTGAGCCTAATATGCAGTTTCCTTTTGTAGGTATTACACACTGTGATTTTATTTTATTTTATTAGTGCTTTACCAAAGCATGTGACACTTTGTAATGTTTTCCTGTGGGATGTTTTGTGCAACTGAAATGACTCTGAAGATATTACTCCATGGATCACTCTAGATGTAAACAAATGTTATTCAAATTTTGTTTACAAGCACATGCAAATTCATTTCTGTGTGTGTGTGTGTGTAAATAAATAATAAGTATGTGTTACAAATGTTGGTAAATGAGTGTGCAATTGTGTTTGCTTTTCGCTCTGTTTGTCTTTCCTGAGGGTATACATGTCTGTACATGTGTATGAAAGAGAGAGAGAGAGAGAGAGAGCGGGAGCTCCATAATGTGATGACGACCTCCATCATCTGACATAATCAGGATGAATCAGCGAGTGCTGAGTTACATAAACAGATTCTCGTCCTAACCTCACCCTCGCCCAGATTAGAAACACTGCAGACACAACTGCCAACAGCCTGCTGATACCAGCCTGCAGGCATGAGGGCTGATATAATAACAGACTGCCATCTAATGGCCAAAGGCTGACATTGCACTTTGTATTCATAAGAGATGAGGGCTTACATGTTTCACTCCGAGTCAGTTTTACAGCATTAGAGGTCTTTATTAAAATTATGACAATGAAAACAATAATTAAAAGACTTTAAAGCACTCTTTTGAGAATATAAAAACATTGTACAATAATATAGTATCTTCTGTTGATATAAAAGATTATGTTAATAAATATGTTGCTCATTTCTAGATGATAATAAACACCTGAGAAAGCTGCAGATTATTTACAGTTTTAAATTCTGCTTGATGAGAGAGACAAAAGCATATATGTTTTTTCTTAAATTAAAATTCCCCAGCATAAAGTGAGGTGACAAAAATACACAACGCTACATTTACTGTATAATCCCATAGTTTAGCATATGCTTTATGGTTTGTTTGTATTGCAATCAATATTACAATTAACTAAACTTCCAACGGAACTCAGACAAAGATATCAGATCATCTCAGCAGTAATACAGCTAAGCAGTGTTAATGTTTGCTTTCTACATGCTCACAGTGTGTACAGTGTTTGTCTGTCAGTTGTCTACAGTGGCCCTTGTTGCTGAAAGCATACTAACTTTACATTATGAGTGTGTTCTTGTTCTGGTCCTCACAAAGTACTTAGGACCAGTTTGACCTTCAGAGTGAGGACATTCCTCAATTCTTCAGTCGGAGTAAGGACTAAATCTTGGTTTTTGGTTTTAGGTCTAGGTTTAGGAGTAACTTTAGGGTGAGGATTAAGGTCAGGCATGTTGCTGTGATGGTTAAAGTTAAGGACAGGAAAGGTGTTACACCGAGGATGGTCCTCAAAGAATAAATGTGTGTGCCTGTGTGTGTGTCTGTGTTAGGCTTAGTCAAAGCTAGAATAACCCACTCTAACATCTTAGTCAAGTTCCAACACCTCACTGTGGAAGTCTGATTAACCAAGGTTATGTATTAATGATGTCCAAGTTATCAGGTTCAGTTCACGTAATCTGAACTGGAACCTAGTCTGTCACATTAAAAGGGAAGTGTGCCGATTTTAGACATCGCAGTGTGTTTACGGGTCTTCAGGTGTTCTACTGCATACTGTATAAAGCATTTTATGTCTGTAGAGGGAGCTGAGTTAGAAAGAGCTGAGCTTACCAGACCTCTGGAGCCCGCTCCTCATCACTGCTCGAGGCTAGCGGCTCAAGGCTACATTAGCTGCTACTAGCATAACACACCTGAATCTCCAACAGAACTGGCAGCATTCACGTTGCATTGTGGGTAATGTAGGCGCCATGCCACAATATCTATGGTTCTGCTGCATTGATTTTTACACTGTCAATCGTGAGTCCGACGATGTTATAGGAGTGCAACGCTAAATCAGTGGAGTACTCTTTTAAATGTTATTGGTTAAGCAGTCATTACCTGATGGTCACTCTTTAAGCAGTGGATAACAATAATATCTTTTTAAAAAAGAGATATTTGGGAGAATTGAATTGGGGGGGGTCTTGCTGCTGCTCTCACGTGGAAGAGAACAGAACCATACCGCCAAATCTAACTTACTACAGATCAAATAAAAGTTTTCTTTGACTAAAGTGGTCTTGACTGAATTTCATATGTTGAAGGCTTATGAATTAGATTTGTCTTGTTTGTCTTTTGAAGTAATCCAAAAACAGACAAGCAAATCAAACAACACTGGTTGTGTTGTCAGTTTTCATGCGGCCTAAGTCTACCTGTGGGCCTGTATTGTTAACCAGCCTGATAATCAAGCACAGATTTCAAGTTAATACTGGGAACATGTTCAGTTAGTATGTGAGGTCACTGAGTAGGTGAGTCCCAAATTCGACTGTTCAGTGAACTGATTTGGGTCAGAATTAGAGTTGATTTAAACTTCAAAGAATATTCAAGTCATCATAAGTCTTCTACCTTTTAATTTCTTTGTTTAAATGGCAGTGCTTTCTGTGTGTGTGTGTGTGTGTGTGTGTGTGTGTGTGTGTGTGTGTATGTGGGTGTGAGCATCAGGTGTGTCTTTTCATGTGCAGAGCCAGGTGGTCAGAGCGGGAGAAGGCCCTCTGACACAGCAGACACTCGTAGGGTTTTTGGCCCGTGTGCTTGCGGTAGTGACGCGTCAGCTCATCTGAGCGGGCAAATTTCCAGCTGCAGCCCTCCCATGAACAGTGGTAAGGCTTTTCCCCTGAAGAGTAAACAATAAAAGAGATGGTAATTACCAAACAAATACATGAAATCATGTCTTGAGACTAATTGTGACAGACTTTTTGGTTGTTTCTGTGGTGGAGTCAATGGGGTGTACCTGTGTGGGTGCGGAGGTGAGCCTTGAGGTGTGAGCTCTTGGTGTAGGTCTTGCTGCAGCCAGGGTATTCACAGCTGTGGATGGCGGGCCGCCTTTTCCCTGTAGGCCTTCGACCACGCTTCCCCTCCACCCCACCAGGGGGCAGCTGCGGTCCGACTAGCAGGGACTGCTGGTGAAGGGGCAGATGACCAGTGGACTGGCTGTGGGCGTAGTCACAGAAAAGGTTGGCGTTGTGATTAAAGTGTGGCACGTAGCTGTAGTGTCGAGGGTCAGGGGTCACAGCTTGAGGTGGTATGAACCTGCTGTCAGGGAAGGTCACCGTGGAGGGGTGTTGCAGGGGATAGTAAGGGTTAAAGTCACATGACGAGACTTTACTGACGGTTCCTCTGCTGTGCCTCTCCACACTGCCTTCTTGGGGAAAGCCAAACTGATCTACATTAAGCAGACTGGGAAACGAAGTCAGACCTGTCTGGTCGTCATTATAACCATGGTGGTACAGCTCGGGCTGGATCGATGTCGTGGTTTCAGCAGGGGACAGGAGCTCTGCCATGAGGCCGCCACTGTTCATCTGCAGATGCTCCTGTCCTAGTTGGTCCTTAAACATGGCCGCCTCTTGGTACACTCTGTTTGGGTCTAACTGCAGGAGCCGTTGATCATTGATGTCCAGAGAGGGGTTGAGGTCAGGCGATGGGCTGCTCCAATCAGACAGCAGCAACTCAATGTCCCAGGACGCCTGGCTGTCATCGTCCAGGAGCTCCCCTGTCATTTGTTGAGAGACCTGCAGCTGCTCAGAGCTGCTTGGTGACAGTTTGTTGCTTAGAGAGTCCAGAGGGAGAGAACCACCCTCAGACTTCCACACCTAGATGGTGTTGGAGAGCGTTGAGAAGTGATGATCACCAAGGAAAACATATTGTAAAAAGCAGATTCCTGCACATTGCTTTTGCATTGAAAGGATAGGCTCACAATTTTTCCTGTCTGTCTTAAAATGATACTCACATGTATCATTTTAAGTTATTGGTTGCTGTAACTGTTTCTTCTGTCCATACTGGCTGTAAAGAGATACCTTCCTGATACATGTCCAATGTGATGGGGCACAAAATCCACAGTTCTCATTCTGAGTAAAAATATATTCCAGAGTTCAGCTGAAGCTACTATGAGACTTCAGCAGTCTGAGTTAATCAAGTGGGTATCTTCCAAATTTACAGTCTTTTAGTACAAAATTTCCACTTTGTGTTACAATCCCTGTAAACACTGGAAACACTGTCTGTGGAAATACAGAGTACTAAAAAGACTGTAACCTCGAAAGATACCAACTTGATTTGTCTAACTAAGGCTGCTGAAGCTTCACATTAGATTCACTTGAAGTTTAGAAGTCATTTTTCCACATAACAAGGACTATGGATTTTGTCCCCCATCACTTACATTCTAACTGCTTTAGGAGGGACAGCAGGAACAATTACCTTGACCAATAACTCCTTCACTGTACATGTCAAATAGACTTAAACCTATCCTTTAAAACATGAATTGAATCAGTACATAAAACTAACATTCCAATCCCAGTGTTTTGTTTTTTGTTTTTTTTTTACATTACTTTTTTGTCCAAAGCAACTGCATTCAACCTGCATAGGCCAAGAGCAAGAGTTCAACAAAAATTGGAAGTGCATCCCTACCAAACAACAACTAAAAGCACTTTCAGTGCCCCAGTACAAGAGCAAGCATTCTCAAGAACTCATACCCAGAATGACTTCTCATAATCTCCAGAAGTCATACTCTACAGAATGTGAGTTTGATCAGCTGATTCAGTAAATTTCTTAAATGCAAGAGCTGTTTGCAGGAAATACTGGATGTGCAAGTCTTTTTCTTAACCTGTTAGAACCAAGGACAATATACAAGGCTAATGCTTGTAGCAGGTGTGACGTAAAAATTTGAAATGGAAAGCTAGATAAATGACAAACTCGGCATTATAGTGCAAGGCACATTTGTCAATTCAATATCTAGTGAAATAAAGAATCATTTATCTGTGGAATGTACAAATGATCAGCACAATAATATAGATCACAAAGGATTAGTGTCACGATATTCTCAGATGTGGAATTACATTTATTCCTCTGGTTCCAGCTGTCACCTCTTCAGGTAACGCAACAGGTAGCACTAGACACAATTCAAATTGAGTTTCTTTTCTGTCACTGTGCAGGAATCAAACAACTGAAGTCAACCCGATACTTACTTTCATATTGTCACAGGAGTGAGCGAGGTTGGAGAAGGAGCTGAAGGAAGGGAGCACGGCCTGCGTAACAGCCATCAAGCGCTTTGATATGACGCCGATGCACAGTGAGAGCAACCAAAAGTGAAGTTTCTCTTTTCTTTTTGTTTTGTCTGTCTTTTTATTTTATTTTTTTATTTTTTTTTTTTTTTACATGACCGTATTACGCTCAGCTAACAGAAAGTCAAACCCCAGCTCCCCAGGCCACTCACCCCAGTTACAGTCCACTCAGCGCTAAAGGGCCGCAGGAACCGGTTCTTAAAGATGTCTCCTTTTCTCCATCCCTCCCCTGCTATCTCTCCCTCCTCTCTCTTGTCTATCTCTGTCAGCTGCGAGTCTAACTTCAAATCTCTCTTTTTCACGTAGGTTTTGACCGTTAGGAGGTGGAGCGTGAGTGTGAGTTACTTAGCTGGCCCCCTTTCTTTATCCCTCAAGACTGTTCATTTACAATCACTAAGAAACTCTGCTATCTCACCACAAAGTCCCCGTCTTCCTGTTTTGTGGGATTCAGAGCAAAAAGTCAACTCTGAAAAAACTGATGAGACAAGAGACATTAGTTTATTAAATGAATCAATCGTATATCCAGAGCAATAACTAAATATTCATGCAATATTAATGCTAAGATCAATGCCCAAATAATCTTATTAAATGTATAAGTACTTTACTGAATCAGTTTCCCCAGTATCTTAGTATGGGCAACAACATCTTTAAAGCTTCAACATTTGCTGAAAGTCGAAACTGACTAAGCTGCGTTGACAGTGACAGCTACTGTATATCTGCAGTCTCGAAATAAACACAAAGCAATCATCTCATCTGGGTTTGTCACTGGAAGATGTGAAAGTAAACATGGAGGCAATTCAAAGTGCTTTGCACAAGGAAATAAAAAGCAAATGAAAAATAAAAGAAATGCATTAAAACATTTAAAACACATTTAAAATAGAGTAAAATTCGACAAATAAAATAGGATGAGATAAAAAAATAAAATACAAATAGAAAAAAATGAGAGACGAGAATACAGTTATAGTGCAGTTACAGTTCCATAAAAAGTTTCCCCAAATTCAAGCAACTTTATTATGTAGTTTGTATGTGACGTCTGCCACATTATCACCCAGACACTAGGACCTAAACTAAACCAAACAACCCAGTGAGGGTGGTTCTGAGACAAAACAAGGAGGAAGTGTTCAACTCAGTTGTATATAAAATAAATAAATAATAAATAAAATAAACTGAAAAGGGTGACATTTGACTAATTCCATGATGATTAAACAAAAACAAAGCAATAATAAATAAAATCTTTCTAAAGAAGGAAAAATAACAAAATATATCAGGATACTGCAATAATTAACTACAAGTAATAAAAAGTACAAGTAATAAAAACATGAAAAATATCATCTAAATGTTAATTATATTGAACCATTAGTAGTCGAGCCACTAAAAAAAAAATGTTAACACTGCTGCTAACGCTGCAAAGTAATGCAGGGCCGTGATAAAATGTTATTTTTCATTCTCAAGTAAACAGGTCATGTCCGGCCACTATCTAATAAAGCATGCTTTGGCAAAGAGCACAGAGTGTGTTGCTGCATGTACACTGAATAACATGTTTGAATAGATATAATGTTCCATCGCAAAGAGATCTCAGTGGATTTTTCTGTGCTCTTTTATTACAGAGCTGCATTCAATGCGAATACATAATGCAAACACATATTGGTGAATAATAGTAAACAGGTTGGTATAGCTCATAAAACACACCAACATACAATACAGTTCATGATTCAGTTTTTAAGTCTGCAAGTAATACCTCATCCCCTTTGTGGAGCCAGTATTTCTAACAGTTTTAACACACTCCACACACACACACACACATATATATATATACAGGTCGGTCTCTGTCTTCCCAGTGAGGACATGCGGCTCTGACTTCTGAGAAGACCTGTGTGTGAAAGGTGATTATATCCTGGCTGCTGTTTATCTGTTTATCATGGGGCATGGGCAAGAGGCAGGCTGCTGTCTTCCCCCAGATAATGGACTCCAGACTGCTGCTGATCCCCGATGACTAGCCCACCACTGATAAAGACTCTCTCTTTCCTTCAGAGTGACCACTACACAAGACATCAGCTACGCAAGCTGAAAACTGTGGTGGCCAGTTTCACAAAACATCTTTATTATGGGCTTAAATGCATCACACACGCTCATCTACAGTTTGTTTGCCAGAGGAGAGTTCACTTCCAAAGGTTTTAGACTAAATTATGAATTTGTAGTCATACCCTATAATATAGGGATTTTAAAGGGACAAATAAATACCATAAAATGCTTGTAAAATTATTTGGAAAACGTGAAATAAAACATGAAAAGAATTGAGATTTTTTAGGCTATGCATACAGACCTTCGCAACTCTTTAATATGAGGGACTTTTCTGTATAATGAGTGTCTATTCTGTTCTATTTTAATGTGATCACCTGTTTTCCACACACAAATTCCCTTAATATTCTTTCTTATAACATTCCTTTTGGTCTTGGTGTTATGATATGAATTTTGAATGATCCCTGTGGGGAATGTGGACATTTGTAGCTGCAAAGTTGAGAGAAACATTATTTTATTTCATTTGGTATCACCAGACTAAAAATATCCCTTTAATGATATGTGTAGTCTAGAGCCTGGCTTTGGAAAATAAACTTTGTTATGGTGCGTGCAGCGAATTCTTTTTGCAGTAACTGATGGGAGTATCAACACAAATAAAACAATTTGTCTTTGTCTTCATCTAGTGGCCATATGTTGTCATTGTGCCTACGGCTTTAGAAAAAAAAAACAGCAAGTAAAAAAACAACAACGTTACAGCCAAAATCTGAAATATTTAGAATAGGTTGGTCTAACACTGAAAATTGTTTAATAAACGTCTGAATTTTGGAGCAAAAAGTGTTATTATTAATATGCTGCTTTAGCACGGAAGTGCTTGAAGCTACTTGGTTGCTATAGCAACAGAGAGACGCTGCTAACCACACCGAAATTAGCTAGCGTTAGTTAGTGTTGTGAGGACTTGTGATAAGACGTGTTTGAGTAAGTTCTTTCTAATTTTTGTCAAGTTATATAATTTCTTTTCATACGTTTATTTTATGTAGAGTCAACTTCTTACCCCTTTGACGTTCAACTGTTATTGCTAGCCACCGAACGTTAGCAGCAAGGGTATTAGCGTTAATGTAAACACAAATTAGCTAGTATAAGCTACGTCGTGCTATTTAAGTGATTTTAAACGGCAAAGTTAGTATTAACAATCACATAAGTGTCTCCCTAGACCTAGAGCATCAAGAATTTAATTGATGATTTATTTTGGACCTTAAGGAACTGAGCAATTGATAATACTATTTTTGTGATTTGAGATAATATTACATCCAAATAACTTTTATAATAAGTTTTATTTTTATGTTGGCCTTACAGCTGTGACTCAGAAAATCTCCCCATATCCCATTTAAAACAATGTAGCTGCTGTCATATTGTCGACAGATCAGTCATTCAATGTCTATGGAGCAGCTCCAGGATTTGTCTTTAAATGACATCATCCCCACAGCCTGTCTCTTTGTTAAGAGATAGTTCACAAATAAAAACTGAGCTGTAGCTTTCAATATAACAAAGATAACGTTAAAGAGATTGTGGATAATGTCTTTTGTGTGTCTTTGAGGTTGCAGATGGACGCCTCCTCACAGAGTAGAGTGGGCAGGGGACTGTGGAACAACCCCAGAGCCACCCAGTACAGCAAAGAGACCCAGGACATGCTGAGATGTGAGATGATGCACTTGTTGATATTCTGGTGTGGATGGTTAGGTGTGAATGGGAGACACACATAAAGGAGTTGACAATGTGTGTACGTTCTGGCACATACAAGTGTGTGTGTATTTATCATTGTGTGGGCTTTGAAATGTTAATGTTTCTTTCTCCTGGTGCTCAGTAATGATGCAGGAATCAAGGCTCACCAGCCTCCAGAGAAAACAAATCAACGAATGCCTCAAGAGTAAGTTTGAGAACTTTGGATGAGAGAGAGTGGGGGATGCAGAGGTGATAATTAGTTTGATAGTACTGTATTATACAAAGAGATCAAGTATAGATATTATATATACTGTTAAAGATATTTGAATGTGGTAAAGGGCTAGGGGCCCGGTGGTGTTTCCCACCCCTACATCAGACTGTCAGCTAACCTCACATTTGCAGTGCACAAACAGACAATTACTCACTGAGGGTTGTATTGACTTTGCTGCTGCACTACACCCTCAACACACTATTTCAAGCATTTAGCATTACTACATTTGTTTTGCCACACTAAAAACTTTTTTCCCCCCACCCCCAGACGGAGCAGCTTTACCACTGACCTCTGATCCCACATTGTCAGCCCCCTCAGCCTGAAACCAGTAAATCTGTCCAGAAACGCCTGCTAAGCAAGCCTCAGAGACGCAGCGCTGAATCTTGTCGTTCTGGGAACAGCTACGTCAGAGAAAAGTTCCATCCCGGTCCTATAAGTATGTTCTTGACAGGCCTACATTGCAAACAATGGCAATATAATGTAGGTCATTCATCACTAAATTTGGGTAACAAATATATAGCATATATTTTTTTTATTGTCTTCTTGTAACTCGTTTTTCCTCCATTCCTCCCTAGGAGACTTAGAGAAAGAGAAGAGAAGGCTTCAGAATATATTGGCAACGGGACAAGAGGAGCCCACAGCTGCATCTTTCCAAAATGTTCCTTCATGTAGGAACCCAGGAGTGGTGGAGGGGAGAGACCGGTTACAGGAAGGTGAGGCTGTTGTATAGAGAGGAAATGCTTTTTGATGCTCTGTTTCTATTAATATCAGCCTAAATTAAATTCTGCTCTGTGTTACTCTACTTGACTAAATATATCCAGTGCCCCTTAAATAAGTCTAATGTTAATGTGTTTGTTTCTTTTGTAGTTCTGGATGAGATAGAGGAGAGAAGACAGTTTCTGGCAGATATGGCCTCTCTGGGTCAGGAGAAGCAGTACATCAACATCATCAACACTGAGATATCCCAGGTAAACAAGCATCGGTTTACATATTGGCTTAAATGAGTCTTGCTGTCCAGCATCTTGAACAAGCTTTTGGAAACACGGGTGTTTTAACTTAATTGTTTTATCGTAATGTATGGTTAGTGTGATATAATTAGATGCTGACAGACAGATCAATAGCAATGTAAACAGATCCTTAAAATGGCATTAGTGCCAGTCTGTATTCGGGCATTAAGGTTCAGATTTCATACAAACTGACAGAGAAAGAGTGCATTATTTATTCTCTCTGAAATACAATTGCGCTTAGACCTGTTCTGTGTCACGACTCCAATAACAGAGAATTCAAGAACTGGAGGTGTTGGACCAGGCCCGCAGTCCCAAGATGGATGCAATGACATCTGAGGGGAAAGGGGTGACTGCAGAACAGATAACAAAAAACATGGACTTGAAAGAGACAGGAGGAGAGAAGACTAACTGCCACTAACTGAACACTTGGAAATCAGGTGCAAACAATATAACTTCAAATTCAGATTATGAATGGGTCGAGTAAAGTGTGATATAATAATTGCAGTACTGATGTCTGAAAAGAGGTTACAGCTGCACTGTGCTTCAACTAAATAAGCAGTTCAGGTGACAGCACAGCAGTGAAGACATTACTGTGATGTCAAGTGGTGAAAGCATTAAATTTACAAGAAACATTAACTACTTGCATTAACTTATTTTATTGCTCTGCCTTCCAGTGTCAGTATTTTTTTTTTATAATGCTGCTGCTGGACAATGTATAGCTGACAGAACTGTGGCACAACAGAAGCCCTTGGTTTTAGCTGGACAGGAAGACAGGCACAAAGAAGAAACACAGACACGACAGGGATTACCATTTAAAATGGAGGACAAAGAGACTCTAAATGACAAAACAGGAACAGAATGAGTAAACACACTGACATAGATTACATTAGCTCCAACAAATGATGCTCATCCACATATGCAATTAAATAAATGGCACTTGTACAAACAATGTTAACAGGTTTTCCCCTATCCACTTGGAAAGAAAAAACATACTGAAAGGCATAGTAAAATATAAATTAATGATTGCATCTTCAGGTTTTCCCCAGTGGTTAAAACTGTTACAAACTGATGTTGCGCTAGAGTTGTTAAAATACTGTATATCTGCCATTTCTAACACTCATTATTGCATGTGTGACCTTTCATTTTAATAAACTTTCTAAGAGACATCTGCAGTTTAACACTTTGTATAATGCTCTCCTCCAGACCTCACATTTTCTACATCAATCTGATTTTGAGTCTCCCACTTTGTTTCCAGTGACACACACACACAGACACACACACACACCGTTAAATACTGTATCTACGTTCATCCACTTCTTTGATGATATGCATTTACACATATGACACCATTGCAAAAATATCACTGAAGAAACTAAAAACAAGGGAACCACAAACAATCATGACATAGCAGCTAGATACGTTGGTGATTGAGCATTTCAGGAGTAGATGTTGCAATATTAAAAAAAACAAAACGTTTTGCTTTCACTAGTACCACAGGCTCAAACGAGACATGATATGAAACCTTCTCAGATATCCATCTACTGACCTTTGGAATGAAAGAGCATAGGAGACGGGTAATCAAGGAGTGTAAGTCAGGAGCATAGTAAAAACTCAGATACCAGGGATCCACTTGCATCAACTGACTTCATTCAAAGAGAACTGATGACATTTGCTGAACCTTGATAAAGGCCTACAGGGCAGAGTCGCTGTGCAATGCAAGGATAATGAAGCAACACAACAAATCAGTGCAGTAATTTAGAAACCCATTCTATACTTCACTAGCTTGAAAAGTCAGAGAGCTTAAACATCAGCTCTTAAAGCAGTTGAGTTGTTATATTGTCTCTTTAAAACACAAAGGCAACTGAAAATGGTCACTGAAGTAAGTAAGATGTGAGTAGGGTTGCACTTCAAGTCAACAATGACACAGTTAAAGGAGACCTCATCTTATCGTTTGACCTGATGTATTTCGTTTCTCACATCCTTTTTTATTTTCCTTAGTCTTGTTAAAATAGTCTCATATCCTCTTGGAGGAGTGATGCGTCCTTTCTATGGTGTTTTCTCCTTGCGGGGGCTGTGGCTCGTGCCTGGTTCTCCTTTATGGCTCAGCCTCTTGAGCACCTTAATGGGTTTGAACTTTGCCCCCTTTTTCTTCTGCTGCTGCTCGCCCTCCGGATCCTTGTGGAAGTCTGATAAGGATGAAAAAAATGAAAGAATACAGAAAAAATTATGTTATTTGTATATTTGTAATTATATAAAATTATGTTTTGAATTCTCTCTTATTATTTATTGAATTTTTAACCTGCTTCAAAAGGGAGCTTACTCTTCATCCTACCTTTTTTCTTCAGCATGGCTTCCATAAGTTTATCCTCCTCTTCTTCCCTGTGACAGAATGACCGTTAGATTTCTAAGTATCACTGATCAATACACTCTGGGTCACTGCAGAGATACAGTTAACTGCCAGTCATTGATTACCTCTGCCTGTCCTGGTCCATGTTGTTGACAATTTGGTTGCGCTGTTCAATGATGGTAACCAGCTCAGCCATTAACTCCTGCTCCCGACTCTTATCGTCTTCCGTCCAGTCTTTCTCTGAGGAGGGAAGGGATAATCATTTTTCTTTCAATTGTATTTAATATGCAATGTGTTGCAATTTATAGTTTTTTTTAAATTATTGAAGCAAGATTAGAGCATCAATAAGTATAAAACATAAATGCACATCCTATATTTCATCCACCATCATGTCAGGGAAGTTGATCAGTGTACTGTATACCTGAGCAGTGTATATAAATTCTACTGGAGGAGTTTAGTTCCTGTTAATAGAAAAAATCCCAAAGTTGAGTAGGTTTTTATTAAACCCATGTGTAGATGTATAGGTGAAGTGTGGGTGACACTAATTTGCTTTGTAACATAAGTCAAGCATTACACACAAATACATACAATGAATTTAGTTCTCTGAACATTATAAGGCCAAACCCACCTGGTTTGTTGAGAAGACACCTCAGCTCATACTCCACGTCAGCTTGCCTCTCTTCCAGGTTCTGCTGCTTCGCTCTGCAGTGAGTAACATTTGCGCACTACGTTACACACAGGTAACCTCTAATTTACTACTGTACTTTTAAACTTCTTTGTAAAGTCTTCATGTAAAAATATAATGAGCCTAAATAAAAAAAATCTACAACAGAGAAAACATTTGATTCTCCCTAAATAACTAGCAATGCTGGATTTATTTTGCCCAGAGAAGCACAGGTAAACAAAATTGATAAAACATTTGGATATTGCTTTAATGGTAAAAATAATTGCACATCAACTTCATGACATCAGAAATGGCTGCTACTTTAGGAATCTCCTTTCCCTTTGAGGGCATGCAAAGACAAAAAGCTGGGTGAAGTATTCCTGAAAGACTTCTCGGGCCAAATATTAGCCAACTCACAGAGATGTGAAGGAGAAATGACTGACTGGCATTGGTCTTTATGATTCTAACATCTGCCTCTTGCAGCAGTCTGATACTTACATGTAGACCAGCTCAGCTTCTCGTCGTACTAAAAGGTGTTTCTCATGGATGAGAGTGAACCAGTCCACCAACAGGTGCTCCTCATCCTCATCTGAAAACACAAAAGAGGAACGCAGAGATATATTTGTAATGTTTCTATTATTATGTATTGTTCTTTCAGGTAAAATCTAGGATCTTGCCTTTCCCCCCCCCCAATTTTCTCTAGGTGATCATTTGTCTTTTTATAATCCTATACTTTGTGAGCTATTTAAGCTAGAGTGGCCATTTTAGTAAAGTTTTCGATTTGGAATATAGTGAATCTAACTTTTATGCACTGCATGTGGAGACAGTTTTATATCTTTGCAATATTTAACTGGCCTTCAATTGATTTAACTCATACTCAAAACACTCCTAACTAACTGACATTAAAAATAGTGTGATGTGTTACCGTTAGGGTTGTCTCTCAGCTTCTTCTCCAGCTCCACTCCCTTCTGCTCCAGTTCATCCAGCTGCTTCTCCAGCTGACTCATCTCCCCGTGGATGTCCTCTACTGGGATGTACTGATCTGACTGCACCTGGATGGATGTTTGGATCATTTGAGTACCTCTTCTTCTGTGTTTGTTTGACACAGAAGTGGAAACATCCATTCTATAATTTTTTTTCTATGCTAAAGCATACAGTATTTGTTCTCTAGTTTTTGTACCTTGCGTTTGATAAGAGGGAAGCCATGGCCTGGG
Source organism: Siniperca chuatsi (assembly GCF_020085105.1). NCBI lineage: Eukaryota > Metazoa > Chordata > Actinopteri > Centrarchiformes > Sinipercidae > Siniperca > Siniperca chuatsi. The sequence continues at coordinate 25,590,224 of NC_058044.1, read as the reverse complement.
GCGGGGGGTCTGGCAGGACGAGGGCCTTTTGGTGGTCTGGTTTTGGATTTAGCAGGGGAGGGAGAAGCTTTCCTGTTGAATGGGTTCTCTTTACAGATCCGCTAAAATGAGAAAAGAGTTAAAACCGGAATACAATGTGCAAAGTGTATTGTTTTATATTGCTTTATTTGTTCGTGGTCCTATTACCTTATTGTGTGACTGGTTGGCTCCTGAGGCCAAGGGGCTGGGGGTCGTCAGGGGTCGTGGTGGGGGAGGGGCTCCGGTCCCTTTGGTTCCAAAGCTGCGACTGGTCTGTGGGGTGGCTGGAGCCGAGCTGGCATATGACGGCATGGGACAAGGGTAGGGGCTTGGGGAGGGATGAGGCAGACGCTCGGTCGAGGAGGAGGAAGGAGAGGCCGAAGAGTTGCACGGTGAACAGATGGAAGGCTCTGAGACACTTTTAGTGAAGGCGTGTTCCTGGTCGCTGGTGGCACTGCCACACAAGGGGGGCTGGGAGGAGCTGTGGTCCGAGCCAGAAGACAGACTCTCTGTGCTGAGAGCTGGAGAGGGAGAGCAAGAGGAGGGCTGAGAGTGAGGGAGAGCTGAAGAGGAAAGAAGGTTTAGTAAAAACCAAAGAGAGCAGAAATCAAACGGGAATCAAGTAGTTAGGACAGATTGAAATGGAGAGAGGATGGGGGAAAGAACAAAAAACAATGAACATCTATATACAATATCCCACTCTCTCTCTCTCTTTTTTTGTACCAGTTCAACTGTGCTGACGAGCCAACTTAAATTTAAATTTGAGGGTGTTTGAATCCACATCGAATAAATTACAAGGATTTGGAGCCTAAACTATACATCAATGTTGAAAGGTGTGTTTTGTTTCATAGCTACTTAATGTACAAAAGAGAAAGTTGTACAAAGGATATGAAGCTGATTCTAGGTGTGACATTTGCACTTGTGGGGTGCCTGTTATTGTCTCTCAACATGTCAGTGAGGAAGAGGAGGTGGCACTGTCAGTGAAGCAGACCATCATGAGGCTGAAAAATGTGAGACAGCCAAAATAATGTATGAAACAATCAACTGTTTGGTACATTGTTATGAAGCAAGAATACACTGATGAAGTCAGCAGATATGAAGGACCTGGAAGAAATACCCCAGCACATAAGATCAAGAACACTCCACAGGATGCAGCTGACTAACTGTGGAGCTGTCAAAAGACAAGTATCCATCAGCATAACCTCAGAGGCTTCAAGAGCCTGAAGAATAGAGCTCTGGAGAGAATTATACGGATCAGACAAGACAAACATCTTGTCAAGCAAATGCTTCGAAATTCATTGGATAATATTTATTATACAGCGGGACAATAATCCTTAACATACAGCCAAAGCAATCAAAGTTTCGTGTTCTTGGGCGGATCAATACCAAAATATCAATGTTCTGTGGTCGTGAACACATCTAGTTAATCTAGTAACGTACTCTTTGCTTCTCCACTGCTTTTGTCGTGTTGTGTGCACTCAAACAACATATGTGGCGCGCACCCTGAATAATTTTAATCCGACACATAATTGCAGTGATGGCTGAACGAAAGACAATCATCATTTGGAGTTATTTCACAGCTGTGAATGAAAACTTTGCGAACTGCTATGTGTGTATCAAACCTGGGTCTCACAGGTGGCAGGTAGAAATTCTACCACTCAGCTAACCTAACAATGATTGCTAACCTTTGGCAAATCATTTAGTGGTCATGAAAATGTATTCAGATTTAGCCTATTGATGATGCATACACCTCGTAAATCATGGCACACTGCTCTCCACTATATGAAAGTACATATACACATCGGTATCGGTCGAAACAAAATTTTGCGGTATTGCCCAACCCTAATAATTTTACACTGGCAAGTATGCACGTCTTGGTCTTAACAGAATCACAATAAAAAGGTGCTAGAGTAAAATGTATAGGCTTGTCTTTGCATTTCATTCCTGTATAAAACGAGCAGCTAGGTAGATACATCACAAGAGAGCACAGTTTGATGCTTGTAAAGTGCAATGCTAATCAAACTGACCTTGGTTACCAGCAGGTGGCTGTGGAACACGAGGTGCCGGCCGTTTCTTCCTCTTGCTGCTCCCGGGGCTGGCAGAGTGGGATGAGCTTCCTCCACTAGGCGGAGTGTCTGCACCTGTCGTGTCAGCTGCCCGAGTGATACTGTACCATGGGTGAGTAGCCACAACTGTGGGTGGAATCGCACCTCCGTCACTCCCCTCTTCTACCTCTACCTTATTTTCATCATCATCATCATCGTCGTCAAATGGGTTGGAGGTCGGAGGGGGCGTGCTGGGTCTGGAGCCCTCCCCTTTGAGAGAGGACAGAGAGCCTGTATTGGGAGGGGTTGCCAGTCCGGCAGGGGGAGGGGCGGGGGCTTTCTTCTTCTTGGGTTCTGATTGGACCAGGGCGAGCCAAGGTGGGTCTTTGGCTTTATGGGTGCCACTGGACATGCTGGACAGTCAGATACACAGACAGGGATGGAGGGGTCACACAGGGGAAGACAACAAAATACAGCCAAATGGAGGCATGGAGGGGCAAACAACTACAGTATATGCTGTAAGAATTCAGACAGAAAAAGACTATGATGATGTGATTAATGTAGATGAAGTGGTGGCAATGGACAGAAAAAGAGGCAGAAGTTCAGCTACCTTCCAGGAGACTGTGATCTTTCTCGAGGTTTGGGAGGAGTCGGAGGCTTCTGGTTTTCACCTGTGATTTCAAGTAAAATGTGAGGATGAATATCAACAGATCCTATTTTCATCTATAATCATATATAATTCTGCAGTGAGCACGCACCGACTGTAAGGCTGTCTCCTGTACGGGGTAGCCGAACCCGAGGGGCAGGGCGAGGAGGAGGGGTGGGTTCAGAAACCCGGCGGGGTGCGGGTACTGGCCGACTGGCACCTTCATGAGTGACAGGTGTGGAAGGGAGGTCCCCATTAGTCGTTACTTTGGCTGGTGTTTTAGTATCTTCCTCTTTCTCCCCCTCTTCCTCCTCTTCATCGCTCTCATCAAAAGGGTTGGGAGGAGAAGAAGAACGTGGTATCTCCTCTGTCTCTCCACTGCCATCCATCTCTTTTGCTTTTTCTAAAGAGTCTGCTTTATTTGTTGTAACAGCAGTGACTGTGACAGAGTCACTGGTAGGCATGTCAGTATCATTTGTTTGGCGTACTGGAGTCTTTACCTGGTTGCTCTCAGAGGGCGAGGCGTAGGGAACTGTGCTGTGACCAATTCTGGTGGACTGAACTACCACTGGTTTCTTACTAAGATCTGGCCGGCCATTCTGATTGGTTGAAGCATGTCTTGTAAGGTGACGTGTACAGACCAACGCCCCAGAGTCGCTTCCTAATTTGTAGGATCCAGGAAGCAAAGTGCTGTGACACTCTATGCACCTGAGACACAATGACACAGAACGACAGTAAGATCTTCAATAGGTTATAGAGACTGTTGAGATATAAAGCTACAAAGGATTAATAACATGAGCACAAGTCCAAATAATACACAGTGATCTGGTATTGGCATTAAAAGCATTCAACTAGTGAAACATGGGTTGCTCATGGCATAATGGAAAAAGGCCAAGTATTGCCTGACTTCTTGATTAAATGCTCTATAAATAGACCAAACAATAACCAGATGCTTTTATGTAAACTGTAGTATTAAATCACACTTGCTCTTACCACCAGTAACCACAGGTATTGCCAAATCAACCAGCACTAAAATCATAAGGACTATCGCTTTAAGAAACTCAAGAGTATCTTTTTTTCATTGCATTGTTGGAAATATGTTACGGCTCCACATTAAAGTTCACTCATGGCTAAAAAAAGTCCGTATAACACACAGGTAGAAAGTAGCCGTAGCTGCAGTGTTCACCTGAAGCAGTTGCGATGGTAGAGCTTGCCGTCCACCAGAAACCTCTGCACCAGGTGGACATGTTTCTGGCAGGCGGCGCAGGTGCTGCTGAGCGTGCTGCGCTTGACTGCTGCAACGACTTCTACACCTGTCTGCGCGGGCTGGCCCGGCTAGTGCAAGCGACAGTGTTCGCAGGGAGAGGACAGGGAGGAGACGTCAGGGGAAGGGGGGAAGATGGAGAGTAATGGGGGAGGGGAAGATCAAACATGGTGTCAGGATTTCAGAATGTGGATTGTTCATTCTGTTTAGCTGGCTACCTCTACTTGGTTACTGCTCATTGATTCATGTGGTTCATTACTGCATTTCTTCATCTGTTAAAACATCATTTGACTGATACAAAAAAGTATGTCATGATAAAAAACAGTTTTATTAGTAACAAAATCCAAACAGCTTGGGTTAGTGGCTCTGGGAGTCACATATTTTGGATATGATTGATATTTAAGATTAATATATTGCTTTTAGGCATTTCGTTTTTTCCCCACTTTTTATTTTATTTGAGTTTAGTAAAAAAATGGGTTAGCAGCATATTCCAAAACTTGGCACACAGTGTTAGGATAGTACTACTGTTAGTCTTTAAAGTACAAGAGATGGTTAAAAAAAAGACTGACCTAACTGTTTTGCTTTCAACCCTCAACCCACCCCCACCCACACCCACACCCCCACCCTACTGCCTAGGTTCAGGACCAGAGAGTGGAGGGGGGATCAGATGTGAGGAGGAAGGAGAGCAGGAAGAGGAGGGAGTGGAATGGATTTCCATCTTGGGGGGGGGGGTGATGCCAGTACATGGGAGTATGAGGATGGAGGAAAGAAGTTGAAGGCATGCGAAAGAAAAGAGAGACAGGATACAGAGGCTATCTTTATAGACTTACTCTACCTCAGTTGCTTTGCTTTTCCCCTGCTGTGCAACACAAAGCCCACACAAGGAAGTAGTAATTATAAAATACTTATGTGGACATTGTTGTACTGCAGTGGCAGGATGGGATTTGTATTGTACAGATCTGATGACTTAATACCCCCAAATAGCACGTGCAAATTAATAATTATTTATAATCCAAGGCTTTCAGATACACACCAATATATTACCAGAAAAATGTATGAGGTTTCAGTGAGCTTATCCAGGCCTCAAAAGGACACCATAAACTAAATATTACTATAATAAATACAGCTTGTTAACATGCAGCTCCAATAGAGTATCATGCAGAAATAATGTAATTCAGTGATGCAGTTTTTAACGGGTGTTATGTGTGGCCTAGAGTAAAAACAAACATCCTAATCAACTCATGCTCAGGGTAATTCTGTTCATCTTTACGCCGTCTCCTGGTGCCAAGTCTTGTTCTTACCTCAGACTCAACCACTTTGTCTTCAAGAGGGGTCGGGGACTTTTTCTGGGCTGGCTCATTATGACCGACAGAACTCAGCCTTTTCATGCAAGGGGGGTTTGCTGTGGAAAAGGAAGTCATCCGTTAATGATATAAACTTATTATGTAAGTTCTTGTCACACCCACAAGTTATACAAGTTACTCCATCTCAAGATGTGCAGAGGGTGGACAGTTTTTATACACGCTAAATGCATATTTCCATCGGTCAAAACCAAAAAATTAATATATCTGTAAAATATATGGTCAGAACTGTAAGAACAACATTAACCTCAAAACATTGTCTTTTATGTTCACACTGCTTTAAGTGAAATCCAACAGAATTTACTGTACCTACCTTGAGACTTGTTGTTGAAGAAGTTGTAGTACTGGGAGACGTACGTGATGATGCTGAGCCGATCAGGCACTTTCATGGACACCATGTCTTCTGGGTCCAACAGGGCTGGAATCCCCAGCTGTGTCTCTGCCACTTCAAACGCCTACGATGAAGCAAAGACAGAGAAAAGGAGGGAAGGGGGAGGTAGATGTCGTAGGTAGATTAATAAGAAGCTAAATTAGAATAATAATAACTACTGCCAATTATAACCAGGCAATGATCTGATTATTCCAACTGTCATCTATTCACTTTAACTCGTTTTAGGGTCAAAATCAGACTGAGCACAACTCAACAGACCTGGATTGCTTATTAATATTTAGACGCATTGTGGCATTTTGGTCTGATTTCCCTCAGTGTGTTGGGACTATTTCTATGGTATAAAGCAGGGAGTCGAGTTACTGCATACCATAGTTTTAATCAAACTAAACCCTTAATCCGGGTAACACAGAAATTCAGTTATTTGTCTCCATGTAAACATGCAGAAACTGAGGACAGAATAATGTCTTTGTTGCACACATGCAACAAAGAAAGATGCTTGCCATAGCCCACCAACCAGCACACACTTGATGAATATTCTAACATTTCCTCATAATGTAATGGTTTCTCCTTTGAGGACAACTATTAAGTCTAATGAAAAATTCCACTGACGAAATGAGAGAGCGGGCAAGGTTACATAACACAGATACAATCGTTGGCAGTCACAAAACACTGAAATAATCCAGCCAACAATTGCTACACGTGGCAAAGTGGAACTAAATCTCAATTAATCAAAATGCATTGTACAAAAAATTGTTCACTCTTCCTAGTTCAAACTACCTACTTTCCTGCAATTTATTGAAAACAAACGAATGCTCTAGAAACTGATAACATATTACTGACTCACTACACAGACTCGTGTCACAGCAGCATCTCTGCTATCCTTGATGACAATGCCAATAGGTCCCTTTTGTATGAACCTATTTTAAGTGAAATGCAGATATTTGATTAACAGTCCAGATAAGTGCTGTAGTTCAAAACATTCTTAATGTATGACTATAAATTTAAAATACTTGGCCCCAAATATCTAAAGGCTGTCAGTACCAGATGCTTCAACTAAAGAGAGTATGGACATTCACTTCAATAATCCATTTCAGCACAGATACAGCAGAAAAGTGTGCTCATAAATTCATCTGCTCCTGCTGTTTGTGTTTCGTGACATCCGCCCGATATCTGCAGACAGCTGTTAGCTAATATTGGCTACCCAACAAGTGGGGACTGACTGAACCAAATAGAATACGCACACTGTTCAGTTGACTCCTGTAGCTTTTGTAACCAGAGATGATCCATCGTTAACAAACGCAAACCGAGAGCACAGATCAGTGTGCAGAGTCTTTTTTCATAGATGTGAATATTAAATTCACTACGAGATAAGGGCCAGCTAGCCACCTGGAGTCACAACAGTCCCATAAACTATAGCGGGTGTGCATATAGCGTACCTATTCTTGTCACAGTACATATACAGTAATATATCACCCAGCCCTATTTTAATGTGAGTTATGTTTAAACAACAACTGATTGATCCCGAAAAAGAGAGAGCGAGAATGCATGGGAGGGCCAGCGACAGAATGTGAGCAAGTGGAGGGAACTGAAACGGACACAGTAGCGTCTGCTACCTACGTAATGTAATTAAGAGTGATAGAACTACAGCACTATTGTACAATACTACTGAACGCTGACAACAAGGGATCAACCTGTGACAGGAGTCAGACCCATGTATATGCCTCCTGTAGGAAAGGGGTATTACAAAAGTAATACTAGGAGAGAGACATCTGGCTCCTTAATAGTAAAATCTAACTTAGTTGCTTCGAGTGCTTCTCACATTTACAGACAAAGATTACTCACTCAGGTTACCAGTAGGCCTTATGGATACAGTGAATTACTTAAACCCAAATGACTGCCAGTACAATGAGAGTTTTTTTTTTCTGGTGCTACCACCAACTGCCTCACTTTCCCTGAAAGCTGCTGATTAAAAAGAATGTAAACAGCAGAAAAGAGCTGCCAAAGCTTAGCTCAGACTGAAAATGAGGAGACTCCCATTTCATCCCTTAATGTTCTGTTGGCTTACAGACGATGGGGAAAAACCCAACAAGGGAAATATGATTTTAAAAAAAGTTCTTTGCTGGTTTCAATTCAATGACTTAATAATACAGTGCAAATTCAGCACTTTTGCACTTGTAATGCTCTTTACATGGGCTCTCCACAGGCTTATGTCAAAAAAATTTTTATGATCCTGAATGCTCTGGCTTCCTCCCTCTCCCTCTTTGACCTTGTCAGTCTCCATCAGGATTAGGTAACACTTCCCTCCACACAGTCAAATACAGTGAAGTCACACCCACCATGACTGCATGCAATCGTAAGGCTTAGTAATTCTATGGCTGAATGAAGCACATGTGGTAACAGATGTAATGCCTGAAGCTAAGCAATAGATATAAATTAGCTCATAGGTTATTTAATCCTCTCTTCAAGAGCAAACTGTCACACAAAATGAAAGCATCACGCAACACAAGATCATAGAGGCGTTATACCTCAGAACATACAGCTGTAAAATTGACTCACCAGTCGGTTGTTCTCGTAGACGTTCTCTTTAGACAGCGAGCCAAAGTCTCTGGTATGACAAGACAGAAAAAAAAAAATTTAAATTCAAAACAACATTTGAGATAAGGTTGAGTATGCAGGTAGTCAGTGTACAGTTATATAGCCTAATTCTATTTGTAGGGTCAGATATATAGCCTGCAACAACTGCAAATCATGGTACCTCCTTTTATATCAGGACTCTTGTTGAAGACCATAAAGAAGTAACTGTCCAAGCCATGCTGATACAGAACGGTACTGTATCTAGCTTGCTGACCTATTTCCACTTATGTTATGAACCATCAAAAAGCTATTATTGGCTTGACAGCATGACCGCAGAAATGATGAGCCGTTAACTTCCCAACTACCACAGCTTTCAATTGGTCCCAAACCACACATACATGACGCCTGATGTGAAAAACTGCCGGGACAAAAGGAAAGAAATGGCTGCACCAAACGGGAGTGATGGGCTGATAATTACAAGGCTCCGCTTTGAAGTGCCTGGAGCGAGGAACTAAAGTCAGGCCCCTCACCAGTAAACATCCTGCAGTAAAACTGGAAAATGTCTGCGGCGTTCTGGGATTAAAGTGTGGTTGTGTGCTGCATGTTGACACAAGTGTGTATTAGTGGAACAACAGCATGGTGGAAAAAACACCATGACCCTGGTGAGAGCTTGTGGAGACCATGTGGAACTCTCAAGAAGGCAAAACCCTGTAAATGAGCTCCGTGTTGGAGCCACACAAAGTGACCTCTGTTCTCTCTAATCTAGTTCCCATGGTCACAAACACACTGAGCAGCAGCTATAATGTCAAGATCATGTCAAAACAAGTCCACTGTGTTAGATCTACCAACATAGCCAGATGGAACGACAGCAACTTAAAAAACATCACCCAAACCTTTTACATTTTTGACACTCGCAAAACCGACAGTGCTAGCCGACATTGACATAGATGATGAAGTGCAGCGTGTGATCTGAATTGCAAACCTAATCCACTGTGACTCAGAGTCTCACTCCAAGGTTTATTTTGGGAAAGAGGACTGCTGAGGAACGGTGTGTCTGTGTGCGTGTACTGTGTGTCAAATATTTGAAATCCACACGATCAAAACCTGGGTGAACCAGTATATCTGGTAAATCTGGTTCAGTCGGATGGAAAAGTTTGTGCTAGAGCATGCGGGATTGGGATTCGGTGATGTCGTGACAATGTTGTAAAAAGTACAACAAAGCAGATGATGTGAGTGTTTGCACCACTATACTGCATGATAAAATTTGAACAGGAGCTGCATATATGAACACAACTTAATTTAAATGCAATTTTGACTGCACTGTCCCATGCACTTTGGTTAACCAGACCATGGATGATTTCTTTCAGCCGTATCTATTCCCTTTCCAGTGGGTTGAGTCTCGGCTCAGTTCGTCTCTCCTCTACATCAGTGTGATGTATTTTGATGAGAATACATTGGCTGCAGAGGGAAGGGCAGCGCTACAATGGCCCAACATTAGAGCTAAATCCAGTTTGACAGGCAGAGGTCTCAGCTGCAGATTAGCCTGACGGACTGTCTGTCTGAACAGGGAGGCATGCTGGGACACAAATTGAAGAGGCAGAGCTCGAAAGCTGGGTGTTTAGGATTTGTCCACTCCCTTACTTTCAGCTTTACTGCTGTGCTGTGTATGCAGATATATTCCACTTCACTGACTTGTCCTTCAGTGGACTGGTCCAGTGAATGTTCGCTCTACTACCATCCAAGCATTGTCCAATTTGCTCACAAAGGTCTGGACTACCTGAGAGGTTAGCAGCATGAGCAAGATGCTTATTGTCTAAAATCATTCCATCACACCCATTTTAACTCCACGTCAAAGGAGGGACATAACATGTAATTTACTGGATGCTTTTACACAGTCCTCCTACAACAAGGGTTGTTGACTTGTTTCAGGCAGAATCAAACCACTAATCCTGATACGTGAAAAGTTCTAGAAACATATATGTAACAAACACATGATGGCCCTCTTATATGGGAGATGGAAGTACTGAGAGGCTGATCCTCACTAAATAAAACTTACTTTGTCTTTTTGGTGTGTTTAAGCAAAGGCGGTCAAACTCACTTATCAACTGTAAATTAATATGTGAGTAAGAGATTTTCCATTTCTGGTCTCTACCAAAACAATGGCAAGTCATCATTTCCTCATCGCTATAATAAATAATTTTAGTCACACTCAGACTGTGGTGGTGTTTAGTGGTAGTTTCTGTACTGTGTGTGTGAAGGTGTAAAATGCAGAGAGGAGGGGTGTGTTGTTTCAGACAGGGCATGGCTTGTCAGTCTGAGTTAATTACAGCACATTGGCCTCTCACCCTACAATGTCCATAAAAATATTTTTACTGGTGTTTTTGGCTATGATTAAAAAAAATACACAAACATATTATTAAAAATACAGTGTTGAGAAATTTAACAAATTACATGGTTTTTACATGTGTTTAGCAAGAGTTATCTAACCACTAGTAATATCATATTCTGCCGTGCTAATAATAACTAGAACCAGTGTAAACTGTTTTCTCATATGTAATTGCCTATTAGCTTAGTTAGTACCAATGTTACATCGTTAGACTTCAGGTTACTTACATCAAATCTGGTCTGTAACGATGTATTATGGCACAAAACGCCAAACCGTCTCGAAAGGACGTTGACATGTCCTTTACTTCCACATCGCTGTAATTTTCACACTGTATCCGACACCACTCCTGGAGAGCCTTCAGAGATCCCATGATACTATTATCATAGAAATCCAAGTGTTCTTGTCAAATAAAAATCGAGGGTCTTTTTTTGTCCCAGGCGTGACAGAAGACAACAAAAAGTATTTTCTCTAGTCATACACGAGTCATCAGCAGCGCTTTAGTTAAGGGGCGACAACCAGGCAACACCCGATGTTGCGATACTACACATTCATTAACAGCCAGCGAGTCACGTTAAAAACTAGCATGGCTTACAAGCTAGCTAGATGTTAGCTAACTTTTGCAACTACATAATGCATTAACTTATACCCCCACTTTATCTTCTGTACCGAGTTATTCAGACAGCGATGACTACATCTAAACTGGAACTTTGACCAGATCCACAGGGTTAAAAACACGGCTGATATCCAGATTTGATAACGGTAGCTTAAAAAGTTATTGGCGCAGCCAACTTAGCTAACTAGCTAAGGTAACGTTAGGTTAGGTTAGCCTGCTGCTAGCTTATGTCTGCAGTTTGCTGGTTTGCTTCTTTTTGGTGAGCGCTGGCACTGCGAGGATTGTCTTCGATGATACAGTTTCAGTCGACACGGAGGTGACAGCTTCCTCCTTGAGGTGGACCACAACACGGCTTTTGTTTGTTGGTGCAGTGACTGCAACGGCTGTTAAAACGCTAGATTAATAAAAGTCTGCAACAAGGTGCAACTCGCGACGCCTTCTTTGCGACAACAAAATTAAAGCATACTGTAAAAAATACATCCCGGACAATTAATGTTGATCAAAGCAGCTAAGTGCCGGTGCCAAGCCATCCTAGTTGCATTGATTGAAGCGTTGGCAACCTGCCTGCTACCCACTCAATGTCACGTTGTTGTTTCTCTTCGCGCCCAACCGGGGGAGCTACGGAGCCGCTGCTCCAACGGCTATCCACGCGATGTGTTAAAAAAATCACGCGATAGTGGCCACTTATTTATCAGAATTCCCGAAAGATGGCGGCAGCGCCTCCTGATGAGGCTAGCCTGCAGTCTCGCATCAGTAAGTTATCATACTGTACATTATCAGATTAACTTTTGAACGTAAAGCGATAGCCGATGTATTGTTAAGGTATACGGAGATATATTCACAGTTTGAATTTGCCGCTGTCGGTCATAGTACTCTACCTAGAGAATATATGTTTTGAGAGTCAAGAGAGCGAATGTCATCAAATCAAAAAGTGCAGTTGTCGATAAGGAACAGACTCAGATAATGAATAATCTTTGCTATTATGCGCTCGTATTTTGAGCTCACATTATGTTTACTATTGACAGTTTGAGGTTAGTGATGCTACACAAACATGACATTCAAATTTACAAATCCTAGTAATGTCCAGCTGAATGCTAACAAAATCAATTAGCTAGTTAGCTGCCGACTGTTTCCTCAAGGACCGAGACAAGCTAGTTGAACTGAACCCAAAACCAGGAACCGTTCGTTATCTCTGCTACAATCTTAGACACAGGATTCAGTCACACATTTCCTGCAAACACGAGCAACTCTCTTTATCAGCTTCAAACCAGAGAACTGATAGTTTGGTTATTGCAAACAATCAGAGGCTACAGCTGACAGGGATCACAGGCGTTTAATAAGACTTGCGATTTAACTCTCAACTTGGCTGTTGTAAAATCCCAGTGTGAACTGTCACTGCCTGCGAAAGGTTGGTGTCAGATTTGACAGACTTCGCACATCTATACAGAGCAATCCGAAAGAAAGAATGTCCAGAGACTCATGTTTTGTTGTGTTTTTGTTTTTTGTTTTTTTGTTTTTTTTGCTAAATGTAAGGTCAAAGACAATCCACTCACATGCAGCAGTTTGGATGTAAAGCAGATGCAAAATTTAGTCTAATGTATTTTCCTTTTACACAGACAAGGCCACCAACCCATTGAATAAGGAGACTGACTGGGACAATATCAAGGGATTTTGTGATCAGCTCAGCAATGAACCAGAAGGGTGAGATGATGATGATGATGTAGTATAATATCACATCATTTCAGAGCTGTTTCTCACCACATACAAAATGCAGAAACAAATCTGTTGACCTAAATTCTAACAACTTGATTTAAGTCAGTCATCCTATAAGCTACATAATATTTCATCACAATATGAAACATGCCTGAACATTCTCATTCTCCTGTTTTTTTGTTTTTGTTTTTTACGTCAAAGGTGTTTCTGCTGAATCATTTGTGTATGTTTGTACACAGTGTTTGTGGCATATTTTAAATGTATGTCTTGCATTATTCTTGACTCATTTTATTTTTTTTTTTTGTCATTCAGTTAAGTGAAGTGGTTATATTTTGTTTTTATCTATCAGTCCCCAGCTTGCAACCAGACTTCTGGCCCACAAAATCCAGTCTCCTCAGGAGTGGGAGGCTATGCAAGCGCTTATGGTAAGAGCTTGTCATCCATCAAAACTTCAATTCAAAGTGACAGTTGTGTGTGTTATGTGGCTAACAAGTGTAAAGGTCTCCAAAATGCCACTTTAGAAGCCGCCTGTCATCATTTTTACAGTGAAGACTTTTATTGTGAAGGCTTGTCTGTACAAAGGTAAAACAAACAAACTTTAAAAAATTCCCAGGTTCTTGAGACGTGCATGAAGAACTGTGGAAAGCGATTTCACAGTGAAGTGGGAAAGTTTCGCTTTCTCAATGAGCTCATCAAGGTGGTCTCACCCAAGGTAATGATCCCTGTCTTATATGCTGTCATACCAGTTTGGCTGGAGCTGTACATCCATGAGAATTATTTTTTGCAGGGCTTTGCTAACCAGTGAAAGCAGCTTTTAAATGGCCGTAGAAATCTTACGGGAAGAGTTAAAGAACACAGCAGAACAGGGGGCCAACCGTCAGTGTATTTATCTAGCTGTTGTAGTTGTTAAAGCATAAACACATTTTCCTTTTAGCAATTGCATGAATCCCCTCTTCTCTGCAGTATTTGGGTGCCCGGGCTCCAGAGCCAGTGAAGAAGAAGGTGTTAGAAATGGTGTACAGCTGGACGGTGAGGCTGCCTGATGAGACCAAGATAGCAGACGCCTATCAGATGCTGAAGAAACAGGGTGAGCGCTCCAGAGGCTTGAGAACATGACTAACCATCAAAAACAAAGGACTTTGACAAGTTCTTTAGCTTGAGGTTTCTTATTTTCTTCATGGTTACATGCATGGTGTGGTATTCCATACTTTGGCCATACAGTGGTTTATGAATGTGTTTTTTTAGTTCCCGCATTTATCTGATAATGTGTTTTGGTTCCTGATATTTTCCTTGTTTAACAAATAGTGTTTTGTACACGGTAGTATCAGTTCTCCTTTTTATGGTGACGAGCCATAAGCATGAGACTAATGTCCTTAGTCATGCTTAGTTGAATCTAGTGTGATCTTAAAAATGCAGCTTCTACCAAAGTTGAGTAGTTGTCCTAAGGTATAGTCAGTACTCATGTAGGGTTGTGTATGTAGCACATTGATTTGATTTGACAGTGACTCTCTTGTTATAATGTGCTTTACATTTATCTAAAAGAAGTGTCAAGTACAATGTTATCGCACCAGTATCACTTATGTCACGGACAGTACTCTGAGTCAGAGGTGACCTAGATTCTGTAACTGAGACCTATATACAGTGTAAATATATAAAATGGGACATGTGACGTTAATAGGTGCCGTTGTTCTCTTCCAGGAATTGTCAAGCTGGATCCTGCGCTTCCTGATGACAAGCCCCTCCCACCCCCTCCGCCTAGAGTCACAAGTGCTGTCTTTGAGGATGAGGAGAAATCCAAGGTATGAGTGATGATGAAGAAGCACCAATCGTTTTGAATAGGTTTTGAAAAGCAAGGATTTGTGTATTGTGTTGCTATCATGTTAAATTCAGAAAATTGTTCTATACCTATCAAATCCTTTTGAAGTGAAACTCCTGGGGAAATCATTCCGGGACCAACAGTTTACAATGTTCTCTTCCTCTTTTCTTTCCTCCTCCTCTTCTGTCCTATCCTGTCTTTGTAGATGCTGTCTCGCTTATTGAACAGCACTCACCCAGAGGATCTACGAGCAGCAAACAAGCTCATTAAGGAAATGGTCCAGGAGGTGTGTCATCGGTTGTGTTTACCAAACGTGCTGTACAGTATGTGGTCTCGCATGCATTTGGATTTGTGTTTTTCACCATGTGTACAAATACACTCTTGACTGTGTAACATGATAACATTAATGCACCTGAATAGTAGTCTCAAGGCCTTTTCAACTCATTTTTTTTATTATTATTGTGATTAATACTGTGGAGAGCTGACTATCCAATTAATAATCAAGGTTTTGATCTAGGTATAATCAAACATCAGGCTTTAGTTTCAATAAAAAATGTTTAAAGTTAATGATCTTGAAACTAATTTCTTTCTCTGATGTTCAGCACTTTTTGTTGAGTATCATCAAAATAGTTTCAATAAAAATAAATAATTATAATTATAATTGGGTTATTCCCAAAGTCATCAAGATTAATGATCTGATATGTAGCAGAATAAGTGTCATCAGATTTAATTGTAAAATAAAAAAAGTACTGCTTGTCATATACAATCAAATGTTACACAAGATTAATAGTAAAGGAAAATATCTCTTTTAATAATTTCCATGTCTTGTTAAAACCCCCTTAACCTTCACATACTTTGATATTTATTGTGATAAAGAATAGCTTAACTGTAATATAACTTTTATTCTCATCATATTGTCATGTCTCCTTAATCATCATCCCACTGATGAACAAATTCAGTCAGGAAATGAAGGTCTGCAAAAATGCTGCTATTTAGATATTTTTAAAATTTGAATTGATCCCTGTCACTGATCCTATCGCTCTTTTTCCAGGACCAAAAGCGTGTGGAGAAGGTTTCAAAGAGAGTAAACGCCATCCAGGAGGTGAAAGAGAGTGTCAGCCTGCTGAGCCAGCTGCTGGAGGGCTACAGCCAGGAGAGCAGCTCCCAGAGCAACCAGGAGCTCATTAAGGTTAGCACAGCGCAGCACATTAAAACTAGCTGCAGCTACAGCCTCGTAACTCTGCCCGTACCACTCGCTAGAGGTCTGCTTTTAGTGTTTTAACACGTGTCTATTTGCAGGATCTTTACCAACGCTGTGAAAAGATGAGGCCTACACTATTCCGATTAGCAAGTGATACAGAGGATAGTGATGAAGCTTTAGGTAAGTTTGCTGACCTCATGACTTTGACAGTATGTCATATTATATAAGGCAGGATAAGGCATTTATGAAGTCACTTACATACAACATAGAAATTTCAGGCTCATTCCAAAGCGTAAGATTTGAAAACCACTTTTCTGTTGCTAATGAGCTTTTTTCCTGCTTACAGCGGATATCTTACAGGCCAATGACAGCCTGACACAGGTCATCAACCTGTACAGACAGCTGGTAAAGGGGGAGGATGTGACAAAGGATGGTATAACCATGCCCTCACAACCAGGTACGTGTGTGTGTGTGTGTGTGTGTGTTTTTCCAAGCTCACTGCTGAAAATGGTGGTGACGTGTGATTTGGCATCCTTCAGTGTTTACTAAGCTTGATTAACTTAACAAATTCTCCAAACATCTCTGTAGACTATAAGATCAAAGATGGGTATTCTTTGTCCAAATCAGGCAGCAGTAGCTCAGCACTCGTTGACCTGATGGGACTTAACGCATCAGCCAACCCAGAGCCCTCCAGCTTACAGCCCCTGACTCAAAACATGGGCATCAGCCTCTTGGACGATGAACTCATGTCACTGGGTAAGTGCATAAAACCCATCTGGCACAGCACAAAGGTAGATTACCAAGCTTTACTTTTTAACAAGCTAAAAAGGAAGAGTCAGCTTGAGTCAGTCTGCACAGCAGCGTTATACCTTATTTCCATTGGCCAGCGTGTAGCCCTCCTGTTGGCTGGCTGGCTGAAACCCAGCATCCTCAGAAGCAGTCCACATCTGGCTAGACCACAACAAAGCTACACACATTCACAGCCTTTCTAGATCTAGCCAAGCATGTCACAAACTCTGACATTATCAGTGAATTGTTTTTCATTTTAAATAGTGTTTAGGATTTGATTGAAAGACTTTATGGACAGCATTCCATTTTGATATGTTATAACCACCAGAAACTGGAATAAAATTTAATTAACCTTTTGTTGTCTCTGATTTCTTAGGACTGAATGTAACGGAAAACTGCGACTCTCAGAACACTTTTCAGGTGCAAGTTGTAAGATGATACTATAAGATGCTCTCATTAAAGCCATTATATGTAGAATTTTAAAATGTCTAACTTTAGTGCCTCCCAGTGGAAGTTTCAAAACAGACTCTTCTACAAACAGAACAATTTAAAGAATAATTTAAAATATGCATACATCATCTCCATTTCCTTATACGCTCTTTGACATGCAAACTTTAACCCGCTATTTGTTCTCTCAGTGTTCTGATGGCACAGAATCATCTGCTACTTCCGCCCCTGCTGCCGTGTTGCTACCAGCTGTGGTCCAAACACTGCAGGCTCCACCAGTAGGGGGCCCCACTGCTCCTCCTAAATCCATGGAAGAGTTGGACATGTTGGGGAAGACATTGTTACAGCAGTCCCTACCTCCAGAGAGCCAGCAGGTCAAATGGTAAGGTAAACAGATTGGAGGATGTGGAGTTAATAACGTAAAAGTTCTTTATTGTTTGATGGAAGGAAGTATGTCTGTGATTACAATGAATGATGCACTAACCCTTCATAGCCCTGAAGTGTAATGTAAAACCCAGCAGTGGTAAATCACTTGAGGGGAGTTATGTGTTTAATATTTTTTCTTTGACACACACACAACTACCATGTAACTTGTGTTTTCCGTTCTTCTACATGCAGGGATAAGGTCCAGCCTCATTCCAGAGTCACTTTACGAGATCTGCAGAAGTCCAGCACCAACTCTAGACCTTCCCCTAACGCAACCACCACCTCCGCTAGTCCTGCACCTGCTCCTGCTCCGGGACCCACGTCCAGCCTGGCCATCCATCCAGAGCAGCCTGACACACTCCTCTTCTCCAATCTTAGTCTCACAGCTGCTGAGAAAGGCTCATTAGCTGCTGCTGACCCCTACAACAACATCTCTCTAGCTGACGTTACCATGCCTCTGGAAGCAATCAAACCTAGTAAGCATAAGCAATAACACCAGACCCAACAGTGACGCCGGGTGTGATCATATGTGCAATTTTCTCTTTATTTCTTTACATCACATTCTGTTTTGTTTTTCCCTTTTCTCTGCCAATATATTTTTTAGGCAGCTTATTACCAGTGACTGTATTCGACAAACACAGTCTCCGGGTTTTGTTCACCTTTGCCCGTGACTGTCCTCCATCACGGCCTGATGTGCTGGTGGTGATCATCTCCATGCTGTCCTCTGCCCCCATTCCTGTTACCAACATCCGCTTTCAGGCAGCTGTACCAAAGGTAGGTTCGTGTTGTCCGTTATTCATACTGATGACAGCAAAGGGACACCATCCCATACCTGGTCCAGTCCTAAAAACAGCCATTTGAATTTTCCACGTGAGACTCCTAGCATCATGTAAAAGGCTTGTCAGTCAAGTGGAAACCATATCTTTCGACTAAAATGTTATATCTAGATATCACTTGTTAATATGGTTTTTGTGTGGATGTGTCTATGTTGCCTAGGTGATGAAAGTAAAGCTGCAGCCTCCCTCTAGCACTGAGCTCCCAGCCTTCAATCCCATCCTGCCTCCAGCCGCCGTCACACAGATCCTGCTGTTGGCTAACCCTCACAAGGTACTCTGACACTTCACCCCTCAATTTTCATACGGTCTGTCAGATAGAGTCAGCCTCAGTTTATGACAATTGTTTGATATATCAGCTTCTACTGGTAATTTTTTTTTATCACATTTCTCGATAGCAGGCCATCCTCATTTCCTAGTATATGAAGAATTTTACAGAAACCTTAGAAATATTAAGACTTTATAATAATAAAATAATAAAATCTGAGGGTCAGACCACACCTTGTGGTACAACAGTAGCTTTGATGAGTCCCTGTTGATTTCTTGTTGACATATTTTCGGTGCTAAGACTGGGAGAAAAAAATCGCATTTACATTATTATACTGTTATGTCATGAGAGACAATGAAACTCTACATTAAATGGCCACATTGGCATTGATTCAAGAAAAACTGCTCTATATATGCAATGCATGTTATTAACTTATAAACGTGTGTTGTGATCTTATAAATTAAACGTACCCTGTGGAGTGTTTGACCACTAGTAGCGCTATGGAGCAATTTATTTTTTATAAATGGGCCCCCGTTTTGTTTGTGTTGTGCAGTTGAATGCACGTGCGCAAGCAAGTGGGCGGTATTATCCACATCCTGCCTTTGGGTTTCACATTATTCTGCTAATCGACAGTTGGTAGCTGTAACACGCAAGCAAACATAGAAATGTGCCAGCAAAGGCAGTGAAGAAGACTGCCAGTAAGCAAACATGGATGTAAACAATGCAAGATTTAAAATCTTTAGAAAAAAAACGTCTGAAATTTTTTTTTTGAGGAAGGAAAAACACATTTGTTAGACCTCAAGAATACTCGTTGCATTTTGGTGATAAACATTGAAAGTAAACAGCAACTATTCTTGTTTGTTTACAAGAAAGCTGTACAGCGCACCTTTAAGTAACAATTGAGATTTGTTGCATAATTACTGGTGATGTAACATTGAACTGAAAACATTTCTTGTATTTTAGGAAAAAGTACGTTTGCGGTACAAGCTGACATTCAACCTGGGGGACACATCTCATGATGAATCTGGTGATGTGGACCAGTTCCCGCCTCCAAACACCTGGGGCAGCCTTTACTGAGAATGACCAACCTCCTGTCATCTGCTGCTTCCTTTTAGATTTAGGGTGAAGTTGTCCCTCATTGCTGGCTTGAGGCAAGACTGCCTCTTCACACTTCACTGGTTTCAAACTCCAGTTTGGTAATACAAACTGACACGAGACCAGTTGTGGGAGCCAGCTTCTACCTTGTGCCTTCCTTTGCAGCCTTCCTGTCCTTATTTGATCATCTCTGTGTTCCTGTGTTTTGCAGCTACTTTTTCTTCTTCCAACAATCAGTCCAACGCAAACTATAAAGCAAACTGTCAAACATTGATTCAATGCAGTGACTTTTGGGGAAACAAGTTGAGCCTTTTTAAAAACCGAATGTGTGCATTTGTCTTGATTTACGTACTGTTTAACAATCCTCCCGGATGTCCCATGTCATGAATTTCAAGTAACAGCTGGTGTTGTGCATTATTTCTGTTTTTTGCAAAACCCCAATGCTCAACCTAAAGCAAGTGTCTGAATGTGAGACATTTTTGCTCACGCTCACCAAACTTAGGAATGCATCAGAGTATTGTCACAGTTTGTGCGTCCAGTGTTTATTCTGAGTGTTCAGAGTAGGGTTGCAACAAATCATTATTTTATTTCAGTCCATTAATAATGTTTAAGTCAGTTAAATGCTTAAAGTGTTATCTTTAATGTGTTTACAGTATGGCCAACAGCCAAAACACCCAATGTATTCAACCTGGAAAAGTTGATATTTCTACCTGATAAATAACATAATTATCAGAATTGGAATTCATTTCCTATCAAATGATGGATTGGCTAATTGTTTCAGCCCTACTTCAAGGAAGAGCAGCAGCAGTGGGTTTAATAGGCAGTCACTCTGGTACATAGTTTTTAAAAATTGTCTTGGTTATAATATTTGTGTCATGCTTTGGAAAATCGTTGTGTGTGTGTGTGTGTGTGTGTGCGCGCGTGTGTGTGTGTGTGCGCGTGTGTGTGTGTGTGCGCGTGTGTGTGTGTGTGCGCGCGTGTGTGTGTGCGCGCGTGTGTGTGTGCGCGTGTGTGTGCGCGTGCGCGCGCCGTGACAACGGGCCTTTTCCACAGCAGAATTGTCTTAGTAGGAAAAGCACAGGTGTTACTAACGACATTAATGATGGCTGTTATATTCAAGTGTCCCAGTAAGCCATGACAGTGAACCAGCATGAACAACACAAGGACCCTGAAACTGAAGCTGCTAAATGGAATTCAACCACCACTGATTTCATTATTTACACCTGTACTTTGCCTACTGTGACATGTCAAAATGTCTTCTATGAAAGAGGGCTATCAAGGAAGGTACTAAATCTCTGCCCCTGTTAAAACTCTGAAATTTAGCTTTTAATTTCTGCACTTTTCTTTGTTTTCAAAAGATTGGGACACTTATGTTTCACTCAGGATTTTGATTTGAAGATTTATTTTACACATGATCTTTAATGCACTTATTTTGTTGAAATTTTGCACATGAAACCATTCCCTATTACAGTACGTTGTACTGTAAAATAGAAAAGATGGGCAAATGAGAATCGTTTCTCATTTGCTGCCTTTCTGCTGTTGATTGACCCAAAGAGGGACATGTGAAGTCCTGAGATGACATTGCTGACATCCGGTTTGATTCTACCACATGTGCCTGAGATGAAACGTTTGCTTTTCATTTGCTTTGTACATATATGTATACAAATGACTAGTTTGATCTTTGTTTTCATATGTTCATGTCCTTATCAGAAAAGATAAATCACAAATGGTTTTACAGAATCATCCTAATATAGCCATGGTCTTTGAGTTGATTGGAGCACAGGTCTATGATCACTTCTTGGGGTCATAAACACTAAAATAAAATGAGATTGGAGGCAGACTGATTCCACATGAGAAATACGATTTTGAAGTGCATGTGAAACTCCAAATGTGTGTAACTGCAATAGGGATAGAGCTGGAGATACAGTTTATAATATCATGAGGAATCAATTTAAGAATAATATTGATTCAGGTATACACTTACTTGAAAGTGTTAAATTGCATATGGTGGATCAACCCACATCGCTGAACAGCCAACACACAGTGCCATTAATCATTCTGATGGGCTGTTTTGTAATACTATAAGCCAGCTATTTCATTCCCATAGAGATTTGAGCTTTTATTTGTTTACAGATACATTTACACTAACTTATCAAGGACTGGAAAGAAGAGAGCAATAATGAGACAAAAATGTAGCCTCAGTAACGACCTTTCAGTCCTTCATGGCTCAAGCAGATTGTAAATAATGAACATTTGCGCTCCCAGCATGATTTATTGTGAACATATGGGGAGCTGTAACAGGTTTGACTACATCGGCAGATTTATCTCCACACATACGTATATTTGCCTTTTGTTATTGCCACAAGAATTACAAGTTTATTGCAGCCTCCATCTTCCCCACAGTATCATCCTCTTTAGGATGTACAGTGGCACATTGTTCGACCGGAGTAGCATTAATCAGTAGATGAGTCCAGTCTGGCATCTTCTTGAAGACGTGGGGATGATGATGACAGAGAATTTATTTCTTCTTGACAGAGGGTCTTGGCTTAAGGTATTAACTCAACAAGTCATCTGTGATTTGTCATCCCTGTCTGCACTAATGGAAACTGACTTATCGTATCAGCTATCCCATGACCAGGAAAAATATAATTGCCTGAAACATGAGACAGGCGATTCATGTCTTGTATCCATGCTATTTCATGTCTGGGTCTAGTATTCATTGAGGTGCATTTAGAGGTACGCTACAAAGTTGTAAGTTAATGACTGAGTTTACAAAACCTATTACAGATACAAATCCCTGGTAACCTCAGTCTTTTACTTAAATAACTTCTATGTTTCAGTTTGCAGTACACTGCAGGAAGTCGTGATCAGCCACTGTGCGTGCATGCAATGCTGTCACCCTCGTCCAGCTTTGAAATACATGAATCAGACATGGCCTCCCACATTAACTAGGACTGGTAAGAAGAAAACAAACAACGTAGGGAACTAAAAACATGCAACTTACGACCCAAAGTGTGTCGATCAACTAAACTGGATCCAGATTTTTAAGATTGATACACAACAAAAAGTACAGAAAAACTAAGTGTTATAAATGTATTTCTGAGGGAGGGAAAACTTCTTTTCCATTTCTGCTCACAATGTAAATAAAAGCTTCATGCCATGATGTTTATTTACCAATAAAAGCAACATACATGTAAATACTGCTGGGTACAAATTGATAATGTACTACAAATGTGTATTTAAGGCAAATAAAGTCATTTGTACAGGGAACTCACCTGATGTAAACAATCATTTGCAAAGTAGAAAATACAGCTTTGATTCATTTATTTATAAAGAAAGCACTGTAAAAAAAACACAATGAATAAAAGAGGAAACAAGCAACAAACTGCAATTAGCTGATGTGCTTATTAAAACGATATGCGAGTTAAACTGTTACAAGTAAATAAAAACATCAGTTTTGACTACAGGACAGGAAACAGTAAAGGCATGCATGACAAAATGTAATGTCTTAATCTCGTGGGGCAGTCCATTACACTACAAAAAATAAAATAGTGGTTGCATGGTATCAAAACTATGGGAGAAGATTCACAACTTGGCTGCATTGCTTCAGTGTTTAGAATAACACAAACCCAAAATCTATGCAATAATTAGAATATATTGCTAGTCAAAATCTCACAAAGTCTCACTCAAGCAAAATAAGTCATAGATTCTGAACTTTAATAAAGCTTGAGCGAGACATGACTCTGGAATGTGACAGCTTAAACTAGAGAGGGACAACAAACTGGTGAAATCCAGTGCTGTAGTATTTAAAATGAAAGCACCACAAACTTGTTCCTCCATGGTACATGGTTGAGAGCAACTGTATGAGACTTTGGAGGTTGAAAAAAATGAAGGGCAAAAGTTCTAGGTCTCCTTTTCTATAGGAAAATTTAAATTCCACACACATGGGGTGTATTAAAAGTATGAAACAAATAGAAAATAAAGCCCTTACCTCATTAGATATATGCCTTTTCAAAGCCCCGCCTCGTGCACATGACAAGAGTTGAAGAGTAAAAACAAAGTTACACTATGAACACACTAAGTAGCACAAATGAACTCAGTGCTTCTTTCTCATAATTCTACTTCCGGGGAGGTGGAGGGACCGGAGGAAGAGGGGGTGGAGAAGCAAAAGCGTAAGGCGGTTGCCCAATGAAGCTCATGAGCGGTGGCTGTGGTGGAGCAAACTGTTGAGCCATCAGAGGCTGCGGCCCCCCTGATGGTGGAGGAGGAGGAGGAAGAGGAGGAGGAGGTTGGCCAAACTGACCCTGCGGCTGGCTAGATTGATCCTGACCTCCACCTCCACCGGACGGGCCTCCGCTGCGGGAGTTGTAGCCCCTGCTGCTGCTGTAACTCTCGCACTGATCTGAGCCAGAGTTGTAGCTATTCCTGCGATCCCGGCTTCTGTCCCTGTAGGAGGAAGAGGCGGAGGAAGTGGAGTGGTCTCCATCACGGTTGTTGCGGCTGTCACGGCTGTAGCCACTGCGGCTGTCTTTTCTGCCGCCTCCACCACCAGGGCGCGTGCGCCGATCACACTCCGCCTGGTACATGAGGTTAGGGTTGTTGGAGCTGCTGTCACGGTAACGCATTCTGCCACCTGTAACAAAAAGCACATGTAAAATCAGTATCATTTTTAAACTGTTTATCACTACATCTCTTCTTCATTGACTGTTATTGACTGTCATATGTTATATTGAAAAACTGGTTCCTTCTTACCCCCTCCTCCTCCGCCACGCCCTGAGTCCACAAGCTGAAGCAGTTTAGGGTTGATGGCCTGCCGGGCCTCCGCCAACACCCGGACAAGGTCTCGGGCCTGCCGCAAGTTCCCTGGGGTGAAGAAGGTGTAGGCAGTGCCCTTGTTGGTACTGCGGGCCGTACGTCCAATACGATGGACATAATCCTCAGAGGAGCTGGGATAGTCATAGTTGATGACGAACTTAACATCTTCCACATCTTTTGGATAAAGAGCAATCGATTTTACAGCATGGGGCAAAGGAAAAAGATGATGATGTCAAGGGGGGAAAAAGCTTCTGGAGAAAGAATTGATCATTTTAATTCCACCTCTAGACCTGATGGCTTGTATTTAAATAAATACATATATATTATGTATATACAGTATATATATGATTAATTAAATATTGCCATTTTGTACATTAAAGATATTAATAATATTTTAGGTTAGAAATCATAAATCTAAACAAATAGAGTAACTTACCTGCTTTATCAGACACCGTGCAAAAATCCATACATCCAAAGATGCATTTCACTTAACCACCATTTTAACTAATTTAAATCAAATACAGTTAAAACTGAACTTGACTTCAGGTTTTCATGCTCACTTGACATGTAGTGAGCATGACATCGACAGATGTGTACAGAAACCATATTTAGGCATCATAATCTTCACATCAATGTGATTACTGGTAAAAAAAATGTGTGAAGACAAGGAGTCTGTTTCTTATTACAGAAGAAGTGGGGCTCTGACAGCACTGCTGATCAGTAAGTCTACCTTTTCCTCTCCATCATGACAGAGGGAAGCCATTTCATCAACCGTTACCTACTGAATAACAGAATGACAATGTGCCGGGATAAGAACTGTGCTATTCTTTTGACTAAATTATGAGCACGATGGAAGTACCTGAATGTATGGTGAGCTCATGGAGGAGGTAAGAGAAAGGGGCGGTGAGGTACTTACCCCCTTCGTGTTGTTTTTACAAAGGTAGTCAGTCCCCCTTGATCTGTCCTGGTTTATAGGGGGGGGGGCTGAGGGGGAGGGAGACAGGATTCATCCCTCACCTTCTGCACACACCAGCAACGTCAGACTGGAGCAGAACCGTTAAACCTCAAGAGACACGCACACAACGGCTGGTGCTGTTGCTCTCTCGCTGCATTGCAGGACCCTCCTCAGACCCTGGCCAGGACTGGATCCAGACGAGCCCATCCTAACTCTCTCTCCCCTGTCTGTCTGCTTTTTGGGACGGACCGATGGGCAGACATACAGGCACCTCAGGCTTCTCCCAAGGAAGGCTCGTTGGATTTACAAACTCTGACAATACTGGGCAGGGGGATCTTAGTTACCCATGAAGAATAAGACGGGCTTTAATCCCTCTAAAACTAGCCGAGCTTCTACTTTAACGTGATTGAGGGGGCAGTGACAGCAGCGCAGACTGTTACAGCTGCCGTGTGCTGCCAAACCCTGAGAGGAGAAGAGGGGAAAAAGAACAAGGATACGGTCATCGGAATTTTGGCAAGTCAAAAAGACACTTCAGTTATCCCCCCTTCTCACATTTATCCTGCCAACAACTTAGATGTCAAACTAGCTATCCTAGCCTTCCTGTGGGTGGACCGTAGATAATTCAGCTGTCACTGTCCTACTCAAGTGTATCTGCAAAACATAACAATATGTATCATTTTGCAGAATTATATCAGTGGCACAACTGCACAATTTAGTATCTTCTATGTGGAAGAACGGGTAATATGAGCAGCATCTTCATTTAATTTGTACTGACACCATAAAGGAGACATAAGAAAAGGTGCGCAGGAGCATCCGGCCCACACACCCCTCCTTTCAGGCAGCGTGCCAAAGAGCCCCGGTTGAAGGAATCTTTTTAACTGCAGTAACAAGAAACAGACTATGAACCCAGCAGACCAGAAGGCCCGAAGCCTCCATACTGGACTAAACAGTCCATTAAACTGTCAGGTTATACTAGTAAGGGGGTCCTTAAATATAATGTGCTGATTTATTTAACTGTACATCACTAAACGGATTACACCTTCTTTGTTATTTTCACACTTCTAGCTCACAGCAGCTGTATATTATAGAAAATTCCTAGTGTGATACCTATTACAAAAACAGTCATAATATCGACCTGACAACAGCCAAAGGAAGACAATTCTACACTTAATGTTGTGCTAGAAATGCATTTTGTTTTTACCTGGTTTCATTGCCAGACTTTGCCAGATATAGCTGGTCTTATCCGTAGTATACTTACCTAATGGTCAAGATAACTAACCTAGAGGCCCAAAAGAACACTTGCAGTTGTACTGTACACATCAGTTTAACTTTGGTGACTGTTTAAGTGTATAATACATTTAATATTATTTGCCGTAAAAATATAATTCACGAGACAATGCAGAAAGAATGAGAGAAGAGACGATCATGTGAGATTACGCAGCATCAACTGTATGTGTGAGCAGACATACCCAGACCACGAGAGGCCACATCGGTAGCAATCAGTATAGGAGCTTTACCACTTCGAAATTCTGTAGGATTAAACAAAATATATATGGCAGGAATATTAACAGAAACAGACATAACAGAAAATAAAACAGAAGAGCAGGATGGGAATCATCATCTCTACTCACACTCAACTCAAGCGACAGTGAATGAGTAACTTTAAAACTAATGCCTACACCTACTGATAACCTGTCTTTGGAGGGAAGCGTTTTTATTGTTCTGTACTGTCCACTGGGTCCTCAGGTATGACAAGAGAAAATGATCTACAACAAAGAGCAGGAGGCAAGTGGTAGCACTGTATTACAAGTATTCTTACCTGCGAGTACCCAGTCTCTTTCTGGCTGGCTCTTGTCTCCATGGATACACATGGCTGGCCACCTAGAAAACAAAACCACAATGAAAGTGGCAAGATTAGTGAACGCTCTGAATAGCTTCTGTCTATCAAATATTTGCATAATTCACCTTAGAACTACTCTCATCATGTTGTGTCATAAAAGAAGTAAAAAAAGTAATTTCTCACCCATCCCGCCTCATCCTCCTGGTAAGATCATCACAACGCTTCTTAGTCTCCACAAAGATGATGGTTTTGTTCTCTTTCTCAGCCATTATCTCCTCCATCAGCTGAAAAAGTCTGTAGACAGGGAGAGACAATCATAGCACATCAGCAGTGCTAAGCTCAGTTTCAACTGTGTGAAAGGATAAGCTCATGTTCTGTAACACTATTATAGCGGTTAATGAGATAACTATGACATGTAATTTAAGTCAGATATTTTCTCACTATCCTTACTTGTGGTCCTTTTCAGTCTCCATGCAGACATCGACAATCTGCAGGATGTTGTGGTTGGCACTGAGCTCCAGAGCGCCAACATTAATCTGGACGTAGTCCCTCAGGAAGTCCTCGGCAAGCTGCCGAACGTCCTTTGGCCAGGTAGCACTCCACATCAGGGTCTGTCTGTCAGGCTGAGAGACAGAGGGAGAGACAGCATGCAATTGATTGAACTGAAAAAAACATCAACATTAATAAGTTGAGGTGATATTTTTAAAATCAGCAGTCATGGTAACTGAGCCTTTGTCCTACCCTGATTTGTTCAACTATCTTGCGAATCTGTGGCTCAAAGCCCATGTCCAGCATGCGGTCAGCCTCATCCAGCACTAGGTAGGTGCAGCGCCGCAGGTTCGTTTTCCCAGCCTCCAAGAAGTCAATGAGGCGACCAGGTGTGGCAATACAGATCTCAACACCTAGTCATACAAAATTAACATGTCAAAAAATAAATAAAATGATACACACATTATTAGGTGCTCAGGCAGAACATTTTACAAACAGTTGTGTTCTGATTGTTTGTTAATTTGTTCATGTACAACACTTTCTGTACGAGCAGTCCTACAATTGCTTGGATTTTCGATATCAAGGTTTTGAATGTCAAACTATTTTGAATAATCCATTGCATGAGCATACCCACCCCTCTCGAGGTCTCGAATCTGTGGTCCTTTGGGTGCTCCACCATAGACACAGGTGCTTTTGATACGGGAAGACTTTCCATAGTCATATGCGACGTGCTGAACTTGCTGAGCCAGCTCTCTGGTTGGGGCGAGCACCAGACACTATGAAGAGAGGACGAAGAGGAATGAGGAAGGTTTTACAGACTGATTGTATGCCCACACTAAGGTAGTGTGCTCTAGATAAAACTAACCTATCTAACATGATATGGAATTTGCACTCACAATTGGACCATCTCCCCTCTCCAGATAGGGCTGGTGGTTGATGTGTACAATAGAAGGAAGAAGATACTGCAGGGAACAAAAACACACAAAACCCAACTAAATACTTATCTTACTATCGTGCCACAAGAAATCGGGCAAAACAATTAATTCTCCTATGAATCCCTTTTAAAAACACCTTATTTAGACTCTCTTAAATTATCTAAACATTGTCCTTCTGCAGTTGTACTGCTGTTCCTGATATATCTTTGTTCTTGACTTTAAGTTGTATTTCTTTTATGGTTTATGTATTTTTATTCCAATTTCATGTTTAGCTGTCACAGCTCTTTATCTTGTGAATTGTGCTATGTAAATAACATTTTTAGGAACTTTTCCAATAAACGTCGAATAAAGTGTCATCATCATGCAGGATGATGGCCTGGCAGCCTTACAGCCAGTGTCTTTCCGGAGCCAGTCTGTGCAATCCCCACCAGGTCCCTGCCGCTCAGGGCCACAGGGAAGCCCTGAGACTGGATCGCTGTTGGCTCCTTGAAGTTCTGCTGCATCAGCACATCCATCACATACTCTGCCAGAAGAAGGAGGGAGACAATCAACAAGACAGTTACACTGCTGCATTGTTACTTTGGTTTCTATCTTTCAGTCGTTCAGTCAGAAGGACAATATTTCTTGTAAACATACTACAAGTCCTTGTGAAACACATTTTACTAACACTGCAACTGGTAATTTAGACCAGTTGCATTGTTTTGTTTAAAAGTGACCATGGAAGGGGCTTCAAAACAAAAATTAGATTTTGAAGTCCCTAGATGCTGGAATGAGTGAATGAATCATCTATTGTATATGCTAATGTTTCCCTGAGATTATTTGTGCAGACATTGTAGTGTGTGTACTGTATGGTTTACTAACGTGGAAACTGCGCCTGGTGAAAAGCGGTGATCGCCCTTGGACAGCCAGAGCCTCTGATGGTGATCTCCTTCTTTCTGAGAAACTCTTCCATTTCATACTGAATATAACAGCGAAAGAAGGAAAAAAAGAGAAAACATACATTTGGACATGGTGTATAAATTATTGGTATTTTTTAGAATACCTTCTGCTGAAATTACTCTGACTTCCTAAAGAAATGATGATGATTATGAGAAAGCATTATATCAGGCATGACAGTAAGGTATCTTTAGGAGTTTAAATTTGTTAATGTCTGTTGCTTTGTCTATCAATATTGTCTGCAACTACAACACAATCGATAATGGCCACCGTAACAGTTTAAAAATGAAAAATATCATTCACTTATTGTTTGCGAGTGTGAGAGACGAGCAAAATATGAAGATTTACCTGACTCATGTGTTGGACCTCAGGGTGTTCAGTGTAGAAGTTCTTCTCAAATTTTGGCAGCTCGTCCATGTTCCACCTCTTCTTGCGGAGACGCTCACCTGGATTCCCAAACTTCATTGGTGGGGGTCCACTGCGACCGCTCATGGCCCCAAACCGTGGCCTGAGAGTGAGGGTCAAGAGATAAAGAGCACTGGGGAATCAGCAAGGCAGGCTGCAGCATTACCTGTACTGTATATTTTTGACATTATTATATTTTTTCTACCTTCACCAAAGAGGTCATGTGATGATCATTTCTATGTCTTTTGGGTTTGTCTGTGACCAATGTATTTATGGCTGAATCCATATGCCCAGACTTCACTGCAAATGCAGAATGATTATTTTCATGAAGTCCAGAGTGGAAATTCTGTATTTCACCAAAGTCCACAGGGGGGGCTCATGCTGCGGGGTTTTCTGCTGCTATATTACAGCTCTCTACCAGTCTACAGATGTAAGTTATGCACAATTTACATAACCTAAATGTTCTATATTTATTTAAAGACATTTATGTATCTGTTTCTTATATTTTTTATCTATAAGTGCAATTATGTAATGGAGTTAGATACTGCACACACATGGGCCTGGACCTACTAATTTGCATTTGTATGTTATAATGTCTAGTTTGTGTGTTCAAATGCGCAGAGTCAGATTCAGGTTCAGTGTTTCAGGTGAGGGTAATATTACCAGAGTAAATGCTCCGTTCTGTCTGCAGGTCCGGAGGGTTCACATTTGGATTCACCATACATATAACAATTGATATAACCATGGTGACTGTAGCTATAACATTTACTGTGTAACTTTACTCCTGTAGAAGAAACAAACCAATTTTGGTGACCCCGTGACCTCACCTTTAGCGCCACCATCAGGTTCAAATCCACACAGTCTATGGTCCTGACCAGTAAAAATAAATAAATAAATAAACGGTTGCGCCCCAGTCTACAGAATTTGGTGATAACATGACCTTCACCCTGGCGCCACCTTAAGGTCAATTTTAACATAGCTCAATGTTTACTGTGAAAGTTAGTTCAACAAACCGAAGAGAGGCCTTACGGAGGTTTGAGCTTTTCTGCTTTCGTGTTGCATTTATCGGCCCACTGCTGAGAGAATACTGGAGTCTCAAAACAGCCGTGGCCATGGTCAAACTTACTTTGATGTCTAGACATTATGCAACGCTAATGCTGTGATAAATATGTGTGTGTTATTTCAATATCTGAACTAAAAACTTACCTGTCTCGTCCGCGGTCCCTGTCTCTCTCACCAAAGAAGGCACCCCCTCTCATTTTGGCGAAAAAACTATAACTTTACTATCCTCTCTGTAGAATTTGTAACTTTAACGTAAGCTTTCACGTTTTACACCGGTTTATTTACGTTGTGCGCTGTTAAACTGTAAAATAAGCGCAATTTACGCTCGCAAAACTGTATGTATATTAGACGATAATTACGTTTACATAAGGATTTTTGTTAAACAATTGTTGGATGCGTCACGTAGCCAAACAGCCGCTTCTCACCTTCCTTCCCTGCCCTCTTTAGCTACGTAACTTCGGCTAGTAATTCTACGTAGCTTCGTTTCACTTGAACGGACACTACGTACAAATAATAATGGTGAATGTGATTCGTGTACGCGTTCGTGCTTTTTAACAGTTGGTGGCGGTGTGTCAGAAACCGTGAGCCTCTTTTTCCTTGAAACAGTAGAAGAAGAAGACGGACTTCCAGGAAGTTCAAACCGATGGATGAACAGGTTTTGCAGTTACTGCGATATGTGTATAATATGAGTCAAAGAATATGAAGCCACTGGTCTTTATGATAGTATGGTAACCAGTTGATTTTAAGGTGGACCTTGTTTAAGGAAATGCCTTTGTTAATTCAGAATAGGGGACTTGGACGCATAAGCTCGACGGCGGAACTGTTCGACAAATATCCACATTTACAGGTTTGTTTCCAGAAAGCGTGGCTAAATTTAGCTGCCATCACCAGTTAACAGTACTTTTCTGTAAGCAATCACTTTATGGCCGTTAATGCTAGAGCAAAACAAAATTAGCGTTACATTTATGAACAGGACTGGCTGTGACATGGCAGACGCAAATCAGTCAGGGATGATACAGCAAACTGTCATATCATGATTTTTTCTAAAGAAGTGTAACTAATTGTAAATTCCGTGCATGTGCCCTAAAATTACATTTTAAAAACTACTAAATAAGAAAATTGGGAATGAAAGACACATGATAGCTCATTTGACAAACTTTTGATGACTCCTGTCTGGTCTTTGTGGGACATAATTTTGACATACAAGGGGTGTTTATTGTTTTTATACTTACAGAAATCCAGTAAGCCCTTTCTTTCATCAGTTGAAGAATAAGGTTTGATTAGGCTACCTTTTCCTTCTCTATGATAACTGAATGGGGTAGTAAAATTATAATCAGACCAATAAGATCTCAGAGATGAAGGTTTCCAGTCTGTATAAATAACTATTAAGTAACACTAATGAATATCACAGCCTGATAGTGTTTCAGTTTCAATGCGACAAATCCACAAAGCCTAGGGTCAATTTCAGATTTTTTTAAGTAACACATTTGTACTGTTATGTCACAGGAAAATGCAAGAACATTTTGCTCCAAGCCGCTTGTTGATGTCGACCCAAAGTGCCTGTTGTATGTCCAACAAAGAGAGTTTGCTGCAACAACACCAGCAGACAGTGAGTAAAACCTGATGATTGGAATAGATCATATAAATATCAAGCCTTCGGTGTCTCCACCAACAGAAGCCTCAGTAGTCTTTAATGCAGTAAGTTCAGCCACATAACACGTTTTTTGAATAAGGAGATCTGGGAGCTTTTTCTTGACTGGACTGTTTGGTATGAAATACTGCAATTACAACATTAGCCTCGAACTAACTCCCAGATAGTACTCCAGGTAAGCCATTCTGGATCATATGATAATACATGCTTTTTTTATCTTGCATGTCACAGACTGTGTTTCAGTAATTGGATCTGATGATGCCACCACCTGCCATTTGGTTGTGCTGCGACACACTGGTAAGGTTCCTTTCATTTGATATGTGCTGTGTGCCCTATTCTGCCTGTGTATGCAGTTAGGAATGACATTTTTTAATGTCTGCCATGATTCTATTAGGAAGTGGAGCTGTTTGCCTTGCTCACTGTGATGGTTCCAGCACCAGGTCTGAAGTCCCGCTCCTTGTGAAAGCTGTCATCTCACTGAGTAACAACAGTAAGGAAGGCAGGTATGAAACAGACAAACAAACACACATAATAAAAGTGCGCATCCTATTCAGATGTTCTTTATTTCCTTTGCTTTCTATTATGCAGGCTTGAGCTGCATCTTGTCGGGGGATTTAACGATGAGTCAAAAACATCCCATGAACTCAGCCTTAACATACTGGGTACAGTCTTTTTAAATTGCCTCATGTCTCATTGTAATATTATGCTGGCACCATTTGAGCTTTGTAACACTTAGAAAGACTCTTTTCACTTTTACAGCAGCATTCCAGAAACAGAAGGAGGATATTCATCTGGAAACATGTTGCATTACAGGTAACTTTGATACCTGTTTTGGCTTGTTTACTATTGTTTAGAAATATTCTACCAGTCACGCCTTCATCCACTCATCCCTTCCGTTCTCTGTTTTTGTAGAAATGAATGACAATGTTGTCGATGGAACTCATAGGCCTATAGTATATGGAATAGGTAAGTAATGAATATGCTACAGAGTGAGAAGGATGCAATGCTTTCATTGTAAGTGACCTCTAATATATTGTGTCTATGTCTGTTTCTGCATAGGTGTAAATGTTAAAACAGGGGATATGTTCCCTTCATCATTCACTCATAAAGGACCTGCAGAGGAGCTGCGATCAGCAAGGACCTTCACTGGGGGACAGGTATTATAACATATAAAATGTTTTGTTTTTGTTATTTTTTGTTATGTGTGAATACTGGACATTTTTCTGAATGAAAAACTCCACAAGTGTGGCACAAAAACTCATAACCACGTTTTGATAATCACAAGTATGTTTTTATGGGATTATAATCATAAACAAATAAAATTAATAATGTGGTAATTGTTTTATTTATTGAGAATAAAAAACAAAAGTCATTGCAAAGATTATTAGTAAAATGATTGTTGTTGTTTTTTTGTCTCGCAGATGGCTGACATATATGACTCAAGTCAAGGACTTGTTAAAGTTGGCCCTTGCAAGTGGTCTCCAAATCTGGATATTGCCTTCTGGTTGTCACAAAATGATGACACAATTTTAAAGGTAAACGAATGTGGAAGTAATCATTAGTCCTATTAAAGTGATCTACTTCATCCTTTGTTATACTTAAGTATTTTTCATGCTTCATTCAAGCCCTCTGTTATGTCCCACTGTGAGTGTGAAGCAGCAGTCCAGAAAGAGACCTATTACAGACTTTGACTCTGGTATTTCTCTCTCATGCCCAGTACCTGTCCACCTCGCCAATGGCTGAGCCGCCACACTTCGTCCAGCACATTAAGTCCACCATTCAGTTCCTTTTACAACACCCCAGTTCTGATAGCCTGTTCCCCGGGGGTCAGCCACAGCTCTACCGCAGGACTGAGGGGGGGGACTGGGAGAGGACTGTCCAGTCATAGAGCACTACTCCTTTCTCTCACTCAACCTTAACATGGAACCTGACTGTTTTTGCCTCTCAGCTCAATGGATACACTGTGACCCATCCACCCACTGTCTGTTTTTTGTTCATCGTGTCTTAACGTGAATGTAACCCCCGACTGGACCATATGTAATGTATGTTGAATGGCTCTCCTGACTCATCAGGCTGGTCCAATAGACAGAGTAGTGGAAGTACAAGTAATTCTGTTCATGCCTGTAACAGTTACTTTTTCCACTCGTGTGAGGTGGTGTGAAGTCTGCGCCTTACACCATCTGCTGTGTTGCAGTAAGTCGAGGTTAATGTCCTACTATGCTTGACTGTTTTGATTATCGAAGGAAATGATTAACATTGTTGTCTTATGTCCAGTTAAATGACCATACTTACCGTTTTCATATGTTGTTTTTTTTAGCCCAAAACCTTTTTTTTTTATTAATTTCCTACCTTGCATGCATCCATTGTTCGTGTTTATACTAGTACAGTTAAATCGACTTGCAGAATTCAAACTTTATTTAATTGCCTTTTATATATATGTCAGTCAATGTTGTCATTTACTGTGTCGCAAGGAAATCAAGCCTTGCCTATCTCT
This sequence comes from Siniperca chuatsi, assembly GCF_020085105.1. NCBI lineage: Eukaryota > Metazoa > Chordata > Actinopteri > Centrarchiformes > Sinipercidae > Siniperca > Siniperca chuatsi. The sequence goes on along the minus strand of NC_058044.1, from coordinate 25,554,756 downwards.
ATAAGTTTTAAGTGTGAAAACCAATACATTTCTTGGAGGTATGAAATGAATCTAAAAACTTAGCTATGCTTTGGAAATATATGCACAATATGTAGTTAATTAGCTTAAAACCTGTAAAACCATGTGAAGGGTCCTTAAAGGTAGAGCCTGACCTACTGCTAAGGAATAATTACAGGTTGGGAACGTGCTGCGACAACAGTAAGGAGAATACTAATTGCTAAGCTCTGCGTTGTTGAAGAGTTGAGCCAAGTTGATTTTTCACTACAAATGCACCTTCCTGATGAGTGGAATATGATATTTCATCACATATTCTGCATACAACTGTATACTTGGCTATGAATGTGTATGTTTTAGGAAAATGCATGTGTAAATGTGTATAGTAATATTCTGCTAGGGATGATATGGATTCTTGTCAAATGCAACAAAATATGATTTTATTAGTTTTCTTTTTCTGAAACTGTTAAATTAAAACACCATATACTCTATAAGGCCTTTTCATCAGTTGTGTTATTCAGAAGGTTGCAAGCTGCTTAAAGCATTGGTGCAACTTGTTTCTGTAACTACTGTACCTGTTGCTAAATAAATGTAAATGGTCAAATCTAATTTGAAATGCTTATGTCTATATTGAGTATGCAGAGTGAATGAAGTTGAAAGGATGGAACATTTTTTGGAGTTCAGCACTTCTATAGAAGAATAGAGGTTCTGCCAACTACTTGGTCCAGTGCAATTTGATAACATTGTCAGGGTATTACTATATATTACCCATTAACAACTATACGATACCCTGGGCGATATTAGTTTATCGCAGATATATATCAGTATTGGTGTAGATGCCGGCTGATAAATAACAAGAAATAACAGTGCAGAAATGCCAAAGTCTCCATTGCATTGTTTGTCCAGTTGAAGTCTATTTTTCAAATGTAAAATTAATGAACTTAAGAAATGAATCGGCTAACATATCCTTATCAGATTTTCGGCTAGTCTACATTACATATGTAACTTGACAGACACATTCACTCATTTTAATAGCTGAGAGTATCATGGTGGCTTTAGACAAGGCTTCATTTCACTGAGGACCCCGTGAAACCCCGCAGTGGTCCCCGGAAGTCCCTTGACCCCCACTGATCGATGCATCATATATCCATCTCTCTTGTGATAGTATTTTTTTTTTTTCCACAGCAACCCCAAATCATCTCAGGACAAACTGCCACAATGTTCTGACAGCTCCAGGTACTCCGTCAGATTGCGCTGCCATGATTAGGTCAGGGTTTGCAGTTTTGCTCCGCCCTCCGCCCAACTGTAGTGTACTGTACTGTTGTTTCCACGTAAAAGGGGCGTAGTGTTTTTACGCAGAATGAGTGGACCCGGCCGGTGGAAGACTCGCAGTCCCGTGCCGGGTGTCGGATGGTGCACGACAAGCAAGTATCCCATCTGAGATTATATTACTTTATGACGTCCATTATACGAGGAACATATACACGTCTTTGTCGTGGGTAAGCCTTATGAGCCTTTTCCATCGGAAACCGAAATGTACAGTGATTTCCAGACAGAATTGGCGGTCGTGTAATTTGTCATATATAGCTAACTAAGTTAGCTAAGTCACACGTTAACCTAACTATTACAATTTGCTTACACTTTCATTTCATTCCACTGGACGACAATAACTTAAAAATGCGAAAGGCGTTTCTGAGACATGTCCGTCGGTTTCCGTGGGTCACCAACGTTACACTGTACGGCTGTCTGTTCGCTGGAGGGGACTTCGTCCACCAGTGGTTTTCGCGGAGGGAGAAAATGGACTGGAGCCATACACGGAACGTCGCTGTAATCGCGTTCAGTTTCCATGGTAACTTCAATTTCTTCTGGATGCGGTTCCTGGAGCGGAGGTTTCCCGGGAATTCGGCCGGGATGGTGATGAGGAAGCTGTTCCTGGACCAGACTACAGCAGCGCCCCTGGCTACCAGTGTCTTCTACACAGGTCGGTGGGTAGGACGGCAGGGGCAGGACAGCTACTGACAGCACACCACAGCTCCCAGGTCCACACTGAGAGCCTGCCGGGCAGTTAATGGTTAACTCCAAAACAGATCACATAGCTGTCAATTTGTAACTTGACACAAGTCCTCTCCTTGCTCTTCTCTTGTGTAAATATCAGCAGTTGCTCATTGGGCGGTTAAACAAACCTTGACTAGCAGAGGTCATATGAAAGTGACTGAGCAGATCTTACCTGCTCCAAGCAGGTAACGTTAGATTTGATAAATGATATGAACCTTTATAGTAGAGGAAGCATCACATCATCAGTATCATCAGTCGCTTAAACCTAAAGGATTAGTATTACATGTGGTGATTTATGCCAAGAACTTGCAATACTTGAGAACTCAATAGCTTGAGAAAACACAACATATATGCCATAGTGATTATTTTTCCTCCTCCTATAAGACATATACTGTATATATACTGTGTTTGTGCTTTCTTCAAAGTGTACTTACACTGTCTATAAACCTTGCATCACTCAAATAATTTTCCAGCTGACAGAGAATTAACTGTCATTTGTCTTGTTTGTCACCCAGGTGTCAGCTTCTTGGAGGGAAAAGAGGACATCATGGAAGACTGGAGAGAAAAATTCCTGAACACATATAAGGTGAGTGGGAGCAGAAGACAGGCAGTCACTGAAACGCAGTGTCCACTGTGATATGCTGTGACAGGTAACTTGTGCCTAAATCAAAACAGGGGAGAAGTTGTAGTGTGCACTCATATCCAAAACTGATGCCCAATGTATTTTGAAGTTAATATACTGTATACTCATAGTTCTGTGTATTCAAACACTTAACCTATCACGTATTATTTGGTTCTGGGAGAGCTCTCCTGGTGAAGTTATCTAACTCTGACTTCTACTAAGTCACCTGCCTCTCACTCGCTACAGGTGAAAGATAATGTTTATTTTGTCATCATAGGTTTCAGCTGTGCCAGTAGAGGTTTTCTCCTGAACATTTTGTAAGTCTACAAATGCTTTCTGTTTGTCTCTCTTTTCAGACGGGGCTAATGTTTTGGCCATTTATGCAGGTAAATATTAATATCTCCCATGCACAGATGTTAATTCTTGACCTTTGGGAACAAGAAAATCTAAGCTCAAAGGTCCACTTACTAATTATCCTGAGCTTTCAGTCACATCTAGATTCAGTATAGATTCTCTTCACTGTTAAAATTTTAAATTTCCTCACATTTCCATTGCTTTCAATAGCTGTTGTAATATTTAAAGTGACCCAATTGTGGTAATTTTGGAATATGATGAATCTTGAAAGACAAACCTGTAAATCAACCCTTAAAATATTAGACCTATCCCAAATATCATAACACAAAACTGACAAAGTAAGGGCTAAATACTGCAGTTTAAATTCCCAGTTATTTAGACTTAGAGAGATGAGTCTCTGTATGATATCTCGCAACAATACTTGCATAGGAATTGTTTATTTTTTAGAAACTACTACTCCAAATAATAAATCTGACTTATTTATGGATATGTAAACATGTCATTCACCAGTACAATGATATACATACACATGTAATCTTTATCTGTCTCCCTTAGTTTCTGAACTTTGCCTTGGTGCCTCTGTACGTGCGGACCACATTCACCGGCTGCTGTGCCTTCGTCTGGGCCACCTTTCTTTGCTTCTCACGTCAGAGCGGAGACGGCACGGCCGCTGCTGCTCTGGCATGGATGTTCCCTCCTAAAGAGGATGAAGCTGAATCCACAAAGGAGAAAGTTGACTGTAAGGAGACGACAGATGCTCCCAAAGAGGCAACAGTAGCATCTAAACCTATTCAGAACTGAAGTATGTAGAATCAGTCGTGGTAATGGAGGGGGACGAAACATGAACAGAAAAGGCTGTGGTCTGAGCAGTCCTGTCTGTGGCACTGCTGCGCTATCACTGCCACAGCTTGAGTTCAAAGTCTCACTGGGGTTAAACTAAAAATATGTGTCCTCATGACGCTGTAATGTGCTTTAGGGAACAGCGTCTGCCAAATGCAATGTGTAAACAGTATATTATTCAATATTCATGCACATCACCTCCGTGGGGAAAATGTAATTCAGTCTTACTTTTCCATCTGACAGTGAACTATCCACATGCTGTATTTCTCATCAGGGTGTTTTTGTTTGTTTGTTTTTATAAATGCAGTCTTGTGTTCTCACATTTAGAACAAGAGAACCCCCTGATTCAATTGGACCATGGTTAATGATATTGGGATGATAAATGATGACTTCTATGTCTGTGACGGAAGCTGTGATGATGGGAAAGTGTAAGGATGATGTTCCAGATTCCTCTGCTTTACGTCTGAATGAAAAACTGGAATGAGCGTGGGAAAGAAGTATTTCCACAGTGTGGAGTGGCAGCTAACATATTAGCTTAGACGTTTAACTTCATAAGATTTCTAAACATTTAAATATAACTCTCTCTTTATTAGCACAAGTGCTGAGACTTATCTGTGACTGCAACAGAGTGCCTGATCTCTAAGGACTATCTGCTTTGATTCCAGTTTACACTCTGGTAAGAAGTGCCAAATACAGATGCACACAGGTTCCAATAATCCATCATATTCTGGAGTATATCTGTTTGTTATTAATGTAAAGGTAGGTGCTTTATACATATGGACCATGATGAGCACACTATAGGTTCACAAACAGTGCATCGTTGAAGCAACAAAACAAAAAAGCACTATGTGAAAATACATTTTTGATGTCCACATTTTCAACCATTATTCCTTTATATCTAAATATTGTGGTAATAAGATACTACTGAAGATTACTTTGAGTTTGTCTGATAATGATTGATGAAGGTTGTCTCAAACATCCATTTACTTGAACGTGGAAATGCTGCCTGCCTGTTGACTTTATGTTAATGTGATACTCTATTGTCTTTCCTGAACCATTTTTTTACTTGACCTCTGAGTGAAAATGTTACTTTATAGGTTTCCCGGCCTGCAGTGATTCTTGAAATGTAACGTCAGATGCCTCCGCCAAGCTGTTTTCTAGAGAGGTTGTTTTTATAAATAGAGAACAGCTCAGTACAAGAGCTGACTGTTATTCCTATATATAGAATTTAAAAGGTTTAGGGCAGACTTCTCACTTCCTTCTCAGATAATTAACAAAAATCCTCATTGACTTGTGTTCCTATGTACTGCTGAAATTCCTGGTGTCACAGAGAGATCTGTTTATTTTTGTTTTTCTGATGTGGTTGAGTCTAAAATGTGTTTTGCAACCAGCATTTTGGCGCTATAGACGCTGTGTGTTTGTATTATTATTTGATCGGTCTCACACAGCTGAATTAATACTATGAATATTGTACAACAGACCCACAGGTATCTTCTTATGCCTACAGTTGATCTGAAATATCACGTGCACCTCTGATATTTTGCTGTCAAAGGTGCATCCTGGGTGTGTTTTGGCTTGTGTTCAGACAGAAATATTACTCACTCCTCTGTATTACTCATCATTTAGATGCAACTGCAGCTCTGTCTCCATCTCTTGTGGGAATATATAAAGCACATGTATTTCGAAAGGCCTGCCTGCTGCTGCACGGCTTTCTTTCTGCAGCATGTTTTCACTCTCTGTTTTACTTATGCAGACTATCTCTTCCTGCTTCTAAGACTTCAAAAATGATGCTTTAGGCACCTATTAATAAACTTGTTTCTAAATTTGTAACAGACTACTCAAACAGATTCTATTAGTCTATTTTTGCCATATGCAACCAGACCCCCTTATGTGGAAACATCTGCCACTTAACCTTTGTGTCTGCCTGTAACAACCAGAGGTACACTTCAGAGACAAAATGCTTAAAAAGCTATTACCCCCTGCTGGCTTTAGTATCCCTTTATTAATAATAAATACATAAAATATATCCAGGCAGAGCTCTGGCATATGTAGATATACTAAAAAAAAACAAGTTCTTGGACAGGCTGACAATAACAACTCCAGTGCAACTGTATGTTTAATGTTTTATTTTTAACGTCATCTCGGTGCCAGTGGGTGTCTCCCATGTCTTCACATCCCTGCCCGCACTGCGCATGCTCCCTACATCCTCACCTCCACACACACGTCGAGGGACTTGAAAGCTTGAATAAAGATGCTCAACGTCTCGGGTCGCAGGAGCCTTGTCACCGGGTGAAACTGAGTTATCTGGGAGGACGCACGCGGTAGGAACCGTGTAGATTATAGCTGAAAGACTCGTTGAATCCTGGTTTATGCGCGCGGGCACTCCATCTACATGGAACTGAAGAAATCTATTTCGGACACCGAGCGCGCGCTCAGGAGCTACGGCGCCGTGTCGGAAACTGCATGGACGACGGACAAAGGTGAGCGTCATGCATCAAAATATGATGCTGTTTAACCGGCTGGGGGTCAGAAATAGCAAGTTATCGTCTCAGTCTTCTCAGCAAATGTTTCACTCTGTGAAAACTCAGTGAGCAGTTAGCTGTGAAATGGTTAATGCGTGACTCACAAAGGTTTGGGATGTATCAATAGCGCTGCCTTGGTCCTAAAAGGCCTATTAACTCCCCTACATGCACACTATGGGTATTGCGCGGTTTGTGAATGAATTTGGCCCGAGGTATAAACTACGAATACAGCAAGCATTTTGAAACGTGGTCATTTGATTTGATCTGAGCTGATACAGAAGCATGAAGCAAGCAGCTATGAGTCAGTACCCTGGCCCTCTGCTGTATACTCTGGGTTTCACATTTACAAGAATATTTGATTCTATGGCAGAACGAGTGAAAGTTTTTCAAAATGCCATAAAGTATATTCCTCACTTTTACTGATTATTTTTGAGGGTCACTGTAAATTGTGCAGGGGTTGAGCACAACAACCCGTTTCTGCACAATCAAAACAGTTTCTAAAGACACAATACAGCAACACCGCATACCACAGCCTCCAAAATGACTGTAAAGCTGAACAAACACCTCTCCACACACAGTTTCAGCTAAAAATGAACATCTTAAGCTGCAGAGGTACTGAATTAGATGTTTCTAGTATTTTGTTCTGCATCTATTTTATTTGTCCTATTTAGGGCTGCAACTAACAATTATTGTCTCGGTTAATCAATTGATTATTTGGTCTGTCAAACGTTAGAAAATACTAAAAACATGCCTGTTACAATATCCCAGAGCCAAGTGTGATGTCTTTGATTGAAATTTTTCCACCCACAGTCTAAAACCCAAAGAAATTCAATTTACAGTGATCTAAAACTGAGAAAAGCAGCAAATTCTCACTTTGGAGAAGCTGGAATCAGAGAATGTTTTGCATTTTGCTTGATGCATGACAATAATGGTCTGTCAATTGACTTAGCGATTAATCGTCTAATCATTAACACTCTAACGGTGTCAAAAATGACCATAAAGCTGAACATCACAGTTTTGACATATGATATGATAAAGGGCGATGAATGACGCATGTGTTGACGGAAGCAGCAAAGTGATAACGCCCTTTAAGATGTGTCCCAGTTGGTTCCACTGAGGATAACTCATCACAGGAGAGCAGGGTGTGAAGAAACTTCCAGATTTAAGTCAGAGAAGCAGAAAAAAATGCAGTGGATATTTTTAGACACAGATCCAGCCATTGCTCTCTCTCTCTCTGTCTACCACAAACACACACAGACAGTCAGAGGTAAAGCAGAGTGAACCCCCCCAGTTTATCTCCTTTTAATTATTTTGTGCTTACCATCTGTTTTTTTCCCGAGGGGGGGGGGGGTCCAGAGGCAGCAGTGTATATACAGTGTGACTGCAGGATGTGTCAGGGGCGTCTGCATTGGATGTCATACAGATGCTGACATTTCTTTATTGTCGAGTCCCATGTGGCAGTTGCACGATCCAGGCTGTTTATTCCTCATTAACTCATACTCCCGAAGTACACTGATGAGCCAGTTTGTTTTTAATGAAACAGAGATAATTCAAGCTGATTAATTATGTGTGTGAGGAGACTGGTTTACATCTCCAGGTGATGTGAGGAGCAGCGTTGCTTGTGTTGGCCTGAAACTTTAGAGTTAATCTCACCTGCCTCTTGGTGAACGAGCTGCTTTTAATTAGGACGTATCAACGCTCCTCATTCCTTGTAATGTTTTTAATGCTGAGTATGTGTGAGCAGCTTGCTCAGATGAGAGGCAGCTGTTAAGACATTATTGAGCTGGTGTTTTGCCACCAGTCTTAATGCAGCTTAGTCTTATTGATGATGAGCACGTGGCTGCGAGTGAGAGAGAGAGGAGTGTGCGAAGAAAAACAAGACAGAGAGAGAAAAGATAAAGATAAGAGAAAAAGTTTTCTCAAACTGTGTTTTGTATTGTGCTGCAGTTCCATGATATAAAGTTTGCTTTTGTTGCCAGCGTCTTTTGTCAGCAGACACGTCGGGTGATGATTCAATATCGGCGAGGCACAAACAAACCGGGCCCTCCTGTGCAGACTTCTGTCTGCTGTGGTGAGTCAGCTCTGTCTTCAGCAAGCATCCATGAAAAGTACCACAAACGCAGACTGCAGTTTATGTTGCTGCAGGAGGACGAAGAGCTGATCAGGCCCCTAATGTTACAAGACCCACTGTGGATAAATGTCATGCGTCACATTTGACAGCTCAGGATTAAAGATGCAAATAGTTTGTTTATTCAGACCTTTCAGCTTGTGGACTGTACAGTGTAGTCGTGTTAGGATTGGATCACTTCACAGCCAGTATGGACAGGATGAATGATTACAGACACCAGTAACTCTTTTAATGTCCACATGGACAAGTGTGTGTCCACATGGATAGATAAGATAGACTTTAAAAAATGTGAACCTGTCTTTTAAGTCATTTTTAAGCAAAAATGTCAAATGTAAATATTTGCTGGTTTTGAGTATAAACTGAATGTCATTGGGTTTTGGACTGTTGGTGGGATGAAACATGACATTTATAGACACCATCTGGGACTCTGGGAAATTGTAATGGTCATTTTTCACTATTTCCTGACATATTATACCAAACGATTAATCGATTAAACAAGAAAATAATCAGCACATCAGTCAGGAATGGAAATGACTGTTACTTGCAGCCCTAATATTTTCACAGGACACTGACAGCAGGTATCAGTGTCAACTGCATGTTTGTGTTGGAATCCAGTTTCACTGTGGTGCGTATGCGGGCTCTGTGAAATATTCATGTTCTGCACAAAAGTGGAATATAACTGTTAATGATTTAAGTGTGCAGAGATACCAAGTGAAGTTGGACATGTCAGTGGTGGTATATCATTGCATTGTAGTATTGTGCAATGTTTTTGAGACTATTTACTTTCATTTTTTATCTTTTGTTTAAACGGTTACTCCAGTGAATAAGTATTATGTCTCCATAATGGGGGGCTTGAGAAAGACAGATTAAAAATAAGGTGAAATCCTGACTTTTAGCCCCTAGTGTGGGTCACGCCCCAAAAACCCTGGATCCCTCATTTCCCATAATGCAACTTGTCTTTAATTAGACCCTCCCTGCCTGGTAAACGTCCATGTCTTTCAAACTCCACACCCCCAGTTTGTAACACAGGTTTTGTGTTAAAAATTTGAAGTGTGAAGACAATACTGCTACAACCCTGATGATATCATAGTGACATCATCAGGGTTATTTTCTCAAACTTTGGAAAGCTCCTTCCAGAGCCACGGAGCACATTATACAGCCGTTTTCACAGGCTGAGTAGTACTCCTCATGACGAGTAAACTGATCTTCATGTGTAACATCGGCGGAGTACTCCTATAATGATTTGCTATGGAGCCAGATGGGAATATTGGGAGAAGGAAAGCTTGATGACATGCAACAAAGACGCTAAAGAGGAGGAAACCAGGACAACACGCTAATACACAACCAACTCCCTCAGTTCCACACTTCAAATTAATGGAATATATTTGTATCGGCAAGTCAAGATCCATACTGTTGCTTGTATGTCGTAAGATGCTGGTAAGGTGAGTCATTTGCAAGAGTCGGAGCATTTGCAGTGGTCAGTGCATTGATCAGTGCAGTAAGTGTTTGGTCGGTGTAGTGTTTCGTGGCAGATATGGAGAGTGTGAGGTCAGTGGTCCAGTTCAGGGAGGAATAACCCAATCAGCAAGAAGCCACAGCTGGTCATTGATCCATGTCATTATGAAGGTATATCTTCTCTTCTGCATCATCAGACACCTCAACAACCTTGTACTTTGAAAAAAAGGATCTCAAAGTGCTGGTATTACATGCATAAATCCTGCTTTTCCTCATGTCTCACACGTTTCTGCATCATCAGCGATTGAAGGCTTTCAGTGGAAAGCAGTCATTTGCGGCTGATGCACTTTAAAAGTCGAATCACCTCTCTCAATTACAGGGTCTTGGCTGATGTGAGGTGACATGTCACAGGGAGACGAGGTGAGAAACACGTTTGCCAAGACGCTGACGCTATGCGAAAAGTTTCAAGGATAAAAAGACAGAAATTAGGAACTCTTGGATACATTTGTCACATGAAATCAAAGGAAAACAAATTTATGATTAGATACAGGCGTTGCGCCGCTGTAATCTGTAATTTGGTCATGGGTAGTGAGTTTCTTCTCTGTAATTTAAACCAGCAAATAAGCTTCAAACTCTTAAGCACTGTCCAAGGCGAAGAGAAGTGCGTAACAGACATGTTTAAAGCAGAGTTGTCCTTGTGGAGAAAAACAATCTAGGATTTTAGATAATGTGTTTCTCCTGCTCTCCCCTGCCTTTAAAGGCTCCTGTTTCCCTTCTATCTTTTTTTTGTTTATTTTTATTATTATTTGTTGCCTGCCGCTTCGGCTCAAATTCCCATGAGCTGCATTGAGCTAGTAACACAAAACTCGACCCAATAACTGCAAATAATTTGCATGTGCTTCCACAGAAATATGAGCCCAATGGGCCACATGGTGGCGCTGGTCCATTTACCAGCTCAATGTGCTCTACAAAAAAGCCTTTTGAACCACTAATTTCCGCCTAACTAGATTTTCTGGCATTTTGAATTTTTTGAAAAATACATTTTTGACATCTCCTTCTAAACCGGTGGATCATCATTGGACGAGGCTTATCAAAAGTTATAGAACGCTTGTTGATATCTTATTTAGTTTTCAAGATATTGACCAATGAATTTCAAAAGGGGCGTGGCTCAGCACATAAATAGACCAAAGTCAACAACCGTTACAAAACTTACAGGATATGTCCACAGAAGTACCTGAAACATGCCCTGCAAGTTTCCTTCAAATCGGCCGCTAGGGGGCATTACAAGGGCAAAAAATGCGTGGCCTAACACGATAAAGACTGAATTTAAAATTGTGTATTTTCTTCATTCTATTTGTGAAAATGCTAAAAAGGGAGATTTCATTACTTTGTTCACGTCTTGGCCACATTTGACCAGGTCCAGATCAAAAGCTTTAAACTTCTAACGGCCTGTGTTGGCTTGAACCCTGGCTTGCGGCTATATTTATTATTCATTTTTACTCAATTTCTCATCCCTGCCTTTCCTCCCTCTGCCTCCCAGGTCATTCAGATGTGTCCATGGCAGAGAGCACCATGGCTCCAGAGGAGATCGAGGTGGAGATGACTCGTATCCAGCGCCTGCGAGAGGTCCTGGTACGCCGGGAGTCAGAGCTGCGCTTCATGTGAGTTGCTGGATTGTTGATTTCTGTGTTTTTGTAAGACCAAACGTAATAGAGTGTGACAAAGATTTAATCAATACAGTTTCATAAGAATTCCTACTGCTGTACTTGAGTGTTGTTTCCTTGTGATATAAGGCTCTTTTAAGAGGTTTATACTGAGAGAGGCAGCCCATTTGTCCATTGATTGACAGACATGCCAATAGCAGTTGCATCAGTCACCATGATGAACTCATTGGCTCCTCATCAACATTAGCTTCAAGGATTATGGATCAGTGTATTAGTTTCTGTCTGTCTGCCTTTATCAAGGGAATGTTGTGTCTGAGCTTTTTGTGCAGCATTACAACATGGATGTTGATAAATCGATCGGACAAAAAAAGTTTAATACTGTAGCAGTACATTTTATAAAGAAATAAAGTCTCTCCATGCATTTCTAATGGACTTTATTCTGTCAACATTTATTCATCAACTGCGTGGATGAATAAATGAATATCCAGCAAAACGATGTACATACAGCATGTGAGCAAATAAGAATTAAATGAGTCCCAACTTAACGTCTGATATTCAAGCAGCTGAAACCATTAAATGTTTGGTATTTTTGCTTGAAAAATGACTTAATTAATGAATCACTTATAACTTATTTCTTTGACGATCAACTAATTCAACGAATTGTTGCAGCTCTAATACAGACTCACAGTACATGTACGGTGTGACTGTGAGACGATATCAATTTATCAACTGCCACAGATTTTGCCATATCATTTATATTTGATGCACCTTAAATATTATTAGAACCTTACAGGCTATGTGGCAAAACAATGAGCAGGATGATTTTTGCATCAATAAAATGTAATACCTTGTTTTTTCAGTTATTTAATTTGCAGGATTTCTGTCCAGTTTCTCCATTTAATTTCTAGATCATTTTATCACAATATATTGCTATTGTGATATAGAATTACATGTACTGTGATAGAGGATTTTATGTTTTATTTTTATATATATTGCACACTCCTAGTATATTTGATGAATCAAACAATTTCAGTGTAGCTTAAAAGCTGTTGAACAGTGTAATTTTGTTGTTGAGCTGAAAAGATTACACACACAGTACACACACTATACTATACTATACTAAACCACTCTAAATGAACCAGGAAAATGACGTCATTAAGAAGTGTCCAATTTTGCACCTTTATAAAACTGAACAGAAAGTGGAAATACAAGTCGCTGTCTCAGGCACTCTTTATTTATTTTAATTTATTGTGTTGAAACTGTGTCAAATTGTCTCACCTCTGTAACATATCGAACTGAACAATGAATTTTGTGGGTCATTGCACCACTAACATCTGCAGTGTGATGGTTAAGGTGATGGATGAAGCTGATACATACATCTCACTCAGTTGATAATGTTAGTTCACACGCCCACTTGAAAGGCTTCATTAGGCCGCCACACTGCTTATTGCTTACGTCTCTGTTGTCAGGCTCTGTGTGACTCAAGACAGCACATGAACACACACACACACACACACACACACACACACACACACACACACACACACACACACACACACACACACACACACACACACAAAACTAGCAGATGGAGTGTCAGAGTGCAGAAGCTGCTGGAATCCACAGATAGCATTGAGAGAGTGAAAAACAAGCCAGAAGGAGGGAGAAAAACACAGACAGAGGGAGAGAGAGAAGCTGAAGGGAGGGGTCAAAAGGGAGAAAGAAAGAAGAGGGAGGTGTAAAACAGAGCAACAGGGATAAATGCAGAGGGAGGAGGAGGAGGAGGAGGCTGTGGATGAGTCATCGGCCTGATCTATCCCAGGGAGAATTAAATCTGTGGTAGCTGTCACTGCTCCGCAGAGAGAGAGATTTGGGGAAGAAGAGGGGAAAATGTCGAAGCCCCGAGGTTGAGACGTCAGGCCTGCAGCGGGCTCAGAAAGCAGCGTGGATTGATTTATGTTTTCCATCTGCACACACTCTCCTGATGAGTGACACATCAGGGCCTGAAGCTCAAGAGCGGACTTTACAGTACAGCACAGGGATCGGTGCTAAAATTATTTGTCGAATAATCAATTATTCAATCGGCAGAAAATGAATTCACAACCATTTTAATAGCTGATTAATCGTTTCTGTGATTTGTTAGGTAAAAATGCCAAACATTTTCTTTCAGGTTTGCAAATGGGAGGATTTTATGTTCTCAGGTTTTGGATAAAACAAAACAACTTAAAGATCTCATTTTGAGCTCTGGGAAATTGTTATGGGCATTTAATAGTTTCTGACATTTTATACTATAGGTTTAATGGATTAGATTAGATTAACCCTTCTATTTATCTGCCTCTCAAAGTCTCTCAGCTATTAGTCTGTTAACATCAAATTAGGATGTTATATGATTACACATATGTCAAATATGCTAGCTCATTACAGAATAGACTCCAGCCAAATCATCGTACATCTTACAACATCCTCAAATCCAAATAAATAACACAGGTGAACGCTGAAAGCCTCTTTCCCCATTAAGGAGAATGGGACACCACCAAACTCTGATGTGCACTTGTTACTTGGACCACCATGGCAACACGCAAGGAAGGTTTACAACCAAGTATGATAACAAATTTAGTTTGTAAGATCCAGAGCTACTGATATTTGAAGTGACTGCAAGATAGACCAATCCATTTGTGTGAAAGCCTGGGAATGATAGGGTTAATTGATAACAATATAATAGCTTTATTCCAAGCCCTAGTTGGGATGTTTTATTTCATCCGTGTTATATATAATTAGGGTAGTATTCAAGTTTAAAAATGAATGTCTGTGCTTTTGGAAATCGACTAAATGTTTCACTTTATCAAGACATCAAATGTTTAGATCATTTTATAGATCCTTCCCACTTCACCTATGTCTGTTTTTCTTCCAGGGTTCACTATACAATATAACTCTGCCTAACATCATTTCAAGTGGAAGGGGAAGCAGCTAATACCATCTGTTGTTCTTTAATCTGATGGAAGCCAGTGATTTACTGTTTTCTTTCTCATTTCTCTCTAGGATGGATGATATTCAGCTTTGCAAAGACATCATGAGTTTAAAGCAGGAGCTGAGACAGATTGTCGCAGTACCAGGTACAGTTCAAACACACATATATACACACACATATACCTTTTGTCTTCTGTCAACATCAAGAAAACCAGCTGCAAGCATATCAGGAAATAAATCCTCTGTGTGCAAAACTGTCCATGCACCCTGTTTGGACTCTTGGCGGAAAGTGCTTCTGTTTGCAGCTTGCAAGAGTCCCATAACCTCAGTAGGCATCACGATGATTTATAGGAAGTGTCATTACACTAAACTACGCAGGATTGATCGTAAGTCTCAGGGATGTGGTGGAGTTGTGAGGCAGAGATAATCATACACACACAAACACACATGCATCATCACTGTGAAGGCAAAATGAGCTGAGGGAAGCTTTCCAGGCAAGGTGTCCAAAATGAACAACACTCATTTTTACTCCCTGGATGTTTTTGTGGTGTTTTAGTGGGGCAGAGTACAGAATCAAATATTGGTTTAACTCCACAGTCAGGTCCAGTGTTGTCTGTATCTGAAATGCAGCGAGGATGCATTGAAGTGGTTCACTGACGTCACATGCATCACACATAGTAACATATACATGAAGCTCTGCATACAGAGAGCCTGGCAACAGAAGGAAAACACGCCTCCTCAGTGAGTATATACATCACGTGTCAGCGTGTGTGAGCAGTAGGGGCCGGTGTCGTGTTCAAGGACACACACACACACACACACACACATAGCAACAAGACACATGGATGTTCATCAGCAGTTTTGGGAAACAAACTAGAGACCTGTCAATCACAGGGCATTTTTTTATCACTTGGCAACTCTGCAAGGTGCAGTGAGGACAAAATAACAGAAACACCTGATAGTGTAACGGAATCCAATACAACAGCCCTGTAGTAAATACTAGTGTTGTGAAGCTTATGTTTGAATGAATGTATGAATGTTGTCAGAAAGGCATCGATTTACCTCTGTGGTCATTTCTGATGTCCTTATTTGTGGTGTTGATTTGATTCAGGGCTGTTGTCAGTATTTTAAAAATACTGAGGTCATGAATCCCCCAGTGCAACCCCCCCCCAACCCCACCTGCCCCAGATACCAAAAAAGTAAGTTGACAAGACAATCCCAACTTAAAGCGATCCTATGTAACTTTTGTTGAACAGCGGTAACAGTGGCAACAAGTGGCAGTTACAGGATAATGTCAAATGCAAAAATGTTGTTTAACAGTAGCATTAGTAGAAAAGAGTCAGGGAACTGACTCAGTAATATCATTTACACAGCAAAATCTATCTTAAAGATATCCCTAGTTTTTAACCTGTAGTAGTGCAATTGAGTGTTTTTTTATGAGTGGGTCCCCATTTTGTTTGTCTTGTGCACACGCACAAGGATGCGGTAATGCGTCATTATACACAGCAATGCGCCAACAAAGGCAGGGAATAAGAAGATTGCTAGCAAGTATACATCGATGTAATCAATGCACAAATCCAACGTTTAAGAAAAATCAACTTTACAAAAGTTTTATGAGGGAAGAAATGCATTCAACACTTTTGTTAGAAAACACTTTTGTTGTATCAAGGATACACATAATGCGTTTTGGTGAGTAACACTGATTGTAAATATAAGTTTTGTTTGTTTACAAGAAAACTCCACAGGGCACCTTTAAGTTTGCTAACATTAGCTTGCACTAGCCACCATAAGCTACTGGTCATACCAGACAAAGTAAGGCTGTAGAAGCAAAACCTCTGAGTCTATTGAGTTGAGCAAGGGTGCGTTTTATTGCTTATGAATTCCACTTTTAATGTGTAAGAGGACGAATGTGTTGTTTTCTTATTTCAAATTTACATAGTCTAGGTTTAAGGTTCACTTAAACACTTGTTCTGGTCTGATCTGGGGAAAGGGGAACAAAGGGAATGTCTCAAAAAAATAAATTATTTGGATTTTTCATATTTTATTATTTCATTTTCCTGTTCAATAACATTTTCTCCAAAATGTCAGGAATAAAAATCTGTTGGAGAAACACTGAATCATTTATTTACTTTTGTTGGCTGACATGTAGTCCAATTTAGATATATCGAGTTAAAAATGACTGGAATCTGCCCATGAAATATCCACCATTTGTTTGTTTCTAATTGTAGAGTGAATAAGTCCCCAAGGTTGGTAAAACCACCAAATTCCCAGAAAAAAAAATCCAGAGGACGTGACCTCACTGTCCTCAATGGTGGCTTCAGCTTTCATTGGGCTGCATTATTTTGTAAAGCCTCACCATTATTTTGTCCGCCCCTATGCATTTGGGATTACTGATCACACAAACCGCACACTGTCACACAAAAACTGCCCCTCGATGACATTCCCATGAGCCAGTGGGGCCTCGTGTGTGCAGTTGTTGGGGGTTCTGGCAGCCTATTACTTCACTCCAGCACAATGAGTCATGTGACAAACACACCCTGCTGCCTCTCCTGCTCCTCTGACATTGGGATTGTAGCCATGGGGTGGGGTGGGGTGGGGGGGTAACACACTGTAGCTGCACTGCTCCACTTTATTTCCAGATGGGAGAAAGAGCTGATGTTTGCAGTCGTTTTTCAAACCCTTTTTCCCCACCTAGCCTAGATACCAGCAGTGTCAGACAACCTACCTCTGCAGCCGTCTGCGCATGTGTGTGTGTGTGTATGCACGTTGTTTGGTGTGTTTATGTCTGTATTTTGCTGTGCTTTGGAGTGTGAAGGTTAGGAGAGTGAGACAAAGCAAAGAGGATGTTGCGTTCATGGGTCTCTGTCAGTGCAAATGAAACAAAAAACAGAGCTCTTTAGCATTTGCATAATTAAGTCAGTGCCTTATTTGTTATGCATTATACATGAAGGGAGAATTATGGGTCTGTTTGTGATTTGACTCAGTGTTTAAGAGCCAGCTGACTTTGCTGTAAGGTCAGTTTGTTAAGGTCAGCTGCAAGTAACTAAATGTACGGAACCTGCATTTATATTTTATGCAAGGAAGTAAAATATTAAGATTTCAGTTCAGTCTGCTTGTCCCTCTAACCATCCATTTATTTATTTGATTATGACTCTGCCTTTCTTTCATTTTCTTTCTTCCTTTCCCCCAGAGAAAGACAAAACCAAGAAGCACAAGCAGCGGGAAGAGGAGCTGATCCTGAAGATCCATAAACTGGTGCAGAAGAGGGATTTCCTGGTCGACGATGCTGAGGTGGAGAGATTAAGGTAGAGCGCTCCCACATACGGGCACAGTTAATATCCGGGATGACGTCTACGGGAGCGGACTGTCTGTTTACTCAAACAGTGTTGAACTCCATCCACTGTTTATTTCTTCATTTGATAGACATGGGATGGTTGAGAAACAGCGGAAAGGAGACTGCTGTGTGTGTGTGTGTGTGAGGGAGGGAGGCTGACTGATGACCGTGGCTCTGCATTGTCATTTTCTCCTTCCACCTCCTCTGCTCCCACAGATAACCCACAGAGTGTGACACAGAGATAACTTTAACATAGAAAAATTATGTCAAATCAACGGCTGGTTTTAAAACATTGGATTAGCAAATGGTGAGGTCTTTCTAAGCATCTCCAAAGGTTCATTTTGAAAGTGGACTATCAGATATGCTTTTGTTACGTTTTATCAGTTTAATCAGAATTATTCTTCATGATGTACTGAGTCACAACAGAAAAGTGTAACATTGTGATATGTTGTCAACATCAAGGCCACATGTAGCCCTAGTTTGTGTATTGTCATTAACCTCAAGTTGCAGAGCTAAGCTCCAGTTCTTCTGACAGATAAATTTCATGCTAGCAGCTCTGTGAGGGTGTATTTAGACACAGCAGCGCTAATGTCAGCCTGCTAACATGTTTACAATAACAATGCTAACATGCTGATGTTTAGCAGGTATAATGTTTACCATGTTCACCATCTTTAGCGTGCTAGCATGGTAAAATGTGCTAATCAGCACAAAACACAAAGTACAGCTGAGGCTGATGGGAATGTCATTAGTTTTGCAATACAATCATTCATTTTATTATCTGTGCTTTTCCTGCTGTGACAAGTCAAAATGTCTTCTGTGAAAAAGCGTATTTAGAGGCACAAACTGACTCGAGTGCTAGTCCTATAAATCAGGTACATGAAGCTATTCAGTGACTTAAAACCAACATGTACTGATTGCATTGTATTCAAATGGCTGACTATGTGACTGTATCTTAAACTCAGGGAGCGAGAGGAGGACAAGGAGATGGCTGAGTTCCTCAGACTGAAGCTGATGCCTCTGGAGAAGAAGCTCAAAGTCACACAAAGTGAGTGAAAACTACACAAACACACAGTCAGAGAGGGGCAGGAGTATTGCTCACTTTCGCTTCCATGGTGTGATGATTTTTTTTCCCCCCTCTTGTCTTTCTTCATGACAAGATCCCCCAAAGCCCAAGAGACAAATCCCGGAGCCGCCGCCCAACAAACCATCCATCACCAAGTCAGGAGTGGCCATCATTAAGGATTGCTGTGGAGCCACCCAGTGTGCCGTCATGTAACTGACAGAGACCTCTTTATGATCCCGTCCATGTGTCAGAAACAACACACTCGCATCACCTGCCATGCCATACATCATTTCCTGTGACTCAGAGAACCTCAGTTAGCTGTGTTTCCCCTCGAAACTGTTCAGGAATCAGGTTTGGAATTTAATCGCAGATAAAGTTTCAGCCCAGAGTTTGGGAACTGATCCCTAATCAGTACTCGAGGGGAACCTTACTGTAAGGAGCTTCTGTAAGTGAAGACACTTGTCCACAGTGTATAGGCAAGAAAGGGGAAAGGAACTGTAAAAGGAATTCTAAATAAAAATCTGATAAATATATATCTTAAATTAGAATCAGATTGGGTCATTCCATCATGTAACATTCCTTTAGGATTACCTTATGGTCTATGATCATGTGGTTGATAAACAGTACCAGCATTTACCAAACTACAAGCACAATGTCCACAGAGTGAAGTATAAATGTTGGGGTTCTTCGTCTGACAGGAAAAAAACATCTGTTATCGTCCCGTCACGTTTGACAACGGGTATTTATTCTTCCATTTCAGCCGTTTAACACCAACCAGTGAACCTCTTTCACTTTCAGGACTCCCACTTTGTTCCCAGGTGGAACGAACACACGTGGTTCAGACAAACAATATGGCTGCCAATTAAGTTGCTGGTATATAAATGCTACACAGTGGTGGCAGCCAGTGGATGCCTTTGGTACTGGAGCCCAGCAATATGCTTTGGCTTGAACAGCAGCTTAGCAGTTTAATTCTCTATCTGTGATTCTGTAATATCTGCTGTGCTGAATATAAAGCTTTGGCAGAGTCAAAAAACCCTGTGGTGGTCACTGAAAGTTAACAAAAAGGACAAAGCTCACAGAAGTACTGGATGAAAATGGGCTTCAGTGCTGACCACTGCAACATTGCTACAAAGTTGGGTCATATTAGGCTGAATGCCAATGAATAGCATTTCCCTGCTCTAAAAGGAGTCTGGCAACCAGTACATCTACATTTTTATAGCAACGTGAGACAAAGAACAGAACTTCAAAGAGCCCAAATCATCTGTGTCATGGTGCGTCAGTATCATTAAAATTAGATAAATAATTAATAATGTCCAAGGGAACAGTCTCAACAGCAGTTCTTTTGTGATCCTTAAAAATGCACAAACTGTATAGAAACGGTGGTCATAAGATTAAACCAATAGGAATATGATGGACATATACAGTATACAGTGCTGTGCTAAAGGAAAAGTTAAACATCTCAAGTAATGGACAATGCAGACTCCAGGAAAAGTTCCCTGTTTGTTTTCAGATAAAACAAGCAAAGCATCCTAATTTAAGTTTCTTTGAATTGCATTACATTGAAACCTGCTATAAATTTTTGTAGGCTAAAGCAGAATCCTCCTAATTTAATGTTGTAGAATATATATATGGAAATATACGCAACCAATATTATAACTTTAAGATCATTTTATAGCACAACAATGAAACCTATTCATTTCACTCTAGCCTAATGCATGCAATCTCATACGACCCACTTTTGTAGCAGCTTTTTCCACTAGTGATCTAGTGACCTCAAAACCCTTTCATTATTTTGGTTAACCCCTGTATATGCCAACACTTAAAAAAACATTTTATTCTACATGGTTGGGTGGTTGTTTTTTTTTTTTTTTTTTTTTATATAAATGATACACTGTACTTGCTCATTCTCCAGAATCACCACATCATCTCAGCCAACAGCTAGCGGGAATTATTGACTGTTGTATTATGACATCATTCATAGTCATTATGGATATTGCTGACAACAACTTGCATCCTCTGAATTTAGTCTTGCGTTTTTATGACAAACACCAGGAAATAAATGCAACTCTCTTGTAAATGCCTAAAATAGACAGTGTATGTTTGAGTGTATTTAGGACATTAGCGACTCATGTCAAGCAAAGTGTTGCTCCTTGTCACTTCCTCTTCCTTCTGATAACTTAGCGTTCTGTAGTAGTAGTGAATTTATTAAAAAAGGTCCTAACGTTGAATATTGAACAAATATGCAGAAAATAAGAAACCTGTACATATATGTTTAAATAAAGAGCATCTTTCAGGAACATGCTGGTTGATTTTATTGAGTAATTTGAATTCTTTCAAACAACCACAAAAACAGAGATGAGGCAGAAATGATGCTTGTGAATTTATTTACGGAAATCTTTTTGGTCCCTTCAACAATGTTAGACTGTTACAGCGACTTCTGGTGCAGTGAGGCAGTAAAGCAGTGTGACAGAGGGGGGAGGTGAATGTAGAGAGGATCAGTGAGACATGTTGACCAGGTCAAGGAAAAATAAATTAAAATTAAATTAAAAAAAAAAAAACATCACAAGGCAGGAGTTTTAAAGGGCACTGCTGAATTAAAGAAAAAGAACAAATTAAAACAAAGACAAGATCAGATACAGTGAAACAGAAGTAAAGACACAAAAACATGCTTCAACCCCTCTCTGGCCACTAACTAATTTCACATATGTATTTCATGAACCAAAACTATGCAAAAGTGCATATTTTGACAGGTACAATAGCTTCTCACTGATGTAACCAAAAGAAAGAGAAAGCTAAATAGGGAAGTTAAATGTATTCATACATAGTAGCTGAGCTAGTTGCCACTGCAGTACTCCGTGGGAGAGCTCAAATTCATAAAAAGTAATACATTCTTACTGCCAAAGTTAAATCTAGACATTTCTTGTGAGCATTTTAAGCCCCTTTATATCATTACTAATTCTAAATCATTAACTATTCTGAACGGCTCATTACTTAATCAAAGAGGTTTCCAGACAGTCAGTAAAACATCAAAAAGGAGAGACCTGAACCCTAAGGCGTCCAATTAAAAACATTTAGATTTTGATTGGCATCTCAGACATTTTTGGTGAGCTGGCAGGTGGAATCTCTCAGCTTTAAAAAGGATTCTCATACCAAGTCAAAATCAAGTCTGACAAAGAAAACTCATGTAATAACACTGGATAAAGAGGTAAACACGGAAACTGATTAAATGGGCTCTTACCCATTCTTTGAACCTTTTCCCTGAACACAAACAACCCTTTTGACTTCAGCGGTGCTTGGGTCGTGCTAAACGTCTCGGGCAGCCGACATTATTTGGAGGCAATTCAGCAGCCAGCAGTCTTGTAAACACTTGAGACAGAGGGAAATGGAAAAACCAACACACATCAGTAAGTAAAAACTCCTCTATGTGAGATGTGAGGGATGGGGAGGTAACGATGGCGATTCCTTGGGCACCGTGGCAAATACAAGCCATTGTAAAAGCCCGGTAGATTCCAGAGAGCCGCAGAGGGTCCTCTGTGTGTACGTCAGTCTGTTCAGGAGGCTTTCCGAGCCCCCATGGTGCTCCACAAACAGCCTACCGCCTCATCTCTTTTCCCTAAAAACACAACTATTCACCTTGTCATTAAAAATCAAAAACTCAGGAGTGCTCACTGCTCCCCTCGAACACTTCAACTCAGGCAGTGTGACATCACCAGATACAGTGCTTACCAGCAACAAGGTTAACTCAAAAAACCTTGAGCATTTATGTGGCAACTGCAAGGGTGATGCCAACTCTAAGATCCCTAAAACATGGTGGAAATAAAAGACTGATCTTAAAGAATGTCTTACAATCATCTGTTCTGTCTGCTCCTACTGGGCTTACACCATGCATAAACTCATTTATGCACACCATGCATATTTCACACCACCTACTCCAGTGTAAACCACACACACACACAGACAAAATATAGTTAAAACAAAGAAACACACTGGCTGCTGGCTAGAGCCGAACAATCAAAATACATCTCAGTTCCCGCTGCCTAAGCACACACCTGGCCGGAGTATTGAAGAGCCTTTCCCATTCAGGCCTTCATCAGTGGCCCTGGAGAGACGAGCCAAAATCTTTGCTATAAATTAAGTCAAAGTACTACAAGAATAAAAATTCCTGAGAGCAGTGCTTGTCGCAATCAAATCATCAATCAAAACCTTGTCGTCCATGCTTGAACTGTTCAAAGACTGTTAGCTTCCATTAACAAAAGCCACTATCTTAACAGTTAACACTAATGTTTCTCTTCAATCCCATCATTGAATTGCTACCAAATACCTCACATTTAGGCCAAATCTTCCACAGACTACTAAATACTCTGCATAATATAATAGGAACTGAAAATACTGTCCTTAGGCTACTTTACAATAGGGACAAAAAGTCGAGACTATACCTCAAAGAGAAGCTACCTCTTCAGAAGTCTTCAGTACTTTACCCAAGAGAAGACTGAAAGAATGAAACAGGCAGGTGCTTAGCAGCCAGTTTGGTTGACATGTCTACGGTTACCTACAAAGCAAAATCTGTAAAAATTTGAAATGAGTTCAAAAATGAATGAATGTCACAAATTAAATGCTCCGTATTGGGGATACAGCAAGGAAGTATACATGAAGGTTTCTCAATATGGTACATACAACAAAACATCTCTATAAACCTTCTGTTTGTAAAATCCAAGAAATGTAGTTACTCACATACTCTGTTTATAAAATTTACATAGAAAACTTAGTTACGCATCCCTAGCATTTCTGCCCGTATTCCCTAATACTCTGTATACAGTGACAACTACCTCATTTTTAGACTCTGCATTCAATGCAAGCCAGTGAGTGTTCTTTGACACAACGTGGCTCTAAACTGAAGATGCACATTCATGGAAATACAATTTAACTTCCCTGGAGATGAAATCAAACACAGGTTACAGTAGATGAATTTGGCAAATTAAAGAATTGCAGAAAACCTGCAAGAAGGGAATCACAGCTTGGTGAAGATCATCGGAAGAACCCACGGATTGTGAAATCAACAAACAAAAAGAACAAAGATGGCCGATGAGTGATTAAGAAGAAAGCAGAAGAATGCAACAGCCTGTTAGGATGTAGAGGGGACAACACCAATGCTCTTCTGGGGTCACTTCTGTGTAGTGTGTTCAGTGTAGCCGGTCAACTCTTGTATTTAGAGTTACACTATGTGTGAACTAGTATTGCTTTGTGTGTATGTGTGAAAAGGATCAGAGGCCTGCTGTGAATGAGAAGTTGGCAGCCAGCTTAATTCTACTGCGTGTGGCTCTTCTGCTGGGACTGTCCATGGACAAGGGGGTCTTCATTTCAGGGCGCGGTGCAAGTTTGGAGACTGCAGAGGCTTCTGTGCTGCCAGGCTGCTCAGGTGGATCAGATGTGCTGTCAGCGACAGCTGCAGCTGCCACCTCAGGTTCGTCACTCACTGAAATCACAAACAAGTACAGACTGAGCTTACACCTAATGAAAGACAAGAAAGGTGCAAATAAAAGTGTGATGTACTCATTAAAATGTATTTTTGTTCTCCCTTGTTTTGCCTAAAACTGTAATTGTTGGCTCTTTACCCAACATTTTTTGAATACTAGAGAGCACATATATGTGCCAAGGCCACACGATCCTCCAATTTGTTATTTTACAAATAGGATATCTTGAAATCTCAAGATTTTATATAAGCATCTAGATCACCATCAAAATACTCAAGGGATAGGCAGACTGGCTGAAGGCATACATCTTTTTGGGAGAATACTACTGTTCGAGATTAGGGGCCAAAATAACTGATCAGCACATACTTCTGTATCAAATCAAATATAGTGGCCATTTAATGTATGTAGTGTTGAGAATCTGATTTCTAAAATAAAAATGACAACACTGCAACAGTCAAAGCGAAGGGTGACTAACAGGGATACATATTATGTTAAACTTGCAATACTACCAGAACAATTTGATCATTAACTGGGTTTCAATGAAATACAAATACATGAAACTTTGAACATTAAAACTGACCTGTTGGTGGTTGTGGTGGAGTTTTCTCCTCAAAGTGAATCAGGTCCGTCTCCTCGAGGAGAACGGGGTCAGGGTGGAGCTGAGGTGATGGTAGGCAGGATGGTACAGGACCACACAGTAGGTCTACTGGTGATGTCAGACATAGCAGCTCTGACTCTCCCGCTACATCGCCACCTGGCAGGTAAAAGAACATGACTTTGTTTCATCTCTATTCTATCTGAGACTGACAGATCAGATCTAAAACTTAATACCTTGCCTTTATTGTAGGTCAAAAATTATTTTCATCCCTTATTTTGCTTTATACAGCAGTTTTTATAATTTTAATAACTTCACTATATTTTCGAAATCACGAATAAAAAAAAAAAAACTTCTTGAGCAGTCTATATAAATACTTGTTTAAACTATTTTACCTGGACTCTGGGCTCCAGAAGTTGCGCTGCTAATCGGGCTGTCTCTCGGGCTCTCCATGTTCTCTCCTGGCAGGGGGCTGTTGGGGACTGAAGAGCTTGCCCTTGCTAAAACACACACACACACACACACACACAAAACCATCCATATCATACAGCTTCCCTACAGTAAAGATGCCATCTCATGAAATCATATCCAAGTATTCCCACAGTTAAGACCTCTGTCGTATGATCATTTCGGGGTCATTGTTGTCTGTGTATATGCTAATGACAGCAACTGATAAGCTTGACTTAATAAATGAAACATGCTATGACAAAGATCCCCTTACCTTTCATATCGTTCTTCAAAACGATAATCCTCTTGTGACCATGCCCTTTGATCCAGACGACCTGATGACAACATGTCACAAAACAATCAAACAAAAGATTCAGACAAGAATACCAAACAAGGACTGTATAAGATTTCATGATGCAGTAATATGTTGACCACGCCCTAAACAAGTAACGAGAAAATTGAGGACAAGCTCTGAAAAGACGAAAATGGAGATTTAGCAGATCTCACACTTGCACCTTATCTACGGACAGTCGACATGGACAATGTGTTGAGTTCTAGACGTACTGCAGTAAAAGTATCTAATGAAATGAATTCCCACCTGTGGAATGGCGCCGAGCAGCTCATCAGTACTGATGTATCCGTAGGAACGTGGTTCAAGGCTGTAGCCTGTAAATTTGTTATATGCCCCCTGGAACTCAGTCAGGAAAATCTGGTTGTAATGGTAGGTGTGGAGCAGGGCGCGTACGTTACGGGCAAACTGGTAAAGCCTGGTCAGCCTCACCCACTCCTCACCACGGCCACTGACAGTGCTGCCATCTTTGTTGTTATCATCACTTTCTTCATGGTACAACTGTGGAAGAAGAAAGATCAAACAAGGTCAGTTCTGCCTCTGTGTGGCACTACAGGTAAACTAGAGTTTGAAGGCGTTTCAAGAAGATAAAAAAAAAAAAAAACTCTCCCACTCACCTCCACAAGGTAGGGCAGGCTCTTGAGTAATTCACTGAGGGAGAGGAACCCATATTCACATGGGTTGAGTGGGGCTCCATGGATAATCAGGTAATGCTGACTCAGCAGCTCCACTTTGAGACCCTTGGTGAGATGCTCCTCCTCCTGGGACATGAGCAGGCCGAGTAGCTGGGAGGTCAGTGAGCGCAAAGACTTTCTGTTGATCAACTGCACTTCCCGACCCTCCGAGCCATCCACCACCTTGAAACAGAAAGAAAGTGGCTGCTTGTTTATTGGTATCTTACTAGTGCTTCAGAAAACCCTGGTCTTACAAGTATCAAACTGTGGGAACGTTTCCAAATGCAGAGTACTTCTCAATAGGTATTGTCTTTAATGCATAATGGACAGGCTCATTAATTAGCTAGTTAGACTTGCCTAGTAGAGTGGTGCAACACCAGGAATATTGTGTTTTACTGGATGCCAGTTGAGACACAAAAATCAGAGAATATAATTAACAAAACAACCAAAAAGATATCAACTCTACATGACACATCCATGACCACAGTGATATATAAATTGATGTAGTTCCATTTTTGGCATTTTGTGAAAACTAAGCTAAACAGTGGACTTTTTATTGAATGAATTCTAATGGCAGTAATGCTACTGTTTTAACCATTAAATTAACTAGTGCATACATTTTAATATCACTTGTTTCAGGCAGACTTAATGAATAACTATAAAATGTGTACGTTCGTAACACCTTGGAGTCTCTCTCACTGGGGGAAATAAAGAGTCATGCAGTCATTTCCTGTAGTTGTAAGATCTACAATTGATATTTAGAAGCAATGAAAGGAACAACTAAATTGAAACAGAAAAAAACAAAAACAAATCCTTAGAGGTGTTCTTTACCTTGACAACATGGCAGAGTTTGGTCAGCAGAGCTGGAAGGGAGCTGGCGTCATAGTCCTGCAGACGTAGACCATAACCAAAGGTCTTGCTGTACTCTGTGAGCAGCTGGCTGACAGGAAGGCTGGAGTTTTTCTGAGCCCGAAGCAGCTTGACCAGCTGAGCTGCCAGAGCCTTGATACGCTCCACTTCTGTCAGAGTCAGCACTTTCTCCTCACCACACTCCAACACCTGACAAAAGTAGGTGGTGGACAGGCGTTCAGGCAGAGACAAAGGAAGTGGCATTTATCCTTGATTAAAGGTGGATTCAATAACCCAGTTCAATCTAAGTACACGACATATGATAAAATCCAAGAGGAGCCTGATCAGAGCCAGAAAGTATTCTGTGTAAATGAAAGTAGGAGGAGCGAATACCATGGAAGCTGCCTAATGCTGATCAGCTATTAGCAGGTCAGTTTAAAGAAGCAAATAGAAATCTATGACTCATATTCAAATACAGAAACTGTTACTGTCTTGAGATAATATCCTGGTCATTGCCATCATTTCTTTTGGCTGCTCAACATGGAGGGACCAACATTACACACCAGATACACACTTTGATACAACTGCTTCAATATAATTTATTAAATCGTACTTCCCTTTTGTCCTGAGGGTTAGTAAATATTCAGTTATGAACAACAACTCCTCCTCATAGTTATGTGTTTGAGCACAGGCGACCACAAGTAATTATACTGTACAAATGCAGTCTTCCTAACTCACCATCAGTATGTCGGGGATTGCCTCAAAGAGCTCCATGAGCTTGGTGAAGCCGTAGTAGCTGAGCTTGCACTGACGACCGAAGTGATGGTGGTAGGTGGGGATGAACTTACTGAAGGGCATTCGGCAGTGAGGCTGGTGACGAAGAAGGTCCACCACCTCCTTCCCAAACTGCTTAGTGCGCTCCATTTCCTCCACTGTACGCTCTGTAGGCAAATAAGAGGGAATTCAGTGAAACCAAAATCAATGAAAAAATAAAAACCTGAAAAAAGTAAATAGTATTGTTACCATTGGTATCACTTAAAATAACATTTTAAAAACAGTCTCTTCATAGAACATCACCACACAGGGCATTGCAACACCACCAATCAGGCCATGCAGTTTAATCAAACTAAAACACTTTTTTGGAAGTAAAAAATGAAGGTGAACATAGCTTCTGCAGGTATAGTCGTTGATTGCTGAACTAGGACACAGCTCTGGGGTGCAGTGGACATCTAATAATTCACATTTAGCTTCATTTTCACTTCCAAATAAGTCTTTTAGTAACTGGTTTAAACTGACCTCTCTTGGGAACAGAGATGACTGTGTCCGTGTCCTGATGTGTAATAGTGATGGTGGTGTCAGGGATCTCAGTTAGCAGGTCCATCAGGTCACATATGCCATAGTCGATTACCCTCCAGTCTCTGGAGAAGCACCTGATAGACAAAAGTACATTACAAACATCCACAACACAGATAGTTATATTTGACACAACTGTTAATGAGGGGAATTCACAGACAAACCCACAGGCAAATTGTTAGCATTTATCTGAATAAAATTAAAACCTCCACAACAGCAATGTGAAGACATCATCTACAGCTCCAAGCAATGTTGACTGACCAATGGTACGCCTGCATGAAGTCCTTAATTGCCACTTGTTTGCTGGCTTGAAATTTAAGCAGTTTGAGCAGGTCTTGGGTGAAGCGCTTCACTTGAGCACGATGGGTCAGGGTCAGTAAACGTTTGGTACCCATACCCAAGATCTGTAGGTTAATTAAAAAAAAGGAAAATTAAAAACACACAATATGTAGAATAAAAAAACAAAAGTACAATTAGGATTAGTGAAGTAAAAAATATTCTACAATTTAGCATGTGCGACCCTCATTATCCTCAATACCTGCAGGACATGTGGAACAGCCTCCAGAAGCTCCAGCAGCTTGGAGTAGCCATAATCAGAGACGCGGCACTGCTTGGCAAAGTGATGGTGGTATGAGGGTATGAACTTGCTCATGGGCATAATGCAAGAAGGCTGACTCTTCAACAGGTCAATAACCTCACGGCTGAATTGGATGAGCTGTGGGTTGCCAACTGGACTCTTGCAGCGCTGAATCCATGGCTCTGCATGAAAATAAATAAGTTTTTTAAATGTTGTTTAAATGACTGGTAAAGATAGCACTACGTAGGTACTTTTGAGTTAAAATGTCAACAAACAAACCTCCAACAAAGTGATTTTGAATGTTCCTACCAGAGTTTGGTGCTGGTGGTTTGTTGTGGATCCACTTGATGACTTTGAAGCCATTCTGAGCTGTGACTATAGTGATACTGGGAACACAGGTAATGAGGTGCTCCAGAGGAACACCACCCTCCAGTGCCTCATTGCCCAGCTGCAAAGGGTTGAATTTTGCTGCATAGCAGTCTGTAAAACTAAATTTAAAATATACTACATTATTATTGACTTCATAATGTATTAAAACATGCTCTGTTTGACAAAAAAAAGTGTATACATGAATTAAAGAGTGGGTTGTCACCTGAGTAATGGAAGAGTTCCCTCATGTGACTGTAACAGACTGTGGACCTCAGACGCTAAGGTGCTCAGAGACATCACAACAAAAGGAATTTTATAGGAGTCAGGGTCAAAGTCAGCCTCACTAAAAAAAAAGAGGATAAGATAGATAAGATCACACAATCAGTGATGGAAGTTGTACAGTTCAGAGAACAGTGCTTGTGAAAATTGAGGTTGATGATTCAATTCTTTAGGGAAAGTGCGAGTGAGGTACATGACAGGTCAAGATGCTCCAGAGGAGCGACCAAGTGACCAGCAATACAGGCCTACTATTAAACTGGGCTACTACCAGATTTTAATGCTTAAGTTTTAAAAAATTAACATCTTTAACAAGTTTGACGAGAAGGGAGATGCAACTGTTTTATTACATATTTTCATGAAATAAGCATATATATATATGCATTTTCTGCAAAATTCTAATTACCTGAAGTCCTGCTGTGTGTAGTGTTCTCTGCAGACAGGTTCATGGTACTCCAGCTCCTCAAACACCACAGGGCTGCCGCTAGCAGAGCATGAGCCCTCCTGGGACTGGGAAGATCCCAGTGGACTCTGACGGATTTGGCTGCTGGGCAGAAGGCACACAAGCCTTGAGCCTCCCTGTTCCCGCACTGCCACCACCTCTGGTAGCCTGTACAGATCCCCAATCACAAGTTTACGGGAATATCTGGAAAGGGAAAAAAAAATTTTTTTCAATTAAAAATGCCTTTAGTTTGGCAGCACAAACTACTTAGATATGCATATCTTATGACTTTGGAATTGCTATACTCCACATACAAAATGTTTATGGGTAAAGTTGCTCATGTTTGCAATCCATGAGTTGAGATAAATTTACTTACTTTTTCTCATAGATCTCCGTGAACTTGAAGAGGGGAAGGCAATTGGCAGGTGCATCCTGAAGAATGCTGATTATCTCTGTGCTGTATAATGAAAAAGCTGAAATTTACCACCACAAACCAAACTGGAACAGTTGAGTAAAATATGTATTCCATGAACCCCCAACTCAACTACACATGACTGTACCTGAGCATGGCAAGCGATTTGTTGCTGCCACTGGTGATCAGAGACACCTGAATGCGCTTGCCTCCGATCTTATAACGGTGCAGGCCACTGACAGCACTTATGGCCTGCTGCAGGGACAACATCTGGATTGTGGCCTTCAACTGATAGTCAGTGTGGGGGCTAAGCTCCACAGCTTTCACCTAGACAAAACAAATCACACCACAAGGAGATGTTTTGAGACAGGGGTGAATTTCACTTCAAGCAGAAATCTTATTGCAAGCGAACATTTCATCTTAAGAGACATTGTTCTTTTGGGCTCAGATGTCACAAGGATCGGTATTTGATCTATAGATTAGTCAGTACAACAACATCACTGGGGTAGGCCTTACCCGCCCGTATCGGGAGAAGGTGTCATGTAGTGTCTGCTGCAGATCCTTGCGGGACATTCTATAGTCCAGGTTAGCCACCTGGACCTCTGCCCCGTCTGAGAAAGGCTCAGGGGAACCTTCAGGACGAGGGGCAGCCAGGAGGGGCGAGGACCGGCTGGACAGGCAGGGGGACGCACTCCTTTTTGTTGGAGAAGAGGAGCACAAATTTAAAATAATAGCTAATATTACATTTAATACTATAATGGTCTGGAGAATTTGTATGTAGCATCATCAGTGTCCCACCTCTGGAAAAATTAATGCTCAATGCCAGCGTAGTCAAATATGACTTATTTAAACCCAATATGTCACCTTGATGACCAGGAGCCCTGGGACAGGACGAGGGGACTGAAGCTCCTGTGCAGGTTCAACTTGCTGAAAGCTGAGGGTGTGCTAATCTGGAACTCTCCTGAGCTCCTGTCCCCTTGTTCCACAGGGGATTCAGTCACACTGCGAGGATTGGAGCCCTCTCTTCTACATGGAACGATGAAGAAAAAAAAAAAAAAAAAAAAAAGAGAGGGTCACATGTGTAAGGCCAACATCCTTTGCTGTTCAAGGCTTCTAAAAGCTTTTACCTTTGCTGCACTGCTGCTGATCATGCGGCTTGATTAATTTCTTTCTGGGAAAGATTTGTTTTGGGAAAATTATCTAATTCTATCCAACAAAAATAATTGATTGGCTAGAAAATAACAGACAACAGGAAATATACCGCTTTAGCAGATATGTTAGGCTAAAGCTAGCACTTGCCAAAAAAAAAAAGAAAAAGAAAAAAAAAGGTATATTGAGTGAATTATCAAAATTAGTTTTTATCAAATGACATTCTTAGTCTAATGACCCCATTCCCTGTGTGTACCTCCTCCTGTACATGGATTCTCCAGTGAGGCCAGGCTTGGACAGCTGTTCCAGTGCTCCTGTCTCGCCAATACTGTGGGGGGAAGAGGAAGTAGCCCGTCCTTTCTCCAGGTGGTTGAAGCCCATTCTGGGCTTACCCTCCAAACTACCCAGCTCCTGGATCAGACAGAGGCAGCCGATGTTAATACTGTAGATGTTGACTGGCTGGATACTGTTGATGCATTTGTGTGCATGCGTGTATGTCAAACTCAATAGAAAAAGTCATGGAAGGGCATAAACTGTTCTGAGGTTTAACTAGGAATGCGCATTCAAAAGCAACTAGCTCAATAGAAAACTGAGCAGTAGCCCACACCAGCTGAATATTTTAATATATTTTGTGCATCATAGTTCTGTTGAAGGTATTGATTGACAGAATTACTTAATTTGTTTGTGTATAATACAGTACATTAAAGTTACAATGTGAGCTGCTCTGATTAAACAGCAAGGCCAAGCTGAAACAGCCAACAGGATTGCCATTGTGAGAGTTGCAGAAACAGCTTTACAACTGAGCGATTTGTGATAATTACTTATGTTGTAATTGACAAGTAATGTACTTAGACCCATAACAAACAGCTGACAATATAGCCATGAAGAGTGAGCTTTATATAAACATTTTTGACAGTCATGAACCAGACCCATGATGAATGTTACTACAATATTCCCATAGTGCTTTGTGTTTTTAGTCAATTGGACCTCAATCTGCATAGACATTTGTACATTACTTTGATTTACTTTGTGTTTTGAAGTTTTCCTTCTCTTTTGGTCCTGAACGAGACTAAGAATAAACTTCAAATTTAAATGTCTCTTTACTGTCCAACTAGAGAAAGCTTAAATGCCCATCCCTACTTTTAGCCTATTTATACAGTAATACATTTATGTAATTTTCCTCCAGTCTACCACACTGGTCTGTTGGTTTACAATCAAGAAGAAAAAGACACGCCAAGTCAGTCATTCCAGCCACAAGAGGTCAGTTTTTAATCATAGTGGAAAACTGCATGGGGCAAACTCAGCAACAAAATAAATAGCGGCAGGGAGCAGACTTTGGATAAAGTGGCTACTCACATGAAGTATATCAGCACTGATATACTGGACAAAACACAGTCAGAAAAAAAGCACAAAAGCTATGGGGCTAATTCATGCATTAGTATGATGAATGACCAATGAACATGCAGGACAATAGGGGCTACATGAAGCACTAACCAAACAACTAATACATGCAACATGCTAGCACAAGCAGACAAATGAAGCTTAGCGAGCAGCTACAAGCTGTTAGTCAAAGCAGCAATTAGAAGGACACTGGGGGGAAAGAAGCTACTGTGATTTACATAGCAGCCCAGACAAGGATAGAGCGCAATCGAGGTTAAGGGGAAGCAGGCACTGACGAGTCTGCTGACCTGATGGGGCTTGGCTGGTGCACCACCGGGAGGCCCACTGCAACCCCTCCTGGGGCTGTAGGGCCTTTCAGGCACTGGGCCTGGGGTGTGGCACGGGCGGGTTGCTCGCCGTGGCCTCCTGGGTGATCTGGGCTTCTCCAGGGGCAGAAAAGAGAAGGAGGCTATGGATGGGGGAGGGACGAACATTGACTCCTGGTTTTGATAGGTCTGGGGCACAGTCTGAGGCTCAGGCTCAGGACTTGCATTTTCTCTGGGCCGCGGGGAGAAGGACAGGTTGATTCGGTGGCCAAACACATCCTCATTTTCCATTCGCTTGCGGGCACGTGTAGCTGCCTCAGGGCTGCCAAAACGGAGGACTGCTGTGCCCTGGGACACACCCAGCACCTTGCCACCACAGTTGTCTGACAGGCGGCGGAGCCTGAGCTTCACAGCGTTCCGCAGGCTCTTGTCACAGTTGACAGGGAGGTTGTGCACATAGAGGAGGTTGAAACTGGGCTGAAGGAGGGGAGGAAGAGACAGCGCGCCTGTCTGGTTTGTACAATTTACACTTAAAAATTAAAGCAGTAGTCTTCCTTATAGTTGAAAAACAGTTTGGAGAATGGCTGAGAGTGGTATAGATTGCGCAAATAATCGTTATCATTTACACATTCCAACTGCCTCACTCTCTGCCCTCTTGGTAAGTCCACACTAAAATGAAATTCTCCTTGGTTACTTTTGCCAGCACCTACTTACCTTATTTAATACAGAGTAAATCAAAGAAGTATTTTTTAGAAGTATTAAGTGAAGCATTTGTGAGGCCTACCTGTGCTTTGACAAGCATACGTGGTGGCAGATCAGCTGTGATCTCCTGAAATGCCACGTGGCAGTGGGCGTGCTGCAGTAGGGCTGAAGATGTATGGTTGCCATGGACCAGGATTACCTGGAAACCATGGCGATGACGCAGGTCACTCAGCTCACTTGCAAAGTTCACATCCGCTGTTAACAATGAAAAGATAACACTTATCACAAAATCCTTTGTGGTATCAAGGATGTAGTTCGTTATAGTGAATCTGAGCTGAACTCACAGGATACTAGTACAACAGTTGCAGGTGCAGTGTGGGTCTCAGCAAAGCGTCGTAGGCTCTGGCGAAGTTTGTCATCTGCAGCATTCTTGGCTGTGGCGTTGATATGTGCAACAGTAACCTGGATAAAGCAAAAATAATGTATACATAGCTTCAGACTTTTTTCCCCCCATTTTGATTAATTTTCTTTTGCTGTCCTTTTTTAGTGGGAAATTAGTTGATGTCATTTTATGGAGGTTAAAGGCATAAAGAGTAGGATTTGTCAGTTGCTGTTTGTAAATATGTGATTCAAAGTTGGACCCTCCTACCCGGCTTAACGAGCGAGTCGTAGAGCGAGCTAGAGAGTGAATGAAGAGAGGGAGCAGCGTTCGCGATAACAAAAGAGTGAATCAGAGAAATAATACTATTTTCTGATTGTTTCATGGCAGTTATGTTCTAAACAAGCAGCAACCTCTGGGGGTGAAAAATGAAGCCAAAGCAGAAGTGCCACAGACTGCAGTTCTTTGTATGGCCACTTGAGGCTGAAATAAACATGTTTATAGCCTGGTACAAAAAAAAACAAAACAAACGTTTTTGTTCTCTGTAGCTCATTTCCCCATTCATGACAACTGTGAGGGGGGTGAATTGTTATAACTCACCCATTTAAATTATATTAAGGCTTAAAGTTATGCATAATTAAGGACATGGCTGCTTTGAGTGACAGGTGGGTGCCCCATAGTTTTTTTGTGTGGAAAATCCTGCTCATTATGCCTTCAATGTCTGATGTGCAAATACCTTTAATGACAGCATCAAAGTGGTAATTTCACTATTTTCAGCAGGCTCCAATATACAGTATCTGATTTGGCACAAAATAAAATGTTCAAGTATGAGAATGCCTCATGTCAGCTAAGTCTATAATTCAAGGTTAATAACCCCTAACTTGTAGAATGAGTAGAATTTTGCTAAAAAATAAATGTATAGACTTAGATGAAAATAATCCCTCTCAATCATCACTTATGACCCACTAGAAGTGTGTGGCTGTGTCTGGATCTACAGAGACCCTGCCTTCTACCTGTATTTCCTTATTTTGCTGTGTTCAGGACATTTCTGGGTGTTAACCTTAGGGCAGTGGTGTGTAGCCCCCAGCCAATAAGAGGGACTCTAAAAACGTAGGGACCAGGTTACATCGCTGTCTATGTCTCTCCTCTGCTCAAAATCCTTCCCGCCGAGTTGGGAAGAGGTGTGGGCATGTGCTTTAGAACATAACCACTGTGAAACAAATCAGAAAATAACATTTTATTTTATCCATTTTACTGCTTTATTCTCAATAAAGCCACTCCATCTCGTCATTCACTCTTTCTCCCTCGACCACTGCTACTCGCTCGCTCTCTAACTCACTGAACTGGGAGGAGGGGCCAACTTTGAATCGTGTGTTAACAAACAACCGACAAATCCTACTCATTCCACCTTTAAAGATTAATGCACTCCTGTTTTAGCTGCACAGGACCAACTCTGCCCATCATAAAACTGTAGATCAATGGTAGATAACTATTCATTCAGGGTGTACATGGCACTCATCTGTAATAGCATAACCATGAAAATAAAATACATTGTTGGTACCTGGCAGTTGTTGAGCTCTTGGATGACAGCTTTACTCTCCTTGCTGATATCACAGACGCAAATGAATTCTGCCTCGCGGTGGCCCTGAAAGAAACGGCTGCGAATACGCTGGACCACAGCTCCAGCAGAGCGTCCACTAGGCACACTGCAGTTCTCAATGTCCCAGAAGACGCCCACAGGAGGGATGTTCTCAGAACCACTATTCTCTGGAGAACCTAGCAGACAGTAAGCCAACAATCTTTCTAAAACACACTTAACAATTTTAAAAGCATCTTAACAGCTTCAAATTAATAAAGTTAATTATCGTTGCAGTTAATTTGCATGGAAGAACATTTCATATCCACTTCACTCATATTCCCAAGAGTTTGCTATTTCAAAACAGTCAAATCAAGATCCTCAAGACCAATCTGACATAAAATTCCAATAAACTGTATACATGCAGGAATTCAAAATTGTATTGTAGACTCCACTAACCATACTTCTGGCCAGTCTTGCCAAGGCTGGTCGATGGCATGAGCATCATGCCATCAGAGGTGGTGCCACAGCCATTACAAATGGGGATAGGGATAGGAGCAGTCTGGGGAACAGGAACATTGGGCCACACCTTGTCTGACTCTAGCGCCAGACCATTCATCGGCTGCAAAATATGTACAAATCAATACATTTGTCAGGGGAAACAGAAATAAAACAGACAACAGCAAGAAATACTATAACAAATGCATTTTTTAAACAAATCTTGTTTTTTAAACAAACAAAACCAATCTCAGTTTACATGACTGAGGTCATCCATGCACATAGAATAAGGTTACCTACAGTGATCTTCATGGCACTGAAATACAAAAGAAAGGCTCTACCAACCTTGAACAGGCACTCCTGGCAGTAGTGTGCCCCCTTCACACAAACCGTGCGTTCTACATTTAGGTGCATAGGATTAGAGCAGAAGTGTGCTGAAGTGGTTGTAGTGGTGATGGTAGTGGTGGTTGGGTGATCACCGAGTGTGCTTCTTTGGGATCTTCTGGCAGATGGGCAGCAGTCCACACCACAGGTGTAGTAGCCAGAAGAGGCCAGGCAAGAGCCATGCAAGGGAGCAGGTAGAGAGGAAACACATGGGAGAGAGGAAGCCAGAGCTGCTGAGGAGGGAAACAGGCTGGGTTGACTGCATGGAAGAGGTACAGATGAGTAGGTATTGAGAAGCCCTGAGCAGCAGGAGAGGTAGGGGTGTGATGAAATAGGCTGAGAGGTAGTGACAGAAGAGAGCAGCTGAGATTTGTAACCAAGACTGAGCAAAGGATCAAGAGCTTCACCTCCACAGCTCAGGTTATGTTTATACTGATGAACAGATGAAGCTACAGGGCCAGAGCAAGGGCCAGACCTGCCAATACTGCTGCTGCTGATGGGTGCTCCCAGAGAGGCTGGGGTCATATAGAGCGAGACAACACCAGCAATGCTGCTACTGCTACCAACAACACCTCCGCCACGTAATAACCCATAGCCATCTGCGCTGCCATAGTCACAGTGAGTGCAAATGCTTACTTTGGGACTAGCCCCTTCTTGTTGCTGCTGTGGTGGTGGCTGTTGTTGGTCAGAGCCTTGTGTAAGCTGAGGAGGAGGCAAGCATGGAGGAGGCAAAGGGAGAGGGGCCAGAGAGAAGGGCTGGGATGATTGGGAAGAGGAAGTATGGTGCGGAGGAGGAGGAGGGACATCTTTCAATTCCAGCACGGCCTTTCTGCTGTCCATGTAATTGTTCTGGAACATAAAAAGACCGGCAGATTATTTTACACCAAGTAATGTTCTGTGGATTATTGTCCATTACTATGGAAACTTGATAAATCTTTACATTGTCATACAACATTACGTCTAAATAACCTGAATTTTAAAAGCACTCTTAAAGTAGGAGATAATTCTACTGACCAGTATTAAACAAATTTCACACGGCTTGTCGTGGCTAAATCCAAATAGAGAGAAAAAAAAAGAAAAGAAGGTACTGTACCATCTCTGCAAACACTTAAAAGCGGTGAAAAGCTGAATAAATGTTTTTTTTTTTTTTTAAGGGGCAATATGTAAGAACTGAGACTACTCTCTACCTGTCAAATTCATACTCCAAATCAATAGGGGGTAGCATATCACATATCAGGTCATAACTGCTGCTAACTGCCATTAGTTAGTTAGCTCAGTAAGCCATGCAGCCAACTCAGCAGTCCTAATAGCTGACTGAGCACCAGAACCGGAGCCGGGCGAGCGGGCAACAGAACTGGAATCAGCAGCCTCCCAGTGGCGAAACGGCCAGACCAGGACCGAACACAGCCTCTGAGACTGATGGAGACCAGTTTAACGACAGTGAATATAGTACTGAGGTGATTTATAGCGGCTCCAACTTTGGGGTTGGATGGAAACACGGTGGCTTCAGGTGGGGACAGGAGAGGCGGTGGAGGACCGAGAGGAAGGTCTGGCATCAGAGAGGCAGCAGCAGCGTGTAGAGCCAGAGTATTTTTCACATTTAACTCGATAGATTAAGGATTTATTTTAACCAAACCGGAGTTGGCGATTGTTCAACAGTGGAAAGACTAAGGCAGTTTTGGTGATTTTTTATTTGTTTCTATCATGAATTGTGTTTTATGATGTAATAGTTCCGTGAAAGAAAAACGTGAATTCAGAAGGTGTACATTGTATTTTTCTGCTTGATAAGGAAAATAGGTGTAAGAATTAGGACTGCATGATATGGTAAAATAAAGGCATCTCTGCAGCAATACAGTACTCCATTATAATGCTGTTATATTATGTTGCAGCTTCTGCAATTTAGATATTGCACTTAGCCATATTGCAATTTCGATAATATTTTTTTTAATTGTGCATCCCTAGTAAGAATATTTCCTTTCTTGACATTTTGAGAGTTTATTTTGTGTATTTATTAGACTAAAAAAAGCTAAGAGAGCTTGCATAACATAGCAAACTTGCCACTCACACACATCTGCCAGCTGAAACTACCTGAGCTATACCATCGGAGTATCGCCTCTAAAGGCACAAGTGGTATTACAACACAGGACTGGCCGGGGATAGCAGGTTAGCATGCAATTTAAGTTGATATCTGTGCAACACAATAGATAGATGTCTTTGACATGACATAACTTCTCCACCTTCTGTTAATAAGGTTAGTTAATTTTTTTGAATGTTCTAAACTAAAAATTCTGGCTAAATTTTACATATTGCCCATTTAATGTCTCCCAACCTGCTGCTGTTTAATTATCAGTTGGTAAGAGATTCAACATCATACCTGTGGCCTCATATGCCAGCTGCACTCCATTTAACTATGTCAAGGACCGCTTTTAAAAACGCACTGTGTTCAGTTTACAAATCATTTTGTAGCTCCTATGTGAAAGTACAAGTCGCTGAGGTTCTGAAGTTACTTTTTTCC
Organism: Siniperca chuatsi; assembly: GCF_020085105.1. NCBI lineage: Eukaryota > Metazoa > Chordata > Actinopteri > Centrarchiformes > Sinipercidae > Siniperca > Siniperca chuatsi. The sequence continues at coordinate 25,515,035 of NC_058044.1, read as the reverse complement.
ATTCCTGCATTCCTGTTACTTTTAGCTAACTGACAACAATTAATGTTCAAATAACTTATAGATGTTAAATATGAAATAACATATTCCATAGGATTATTGCCCAGAATTGGATGTGTGATAATGGGGCTGAATTACTGTCCTTTTAATTGAGAGTTCACAATGCAAATAGATTCAACTTCCTCTACTCTCCCCTACATGTCTGTGTACTGCCTATGTGTATGGATACTTGGACTGTATACAGATAAATACCTACGTCTTTATCTGTGTGATGAAGGGAGGTTGTCTCATTGGTGGAAAAGCAGTCTTTGAGTTTCCATAGCAGGGTTGAGGCCTCTGTTTTGGGGTGACCAAGCCATGGGAATGGTCTAGAGCTGCATATGGATCTCTCCTTTCCCAGTCCTTCCATCATACAACCCAGAAACGTCTTTCACCATACTTTCATCTCTCTCGCTCATGCTTTCCTATGAAGAGGAAACGAAAGTTAAAAATGTACACTAGTTCGTTGCGTTTACACTCACCTCTCAATGACCCCGGTCGTAGGTATTCACGTTCACATCAATGTACATTAAGACACAAAAATGTTTTTGTTAAGTCTGTCGTAACTGCAGTTTAAATCAACAAAGGGGGCATGTCTGTGTGCATAATCTTCACACCCTTGGCAAGTTTGGACTGTTTATCTTTAGCTAACTAACGCCACGGTTATGTTTTACCAAAGCGAATCATGTAAAAGAACCGACGTTAAGTTAGCTACAAGTTAGCTCACGTTAATGCCGTTTATCTGTATTAACCGTTGTTTATGTCTGGATTAGCTATTTAACTAGCTAGACTGCTACCTGAAATTAGCTAACTAATTTAACGATAACTGTTTGCCTGGAGCTAGCTTTAAGCTAACAACAGGCACCATTAGTTAGCCTATTTAACAGATACATGGCTACTCCCCCACATACCACCGTTCACTGTCTTTACGGTAAAATCAATGTTCTTGGTAATAGCGAGACATTTCCAAAATAGTTGGTTATTTAGCTACCTGAGAAGGTCTCGTCTTTCACATCTTCCTCAAAGGACTATTTCCCCCTCTCTGTCTCCCTAGAAACCCGCACCTTTTTGTAACCTAATTTTGCCAGAAACCACGCACAACTGTCGCAAAATGTTATTGTTAAATCTAGTGAACGATACATGTGATAACACGCTGGTACGTTGAATTGGCTGATATTTACAAGATATATTTTTTTAGATTTAGCCCTAGTTGTAATATACTAAACAAATATTTGTTTGTTAGTGTTAAAAAAATTATCAATTTAAATTTCGAAATAATCATTTTTGGGTGGATACATTTAGTACATTGAATTATGATTTTATATTGGGCTACAAAATGTGGAAGTGATCATGCATTTTATCAATAATATACGTAGCTATGATAATATGTTTACTTAGATGTCCCTATAAATGATTATAAATTAATAAATATTGGACCTTTCCCATTATTTCATGTATTAGTTGCAGACTGACACATATTTTTTCAGCTTAAAATGACAGTGTGTAATTCTCAGTCACTTTACTAAATAAGATTGGATTTCTTCTATTGCACGTCATCATTTTTTACATTTATTTGGGTAAATATTAATCGTTGAATACCTGTACAAAGTAGCTGTTCTGTAAGGGTATAACTTTTCTCTATTAGCCACCCAAAAAACAGTCTTCGAATTGAAAAATAGAAAGTTGATAAAAATTTTGTCATTCCTTTGCCATACAATTTTGAGTATTTCCATTTAATGCTACTTTTTTTTAGCTACTTCTACCTTCCTGTATTTCAGAGGGAAACATTTCACTTTTTAATCCACTACATTTATTTGACAGCTATCGTTACTAGTACATTTTACAGTTTAATAGGTTTTTTTCATACAAAACATATTAATAAACACAGTTTGATTATCTTAAAATATCATTTGTTATAGACAAAACCATCCAACAGTATATAAAGTAGTAATATTTAGCGCCATCTCGACTAACTGCAACATTAAAATGCTGGATATTTGTTATTGCATCATTAATAATAATCCAGTAAGATAATAGTACTCTGAAGGGAGCCATTTTGCATAAAAGTACTCATTATGCAGAATGTATGTACTCACTTATGAGTATTTTTACATTACTTTTACTGGCTGAATACGTACCTGAATATTTCTTCCACCACTGCATAGAATTACTATATAAAAACATAAAAACTCGTGGTAAAAGCCAATAGTGAGTGCCAGATATTCTAGATAAATAGATATAACTAACTATTGTTAATAATATAATTATAATTTCATTAGAGAAAAGTCCCTCGAAATGTAAGCCTATCATACTGTATAATTGACTATAACTAAAGCAATAGTGTCCCACCCTGTTCGGGATCTATGGGGCAAATGTTGCCTGGCAGGTGCACTTAAAGGCGCAGCAGCGCCCTCTAGCGGCTGGCAGGCAGTGTGACGTCTGGGGAACAGTAACGGGACAGCAGGTTCAACCATCAGTCCCAGTTGTGAATGGAGATGGGTAAACAATAACGGCTCAGTGTTTTATACACTATTCATATTTCAACACTGCGGGAGATAACTTAGTTTATTCATTTCAGTTCGCTTTTGGTTAATTGAAAAGAGACGGACTCTTCCATCAATTAGACCACACCGGCTTTTGTTCCCGTCCGTCATGGCGATTGCCCACGTAGCCACTGAGTACGTTTTTTCCGACTTTTTGTTGAAGGACCCCACGGAGGCGAAGTACAAAGGGGTGCGTCTGGAGCTGGCGGTGGACAAAATAGTCACGTTTCTAGCGGTGGGACTGCCTTTGTTTCTCATCTCGCTCGCCTTTGCTCAAGAGGTGTCAGTTGGTGAGTTGTTGAATTTCTGCGCCTTCATCGTCTGAGGTTACAACCCTTTGAATTTCAACATGTAGAGTTAATGCATAGGCTATTTGGCAAGTGATGGAGATCCTGGCAGAGCTTCTTTGTCTCTCTCCCTCTGCTACAGAATAACTGTTATAGCACATTTACTTCAATAAGCCACACTTACCTGAGGTGGTGGATGAAGTGATGTGATATTTATGCACGTAGGGGAGTTACATTCAGTAAAAGGCCAGAAAGAGAGAGGTGTGAATACTGGAGAAGGTGTGGTTTAAGTCTCCACCCTTCTGCTCATCTCACACCCAGACAGTAAGGCAGGCATAAGCTGCTGCTGCTGCTGCTATTGGGCACATGGGCATGGACAGCTTCACATAGTGACAGACACTTCTACATGTACTGTAATCAAGCCTTTATAGATGAGCTGGTGCCATATGGACTTGGGTTACTGTAAGGATAGCTCACACAAATCAACAGAAGGTGAAGGTCTCTTCCTGACTCCCTCTATAGTGTAAAAACAAAACATCTCCAGCTCCATCAGCAGTTTAACATCATTTTCTTAGGTCATAATGGCCACATTCTGTTGTTGTTATCTGCTAGTGCTGCCAGTCCTGCTACAGACCCCAGATACTCAGACAGGATGGATCCATTACACTGCAAGCCGTGAGAGAACTTTTATTGCGCTGCTATGTCTGAAAGACAAACTGACTATGGACAGCTATTATCCCATAATACTAATAAAGTGAATGCACATTCCTACATTGATTTGTCCTTCAGTCAAAAGCAATCACAAAGGAGGAGATGCAGAGAGAGAGAGAGAGAGAGAGAGAGAGAGAGAGTTTTAGATGTAGATAGGCCTTTTCCACAGCAGACATCTTGACTTATCATATCAGGAAAAGCACAGGTGTTACTAATAACATTAACGATGTCTCTGTTCTGTTCAAGTGTCCCAGTAAGCCATGACAGTGTGCCATGAAAGCAGCTAAATGGAATTCAGCCCTCATTCATTTTACTATTTCCACCTGTGCTTTTCCTGCTGTGACATGTCGCTGCTCAGTCTCATACAGCAGACAGTACAGGGTTCAGACTTCCGTGCATAATTACTGACTAGTGAATAATTAAAATAACTTAACCAATCAAACTATGGTATAAAAAATGTTTCAATAGAAACTAAGTGGATAAATATCTCCATCTCATATAAAACTATGCAAGTTAAGCAAACTATTGTCTGAGTGTTATTAATGGATAGTGGCATGTGTGTAATTTGTACAGCTGGTCATGTATGTGGAAGAGCTGTATTCTTTAAATGATAGCAGTTTTCATTTTATTAAATGAATACTATGGTGTCTTGCATAATAAAAGTGGCTAAAAATATATATTGCATGTGTGATGTGATTATAGCTATAGTCAAATAATTAAGCATTTTGTGTTGGACATTTTCACGTTTGTATGCAAAACTTGTAAAAGAAATAAAGAGTTGACAGAATTTAGCTTGTCCTACCATTATGTGAAAGCCCATTGCTTCATGCTCCAGCCACAAACAGAAGTTGACTTACTTTATATAACTGGTACTACTATGGCTGATACTATAATTGTCTATATGTCAGATGGCAAAGACAGAAAATGAGGATTCAGTGGTGAGAATGTGCTCAGTTTGTTTAAACCATCAGTCTGTAATATTAATATGATAGCCACTGTGCTGCCATAGTCTGTTGACTATGTGGGTCATTTGTGAATTGTACATGCCTGATTGAACTTCCCATTGTACACCCACCATAATAGGGGATGGCATAATTATTGACACAAATACTGAAAGCAAACCAACGGCAAATCAGGCCATGAGTGCAGAGGAAGGAGGGCTGACAGTTGTTGTAGTGTTTGTTTCTCTGCTGAATCCCCAAAATGCCTGTCACCTCTGACTAATTCTTAATTTTCCTCATCCAGGTACCCAGATCAGCTGCTTTGCTCCCACTAACTTCTCTTGGAGACAGGCCGCATATGTGGACTCATTTTGCTGGGCAGCAGTACAGCAACAAGCTGACAGTTCACCACTATGGCTGCACAAGGTACAGACATCCCCCCAACATGCACTGCCAGTGAGAATCATCAGTGCTGACAGTGTGATTGTGTGGGTATCATAGACTGTATGTCTATGGTGGGTATTGGGATATTTTAAGTATTATTTAATCAAGGAGTGGCTAAGCACATGTCCATAAATATCCTAAATGAAGGCATCCAAAGTTAAGGGAAATTATGTTTTTTGTAAATTGTCAGCTATATATGTGCATTGTCCTATCAGCTGTATATGTTATGTGTCATTATATTAGCCCTTTGACCAATGAGACAGGCTTGAAACTGACTTCGCATTTCACATACAGTTTTGAAAAGCTAAATGCACGCTTTCTTAGGTTAAAGTCATACTAATAATGTCCAGAAATCAAAGTTGGATTTTTGCCTTGTTTTTCTGATGGAGCTTTTTCTGTTCTGTTTTCTCACCTTTCTGTGATTCCCTCAGTTCTTCCCATACATCCTGCTCTTACTGGCCATCCTCTTGTATATCCCGGCCCTGTTCTGGCGTTTCACTGCAGCTCCGCACCTCTCCTCTGACCTCAACTTCATCATGGAGGAGCTGGATCGCTTTTATAATCGTGCCATCAGACTGGCCAAGAATCTAGCATCCTTAGATAGCAAAGGTGCACCTGAGGACACCCAGAGGTAAACCTTGTTATCACCTGCCACCAGATCTACTCACTAATGTACTCTTTTTTTTGTTTTTAGCAGATGTCACTGTGTGACAATAACATGCATTTGTTTGTTAAAGACAATGACTTTAATTTAAAGCCTTTTTCACGTTGTTGCCAGATTGAAAATGTTGGTCCACAGGTCAGAGAGGGAATAATATATGGCAGACCACATGTACAAAAAAGCAGTGTGAGCCATCCTTTGACCATTAACTGCTGGGAAAAATTAGCAGGATATAGTTTAAACCTGCATTAATTAATAGATCTTTCGGCCACTAGGGGGCAGTGAAACAAGCTGTAAACATAACATTGACATATGATCACCTTATCAAGGTTATAGTTAACGTGTTAGCAAACAGTTTCCTATTCACACATCCAGCAGATATGGAGCAACATTAGCATTCACTTGGAGTTGTGTTTCTGGCGATCTGATGAATGTCCAATATTTAGTCTCCTTCTAACTCTGGTTTGGTCTCCACCAACTCCAGAAATATCTGACTCTTGAGTTGCTAAATGCTCCATATGTTTGCCAACTAGTTGCTGACTTTGTCTGTCTGCTATTTGGTGCTGGGCAGGTTTGAAAACAGCTGGCCGCTGCATTTGAAAGTGACACTGATGAGAACGGTAAAGCCAACCATTGCGTGCTGCAAAACGAAAACAATAAGCTGAAGGAAACGTTAGGATGAAAATTCTCAGTGGCTTTGTCTCTACGAGCGACACCTTTCACATTACACGTAGTCATTTAACCTATTGTTCATATAAAAATGACAATTAGTGCAGCTTTAAGGTGGAATACATGGAAACAACACTTAAAGCCATTTATAGCACTTGCACTGCACCACTTTTCACCAGGAATGTCTCATTTTTCTACAAAAAACATTTCCATCAGAATAATTTGAAAGATGCTATAATTACATAAAAATCTACACAAAGGGGCTTTAATTTGGATTATTATTAGATCACTCAGGCCAGTGAATGACAGTCTTGAAAAGTTTAATGAAATGTACATCTGTTGTGTTTGTAGACATACATAATATCAGACTGAGTTGATAGTAAAACAGCATTGAATAAGCTAAAGGGTGTGTTTTGGTCATGTAAGAAAAAAAATGTCTGCCTGTTTCTGGTTGTATTGACTTCAGATGATCCTGTTGTTGTAGGGAACTGTCTTTCTTGCTAATCCATCCATCCATCCATTTCTGCTTAGTCCCGTTAGTGACTGGAGCCTATCCCAGTGACTTTGGGCCTTAGGATGACAGTGGCCAACTGTTGACAACCATTCACTCTCACATTCATTCAATACGGGCAACTTATCAATTAACCTACACATGCATGTCTTTGGACTAACACGGGGAGGACATGCAGACTCCACCCAGAGAGATTGTGTGATGTTGGTCTGGTCCGGGAATCGATCCCACGAACCCACGATCTCCTTATTGGGAGGCAGGAGCTTTGCATTTTTGCTAATCTTTCAGCTAAATACTATTACATTTGCATTTTCTAAATGCAAAGGTCTTTTCACCTCATACTAAATGCCCATGTGCCTTTTTCAGCAGCAGTGCCCTGGACCTGACCGAAGGTTGCTTCAAATACCCTTTAGTGGAGCAGTATCTGAAGACCAAGCGCTTCTCTCGCCACCTCGTGGTCAAGTACCTTGCATGCCGTGGCCTGACTCTGCTGATCCTCCTGCTGGCCTGCCTCTACCTTGGCTACTACATCCAACTGGCCTCTCTCACTGATGAGTTTCCCTGTGACCTGCGTACAGGGGTGCTGAAGAACGACAGCATGGTGCCCTCTGCTGTCCAGTGTAAGCTCGTGGCAGTGGGTGTCTTCAGGCTGCTCAGCTACATTAACTTGGGGGTGTATGTGCTTCTGGCTCCGCTGGTGGTGTACGCTGCTCTCGGACCAGCTCGCCAGAGCTCCAGCTTCCTCCGGCCTTATGAGATGCTGCCAGGCTTTGGTGCTTTGGGTGTGGTCACGCCGTTCTACAACGACCTCAGCATCTATCTGTTGTTCCTGCAGGAGAACCTGAGCGAACTCAAATCATTCAAGTGTCTGCAGGTGGGTCCCCAGCACAGATACTATGGTTTTAAAGTATGTCACCTATGTTTGCTGTTGCTTTTGCTTTAAAAAAGAAGTAACATGTTTTATTTACAGGTGCTTGAGTTGTTGCAAGAGGCTGGTGATGAGGGGTTTGACACCATGTGCCTACTTCGGACTCTCGGTCAGGTGAAAACCGATGTGTTAGACAGTAAGAAGACGTGCTCACGCAAGAACAACAAAGAAACTAGTAAAGCCGAAGAATGATTCCTCTGAGGTAAGGAAGAACATTTAGTCTTTAACTTTAGTGAAATGAACTGATTATGTGGTGGATTAAACCTTGAACATGTTTTATTTTCCTTCAGATCTCCCTGCTTTGTTACTGAATGATTGACCTGATGAGGATAAGCCCTGCTGTGGTGGAAACTAAGAACTTGGAGAAAAACCTGGGCACTTACCTTTATCTGAATTTCTGGTGGTGTAATCCATATCAAAAACAGAGGAGGCCTATACTCATTCACACAGTCTAGTTTGGCCAACAGACATTCTGTTAAATGTCTAATTTTTAAGAAATGTGAATACTCCAAGGACAAGTGTCTCAGGTCTGAGGCGATCTGCCTCTGACCCCTGACCTTTTTTTCTTCTTTCTGAATTGAAATTCCTATGTTTCTGTTTTTTTCTATACTAAATGCTACTTTTCTCAGGATCTTAAATGCCTTCCAGTCATAATTTATAAAATAAGCCATGTTCCTTGGACTGAAATCTGTACATAAATTTTCTACTTCCTGCCCTTTATGTGAGAGAAGTTTCTGAACACAGGGTTTAGATGTATTTATAGTTGAGGCGGGGTAATAAGAAGATGTAGTGACTGATGAAAGTTTGTCCATCCAAAGTAAGCATAAAATAAACACGAGTTGTTAGGTATTATAAGAACCACTGGACTAGCCTTGTCTGGACTGTTAAGCATGTGATTATTTGCATGTGAATGTGCTGTCAACAACAGGTGGTATCCTGTATGTGTTTGTTGAAAGTATAACAAGACCTTGGGTTGTCCAAACTGATGGACTGGTAGCTCTGCATTTTACATGAAAGATGAATGAATATTCTTTGGGAATAAAATGTCAATATTAATTATTGTCAGAGGTAGTCTTTCAGGCTTTCACGGGCCCTTATACAATTAAAGAATGTTGTTCTCAAGGATTTCATTATGCCGTCGTTCATTTCATTACCAACCTTAAGATATTAGAATATAATAAATAATATAATACTTAACATTAATGTATGATATCCTTAATGTAAGTACCACATAATAACAGTACAGTAGATGTTTTCCCTTCAGAAACCTTTCATGGGGATGATGAGATGAAAATTGAACGGCATGTTAAAAAAATTGAAATGCAGATTGTTTTTTTGCAATTGGCCTACTAACAATCATACATAGTAAAATCGATCAAACTTGATCGTAGAGCACTTTCCAGTATTTCTCCCTCATTGCTCTAATTGTTCCCCATTGCTTTCATCCCATCATCAGCCATTCCCAATTATGCGCCCAGTACAGCCAAGTTATTGTAAATGTGAGTAAAGTCCATTTCACTCGCCTTGTCAAACATACTGAATTCAGGAATACTTGTGACCAGACTAACTAGCAACATCTGTACAATACAATATAATACAAATAACTGCCTTGCAATAAATATTTATACGTAAAAAGTTCAGTTTTGTTTGAGACTTCCACTTTAGTTGTTTGTGTATTGATCTTAGTCTATGGTCCATTGAGGCTTTACTTTGTGGGAATTTTGTTTTGGAATTTATATATATATATATATATATATATATATATATATATATATATATATATATATATATCTATAAGTGTCTCTAGCTCCTCCATATATGTCAGGGAGGTGGGAGAAATATTAGAAACACCTAACAAGATGATAATAGAAGTCCAAAACAAAGTTATACTTTTAAGTTCCACAATCTTGAATGAAAACTTCGGAGGACTTACAGACATCACTTAGGACCACTTTGACTTTAATGCTCCGTGTGTTATAGCAGAGAGGCTCCGCCTTCCGCGGCTACAAGTTCGTTGAACAATATGATTGGATAATATTTTCACAGCGTCATCACTATTGTCCAATGGTGTCCGAGAACCGAAGCTTCGTTTGTATTTGGTTGGTGGTTCGAGCACCGTCCTAACGTAATGAGAGATTCGTTTGTGCAATCACAATACGTTTGTTACACAAATCCGGAAAATTTTGCCTTATCTCGAAATACATTCCCTTAGATATAGCATGTTTTAATTGTCCCCTCACATACAGGTGAGTCTGGCTAGTTTCTGTTTTTCCACTGTGTTGGGATAACATTCTGGTTAAGTCGCTTAGCTAGCTATATTAGCTTAGCTGAAAAGCCTAGCCATGGTATGTGCACTTTCCAACACCGCTTTTAGCTTTAAAAAGTAGTTAAGGCGTTCACCTCCCATTTTTACTTTTTCGTACTCGTAAATAAATGCAAAAACATATTTCTGTAGTTTGCTTTTCCCAACCTTAGTATACCGTGACAGAATGCGCTGTAGACTAGCTAACCTAACCTAACGGTAATTAACTTAGCATTCCCTAAACGTAACAGTTTTGTGGTTTGAATGTTAAGGATGTCTGTGCTCTTATGGCAGATAAGGACAGTGTTAAAAACTATACTAACGTTATGTTTTACTTTACAGTTAGGTCTACCATCCCCACCATCCTGACACAAAGCAGCAGACATGGTAGAGCCAACAACACGAAAGTTTGCATCCCTAGAAGAGGAGCTGGGCTTCTGGAAGGAGCAGGCAGAGAGACATCAGCAAAGGTAACATTATTGGACAGTAACATTAGGCAAACACTACTCCTTAGAGATTCTTCTATAGGTAACTTAAATAGCAATCATACATTATTGCTATGCACATGTTATACAACGTGGTGAGTGAGTTATTTTTGGTAGTGAACATTGTTTTGTCATCAGGGCTGATGAGGCTCAGGATGAGCTGCAGGAGTTTCAGCAGATGAGTCGCGACTATGAAGCAGAACTGGAAACCGAACTGAAGCAGTGTGAGGGTCGAAACAAAGAGCTGCTTTTAGACAACAATCGACTCCGCATGGAACTGGAAAGCATAAAGGTAGAGCACCTTGATTATAAATAGGCCTTGGCCCCTACAGAGCTGTGATGTTACTGTTCCTTCTCTCAGACAGAGAAACAGAGACACACCCGCACACACAGACAGCCTTTAGCCAACCCAAATTCAGCCAATCATTGCCTCTGCCAGTAGTAAAATTGCTGCCTAGCTATAAGGCAGCTGGCTGCTATTTTTGTTCAGTGGTCCATGGGGAAGAGAACATTCATGAATGAAGTGAATGCAGGATTGTGCAAAAAAACCCTGATTGCTCAAAGGTTGATGGGGATGAGGAGGAGAAAGAACTTTCAAATGTTTTTTTTTTGTCTCAGCTAATTTAAAAAAAAAATACACATATCCTCTTATTAAAATATGCTGGCAGCTGTGTTGATTAATCTGCCATGACACTGCAAAGCTGGTATTGCCAATGTCAATTAATTAGATTTCTGTGTACTGTTTGCAGGAGAAATTCGAGGCTCAGCATTCTGATGCTTTTAGGCACATCTCTACCCTGGAAGAAGATCTGGCAGAAACCAAAGCGATGAGAGATCACCTGCAGAAATACATCAGAGAGCTAGAGCAGTCCAATGATGACCTGGAGAGAACCAAAAGGTCAGTGTCTAAGAGGTCTCAGAATCAGAATCATCTTTATTGGCCAGGTATTTGTACACATACAAGGAATTTGACTCTGGTTTTTCATTGCTCTCGATGTACATACACCGAAATAGACATAAATATGGCTAAAAACCAGGACAACAAGCTCAACAAGGTAGACAAACATTGCACTACTATGTGCAATATATATATATATATATATATATATATATTATGTCCAAAGTACAAAAAACAACAACAGTAACATTTGTAAACAGTAAGACCATGCATGGTGCAGAGTGCAAATGGTACTGAAATAATAATGATTAATGTAATAGGTTGCATTATATACATGAGGTAGGTGGATATGACAGTATATACAATATGTTTAGTGTGTGTAGATTTAAAAAGTCATAATATTTACAAAACAATGAGATACAGTCTTATGTCATTATCTCACCAATCAAATGATCAATTCTGAGTTTAGTACACACACACACACACACACACACACACAGTTAGACTGTATTACACAAGTCCAGTATTGTTAACTTTTATTGGCCCGTCCTTTCTGCTTGTCCCAGGGCTACCATCATGTCTCTGGAAGACTTTGAGCAGCGGATGAACCATGTCATCGAGAGGAATGCCTTTCTTGAAAGCGAGTTGGATGAGAAAGAGAACCTGCTTGAGTCTGTTCAGAGGCTTAAGGATGAAGCCAGAGGTATACACACAAACATGCACTCACTATTGCTTCTCAAGTTTACAAGAACTGCTGATTTCTCTACAAACTGGCACTTATGCTTAACTCAGTGTGTATGTAATTATGTCCTGTCTATCCTTCCTGTTTATCCTGTATCTGATTTAATGTGTAGTTGTATTCTAGTATATATTTGTACTGCCGAAGCTCATTAGAAGGATTTTAAGGATTTGTTTAAGGTTTTTGCTTGGTGTTACAGGACCTTTGCATTATTGTTCCTGGTGGAAATGCAGTTTTTACATGCAGATCATGTATGCACCTGAAAGGGTGGCTGTTGCTTAGTGGTAGAGTGGGTCATCCACCAACCGGAAGTTCAGCGGTTTCGATCCCGGCTTCCCCCAGCCCACATGTCAAAGTGTCCTTGGGCAAGACACTGAACCCCAAATTGCTCCCGAGGGCTGTGCTTTCGGTGTGTGAGTGTATGTGAATGGGGTGAATGTGATATGTAGTGTGTGAAGTGCTTCGAGTGGTCGGAAGACTAGCTATACAGCTACAGTCCATTTACCACAAAGCTGACATGGATTACCTATTTTAACTAGTTTCAAGTCTCTGCAATTACATTTTTGTACTACGTGGAACATAATGGAAACTGATGTTGTTCTTCAAACATGTGGCAATGGAATCTATGTCATTTACAAAAAGCTGACTCAAGGGTATATCTGTGTGTCCTGTTTGTGTCAGACCTTCGCCAGGAGCTGGCTGTACGTCAGAAGGAAAGACGGCCATCCAGCAGCCTGGGCAAAGACATAGATCGATCAGATCTGCCATGCCCCTCAGCTGGTAACCCATCCATCCCTGTCACACCCTCCAAACCTATCAGTTCATTTGCCACGCCCCCCGCTTCCATAATCCGACGAGGTACATAAAAAAACTTTGACTACAGTAATAACTACAGTGATGGTGAATATACCAACTTTATATTAACATAGTATGTGTTTACCTGCTCATATCTGCTTTGTTTTAGGTGATGGTCTAACGGGGACTCCCCTCACTACGTCTGCTAGAATATCTGCGCTCAACATTGTAGGGGAGCTGCTGAGAAAAGTTGGAGTAAGAGATTTAAAAATGATACCACTACAGTATCCAGTGAATATGTGCTTTACAGAACTGTGTTATCACTGAATAGAATCACTACAATTTTGGGTTTTCCATGTATGAGCTGACTGATTATGTTTTGATATCCCTGCCAGAACCTGGAGTCAAAGTTGGCATCCTGTCGAGACTTTGTGTACGACACGTCTGTCAACAGACCAGCACTTCCGGCTGGCCCTGGTAGTCCTTCTCGTTTAGAGGGAGGCCCTGAGGTCCAAGCTACCAGCATGACCCCTCCTCCTCAGTACGACAGGTGAGGAAGTGTAACGACTGGAAAAACTCTTGTTCTTGTGGTTCTGTCAATTATTACATAGAAATATAAGTAAAGTAAGGCATGTTTATAGTAACATGATGTTACCCTGTTTGAACAAAATTGAATTATTCAGTCTGTTGAGTGTCCAGCATTCTGCAACATATGCTGCACTGCTGTTGATTCCATGATGCAAACTCTGTCCACTTGGTTCTTTTTTTATACAGTTTTGTTTAAACCTTTACAGAATTATTTTAATTATCATTTTACTTTTATGTCTGTTAAGCCAACGAACATTGGGAATAAGAAATATTCGGACTTTTTCATCATGAGTGTATGTGCTACATCTTGTCTTGCAGTTTAGTAAAGCGGTTAGAGTTTGGACCAGCTCCTCCGAGAGGAGTCTCCCAGGGCACCCAGTCTCCACAGGGAGGGGTCAAGATTCTGCTATGAGAGAAAAAGAAGACCTGACACCGAACCTCCTGTCCCCTCTCCCCCCCCCTTAATAAACTGCAGCAATGGGACTTTGAACTGAGCTTCCCTTGTCGCCACGTGCCCTGCTGAGCTATTTGAACAAGAAGGCCACTCTCTTTGCTCCATGTCCCACATCATCAGCGCATGGACTTCTGCAGCCTCAGGCTAGTAGTACACCATATCTATCATAGGAAGCAGCGCTACAGCTTGTGTAAAAGTCAAGGAACGAAGAACCTACTGCTCACACTATATCTGCTGTATCTTGGACGCTGTGGTGGGTAGCTACTGGATGTGGACCCTAATATAGGGACCAAGTACCTGAGTGTCAGTTATAAAAAGGTTCGATAGTACCAAACCAAAGCTTTGAAAAACTGATCAAACATAAAAGTAATGGGTTAGGTGTTTTTTCTCTTTTGAATCTAATATGAAAAACATGATAAAACTTTGACAAAAATTTCAACATATGTTTTTGTTCTTTATTCTTTGAATAATGTAGCACTTAACACTGGCATGAATTAACCCCCCCCCTATTTTTGTTTAGAAGATATTCAGATTTTTCCACTGCTACAAAAACTTCAAGTGGAGAATGAATTAGTTGCTGGTGTTAGTATTTTATTCATTGTTGCCTTTATCAATGTTATTACCTCTTCAGTTTGCAGGCCTTGCTTTGCTGTAGTAGTTCAAATAAATGAAATGGGTTATTCCTCATGCTGCCAGGCTTCTAGAAATTACATAATATCACTTGTCATCGGGCTGGTTTAATCTCACATGGTCTTCGGGTTGACCCAGGTCCCTTCTATCACCTCTTTCCTTGTTTTAGCAGAGTAATCATTTTCTGGTATGCAAGGATTATGAATGTGAAGTATAGGAATAGGTGTTCTGCCTCAGAGATGAGATATTCATTTGTCATGCTACAGATTTATGATCTAGTGTTACCAATAACTTTTATACTGATTTTAGTTGGCTGTAGAAGTTAAATTGGCACATGTTCACTACTGAATGTATAGTAATAATTCCCTAATAGGTGTGAGACCTCCTGTCTGCCATCAAGGGTTATATGGTAGGCGAATGGGGGAAAATACCAAGCAATAATAGATTTTAACAGGTCAAAGATAAGCACATTTCATAGTATATGTGTAGGTATATAGAGCCTATATTGAATACCCTTTTCCTGCCTTTTAGTAAGAGATATTGTGAGTGGGGAAATAGTGATTAACAGTTTTAATGTGACGTATGCGCTTTTACCTGAAATGTTTCTGGTTAATCTTGAGTTATCACTACTGCCATCCAGCAGCTCATTAAGCAAATATTACAGTACATATCTAAATATCATGTTTATACAGCAGTTGCCACTGTGTACTGCTAGATACTACTGTGTAGCGTGTGTGTGTGTGTGTGTAGGAATTAACTTGTAGTTCATACATATGAGAACAGGATGTCCTGCTCCTCTTTGCTGTTTAACCTTCCTTGAACTAACACAAGCTAACTTTAATTGTAATCCACGACCACTGTGTACTGGGTGTTTGTTTGTATGTAGCAGCTCTGCAACTGCTTCTCTATTTGGACTTTAAACTGTATGTGCCTGAGGTACTCTACCCTACTTTTATCCTGTTGGTTTTCTATTGAACTGAGCAGATGAGAATAACGTTCTGTTGTGATGATCCAGTTTGATCTTTGAAGTTGCTGACCAAGACAGAAACATTAAAAGGAGAAAATCACAAGTTTTTGTTGTTGTTTTTTTTTTTTTTTAAAGATCTTTATTTCTTGTGCAGGTGGTTCAACAATTAATAGATACAAATGGTGTCATGTAAACATCAGTTGATTACATATAACATGATCAAATGACAATGAGTTGGTTTCGGGTGATCAGGGGCTTTTTGAACCAGTACAGTAAATCTGGACAAAAGAAATAGAAAATTAAGATGCGAGTGCTGCTAAGTTCCCAATACTGAAATCTGGCTCGTTATTTTATAGTTAGGGTTACCCGAAACCTTGTCTAACCTAAAACATTCTGACATTACTGGGCTTGAGTAAAAGTAATCTAAACATATCTGGACACAAGACAGGTGCAAATAATATAAAAACGGTGACTTTAGAAAATGTTTAACAGCTAAATATTTGTTGGGGTACAAATAGCAGCACTGACTGGATGCAGACTGAGTATAGAAATATCTCTCTACATATCCAATCTGTTAAACCACTTCAGTGCTGCTCTGAAACACTTAACAGCAGTCACAGGCAACAGGACGACAGTAGCTGATAATAGTTACAGATGCATAGATTTACATGATGTCTCTGCTTTCTAAGGTGACTTATTGTGAAGACCTGAGGCTTTGCTGGCAGGTCAGCGTGGTAATTAGAGGTACCTATTTTTGTGTACAAAACCTTGCATAAGAAAAGAATCAGTTATTCAGTGCAGTACAAAACAGTGTAACTTAATAAACAAAACAAAAGGAACAGCAAATCACACATCAGCAGAGACACCAAAACAACTCCCCTAGTTGATATCAAGTCCTTCTGATTATTGTGTGTCAAGAAAAGGTGCTCTGAAACAAGAAGATAGATCAGTACATTATTGGAAATGGGAGAAAATATATTTTGAAGTGATATGGAAGAACTAGATAGCATAACAGGCTTTGAAGTTATTCTCTGTTTAAGTGGCGGAGCTTGCCCTGGTAGGTAATTCTGATATCTGGTTATTTGACGTCCCTTACTCCGCGGACTTGGTTCCATTGAAGTCGCTTTGGGAGTCGGCCTCCTCTTCTGAGGCATCCTCGACCACCCTTCGGCCTCCACCCATACGCCGAGCTGTGCTGCCAAAGGAGGGTTCGTTTCCACGCCTAAAACGCCACAGAGATAGACACCAGACAGATACAAACAGAAAAGCACATCCCTGCAGTGAGAGGAGTGGTCATGTGACAGTTTCCGAGCTGGTTATAAATACAGAATGTACAGGTTGTGCTTTGGTTACAGGATAAGCACGCGGGTTATCTTTGTAACTCATTTGACTCCTGGCTCAGGAGAATGAGTTTGGTTTATGGCAATTAAACCAAGCACTGAGAAAAATATGGCCACCAGTTGCTGCCTAATATTTTAGTTTTTTTCTAAGGAAATTGTGGTAACTGATGAGCCATATTTCTCTCAGTTAGGCTCAATGAAAGAAATGATAGCATTAAGAGTGTGCACGGGGGAATGAAAGGTTATGGTAAGAATAAGAAATGGTGATGGGGTAACTTTTAGGTGCAGAGGTACCTGCTGTGTTACTCCTTGGGTTCAGGGTTGCCTCTGGAATAGAGATGGACACGATTGTTTTGCTTGTGCTCAGTAAGGCCACCGAACTAAATCTTACTAAAATTTAAATAATCCTCTGAAGTCTGACTGACCGACTGACTGTAGTGACCTGAGGACAGTTTGATTTGCTTTATTTTGTGTGAAAAGATGTATAATATGTATAATATGCATATTGTACTCATACACAGACATCCTCCAGATAGTGACTATTTACCATTCTGTTACTTTTCTTACTGCAGTATCTGTGTCCTGTTGTAGCGTCAGAAATAAAAAGGTGAACGAGACAAGAGAAACAAACAAACAAAAAATACTCCACCTAGCCAAGAAGACAGACAGACAGTCTCTTCTAGTCCTACCTGAGTTTGCTCTTGAGAGAGTTGACCTCGCGGCTCATGGCTTCGCTGGCCTCGGTGGCTTCATCCAGCTCCCGCTGCAGCTTCCTGCGGGCGGCTGTAGCGCGCTGAGACTCCTCCTCCGACTCCTCCAGCTGCCGCTTTAGCTGCTTCATGCGGATGTTCGACTTTTCCGCCTGGTGAGCAAACAGAGGAAATATGCAAAGTTAGTACTCTGTTGGCAGGCCACCCCAAACTAACCATCCCTGTGCACTGGACTCCAAATATCCATCCACTCACAAATATGGACACACCTTTCTTGTCTGTGCACACAAGAAAAAATGTACAGACTTGTTTGAGCATGGGTGCATTAAGTGATCGTACCTGGTCTTTGTATTGCTCTCCCTGCTTCCTTTCGTCTTCCACCTGCATAATCAGTTCCTTAAGCTTCTTGTCTTTCTGGCGTATACTCTTCGCAGATGCCTGCTTCTCTCTGAGAAAGGACAAAAGAGTTCAGGGAGGAATACAAGTATAACATGTAATTGTAGAAAACTTTCTCAGGTGAAAAATAGAAACCAAAACTGTAATAATGGAACTGGAAAGCACTGTTTGTTTAAAGTGAATATTCATGTGTGTGGACAGTAGTATTGATGCTACAGTCATTACTGGAATTCATTCCTTGTCATCTCGGTTTTAGATCAGTCAGGCATGAGTGTAATGACATAAAACCAATTGAAAAACTATTTCATCAGACATAATCTTTGACTCTTTCTCTGCCCCAGACCTGTTCTCCTGCTCCAGCTGCTCCTCCAGCTGTGCCACTTTAGCCTCCAAGGCGGAGATGGAGGACTTGAACTTAGACTTGACTTGGTTCTCCATCTCCTGGAGCTTGGCCTTCAGCTCCTTGTTCTGGCGCTCCATCTGCTGCCGAGCGCTCTCGTTCTTCTGGGAGGTGCTGCGCTCCGTCTGCAGCTCGTTGTTCAGCTGATCCACCTGTGGAGGGAATGCACGCAAAGAGAGGGATGAGGCCTCTGCACTTTCTGAGCCCTTTCACGACTCAAGTAGCTGCTACTGTCTGGTCACCTGCTGCGTGCTCTTCCTCAGCCTGTCGTTGAGGATCTCCATGTTGCTCTGCTCTTCCTCCAGCTCCTCCTCTAGCTGGGAGATCTTAGCTTCCAGACGACGTTTCTCGTCTGCCAAGGCTGACCTGCACGCAAGGAACACAGAAGAAAACAAATGTAAGCAGCCATTTGTCTTCAGCGTTCATTTCACAAACGAAGCAACAGAGTGAAATCTCCACCCACTTCCCAGAGGAGTTGCTGGACAGCTCATCAGCCAGCTCATCTCTTTCGGCCTCTGCCTGCTTCCGTGCCCTCTCAGCTGCAGCCAGGTCCTAGAAACATATTAGAGATGAATCCTTGACTTCAAGCTTCTGCTCTCAAACAAGTTGCTGCCATGTTAGGAATCAAAGGTGTGTACCTCCTGTAGCTGCATGAGCTCAGCCTCCAGACTCTTGGCCTTCTTCTCGCTCTCCTTTGCGGTAGCCAACACCTCCTCTCTGGCTGCGTGGGCGTCTTCCATCTCCCTCTGGAAGTCCTTCATCTGGGCCTGGTGGGATGAAGAGAAACGGAAATAGAGACAGCAATAGGGGGAGCAATGAGACAATCAGAATGCCATTTATTTATCAGGTATACTTACAGTACTTAGGCCAGAGCTTTGACCTGATTGTTGATGCAGTGTGCCATGTAACATCATGTTTGAATTTCCAGCACATAAACGCACCTTTGCACCACCTTTGCTATGGTTACCCAATATTTCCAACCAGAGCATTTGAACACCTGTTTAGTTGGAAGATGGCTTAAGTATCTTCCAACATGCACTTTAAGGAACTGATAAAGCAAACATGTGCATCTTAAATCAGATACAATAACATTGCAGTGTTTAGACGAATAATTCTGCGGTGCTGAACCTGCTGCTGCATTTTGTCCATCCGTTCACTCTCACCTGGAGCTTGCGGAGCTGTTTGATGGCCTCATCTCGTCCCTTACTAGCCGTCTCGATCTGTCCCTCCAGATCTTTCATGTCTGTCTCCAGCTTCTTCTTGGCTGCAGCTGCCAGGGCCCTCTGCTTACGTTCGTCCTCCAACTCCGTCTCCAACTCACGAACCTGCAGGCAATATGCGTCATTGCTTAGATTACTGATGCAGCTGGTGTGACATTCTCTGATGGTGGATGAGATCATTTGGAGAAAGAGATGTTTTATGTCTCTATACCTGCTTGACAAGCTGTCTCTTCTTCTCCTCTCCCATCTCATCTCGTCCCTGGAGGTCCCTCTCGAACTGGGCCTTCAGGGCCTGCATGTTGACCTCCAGACGAAGCTTGGCATCCTCAGCCGCCTGCAGCTCGTCCTCTAGCTCCTCCAGCTGGGTCTTCATCTCTTCCACCTGGGCCTCCAGGCCTCGCTTGGACTTCTCCAGCTCGTGGACCTGCCATCAATATATTGCCAAATTAACTTCTATATTTTGGTGTAAAAAGCATAAAGAACTGAGACCAGTCAAACCATGGACTCTCAGCCTGACAATCTACTGTTCAGTCCAGTCATAACAGTCTCATGTGTGATGCATTCAGTGATGTTGTGAATGAAACGATGTTCCAGTACTAACATTTTTTCCCACATCATCCTTGGAGCTGATCAGGTCCTCCATCTCCATCCTCAGGGCCTTGTTGGCTCTCTCCAGCTCCTCTCTGGAATCCTGGGCCTCGTCCAGAGCTCTCGCCAGGGACAGAGCCTTGGTCTCCTTCTCTCTGGCCTCGGCTTCAGCACGGTCTCTCTCATCTGCATATTTACTGGAGATGCTCTTCTCCTCGGCCAGCATCTGGAGACCAGAGCGGACAGAAAACCATGGATAATGTTGGATAATGGGTGTAATGCCAAAGTACTGTAACCAGTAGTGCAGCAGATTACTTTTTTAGGTAATAATAATTATAGTAATTTTAACGTTTTAATGTGTAATTAAGTAGTCTTTCTTTTTTTAAATGTTGTATAGAGAGAGTGAATTATTATGGCAGTTATCTGTTAGTGTTACCAGTTTCCTTTACATAACTGACCTGGTCAAACTTCTTCTGCTTCTTCTCAAGGTTGGACACATTCTGTCTCTGGTTATCCAGGTCCATTAGCGTGTCCTCAAGCTCCTGCTGCAGACGGTTTTTGGTCTTCTCCAACTTGTCATACGCAGAGGCTTTCTCCTCAAACTGGGTGTTTGCTGCCTCCAAATCTCTCTGCAGACGTTTCTTACCTTCCTCCAGCAACTCGATGTTTCCTGTCATTTCCTCTAGCTTCTTCTTCGAATCTGACAACTGTGGATTAAAGAAGACTTTGTTGAGGCACTAATTATGAAGACAATAATCTACCTTTTGAGGTTTGTTCATCCTCCAACTGTCTATGATAACTTCTTAAGACCCCCCACTTCTATCTCACCTACAGTAAAATGTCACTGAAATCTCTCTCTGACGTCTTACTTACTTTTTTCTATGACCTTTTCTATATGATTTCACCACCAACTTGTAGATTAACCTGTAAATTAGCGACCCGACCCCTAGTGTCAACTCTGACCTGGATGTTGAGGGTGGACACGTGTCTCTCCACGTTCCTCTTGGCCTCCATCTCCTCTTCAAGCTGCTCCTGCAGGCTATTCTTGTCGTCTTCTGCTTGCCGCAGCTTTGTAGAGAACTGCAGT